>NC_136358.1:15611569-16811569 GCF_037039965.1 Doryrhamphus excisus | reverse complement strand
TGGCTCCAGCACCCCAAGCGACCCTCATGAGGATAAGTGATATAGAAAATGAAGGAATGAATGAATAAATACGTATAAGGCATTCAGAAGACTCATTCAAAGATGCTATGTAGTATTCTAAACTGGCCACTAGGCGTCAGTCATGTTCCTGTAATGTTTGGTGAGACACAACAGACTCGATTGCAGGTTTGAATTCAATTCGATGATTGAAGGTGGCGACCAATAGTACACAGATGTCCACCACGGTAGCATAACACTAACAATTATTCCGCTACGCAGTAACTTAAAGAACATACATGAAATGCTGGATAAGCTAAGTCAACACAACAAGCCAGCAAGTCCAACAAGCTAATTACCAGCCAGCAAGTTCACCGAGCTCCCAATCTAACTCCACATCACTGAATTAGCGAAATTCTTCAACTCTGCCAACATTTTGTGTTTTGTTTGCTTTCAGTCAGTCATTCTCAAGTGTCTTTAAGTCAAGGATGTCAAAAGTGCAGCCCAGGGGCCATTTTTGGCTCATAGCTGTTTTGTTTTGGCATATACGGTATTTATTAGCATATCGACATGTGCTGGTTTACAAAATATTTTTGGGGAATTTTGTCAATTATTCACAATCCTGGCTGCAGGATCGTCTACACGGTAGAGAAGTGGTTAACGCGCAGGCCTCACAGCTAGGAGACCCGAGTTCAATTCCTTTGTGCATGTTCTCTCCGTGCATGCGTGGGTTTTCTCCGAGTACTTCGGTTTCCTCCCACATTCCAAAAACATGCTAGGTTAATTGGCGACTCCAAATTGTCCATAGGTATGAATGTGAGTGTGAATGGTTGTTTGTCTATATGTGCCCTGTGTTTGGCTGGCCACTAGTCCAGGGTGTCCCCCGCCTCTCCCCTGCCTCTCACCCGAAGACAGCTGGGATAGGCTCCAGCACGCCTGCGGCACTTGTGAGGACAAGCGGTAGAAAATGAATGAATTAATTCACAATCACATATGCTTTTCCCTTTTCTGTGGATTCTAGCACGAGGAAACTAATTAACATGAGCTAGCTAACAAAGCACTGTTGTTTTGGTTGGCTTCATTGTAACTTGCTATGTTAATGAAACGCCTTCCTGTCTTTTATTCTGGTGCACAAAGAAGTAGGAATCAAAGCCAAGCTAAATTTTGGATTTGCTGGAAAGCTCTGGACTTCTTCAAACTTGTGGTATGCTAAAAAAAAAAAAGAAAAAAATGACATATAGTTAAAACAGTATTGGCCATCCTACTAATAGGACGTGAAAGAGGAAGAAAAGATGCATTTTATATGCATACAAAAAAGCACAGTTCAACTGCAAAACGGCTAATCCATGAATCTCTTTGAGAATAATTCTCTGCTGTTTTTAAGAATCCGCTGCAAAAAGGCTAACAAGATTTGAACTCAACTCACAGACAGGTCTGATGTCATTCACGGGTGGGATTAGGCCCGCGGGCCCGCAGTTGGACAGTCCTGCTCTATTGTGTCCGCATTCCAGAGACAGTCTGCAATAAGCACGATGACTTTTAATCAATGACAACATGACCGAGTGTTAACAAGATAAAGCGCCATTTTGATATGTGGGAGGATTAGACAGGCTGGGAAAACACAGCATCCCGGATCTCAACAGTGATTCACGCTGCCTGGCTTTTTATGTGAGACTGCAGAATCCGGACTTGCTGGCCTATAAAGAAGTCATTCAATAGGCATTGCACATGGCGCCACGGGGGTCATTTGATGCGCTCAAATTGTTGCATCTGTACAGCTGTGTGTGTGTGTGTGTGTGTGTGTGTGTGATGGCCAGTGTCCAGGTACAGTAGAGAAACAAGGGACTCAGAGACTAGGAAAGACAGACTATTGAAAATTGTCCAAACAGACCCTGGAAAGGTGAAAAGGGAGCAGGGAAGTGATAACATGTGGACATCTTTGGATTTTTGATGTCATACGGAGGAGTAAATAAGGAAGGAAGTGCAGCTTTAGCCTAATTAGAGGCCTGCACTGGTTTGTGTTTACATTGCTGCCAAACTGACTCCAAAATAGCACAATTGCAATGAATCATTATGGCACTTTGTTGGACGGACCGACTCTTATTACTTTCCCTTATTTGCAGTGCAAACATTCGAACATTTATGTCACACACACACCTAGAAATATGTAAGCAAACATAAAACGGCAAACAAATGTGCGATTTAGTATGTTTTAGTATTGTTTAAAAAGGGTTAGGCTTTAATATTTTCACCTTTTTTGTATGCAATCCTACTAAACTCTTGAAGGAAAAGTATACAACTTAAGTTTACTTTCAGGGCAGCTCATGTGATACGGTATACTGTACACTTCAAGTTAGTACTTTGGACACATTTGCTATTGAATGAGATATACTATATGTGTTTTACTGGACGGTTAAAATACTGTCAAGATTCCTTGGTTGTCGATCCAAAGTGATTATACTCTATAGTCGTCCCTCGTTTATTGCAGCGAATTGGCTCCGGACTTAGGATTCAATATTTTAAAATGGAATATATTCAAAATGATGGCATAGGAAACCGGTTTACGAGTTTCTAAACATTATAAGAGCCCTCTAGACATGAAATAACACCCCTATAGTCATCTTTACATTTGTTTTGCCCAATATAAGAGATATTATCAGAGAAATTAAGACATATTAGATGTAAATAAGATGACAGACTCACATGTTAGCATTTTTTTTCTGGACAACGTACTTCCTGTGGTGGCTAGTGTCTCAACAATGTATTGTAATGGCAGCTTTAAATGGCTTTACACTCATATTACACAATATAATAGACTTAATAAGAGTAAATAAGCTATTTAAGGTTTAAATAAAACTCTTGCTTGTGTGTGTCATGGTAATTATGTTATTATGATAATTATGTTATTATTGTGCCTCTTGTGAGATCATTTAAAGTTGCAATAAACGCTTGTTGTGGTGATCACTAGTGGTGCTTGTCTCATTGAAAAATTACGGACACCTAGTGGCCAATGTCGGATACTACATTCACATTCTAGTTCATTTAGCCATTTTTATGCTTGAAAATGCTAGTTTTGGCCAAGAATAAGTATTTTTTTAATACTAACTTTTAATAGAACCACAAAACAGCAATCATTTACTAATTAGAGCGAGGGTGAAGACTGATGACCGCTTAGTACTCACCACTGCCCCCATAGGATCAACAAAGTATTACAAGACCAATCCCAGCATATTCGGGCTCCACTACTGTTTGTCATCTGACATCAAACTGAGACCGAAACTCTTCTAGTGTTTGGCAAGTGTCGTATAAATCATTTCATGGCCCCCTTCGACTATTTACTTCAACTTGAAGTACCCTCAAGCCATCTGAAAAAGAGCTTGACAGTAAACAATCTATTAAGGACGGAGCACAATGGTGGCCCTAATATGGTACTGTTGATGCACTGGAGAGGGAACACAAGAGGAGTAAGTAAATACTGACAAGCTCTGTGTGTGTATCAGTACATGTCAACAACTATAGTTGTGGGAGATGCAGCCACTGTGGTCACCACCGCTATTGCATAATGGAATAGAAGACAATGGTTTTCTTTAGTGTGAGGAACATCACATGTTTACATTTATGCAATTCCATATGCCTGACTGTACACATATCGTATGTACTATGGACGGCTGGTACATACTACTACTATATATGCAAATGTGAACAGCACCAGCAGTATTGCATTGAGAACTAGAACTTGTTGGTATTTAAGTATACAGTAATAGCACAGTTCAATTATCGCTCCTTTGCTATATCGCAGTTTTTCCAGAAATTAACTAATTAATAAATTATTGGTTTCGTGGTAGACTATGGTCGATTATTAGTCAAAATATATTGAAACACAACTGATATGCAGTATTCAGGTTATGCCCCAAAAGCTTCTTATATTTAGAAGAAAAATTTTAGGCTAACTGGTGAGCTTTCTAGCTAGCTGCCATATCACAACGTGATGCAAACAATGACTAATAGGAGTGTAAAACTGATTATAGGGGGGATATTTCATCCCTACAGGGCTCTGATACTGTTAAAAAACACATTTTAAAAAAATCATAAAGAGGTTTTTTATGCTGTAACAATGGAAATATTCCACTAATTATCATTATATGTATTTATCGCGGTGAGGCCTGGAACCAATTAATCGCTATAAATGAGGGATTACTGTATAACAGCAGTACTGTATGTAGAAATAGGGTTAAAAAAACTACAGTCATCCCTTGTTAGAGCATAGAAAATCTGTTTATGACTTTCTAAATATTTAAAAAAAAATTTTTACATTATCAGAGCCCTGCAGACATGAAATAACACCCATAAAACCGGAGTACCAACAGGAGAAAACATGCAAACTCCACACAGAAATGGACGAGGGTGGAATTGAACCCTAGTCTCCTAGCTGTGAGGTCTGTGCGCTAACCACTTGTTCACCGTGCCGCCGTGAGCTAACCAGGTAGCCTGAAATGTATTTTTTCTAAACAAAAACATACCACTTCCACACTGAATGGGAGTAGAACCTTATTCACTAAATCATGTCAGACATGCCATGGCTGACGTCAGGCAGTGTGAGGGTAATTGTTTTTGTTTTGTGTCATTACCCCTGCCTAGTTACCACAATACTACATATGTGTTTTGACTAATAATAGACCACAATACAGCGATTAGGAATTTTTGAAAAAAAATCTATATAGCAAAACTGCGATATTGCATGGAGCACTGCATACACCATTATAAATACAGTAAGTACTCAATATACTGTATAAGTTGTATATGCCAAACATAATAGTAGCGGGATGACAACTATACATGAATAATATATAATATAAGGGGCAGGAATCAGCATGATGCCTAAAAGGGAAGCAGTAGCCATCGCACGTACATGTTCTCCAGTAAAATAGACTAATATTTACATCTGTAAGTATATCCTGTCTGCTTGGATTACATCACGATTACCATAAAATGTGCGCTGATGGACGGGTCTATCTCGCTGTGCATCAGACCTGTTAGCACTATGCCCTGGAAGAGCTGCGGTGGATGTTTATGAAGGTGGGAAGCCAGTGCAGACCCTCCTCCATGTCCATGTGTGTGTTATGGGATGTGTAACACTAAACCACACACAGCTCCATGGCCCCCTTTGACAATTAGCTTCTTAGTGAAGGGAGAGAGAGAGAGCGAGAGAGAGAGAGAGCGAGAGAGAGAGAGAGAGAGAGAGAAGCCTTCTTCACTCACTCTGCTTTAAGTTTAGAGGCAGACGTTCTTGGCTCGGACGCAGCGCTCATGTCAGGATTAGGAGCCGGGGACGTGGGACCAACCGGTGAGCTGCAGGATCACGAGCCAGATTCCCTCCCCGGACAGGTAAGACATTTAAACAAGGAAAAGGTGTACATATGCATCTTTTTTTTTTTTTTATCTGGATTTTTCTTTGAAAGCATGCACATAAGCACATAAAGACTTTAGAGGTCTCAGTGGGACTATGACCCAGTTTCTGCTAAGGTAAGCTCCAAACTCTTAGTCTTACATGCATGCTGTCTAACAAAGATCCATGATACTTGCTCTGTCCCCTTTTAAAATCCACTAGTTTATTTTTATTATTGCACTTTTGTATTTATATCTTTGTTTTTAACTATAGTTGTTGTTGTTGTAGTCCAATGTAGTCCATTGTGTTGTGCATCCTATGAAGATAAGCACCAACTCTATAAGATAGGGTTTTAATTGAACCATTCGTTTACACAATGCCCCTTTATAGAATGGTAATCTGGTACATGTTAAACACAGGAAGTGAACAAACTTCAGTGCAACTTTTTGAAATAAACGTAGGCGATATGTATGCGTTGTCAGCCATGTTACATAACGCTCTTTTTACTAGTCTTATTTGTGCAGCTAAATGTACACAGCGACTTACGTAGAGAGGGGAGCGATACCCCCTGCATGAGTAAAATTCCATCCACATGTGGTTTATCCCTGGAAGAGACACGAGCAGAGGGAAGGGGTGGGGTGGGTGGGTGATGGTTTGTGGGAGGCTTTTGCTTGTAATTGTGTGCTGATGAGAGGCTCGTATTCTTCAATTCCTGCTGTTTCAGCAAATACAGCACAAAGGAGATGTTTCCATACAAAATGCACGGATTAAAGAGGCCAAGAGAGTCCTGATGCCCACTCAGGTGTCCGATATTTTTCATCACCCTCACACCGAGTCGGTACCCATGACGCTTGCTGAGTCATTGATGAATGATTTGAATGAACGGCGCTTTCCCACTCAAGACAAAGTCCAGATGTTGGAGGGGTTTTTGTGCATTAGTGCCGCAGCTATGAAACAGGATGGGGGGTGGGGGGATACATATCACAAGTATTTTACATCAGCTATCCCCGACATAAAGGAACACATGGAAGGCATGTTCTCTTAAAGCTATATGTTGCTATGTGGTGTCTATTTCTGGGGGCTGTCGCAGAAACAAGCAAATCTGTCCTCAATTAGGCGCTCGGGGATGCGTTCAGGGTCCTCTCTCACACAATACATGTCTGGAAGTCTTGTCTTGAAATACAGACGGGGGGCAAGAGTTTTTTTTTTTTTGGACGCCATATTAAAGATTAAAACTGTCTCAAGGGATTATAATAAAACTCTGGGATTATAATAAATAATTCATTCATTCATTTTCTACCGCTTATCCTCACAAGGGTTGCGGAGAGTGCTGGAGTCTATCCCAGCTGTCTTTGGGCGAGACGCGTGGTACACCCTGGACTGGTGGCCAGCCAATCACAGGTCACATATAGACAAACAACCATTCACACTCACATTCATACCTATGGACAATTTGGAGTCACCAATTAACCTAGCATGTTTTTGGAATGTGGGAGGAAACCGGAGTACCCGGAGAAAACCCACGCGTGCACGGGGAGAACATGCAAACTCCACACAGAGATGGCTGAGGGTGGAATTGAACTCGGGTCCCCTAGCTGCGAGGCCCGCACGATAACCACTTTGTGCACCGTGCAGCCCGGTTAATTAATTCATTCATTCATTCATTTTCTACTGCTTATCCTCACAAGGGTCGTGGGGGTGCTGGAGCCTATCCCAGCTGTCTTCGGGCGAGAGGCGGGGTACACCCTGGACTGGTGGCCAGCCAATCACAGGTCACATATAGACAAACATCCATTCACACTCACATTCATGCACGGGGAGAACATGCAAATTCCACACAGAGATGGCCGAGGGTGGAATTGAACTCGGGTCTCCTAGCTGCAAGGCCCGGGTGCTAACCACTCTCATTAGAATAAATTAATCACTCAATAAATTCAAATTAACTCATCAGCATAGGGCCATGCATGTCTGTTTTCCTCCCCCAAAACAAGCAGGAAGAGAGTTCACTCTGTGCATTGGTTTCAGCACCTTGCTGCGTTTGTTACATAGAACAACGGCATGAAGGGAGTGAGCCATATGAGTCATATTTTTTGATTAATTGGATTTCCTTTTGGGAAAAATTGCTTCAGATTTCGGGTTTGTCGGAACTTATGGAATGAAATCTTAGCACCACTGTACTAAAAAGCTTAATTTTTACTTATCTTCATGTCATGTTTACATTTGCACAATTCAACATAAATTGTGCAAATGTAAAAGAATAGGAAGAAGCCGTTTATTGAATTGTTTCCTATTGCTGGATTCCAATGAGATTGCGACAAAAACTGCTTTTGATTGAAAATCTTTGTGCTGTTCAAAGAAAGCCCCCTTCATGGTCCTTTATTTTTCCAGCTCCTCTGGTTCTACTTTCTTTCTTCCTGCAACAAAGTAACCCTTTTGTTCTAAAGGGCTTCCCTGTAGTGCCCTGTTTTGAGTTAGTGCATAAACAGCCTCTCTGGGGAACCCGTTTTTTCGAAACCTGCGATGCATTCAAAGGCAGTGCTGTTAAGAGTGTAGCATTGTGTTTTTATGTCCTAGCATGGTCGCACCTGTTTAAAATGGTTTTCAAAAGATGTAAGCACCTTCCATATGTGTTTCCCAGTTATCCCACACAGATTTCCTCCTGTGATGATGTCTGGGTTTTTTGGTCTGCTGAACTCAAATGAACCATCACATCCGGCATGTGTCTCTCTTCTCTCCTGACAAGGACAATAATTGGATTGAGCTATAAATTTCATTGTCCAAAATAGCATTAGCGACAGAATCTGCAAACAGTATACATCCTTGCTTTTACACCAAATCCTGTTACTTCCGATGTATTATAAACCGATTCAAAAACCATGGTTTCGCAATCACGTTGGCTGAAAAGCTTAACTCGATGACATAATCGGCCCTCCCGCGGTTAGGAGTACATGTTACCCTAAGCCAGAAATGTTCACACAAAAAAATAACAAGTCTGACAATTAGCAGCTAATATAACCTAAAGCATGGAAGCTACTCATGCTGGCTTGGTGCATTTGCACCTAATTGTCATCCTAATATGGGATTAGCCAGCATACCGAAAGGCAGCGAGAAGAAACCCGTGGGGAGTCAAACTTTTATTAACTTTTGTATTGCTTGTATAGAATTCCACTCCTTGGTGTTGCCCGTGGCACATTCTACAAATACAATTTAATAAGAAAATTAAGCAAAACAGCAGTAATTTTAATGGAATAAAGGCTAAATATTAAGAAACAAAAGTTGTAATTTTATGGGAATAATGGAGCAATATTATGAGGAACAAAAATTTGTTATTTCATTAATTTTTTATTAATGTTTTATTTCATTAATTTTAGCAGAACAAAGTAAAAATTTAAAGTAAGATTTTTTATTTATTTATTTTTATTTGCGAAAAAACTTCTATTGTTACGAGAATAAAGTCAAACTGTTCCTATACAGGAACAGAAGTACAGGTGTAATTTTATGAGACTAAAGTAAAAATATTACAAGAAAAAAAAACTGCAATAAGCTTGAACAACTTTTGATGGAAAAATTTCATTTGAGTAAAAAAATCATTTGAGTAGCATATCAAAGAAAAAAAAAGTTGTAATATAATGAGAAACAAAGGTTTTAAATTACGGAAAAAATAGTTATATTGTGAGAATAAAGTCATAATATTAGGGAGAAAATGTACAAATATTATTTCAGGAGAATGTTGAAATATTTGGAACAGAAAAAATTACAAATACACCACAAAGTGGCACTTAGGTCGGATTGATGTGAAATTTCTCACACCCCTCAATGCGGTATTGAGCCCTATCAGCACAAAATTTGGCACACCCATTTCGGGGACTGACAAGCACCCGTGTGTAAAATTTTAGCAAGATTGGTTGAAAAACATGGCTGCCATCAAGCAAAATGTCTGTGCGGGCGTACCTCAGGGACTTTTACCGTGTACTCTATAACAGCATTTCTTAAAAAGCATTTTGAACACAGAAAAGGTGCTAAATGTTATATAACTGTGAAAGGTCGTTATATTATACAATACAAGGTCCTATTGCACCAAAGTGACACATTTTGTACGCTATTTTAAGCTAACTGGCCAAACTAATTACACACAGTAGAAAGGGACAGTAATGCTAGCTTGCGTTGGCTAATTCAAGCGGGTGTGGGCATGAGGGTGAACCGCATTGGGTTTGCTGTGGAATGCAATGCAAATAGCTGTGATGGTAAAACGATCCGGCCTGGAAACGTTTCGAGACTATAAACAGAATTAAGAGTTCAAAAAGTGTTAATGGATGCTAAGTGACACGTAGGCAGATATCTGCAAAAAATAAAAAAGTGCAAATTGTACGTTTTGGGGGCTTGGAACAACCCTCGAAATTTCTTACATATGACTGCATTGAGGTGATTGACCGTCTAGGAAGGCAGAGTGGAACGGAAAATGCATCGGCGCATACATTCTCAGCTGTTTGTGTCTGTTATTCACACAAAAGGATCATCGGCACTGACGGGCTTGTTCCACTGTTCGAAACTGTAAAGCTGTACTACTGGAAGGCTGCGGTTTGGTACAGTTGGACCTGACTCATGGTGAACCATGACTCACTTATTTTTTAACATTGGGCACCATGGGTGTATCAGGATAACAACAAAATGATCAATGAACCTATGAAGCACCTGTAAAAATAAAAAAATTAATTATCGCTCTGTCGCTATACTGTAGTTTTTCAGAAATTCATTAATTATCTCTATTTCTTATGGATTAATTTTTTTTTTCATTCATTCATTTTCTACCGCTTATCCTCACAAGGGTTGCGGGGGTGCTGGAGCCTATCCCAGCTGTCTTTGGGCAAGAAGTGGGGTACACCCTGGACTGGTGGCCAGCAAATCACAGGGCACATATAGACAAACAACCATTCACACTCACATTCATACCTATGGACAATTTGGAGTCGACAATTAACCTAGCATGTTTTTTGGAATGTGGGAGGAAACCGGAGTAAAACCGGAAAACACACGCATGCACGGGGAGAACATGCAAACTCCACACAGAGGGTGGAATTGAACCCTGGTCTCCTAGCTGTGAGGTCTGAACACTAACCACTTGACCGCTGTGCAGCCGTGCAAACAGATACCAATAATAATATTTTTTAAGGATGTTTACAAAATAAAAATATCCTTTGATTTTTAGCTAGCGGCTAGCTAGCGGCGTAATGTGTTGACATGGGCTCTAATAATGGGAATTACAGGTTTTCTTCGGTCTAACTCGGAAAATATTTGATGTATCAACATTGAATCCCACTTCACAGAAATTCACTGATCATGGTCGGGTCTAGAACCAATTAATCGTGATGAACGAGGGACAACTGTATATATGAAAAATACATGGTTATAATGGGAGTCAATGGGACCAATTAAGTCCCAAGGGTGAAGATTGATATATATAACAAATATTTGACTGACCCATTGGCCCATTTTCAAATTAAAAAACAACAACCAGACTAAAACGTTTGGTTGCCCAAGGTGCCTTGATGATGAAACCGACTTCCTGACTTTTTTTTCCAGGTGTGACATCATCATCCTTACTCCAAGCCCAACCTGACCACCACCCGCCATGCATCTCCTCGCCGTCCTGTGCCTCCTGCTGCTCCTTCGGTTAGCCGAGCCCCACGGAGGAAACCCAGACTGGGTCCATACGCGGGGCAAAGGCAGAGCCGGCGTTGTGAGGCGTCAAACTCAGGAGTGTAAGGAGTACATGGAAGCAGGGGAGAAGTACCTGGACTGCCAAGATCGACAGTTGACCAACGTGATGCAAGACTGGCCCAAAGATATCCACCACCTGCTGCTGGCTAGGAATAAAATCCAGGCGAGTACAGGAAGTTCTTAGAAAGATACAAGACACGTAGCACCTGCTGTGGTCCAGATACAGGACACAGCTTGTCCGTTACGCTTTTATGTCGCTAATGAAGATCTCCGGATTCATTTCCGTGCCGTCAGTGGATATGACCTCTCGCTATGACCCAAAATAAAGCAGAGTTGTTGACATCATGAACATCTGCTGAGCATCACGGGGGTTTGGATCAAAGAAACGCCTGGAAATTCAGTCTTAACAGTTCAAACTATTGACTGGCATGCTTTTTTTAAACTTAATTAAAGTTTTTGATGGTTCCGAGTTTCAGGTTTAAGATTTCTATCGTGTTGATATTTTTTTTTAAAAGATTAAAAGACGCACCTTTTTAATCAGGCTTTTAACTAATATTTTTAAACTTTTCTTATGTTTTTATCTTTTTAGTCCTATTTTATGATCTTAGTCTTCAGCTTTTAACTCCAGTGTTTTGTTTTTATCTTTTTAAGTCATATTTTATGCTCTTAGTCTTCAGCTTTTAACTCCAGTGTTTTGTTTTTATCTTTTTTGTCCTATTTTTTTTGCTCTTGGTCTTCAGCTTTTAACTCCAGTGTTATGTTTTTATCTTTTTAGTCCTATTTTATGCTCTTAGTCTTCAGCTTTTAACTCCAGCTGGGGGTTCCTCCCTTTAATGTGGGGATCCGCCCGTCTGTCGGAGTCGGGGGGCCCGGGTGCTGGTCCTCCCAGTGTGGACGGTTTCCTTGTTCCTCAGTGCCATGCCATGTCTCCCTACTGTGTGTGATTGCGTGTGTATGTGCGTGTGTGGGTCTAGTATGGAGGGTGGGTAGGAGGGGCTTTCTTTTGTTTCTTTGTTTTTTCCTTTAAATTGTGGAAATTGTTTTAATTCTGTAAAGCACTTTGTGTTGCATTTCTTTGCAGGAAAAGTGCTATACAAATAAAGTTGATTTGATTTGAGTTGATTTGATCCTTCTAAATTCCTTTTTTTTAGGTTCTGAGGGACAACATGTTCTCCCAGTTCACCCAGCTAAAGAGCCTGGACCTCCAGCAGAATGATATCTCCATGGTGGAGGAGCGAGCCTTCAGCGGTTTATCCAAACTCAGGACTCTCCTCCTGCAACACAACAGCTTGAAAACGGCCTCAGACGAGGTCCTCCTCCCCATGCCCCGCCTCACCTACCTCCGTCTCTATGACAACCCATGGAGTTGTTACTGCCCGATGGATAGTCTGATTAGGACCCTGCAGGTGCCTACCAACCGCAACTTGGGGAATTACGCCAAGTGCGCCGAGCCCCTTTCGTTAAGGGGCCAGAAGCTGAAGAAGCTGAACGTGGACGCGTTGTGTGCAGCTGACAATCAGGTGGACGGTACACGGCCAAAGCCATCAATCATCAACAAGCCAATGGCGACATCCATGTGCCACACCTACATGTTCCCCAAACCTCTGCTGGACTGCAGCAACAAAGGTGAGCCTGTCAGTTTTGACTTTTTAAATCATAAAACACCTCAACTAAACGAAACTAAACTCTATTCTTAAAGGGCTACCGCACACACAAACAGATATCCATGGCTCTTAATCACTTTTTCGTTTGTGGTTTTATTGACAGAGAGGAAGTAGTAAATCTGTTTTTGTTTAAAAAAAAAAAAAAACACTTGGCCAGAATAACGCAGGAAAGATGGAAAAAGGCCAGAATTAGTGAAGAAAATATGAATAACAAGAGGAAAAGGGCTGTCCAATTTATCAACATCTGGTTGTGTATGTGTCTTTAATTACATTTTATTTAAGGAATATTTCTGTGTTGCGTTTCCAGATACAGCTCAACAACTCCTGAATTGGGTGCAGAACTGAACAGATATTTTTGTGTGTGCATGATTCCGACTCAAAAAAACATAATTTTTCACTGAACATCGACTAGCCGGACCCTTCACAATGCATCATCTGTGTCGGGCAAATGGTTGCAGGAGATATTTAGCATATGTTCCGACTATTTCTACAGTAGGACTGTTCAATGGGGTCTCTATCTGACTTGTTGCTGCCTTTTTTTTGCTATGACAGGCATGATGAATAGATCTAGACAACGTAGGATTTCATCATAAGAGATTTATACTCTAAAAGGCCTGAGCTAGAAATTGAAATAAACAGAAAAAAAAATCAAAGTTTGTTAAAACTAAACGCACTGGACAAGCAGAGAAGGAGCAGAGTGAGGTTCCCCGTTAAGGTAAAGTTAGCAGGTCTTTATGTCTGCGTTCCTTCAACTTTAATAACTTTAGACGAGTATTGGCTCAAATTTATCAACCAAAAAATGAGTAGGCTAGTGGCCTCTGACATAAAAAGTTAGCTCAGAGCCTCAGCAAACACAAGCTGATACAAGGGCGGCAACTTTGCAACCTCAATAAGCTATGGTCGGAACTTAAATGGACAACAATGAGCAAATTTTGCCGGTGGGAGGGAAGTCTGTAGAAGATGGAAGATGGAGGGGTGGAAAAAAAGTACTTTAAAACAATTGTTGGAGTGAGGTTCCCCATTAAGGTGAAGTTAGCAGGTCTTTGTGTCTGCGTTCCTTCAACTTAAATAACTTTAGACGAGTATTGGCTCAAATTTATCAACCAAAAAATGAGTAGGCTAGTGGTCTGTGACATAAAAAGTTAGCTCAGAGCCTCAGCAAACACCAGCTGATACAAGGGTGGCAACTTTGCAACCTCAATAAGCTATGGTCGGAACTTAAATGGACAACAATGAGCAAATTTTGCCGGTGGGAGGGAAGTCTGTAGAAGATGGAAGATGGAGGGGTGGAAAAAAAGTACTTTAAAACAATTGTTGGAGTGAGGTTCCCCATTAAGGTAAAGTTAGCAGGTCTTTATGTCTGCGTTCCTTCAACTTTAATAACTTTAGACGAGTATTGGCTCAAATTTATCAACCAAAAAATGAGTAGGCTAGTGGTCTGTGACATAAAAAGTTATCTCAGAGCCTCAGCAAACACCAGCTGATACAAGGGCGGCAACTTTGCAACCTCAATAAGCTATGGTAGGAACTGAAATGGACAACAATGAGCAAATTTTGCCGGTGGGTTGGAAGTCTGGAGAAAATGGAAGATGGAGGGGTGGAAAAAAAGTACTTTAAAACAATTGTTGGAGTGAGGTTCCCCATTAAGTTAAAGTTAGCAGGTCTTTATGTCTGCGTTCCTTCAACTTTAATAACTTTAGACGAGTATTGGCTCAAATTAATCAACCAAAAAATGAGTAGGCTAGTGGCCTGTGACATAAAAAGTTAGCTCAGAGCCTCAGCAAACACCAGTTGATACAACGGTGGCAACTTTGCAACCTCAATAAGCTATGGTAGGAACTGAAATTGACAACAATGAGCAAATTTTGCCAGTGGGAGGGAAATCTGGAGAAGATGGAAGATGGAGGGGTGGAAAAAAAGTACTTTAAAACAATTGTTGGAGTGAGGTTCTCCATTAAGGTAAAGTTAGCAGGTCTTTATGTCTGCGTTCCTTCAACTTTAATAACTTTAGACGAGTATTGGCTCAAATTTATCAACCAAAAAATGAGTACGCTAGTAGCTTGTGACATAAAAAGTTAGCTCAGAGCCTCAGCAAACACCAGCTGATACAAGGGCGGCAACTTTGCAACCTCAATAAGTTATGGTAGGAACTGAAATGGACAACAATGAGCAAATTTTGCCAGTGGGAGGGAAGTCTGGAGAAGATGGAGGGGTGGAAAAAAAGTATTTTAAAACAATTGTTGGAGTGAGGTTCCCCACTAGCAGGTCTTTATGTCTGCGTTCCTTCAACTTTAATAACTTTAGACGAGTATTGGCTCAAATTTATCAACCAAAAAATGAGTAGGCTAGTGGCCTGTGACATAAAAAGTTAGCTCAGAGCCTCGGCAAACACTAGCTGATACAAGGGCGGCAACTTTGCAACCTCAATAAGCTATGGTAGGAATGGAAATGGACAACAATGAGCAAATTTTGCCGGTGGGAGGGAAGTCTGGAGAAGATGGAGAGGTGGAAAAAAGTACTTTAAAACAATGGAAGGAGTGAGGTTCCCCATTTGGGTAAAGTTAGTGGATCAATACATCTGTATCCCTTCAACTTTGGTACCTTTGGAGTGGTTATTGTTTCATATTTCTCACAAAAAAAAACCCAGTATGCCAGTGCTTTAGGGTTTAAAAAGTGAGCTCTGAGCCTCAATTCAACAAGCAGCACCGGTCCAAATTCAGAGACTGGCAAATGAGCCCACATGGGGGAGGACAAATTTGGAACATGGTTTCCTTTCACAAGCCAGAGAGAATTTAGATTTTTTTTTTCTATCTCTATGTCCTCGTTTCTCCTCCCTTATGTCGAAACGGCGCCGCCCCTGCGGTTTGAGGGCTGCTTCTCTGAGGTGAACCACAGCACATTTCAAGACTCCACGTCATTCCTAGTGGATCAGAGCTAGATCAGAGCTGGGACTCTGTCAGGGAAGTTAAAGAAGAGCCCTGAGTCACAATCTTGTCATATTTTACAGTAAAGCAGCTGACCTAAGAGCATTTTTTTTTAATTAACACCAGTATCAGATAAAAATCCTCTACACTGAAGATGATTGTGCAGAAACAGCGTCCATTCGGAACTCATGAGAACTTGAAGTGACTGAGCGGAATGATTTACAGCAATGACTCTTCCCTGCTATGCAACCATTAAGCAACAGGCTAAAAACTTTGTCAGAACGTGTCTTACTTACTGTAGCGATATAAATACCATATAGACTTGGATGTCATGCTACTTTTACGCTTTGGAGAAGGATTTATGTTCTTAAGCTTCGTGACAGGCTCAGATTTGCCTTGAATGAAACAGATGTCGCTATTTTGCATCCAAATATTCCAAACGGTGCCCATTTTCACCTCTAAATTAGCTTTGTGGGCATGTGGACACAGGAGGAAATGACGGATCAGTGTTAGATGCAAAAAATAACAAAACCCCTTTGTGCATCTTTGTATCCAGACACAGCCATGCTTTATGGCAGCATGCCGCCATGATAATAGCCTACAACATCTGTGTTGTGGCAATAAAGTCTGCAACATCTGCACTGTAAAGAGCATTCTTCTACCTAAATTACACAGTCCATGCGGGAAACAGAGAGAGGTGAATCTGCAGGCATACGATACATACAAAAGCCATCACATCTGCTGACCTGCAGCTAGTTTGCGCACAGAAAATCAGCCATTTTTCATGAAGAAACGATCAATTGAAAATGAGTGAGGTTCCACACGTAGGTGGCGTTTGTGGGTCTGTACGTCTGCATCACTTCAAATGTGGTACCCAATGGTTCATATTTTTTTTTAACAGAAATCATTTGACAGGTGGCTTGTGTTTTTCGAAAAGTTAGCTCTGAGCCTCTATTCAGACATATTTTAATATAAACAAAAAGATGGCCAAGTTTGGCCCATTTTTTTTACTCATAAACATCAATCAAAAAAAACAAACAAAAAAACTTAAACTATATTAGGAAAGCAGGAAGTGAACAAATGTAACAGTTACTGATTGTAAAAGTACCAGATGGAGGGGTAGGATTTAATAAGCTTTGCTTCTTCTTACCCCTTTTGGACATGTGGAACTGTGAACTGATTATGTGATGCATTCAATTGTAATCTGATGCATGTTCAAATGAAATTAAATCATTACCATTACCAATGTGGAAAAATCGTACAACATACAAGACTGGAGGAAATTCATTGGAGTGAGGTTCCACATGTAGGTAACTTAGCAGGATTATACATTTGCATCCACTCAACTGTGGTACTTTTGTGGAGTGCAATGGTTCATATTTATTGAACAAAAAACAGTAGATTGGCGGATTGTGTTTCAAAAAGTTGAGACTGGAGTGAGGTTCCACAAGTAGGTAACATTAGCGGGACAAAACATATGCATCCCCTCAACTGTGTTACCTTTGAAGAGGGTGATGGCTCATATATTTGAACACAAATCAGTAGGCTAGCAATCTCTGCTATAAAAATGTAAAAAAAATTATCTCTGAGCCTTTGCATTTGAATATAACTTTCGCGGGTCATCACAAATTAATTCAGTGGCAAGTTGCAGTACAAACAGAAACCGAAAACAGAGCGCAAAATTTCATTCCAAAAAGTGCGGTTCCCCGAGTGGTTGAAGTTAGCGGGTGTTTACAAATGTCAGATTTATTTACTTTTCTGTGTTTGGACCAGGTATAGACAAAAAAAAATCAGTTGGCTACAACACAAAAGGTTACCTCTGAGCCTCAGTTCTTGACAAGCAGCACTTGTCCATATTGAGCCCAAGAGAATGGCAAGCATGTCAACAAAGCCCACATCAAGCGTGACAAATTCCTGAAAATATTCTCGACTTCATCCAGACGCACAATTGATGGGCGACATAAGCGAGACTTCTGGTTTTGTTTATCACGTTTGAAGACACTTCAGGAATCTTCCACTGATATAACACAGGCTTTGGAATACAATGCTTTTGCTGTTATGTTTTGCTTGTGAGAACCGCTGTTTCATGCATTGACGGCAACCCGACACCTTGGAAATGCCTCGCAACAACGACAAAAAGAGTGAAAATATTGCGCGCACAACCCACGCAACATCTTGAAAACAGATAACGATGCAGACGAATGGGATCTCCTGTTGACTGTGATGCAACTTCTGGGAGCTGGAGACGCTGACAAAAATGGACAAAACAGATTCGTAGAAGGCAGAGATTGTGGAGCATGTTCGCATTTCCTGTAGTCATAACAGCGCTTGACCTTCGGTGGGTTTATTGAGGTGAAAACAGTGGATTCAATTGGATTTTAGGGTGCATTTCTGCTTGTGGATACATGTGTTGTGTGACTTAACATGTATACAAATTGTCCAACAGTCCACCATACAGCCAATGGGATACAATGTGCTCTACAACCATGCATATTGGGTTTGGAATTCACAGTACCACTCCACCGTCTTCTTCCATAGATCTAACTAACATCCCGCCTGACCTGCCTTCCGACATCGTGAAGATGGATCTTTCCGGAAACAACATCAAACACCTCAGGCCCAAGCAGTTCCTGCTGTCCAAAGACCTCAAGCTGCTCAACCTCAGCAGCACCAGCCTGAACCACATCGACACAGGTAAAATGACGTTGTGTAAATACACCGACAAGTGCAAAAACATCAGCATTTATTGATGGGAGAATAATTATATTTAGAAGTTCAAGTCTCCGGCATGTGTCTCTTGTTTCTCAAATGGACCGCCGTGAGGCTCAAAGCTAATGATGTTTACGCCGAGGAAATGAAAGCCTCCGCAAAACCTTGTAGTTGTATTCATTAGCATGTCTGAGTAAATAATCTCACTACAGGCACACTATTTGTGGTCATTATCTCGTGTTTAGGGTGAAATCCTTTGCTAAAGAGCGCTCTCATACAAACTGTCTTTAACATGCATGCCAGGTTTGATGCTCCCGTGGAACGCAATAGTTTCCATAAATACTGCCATGACAGTGCAGTACAGTTTCGGACCTACTGCGAAAAATGTTGGTGAAAGATACTCTATATAAGGTGAATTCTGCTGTTTTTATGGACCATGCTAGTCAAAGAGGACTGCTTTGCTAGCAGTTTTTAAGGACCTACTGCAAACCAGTCAAAGATCCTTATTATGAGATGAATGCTCTGCTGCTTTTAAGGACCAAAAACAAAACACTCGTCAAAGATCCTCTCTACATGAAAGGCCTGCACTGCTGTTTTTAAGTACATACTACAAACTAGTCCAAGATCCTCCATATGATAGGACTGCTCTGTTGTTTTTAAGGACCAAGTGACCTCAACTGCAAACTAGTCAAAGATCCTCTATATGGCAGGAGTGAGCCAACTGTGGGAAAAAAAACTAGTCAAAGAGCCTCTATAGAAGGTGACTGCTCTGCTGTTTTTAGGAACCTGCTGCAAACCAGTCAAAGATCCTTTATATGACAGGACTGCTGTGCTGTATTTAATCACCTACTACAAACTAGTCCAAGATCCTTTATATGACAGGCCTGCTCTGCTGTTTTTAAGGACCTACTACAAACTAGTCAAGGATTCTTGATATGACATGAGTGAGCCTACTGTGATAAAGCACTAGTCAAAGAGCCTCTGTATACAAGGCGACTGCTCTGCTGTTTTTAGGAACCAGCTGAAAACCAGTCAAAGATCCTTTATATGACAGGACTGCTGTGCTGTTTTTAAGGACCTACTACAAACTAGTCCAAGATCCTCTAAATGATAGGACTGCTCTGCTATTTTTAGGAACCGGCTGCAAACTAGTCAAAGATCCTTTATATGACAGGACTGCTCTGCTGTATTTAAGGACCTACTACAAAGTAGTCCAAGATCCTCGAAATGACAGGCTTGCTCTGCTGTTTTTAAGGACCTACTACAAACTAGTCCAAGATCCTCTAAATGATAGGACTGCTCTGCTATTTTTAGGAACCGGCTGCAAACTCATCAAAGATCCTTTATATGACAGGACTGCTGTGCTGTATTTAAGGACCTACTACAAAGTAGTCCAAGATCCTCGAAATGACAGGCCTGCTCTGCTGTTTTTAAGGACCTACTACAAACTAGTCCAAGATCCTTTATATGACAGGACTGCTGTGCTGTATTTAAGGACCAACTACAAACTAGTCCAAGATCCTCTATATGACAGGCCTGCTCTGCTGTTTTAAGGACCTACTAAAAACTAGCCCAAGATCCTCTATATGATAGGACTGCTCTGCTGTTTTTAGGAACTGGCTGCAAACTAGTCAAAGAACCTTTATGTGACAGGACTGCCGTGCTTTATTTAAGGATGGATGGATAGGTTGCCAGGTTGCCAACAACCCCAAATTATACGTTCCATTATTTTTAAAAGTAGGTCCCTTCCCTCCCTATTCCCTATTGCTCCTCGTCCAGATGAAAGCTAAACCCAAGGCCGGAGCACAGCAGGAAACGCTCCGAGCTGTCTTATTAAGCCTTTCCTTCCCGTCAGCGTCCGAGACACATTGACTCACATTCCTACAGAGGACAACGCTGGCGAAGGACAGTTCAAGATGTCCACTAACATGTCATCGTCCTGCCCTAGGTGCGTTTGCAGGCCTGCTCTACCTCCGCGAGCTTGACCTGTCCAACAACAGCCTCCATTATTTCCACTACGGCGTGCTGGAGGACCTCTACTTCCTGCGAAAGCTCTCACTGGGCAACAACCCGTGGATCTGCGACTACAACATCCACTACCTGATCTACTGGCTGAAGCTGCACCCTAGCGTGGTCTACACGGGCCTCAAATGCTCCGAGCCGCAGGAGTTCCGCGGTTGGCGCGTGGAGGACTACGTGAAGACCTACAATGGGGAGTGTCCCAAGGATAGACAGACAGGAGGCGGGGACACGGGTCAGGGGGGGCAGGAAGGGAACGAGAATGAGGCGCAAGAGCTGGTGGGGGAGACCGAAGAAGGGGTCCGGCCGCGACCCTTGAAGGAGAAGAAGCCAAATAGGTTTGAGATTATCAGGTTGAGTTAGTATGCATGCATTAGATGGGAGTTTAGTCTGGGATGTTTTTTTTTATTCTGACAATCATTCAGGCTTTATGACACAATGTCCCTTTTTATCTGTAAATAACAATGGAAGTCCCTCTTGCTGTTTATCGATAGGTTTAGTAGCCACAAATCCAACACCGCCCCCAGCTGCTCAAAACTATGAACTACAGGTGCTTTATCTCTCAATTGTCTTTGTGTATTGATGGATGAATGGTAATTTAGATAAGATGTTTTGGAAATAAAGCTGTTTCTATTTTTTCTTGAGATCATTCTTCATTGATAGACCTGAATCGATATTATGAGTTTGTATCAGGAAAACCATAATAATAAATTCACATGTTGTGGTTTTAACAGTTAGTCGTCGAAATTACACAACATTTTACAAAAAGGCTGGTGCTTTCAAAAGTACTTGGAAGGTGATTGGTCCAATCATCTGTCAATCACAAGTACAGCCTATGAATAAGTGAGACGACCACAAACCAGAAAGCTACTTACCGCTAGCTGGAGTGTCTCTCCAGTTGAAGGCGAAAGTTTAAAAACATCCTTTTTCCATCAGTACAAAACTTCCACAAAACATAAAGAAGTCCAGTTCTTGAAAAACTGTATCGGTGTTGTAAAATTGACGATAATTTCTCTGTGGACGGCCATCATTGAAGATGAAACAAAATGAATAAAAACACGTACTTTTCATGAATGACATTACATTCATTCAACATACTAACACAAACCTGTATAAATTGTATAAATAGGTTTGGCACTTTTTTGAATTAACACAATTCGAAGGCAGTGGGTTTACAAGCCCCACCATGGTAAAAAATGAGCCATTAAATGTGATATGCTTCTGCTGGCAACGCCAGTTTATATGATCAAATAGCACCATCTAGCGGACTGGCGACGAATTCACATTGATTTGACTTGCAGTGTAACTTTCCTAGGCCCATAAAATCATGCCTTAATCAGTGGTTTTCAAACATTCTTACCTGGCTGTGGCTAATTCCACATTTTTTGGTTTGTTTTTACATTCCAGCTAAAGGGTGAAAACAAAACATCATAATACATTTTTTGTTGAGAAAATTATTTAATTTAATTTAATCCAATAGCCTTTGCAGTTGACAACTATCATATAATGTCCCTTACAAAGTACACAAATGTACTGCTGCGTGTCAGGAGGTTCGAGTCTCCACTTGATTGAAAATATTGACAAATAATTGCTACAAGAGAAACACACCATTACTTTTACGGTGTCAAATCACTGGGAATTGATTTATTTATTATTAATTGAAGCAGAATATTCACTGCTGATCTGAAATCTAAATAAAACGGGCATAAGATATTTATAACACAGCAATTTTATGAACATTCACTGATCAGTTTCTTGTCCTCTTATTCTCCGGTGAGAGAGAAGTCACAGAGTCAATCTTCAAGAGGAGAATGCAGTTTAAAATGTGGTGCAAACCCAAAACAGTGAACATCCGAGTCATGATCACCTCTGTGCATCCTTATGCTTTGTTTTTCTCCAAAGTATGGTCAGCAGCATGACTTCTTGTCCGGTGTGAACGCGCCCACCGTGCCATTAACCGGACGGGAGTTAGTCCTGAGGAGGAGTCTGGGCCTGCTGCAGCTCTCCAGCTCTCCCTGCTGGACCTGAAGGCCGTTACGAGACAGAAGCTCCCTTGCCATCATCATGAAGGCCTCCTCCACGTTCTGACCGTCCTAGACACGTGTAAACAAAACACAACCTTTATAGGTGCAATGGTGACAACAGACATTGTTGTTAACCTTCGCTGATGTTTCCAAGGCAGCCAGTATGCCTCGTTCTTTTGCCCGACTGCAGGCCTCCTCAAACAGAACCTCCCTCTCCTCCTCCAAGTCACATTTGTTACCTCGGGTGATAAGAAAACATGTGAAAACAGCCACTCCTGCATAACAAACACATCAATAATCCATTTTTACAGGAGGAAAAATAGGAGTAAAACGTTCTCACCATGAGGAAAACACTTGTTGCTAGGCAGAATTGAAACATTTTCTTTATTTAAAAAGGGTGATTCATTACTTCTTCATTGAAATTAAACATTGGTTTACTAGCAGGCACAAAAACATCACTCACCAGAAATTATCTGGTTGTTGCTAGGTAGAATTTGTGAAGCTTATATAAAATCATTTTTTTAAATGTAAAAACAACAATAATTGTGCTGATTCTATTCTACTATATAAACCCAAGCTAGGTGCAATTACTTGTTGCTAGGCAAAATTTGGGGGGAGAAAACAGTAAAAAAAAAATTTTATTTCCCGGTGATGTTACATGCTTTACACTTTTGTTGCTAGGCAGAATTTGTGAAGCCTAATCAAATATTGCAATAAAATCTATTTCCTGGTCAGAACATTTGAAGCCTTTGGAAGACATTACGCTGCCACACAGTAGAGAAAGGACTGGGAGAGTCGGCAAAATTGGACAGAACTGCACTAAGCCCACCCCCTCCCTATTAACTCACCAATAAGAACCAGGACCACATTGGCCGCACCATAGAGCTCCACTTCCTGTATCCAGCCCGCCACTGACTCAAAAGTGGAGCGCTTCGTGATGTCGTAGGTGATCATGGCGCCGTGAGCGCTGCGGTAGTAGCTTTGGGTGATGGTTCGGAACCTCTCCTGTCCTGCTGTGTCCCATACTTGCATCTGTGACACACACATACACTCGACTAGCAACCACAATAACAAACGTAGTGCTTAACGTAGTGTTTCCCAAATACTGCAGGACAGTAATCCCTCGTTTATTGCTGTTAATTGGTTCCAAACCTGCTCGAGTTCAATACATTTCTGTAAAGTCAGATTCCTTATTTACAAAATGGAATATTTTTGTTCACAGCATGTTTGAATGCGCCTCCTGGATGCATTGAAAGTGTTTCATTCTCACATTCATACCTATGGACAATTTGGAGTCGCCAATTAACCTAGCATGTTTTTGGAATGTGGGAGGAAACCGGAGTGCCCGGAGAAAACCAACGCATGCACGAGGAGAACATGCAAACTCCACACAGAGATGGCCGAGGGTGGAATTGAACTCGGGTCTCCTAGCTGTGAGGTCTGCACCATAACCACTCGACCGCCGTGCAGCCCGGATTAATGATTATTAGTCAAAATATATTGACATACAACCGGTTACATTGTGTTATATTCTAAAACTGGTTAGCTTGCTAGCTAGCGACTAGCTAGTGGCGCAATGTGTTGACATGGGCTCTAATGATGGGAATAAATGTACAGGTTTTCTTTGGTCTAACTAGGAAAATATTCAATGTATCAACATTGAATCCCACTTCACAGAAATTCACTGATCATGATCAGGTCTACAACCAATTAATAGTGATAAACAAGGGACAACAGTATATATCAAAAATACATGGTTATAGGAGGTTTTCTTTGGTCTAACTAGGAAAATAGGGCGGCACGACGGTCTCACATTCCAAAAACATGCTAGGTTAATTGTCGACTCCAAATTGTCCATAGGTATGAATGTGAGTGTGAATGGTTGTTTGTCTATATGTGCCCTGTGATTGGCTGGCCACCAGTCCAGGGTGTACCCCGCCTCTCGCCCAAAGACAGCTGGGATAGGCTCCAGCACCCCCTGCGACCCTCGTGAGGAAATGCGGTAGAAAATGAATGAATGAATGAACTAGGAAAATATTCAATGTTGAATCCCACTTCACAGAAATTCACTGATCATGGTCGGGTCTAGAACCAATCAATCGTGATAAACGAGGGACAACTGTATATACAAAAAATCCATGGTAATAATAAAAAAAAATTCTAAATTTGACCGACTGTATATTCATCAAACGCAGGCTTGCAAATACAAAAGTGAAAGGCACAAAAAACCCTGAGGCAATCAGCAGGAGTAAACTATCCTAGCATGGCAACAGCCGCCATAGCAACCCCTGCTGTCTCCTCGCCTCCTTCTTCTGATGCCGCTCCGGAGCCGATTATGTTGTCCCTATCATTCAGATATGTATATTACAAAAAAAATTATTGTCGTAAATGAATATAAAAAATAAACTATTTGCGGGAACCAATCACGTTGCAGCTTGTCTTGCGACGTCAAGCGAGGGGAACTTGAAGATCAGGTTCTGGCTTCCAGAGGCCGGTCGGACTTGTTTGAAGTCCAACTGACAGAGAAGCCATAATAAAGACATGCATGTACGATAAACATCAGGGAATTTACTTGGCCTGCTTCCTCAAGCTTCACAGCTTCTTTTAAATCACATGTTAGAATATTTTTTGGAATGCTTGTGTATGGCCGACGAGCCACAGGTTGCACACCCTGGTTTGAAACGGACGCTTGCATTGAAATAAACGACACCGTGAGCACACTGACCTTCACTTTCTTCCCCTCTATATCCAAAGTGCGAACGGTGAAATCCACTCCAATGGTGTTCTGTTGCTTCTCAGAGAAAACCCCCGACCTGAAGTTCTGCACCACACAGGTCTTCCCCACGTTCGAGTCCCCGATTAGAATGATCTTGAACAGGTAGTCGAAGGAGTCATCATGCTCGGGTCCGGGACTCTGCATTCTGGCCCGGATGCTGATGCTCTGTGTCGGGTCTTTTTTTTTTTTTAGGCTTTTTTTGGGTTAAAAAAATGTAAGTCAATATGCACAAGCAAATACACCTGACCGCAGGGGGTATTGGAAGGAATGCGTTCCTGTCAAACCAGTTCCTGCATGGAAGACTCTTGAAGGTGTCAAATTGTGCTGTTCAAAGCTTCTTCACATTTTCTTTCTTTTTCTTACTTATCGTTTACCTTTCCCGCCCTCAGGTTGTGACCCTCTTCAAGAACAACATCCTTTTGTATTCCTGCGTTGTTGTAGTACCAGGAAGTCCCTTGTGTTCATTCAAATGTACTAAAGAAATAGCCAAAAAAGTGACTTTTTTTCTCGGTAATCCAATTTTTTTGGTCTAATCCACCTGCTTCTCCTTCACATCCCCTTATAACGTCACTCCCCCATCTCGCTCTCTCCATAGCACCTGTGGAAACAATAGAATCCCGCCCTACCTGTTCCGGAAACATAAGTAACCCCACCCTATTTACAGCTACAGGATTATGGGAAATGCAGTCCATCCGCAATAAACATCATTAGTTTATTATTTTAATTATTTAAAATAATAAACTTTTTAAATAAATTATTATTTTAAACAAAAGCAGTTTAAAATCCTTAGATGTACAAAGTAATGAAAATATTAATTCAGTATTTTAATTATTTAAAATAATAAACTTTTAAATAAATCATTATTTTAAACAAAAGCAATTTGAACTCTTTAGATGTACAAAGTAATGAAAATATTAATTCAGTATTTTAGAATAAATATACAGTAATGGAGCCACGGTTCTACAGTTTTGTGCAGTTTTGGGCTGCTATTCAGAGCCTGGACTGTAGAGGGCAGGAGCGTTCTGCATGCTAGGTTATAGCGCAGTAGAAGTAGGCAGTAGAAGGCGGAAACAAGTAGGCGGTGTTGACAATTATTAGTGTTGTTATTAGTGTTGTTTTATGTTCATTATTACAATATTGTGACTGTGAAAGCAGTTTGTAGCGGTGTCGGAGTGCATTGCGGGATAGTCTGACGCTTTTATGGCGCTAAAAAATAAAATGTGTGCGAAACTTTAGTTACAGCGTCAGTATGATGATGTACTCGTACACTACTACAACCTACAATTAATAGTTGAGTTTAATAGTAAAGTGACACTTTTTACAAGGAGAACAATATGAAAGTCGGTAAAAATACAGTAATGTATGCTGATATTTCTCCTATAGTTTGTAAAACTATCCAGTTTGACGTTCTAAAAGTGAAACACAAACGCACCAACATATCTATCGCGTCCCTCCTCGTCTTCGTTAACATTTATCGACAGATAGCCGAGAATTCCGAGTGTCCCTGAATGCAGCGCGGTGCTCTCGCCATCCAGCGCGTCGCAGTGACGTCTCACTCGGATGCCGTTACATCCCCAAATATCATCACACCACACAATCTTTTTTTCCTCTGTCATTCTCTCGTGTGTGTTGTTTTTTTTGTAGTGAAAGCTGGGGGTCTGCGGCGGGAACATGCAGCGGAACGCCGTGGTCGTGGTGGCGGACAAAACGAGCCTAAAGAGGCCGTTTATATTCGCCTGTGCTGTTAATGTGGTAGGTGCATTGATGGTGCAAGTTGTGCAAAGAGGCCTGTAGGCGTCTCTGTCCAGTGCATTGGGATGCTTTTTTTTTTAGCGCTAGCTAAATGGAATCACATGTGACGTCACAGGGATGCTGTCAATGATAGTGATGTGGTTAACCAGCAGCATCCTATACTGAATATCACATAGTGGTTGCTGCTGTGTGTGTTTAACGTACACAATGCATACACTTGTAAAAGTGCTCGTTTTGTGTTTTTTGTGTCAATTTCCTCCTCCAAGGCTTTGTGCTTCTTCATGTTAACCATGACAGCGGCCGGCCATCGGGACCTCCTGCAAGCGGGCCAGGTAGGACTTTCATAAACAACAAGAGTTCAAGTCTATGTAGAGCATCTCCCCTGTGTGAATGTGTATGTGTGTGTGTGTTTGTATACATGTCCTTGAGCCAGACAGTGACTTATCTTCACATGGACACCCGCTTTACATCTGACCCTCACCTTTGACCGCCTTTACGGCTGTGCTCTTGCGGCCATCCTCGTCTCCTTAAAACGACAATCACAGCAAAGTAAATAGTTAATTGGTGTGCGTCTAATAGAAATGTATTCTTTTCTAATAGGGCTGCAACAAAATGTAGAAGGAATTACTTTTAAAAAACAAGAAAAAGTGTTGGATGTCAGTCAGGTGTCATAGTGGGTGTTTTTAGACACAATATGTCTCAAATTGATGTTTTTATGTCCATTTAATACTGCTTAATCGTCATCAATTGTTGTTTTTTAAAGCGTTTTTTGATGATTTTTTTACAATTATGTCTTTGTATATTTTTTTATTTTATATATTATTCTTGTATTATTTTACATAATATTTTCATGCGTAAAAACAGAAATTTTGTGTCTAATAAGTACAATATTAGTCTCGTATTTTTGTTTTTATTGATTGTTGTCTGAGTTTTAAGTTTTTCTAGACTCTAATCAAGTAATTATATGGATTTTTTTTTATTTATTGTTAAATAATTTTAATATGTCAGCATTATTTTACACAATTACTTTAATGAATATTAAAAAAAGATCAAATAGTCTCACGTAATTATCTTTAAGCTTGAGTAAACATTAATGAAGTAGACAAAGTATTTATATTTATTTAATATTGTTTAATTATAATTAATTATTGTCTCTTCTTAATCTCTGGTAATTCATTAATTATTTTTAATTTATTTAATTAATTTGTTTTAGTATTCCTATACATTTGTATTGTTGGTATTTGTATGCATTATTGTTTTATTTTTATTATGTTACCTCAATGAGAATAATATAGAATATATAATAATAAAAATAAAAACTAATAATAACCTGTAAAGTGTAAATCCTGCTCCTTACATGCTCTGTCTCTTCAGCTGGTGTCTAACGTGTCGGTGGTGATTTTGTACGTCCTGGAGATCGCCTGTCTGCTGCTGTCGCTGCTCGGCGTGTTCGGCGCCTGGAGGGGGAAGAGATGGTGTTTAATTCTGGTAATTCACTTCACTACAAATCTAGCATAGCAATATTGTGCAAGAATTAATGTTTTTTTTGTGCCTGCAGTTTGCAGCCGGGATGGCAGCAGCCAGCCAAACCATCATCGTGAAAACAGCACTGAGTTATCAGGATATTTATGAGGTAGGCCGCTCATTACAACGTTTAATCATTCAAAATATAACCGGAACCTGCTTTTTAGACAGGTGTGGTACGAGAGGAGGCAAAGTTGCTGTCCATGATGCCTCTGAGCTCTGCCAGCAAAACTAACAGGACCTTACTTCACAGTATTCAAGCACATGTGAGCACATTTATACACCTTGAACACATCACATCCTACAAATACATGGAGTCCACGCTGTACATGTGTGTGTGTGTGATCTCCAGTTTAAGTGCTGTGGACTCATAGAAGGCTACAAAGACTGGGGCAGCTCCATTCCTGCTTCCTGTCATTGTCAGTCACCGGGTCGATGCGTGAGTATCCCTTCAGAATATGTGCAAGCTTGCAAAAAAAGCACATTAATGACAATGAAGTACATTATTTATTTTTTAAGAGCATAAATACACGATTTAAGAAAAAAAAAATTTTTTAAAGCGGGATTATTCTGTTTAAGTGATTTAGTGTTTCCTTACTTAAATGTGTAAGTCTTAAAAATCTTTTTCATGATTATGATAAAGTATTATTTTTTTGTTTTGTTATTTAATTCATTAGATTTTTAAATTTTGAAATGTATCACATTACTTTTGTGATGAAAAAAAACTACTTTTTAATAAAATAATTCAAAACAAAACTTTAGCTGCCTTGTTAAAAAAGCAGAAACACCGATTAATTTATATGACATAAATCAATTAAAAACCAAAAAGTCCTGCCTTGTTGAACAAAAAGAGGAACTCCATTAGATTGCATTGTCCGTTATAAACAACATTTACTTCATGAAATAAAAAACAAAGTAAAAGAGGCTGTGGCATAGAGTCAAACATTTTCATTTTTAACTAAAAATGTTTTATGTTGTCTAAAAACCTGCCCTTAAAGTAATAAAGCCTTTTTTAAAATAAGCATTCACTTACCATCAGTGTGTATTATCACGTAAAATACTTCCTGTTTACGTTCTTCTTCTCCGGTTACTATGTAGCTATAATGTAAACTGCGCCATCTAGTGGTCTGACAGAAAATGATTTGTGTACTCTCCATTAGATACGACTGCGAGGCAGCGCCACCCTGGGGGCTCCAAAGAACCAATATGTTTATCAGGAGGTAAAAGCACACTTTTCAAGATGAAAATCAATAAATATTAATAAAAATAAACATGAAAATAGAAGTATTTATTGAATAAAAGCATTAATCTACAGGCATGCCTACATATATACGTCTCCGCACTCAAGCGAGGATTTTCCTTGGCGATGGGCATCAAATTTGGAAGCGGCATATTTTGGGTATGTTTTTTTTGTTGTTGTATTTTGTTTGTAAATGCTATTTTAATGCAAAATATGTTTCCCATCTCTCACTAGGCTGTTTTACTGGTGATGAGCCTGAAGCTGATGGTGCAGATGAAACGCAAGCAGGAGTTCATGGCCTTGCTCCAGTCCAATAGATACGTCCCCGGTGCCTTCTAGTGGTCACCTCAACACATCGCTTCTTTGAATTTGCACATAAACAAAACACAATATGCTGTAAGAATAACCATAATAACATAGCTAGCTGCTAGTTAGCCTCATGCTATTTGAATATGTACTTTCCAAGACATGCATGTAACCCAAAATGAGCGGCTTAATGCACATTCACGCACACACCTACAAAGTCTGTCGTGTGCAATCCATTTATTTTGCTGCCATCGAAATACCACCACTTGAACCAGAAGCGGATTTCCAGCATTAGAGTGAACTTATATAATGTAACCGACTTCTTATGTATCGATGTAACGCTTATTTATACGTACAACAACACAGGTGTCAAAGGCCACTGACGACGAATGTTCCTGTAAAAGCACATGTACTCGCTTTCTATACTTCAGTCTTAACATTTGAAATCATGTCTGCACTTAATCAATATTGTATATTGTTCATGCCGTTTGTTTTTGTCATACACATTTTTTTAAAGTATGTCAACATATATAATGTACTGAATAATGTAATTTAAAAATGATTGTAAATAGCTAAAATAAACCATGGGATAATTGTTTTTTTTCTTGGATGTGTACACTACATTTTTTGCTTAGAACCGATTTGTCAACAATTATGACAATCTATATTCATAAATTTTTTAAAATATTTTAAAAATATATTAAAAATATTCAACATATGTATATTTGAAGGAAATGTGAATGTTGTAGTCTGAACCTAATTTTGATTATGCATATGACTTTTGTTTAAATAATATAAAATGTAGAAACAAAATTGAAGTCTTTCAAGAAGCTCTTTAAAGAGAAGCAAAAAGGCAACAATTTTATTCACACAAAATAATAATTAAAAACAACAAATGATGATTTCATGACATGCAAAATTCTCTCCTACAAAAAAACACAATTCAAAATATATTTTTACGGAAAAAAAACATCCTATTTTGTTATGTACAGTATATTTTGCTATGTATATTTTGTTATATTAAGTTAAAGTAAGTGTGAATGGTTGTTTGTCTATATGTGGCTCGCGACCAGTCCAGGGTGTACCCCTGCCCTTTCGCCCCCTGGAATCAGCTGGGATAGGCTCCAGCATACCCGCGCCACCCTAGTGAGGACAAGCGGCATAGAAAAAAGGATGGATGGAAGTTAAAAGTAAGCTTTGGTGTCACACAGTGGATATTCATCAATAATCGGTCATTGATCAGAGGCCTGTACTGCCAAAGTGGCTCAACCAACCCGCGCTTTGTGCTCATGATGCAGCTCAACAAAAGCTCAATTCCCCCCTACAAACAGAGTTCCGGAGGAGCAAGGAATTATTATGGAATGTTGTCAAAAACAACACTGTTGCAACCAATAGAGGTGAAAATTCATCTAAATGCACAAGTAAAATACTGATTATTATACTAACTATACCATACTAGTCTTTACCATTTAAATGGATAAAGTGGTCTTTTTCACCTTTACATCATGTCCATACTGTCGGCCCTCGTTTATCACAGTTAATTGGATCCATAATAAGCAGAGATAAGTGAATTTCCTCAAAGTAGGTTTGAATTTTCACACGTAGTGCATAGAAAACCTTCTAAATACGGCTTTATAAAACTGACTTTATAAAAACCTTGTTGTCCTACTACCTGCCTGTTTACATATTTAAAACACACAGACAATGGAAAGACTTGTTGGGAAGGAGGACAGGACAAGGAAGCAAAAAATGTACCACTTCCACACGGAATGAGAGGAGACTCCAGTCTCCATGCGTTCTGAATCGGTGTAATCCAATGTTTATTATTATTTTTTCATTAACAATGCCTAATGACCACAATACTACTTACCACTTGTCTTTCAATATTTTTGGACTAAAAATAGGCCACAATCAACCAAAAAACTGCGATAATTTGTTGATTATTTTTTTTAAGTGATATAGCAAGGGACAACTGTATTGTTCTATGTGGTACTCGGCGGTGACCACTAGGTGTCAGTGTTTCCACGTTTTGTGTTTTGTTACAGTGGATTATATTATTATATATATATATGTAAGACCATACTCGGGCAAAAGTTACTGCAACATCCAGGATACGTGTGCTAACGCTAGCCAAATATTATAATATTATTATTAATAATATTATTAATATTCCGATTGGATTTTGGTCCTGACGCTCAGCTCAAAAAGTGCCTATTTCATCAGGCAATGCTAACTAGCGCTCCCTGAATTGTTCTCGCCATGTCCAAATGAGTTAGCGCTTTCATAGCTGAGCCTAAATTCCCACGGCGGTCTAGCCGTGTTAAAAGAGAGCCACCTTTGTAGTACAGACAAACCTGGGCCTTAGACTCGACAGACCTCACTAACCCACGAAACGCGCTTTGCGGTACTCCGCTCAGGTGAGCTCGGCAGGCTCAGTGAGGACGGCGTAGTGGCCCGTTTTGGACTCTCGACTGTAAGCCACGACGTGTGCGTCCTTCTTGGGTTTGAGCTGACACAAGATGACTATACTCAGCACACTGGCCAATGTCTGCACAAACACACACACACACACACACATATAAAGTGACTGTAGTGGCAGAGCAATACACAGACAGCAGGGGGCAGCAAAGAAACATATTGACATGCAGGGAGACCAAAATGGAAGTGATTTTACCCAAAGTAACGTCAACGCCACTGAGGTACCCGCCGAAATGTCGAAGGCCAGGTCTAAATTTCGGAACAAGACTGGAAGACATGGCTGCAACACACAAATATCACACACATCAACAAATAAGCATGGACGAAGAACATTTTTAAAAATACACACATTGATAATGATCATAATCTTCTGTATTTTTTTTTCTAATCCAGTCGTGATGACTGAATTTCCGAATATTTTTCTAACTATGGCACAGAAAACCTGTTTACAATCTTCTAAATACGATTTTTAACATTATTAGAGCCCTTGCTACACTCACATGGGAGTCGCCTTTACATTACTATTCCCCAATATAGTAGATATAATCAGAGAAAATAAGACATACTTATATTACTTAATTAAACAAGACAATGGCTAACACTCCTATTAGCCAATACAGCAGACAGAGAAGGACAAAATAAGCAGTGTAAAACGGAAATAAAACTCCTGCTCGAGCAGTGTCACAGTAAATGTGTTCCCTCGGAAACATGAGTGAGGAGTCTATAGTGCCTGTCTAGCTTAACACCGACACCTAGTGGTCAATGTAGAATACAGCATTAAAATCACAATTACTTGTATTTATTTTCATTCAGTTAGATTATTTTTTCATTTTTTACGCTTCGAAGTGCTTCAGAATACAATATGCATTAAAATAAATCATAATAGGCCAAATCCAGCAACCAAACTTGTGAATGTATGAATTCATTAATAGTGGAAAAAACACAAATTTGTATAATACATGTCACAAAATATTACCAATACGTTTTTAATTATACATTATTTCAGTTGTTTAAGTTTTCAAAACATTTAAAAAAATGATAATTTCAATTTTAGTACATGAATTTTGTGGAATAGCCTAATAGTAATAACAATAATAGTTAATTTGTTGCTAAAAGAAGTTTAAATTAGTAGTGCAAGTGTGAAATATGAGGTTTTAAGTATGTATTGCAGGCATTATGTATGTATTTTCTTTATTTTTATGTCTTTTTATACTTCTAAAATATTTATTCTATTGTATATTCTTTGTTATTTTACGTATATAAGTTAGTATGAATGATGTTATGTTATTATTATTATCAATATTACTGTGCATAGTACCAAAAACAAAAGAAAACCAAATCAAATAATTGTGAAATTATGTAATGTATCAAAATTAATATATTTGTAAATAACTGAAATTCAAAAGGGATTCCTGCGTAATGACAAACGTACCTCCTCATAAATCATGACAGGGTCGTCCGCTCCCTTGTACAGGCTGCTGTTCTTTGGAGCGTCCATCTTGGTAAAAAAAAACCAACAACACAACAATGCAAATGTGTGGCTAAAATAAAGCAACACGATCGTCATCACACTCACACAAACGCTGGTGGAGTTGTCAATGCACAAGCACGACTCTGGGATGTCGTAACCCCATTCTTGGTAGCCCTGCTGCACCCCGCAACATTCCAGCTGGAAAACACAACATGAAATAAATCACACATCATTGTTTTATGCAGTATTTGTATGTCTTTTACCAACTTCTTTTTGTGTTTTGTGCATAATGTCCAGATCTGTTTCACTGGCGTTGCTGAACGGTTGCATGTCCATGTAATACATGTCCATGCTTTTCCTTATCTGCACAACAAGAACACATGAATGGCGTCAACAGGCATGAAAGCTGATGAAGTATATCGTAGAAATGTTGTGTAAATACCGTAGGGCGCAAGAACAGCAGACTCATGCCAATGTAAAACACAAAAAGGCTGCACAGGATGACTCCAACTGTGAACTGACACACAAATAAACCTTCAGTATCTGGGAGACATGTGTGTGTGTGTGTGTGTGTGTGTGTGTGTGTGTGTGAGCATGTATACCCACCACAATGATCATCCATTTTTTCTCCTTGCAGACGCCGTATAAGCCAACAACGGGTAACAACAGCATGATGATGGCAAGGGTGTAGATGGCACGTATGCCCACGATCATGTTCTCGATCTGTGGACAATGATTGGTGTGTTTAGTAACAAACCCACCTAACCCCTATTCAATTTTATTATTGCTACTGTAGTTATTTTTCATTTTTCTTGCCATTATTAATGTTAACCATATCAGTTGATGACTGTTGAATTTTTTTATTTTCTACATGTTTTTAAAATTACTACTTGCTACTTTGTACCTTAAGTATTTGCAGATTTGAGATTATTACTTTATTTATTTTTTATTGCATTTTTAATTACTAATATTGTTTATTATCAGTATTATTTTTAATTAACTGCTTTCTACCATTTTTACTGATTTATTATATTTGTTTACTTGTTGTGTTATTACCATTTGTTTGATTTTTAACTGCATTTTTAATGATGCAATTTTAAATAATTATTATTATTAATAGTAATAGTATTATTTTTCATTTTGATGCTTTCTATTTTTTTATGCCCACGATCATGTCCTCGATCTGTGTGTTTAGTAACGAACCTACCTAACCCCTATTCAATTTTATTATTGCTACTGTAGTTATTTTTCATTTTTCTTGACATTTTGTAAAATGTATTTTTATTATCTTTATTTATTTTTTTATTGCATTTTTAATTACTAATATTGTTTATTATCAGTATTATTTTTAATGAACTGTTTTCTACCATTTTGACTGATTTATTATATTTTATTTTTTTTACTTGTGTTATTTTTTTATTTTTAACTGCATTTTTAATGATGCAATTTTAAATAATGATTTTTATTATTAATTGTAATAGTATTGTTTTTCATTTTGATGCTTTCTATTTTTTTCAGACTTGAGCTTCATTATTACAATTTGTTTTGTTTTTTAATTGCAAAATATTGTATATGTTATGATGAATATTATTTATTATCAGTATTATTTTGAATTGAACTACTCTACTTATTATATTGTATTTGTTTAGATTGATTGGTGTGTTTAGTAACAAACTTACCTAACCCTAACCCCTATTCAATTTTATTATTGCTACTGTAGTTATTTTTCATTTTTCTTGCCATTTTCTAAAATTAATATTAACAATATCAGTTGATGACTGTTGAATTTTTTATTTTATACATGATGTTTTTAAAATGACTTGCTACTTTCTACCTTTAGTATTTCCAGATTTGAGATTTATTATTACTTTATTTGTTTTTTATTGCATTTTTAATTACTAATATTGTTTATTATCAGTATTATTTTTAATGAACTGTTTTCTACCATTTTGACTGATTTATTATATTTTATTTTTTTTACTTGTTGTGTTATTACCATTTGTTTGATTTTTAACTGCATTTTTAATGATGCAATTTTAAATAATGATTATTATTATTAATAATATTATTTTTCATTTTGATGCTTTCTATTTTTTCAGACATAAGCTTCATTATTACTATTTGTTTTGTTTTTTAATTGTAAAATATTGTATATTTTTGGTGGCTGGTGGCCAGCCAATCACAGGACACATATAGACAAACAACCATTCACACTCACATTCATACCTATGGACAATTTGGAGTCACCAATTAACCTAGCATGTTTTTGGAATGTGGGAGGAAACCGGAGTACCTGGAAAAAACCCACACATGCACGGGGGAGAACATGCAAACTCCACACAGAGATGGCCGAGGGTGGGATTGAAATTGAACTCGGGTTTCCTAGCTGTGAGGTCTGCGCGCTAACCACTCGAACACCGTGCAGCAGATATCATTTGATAACTTTTTTAGTAACTTTTCTAAAGGTTATCTAGGGGGGCTAGGGGGCGTTACCTCCTCATCCCGGTGGTAGTGACCATGCATGAAGAGAATGCCTGCCAACATCAATGCACCGATGACCTGCAATAGCAATAAGACACCAGATTCGGGTTAATAATGCCAGCAAAAATAACACTGCAGTACATCACAATTCAACAAAACAGTAAAAAAGAAGCTGAGCATGTTGAGGAGCAAAACAAGGCATGAGTCACGTGCAGGAAAAGCGTAAAAACAACACTCACCGCTATCAGACTTGCCACAGCAATGAAACTCCTTTTCACCCAAATGTTCACTTTCCCCATTTTGTCTCCTGTCGTCCTTCTTAAAGGAACAACAACACTTTTGATGATTAGAAATGTGCAAAGACGCACACACAAAAAAAGCAACGAGCCCAAAGTTGTGTGCTGGAAAAAGGGGGTGGGCGGGATCAGGACTGCATCTGGGGACGGAGGACGAGGAGGAAAAGGGGGTGGGAATGATTCAAGTGAAGGATATTTGGGAGGAAAGTTGAACACATGCACACATTGTTCCAAGATGGAGAAAGTCATCCATTTGTTTTGTCTTTTTTAAACTCCACCGAGGCTTTTTTTCCCCTTCTTTGGGGGTGGGGGGATGAGCGACTGAGGGGAATTCCTCCCCCATCCAGATGTGTGGAGGTGAGAATGGCTGACTGTGTGTCTTTCAGGGGGGGGGGGGGGGGGGGGGTGTCAACTAAGCCTGACATTGCATGTATATGCGGGTTCATTGCCGCTCAGGAAACAATAAAGCACCAATTGTGCCCCCCCCCACACACAAGTCATTTGTGGAAGTACAAAAAGGGTTTGATTGTTGACACACGCGGAGTGGGGGGCACTTCCTGTTCACAGCAAACATGAAACTTGGATTCATTTGTGGCTCCTCTGTTTGTGTGATTAATTAAGTATTTCTATTTCTTCTACTTGCTATTTTATTATTGCTACTGTAGTTATTTTTCTTTTTGCTACTTGCCATTTTCTGAAATTAATATTAACAATATCAGTTGATGACTGTTGATTTTCTTATTTTCTACATTGTTTTTTTTTAAATAAAAATGAGTATTATGAGTATTATTTTTCACTTTGCTACTTTCTACATTTAGATTTTCCAGACTTGAGATTTATTATGACTATTTATTTAGTTTTTAATAGTATTTTTACTTCATATTTTATTATTAATATTGTTCATTATCAGTATTATTTTTAATTATTATTACTTATTTTTAACTGCTTTCTACCATTTTGACTGACTTGAGATTTATTATATTTATTTTTTTACTTGGTATTACCATTTGTTTTATTTTTAACTACTTTTTAATTACTTTTGTATTCTTATTAATTAATAGATAATAATAATAATTATTGATAATTAATTATTATTATTAATAATTATTATTAATAATTAATTATTAATTATTTGAGCTTTATTATTACTATTTGTTTTGTTTTTTAATTGTATTCTTACCTCATATTTTATTATTAATATTATTATTAGTATTATTTTGACTTCAGATTTATTATATTTTATTCGTTAAACTTCATGTATTATTATTTTTAATTGCATTTTAAATACTTTTTTATTATTATTAATAGTAATATTATTTTTATTTTGCTATAATTTTATTTTGATTGAGATGAGTGGTGCTTTATTTTTCATTTAGCAACTTAATATTTTTATTAATATTGATGTTTGAGTAATGTATTATTATTAATATTAAATTAATTAATTATGCATTGACTGAAGTATGACATCCATGTAGGGAAAAACAAAGTTTCCAGACATGGATTCTGTAGCGTTCTTCAAAAAAAAAGTTGAGAAGTGTCCCAGCTGCTCCATCTGTGCAACATTCCGTATACTCCTGTATGTGTCACGCTCACATAAACAACAGAGGCCAGATTTCCATGTGCTTCCAGGCTTGATTCCCGTTTCCTCAAGGTCTTGGGACTTCTTTTTTGGAGAGTTCCACCTATTGAAAATACACAAGATTACACGTCGTCTTTAAATGTACTTTACAGATGTTATTCCTGTTTTACCCCCCACCCTCCATCTCCTTCTGGGATAAGATCCAAGTCAGTCGGTTGGAAGCAGCACGGCATTAATATCATCAACATTCAGTGCGGAGGAAGTTTTAGGAGAAGTTATGCAAGTATTTTGGGTCAGGAAACAGACCCGCACCTTGGAGAAATGTCTGAATCTCGAGCTTTCCCGACTGCTGGGTTGTTTTTGGACTCGCTACAGGCGACCTTTAACCTCCCCCAGCTCAACAGTGATGAGCCAATCCCTTGTTTTGACTTCTTTTAGTTCATTCAAGGTTGGGTCAATATTTGACAACATGATGTTCCAATTAGGTTACTTCAGGGAATTGTTTAAAACAAGGGTGTTTAAAGCACTGCCCGGGGGGCATTTGTGTTTTTTTTATTAGCCTGAAGCACATTCTAAAAATAGAATTTAATTAAAAAAAAATTGAAAAAACAGCATAAAACAGCATAAATGGACAAATCTGCACTAACTTTATAATAATAAATTATAAATATAAAAAAGTTTTATTTTCAAGAATAACACATTATTTTACACCATATTATGAAGAAAATATCATTTTAGTAGCATAAAGTTGAAATATTAAAGAAATGGTCATAATTGTATCAGAAAAAAATAAAGTTATTTTTTTTTAATAAGCACTAATTTTTATATATATTTTTTTAATTCTAGAAAATGGTGTACAATATATTTAAAGACAAAGATTGGTGTTGTTATTAGTATTAACATTTCAGTTTTTTCTTTTTACATTATGTCTTTTTTGAAATTTTACATTTTATTTCTACAATGCGCCGTGGGCCACAAATGTCCGCCATGCCGCACTTTGGACACCCCTGGCACACGCCTTGCTGTGTAAACAATTTAGGTTAGAAATTACTCATTTTTTGCAGAAAATTATTCAACATACAATCCTGAGACCACAAAATTAATAAAACGTAAATATAAAAAAGTTTTATTTTCAAGAATAACACATTATTTTACATCATATTATGAAGAAAATATCATTTTAGTAGCATGGAGTTGAAATATTAAAGAAATGGTCATAAGTGTATCAGAAAAAAATAAAGTTGATTTTTTTAATAAGAACTAATTTTTATATAATTTTTTTAATTCTAGAAAATGGTGTACAATATATTTAAAGACAAAGGTTTGTGTTGTTATTAGTATTAACATTTCAGTTTTTCTTTTTACATTATGCCTTTTTCTACAATGCGGCATGGGCCACAAATGTCGCCATACCGCACTTTGGACACCCCTTGCTGTGTTTAACAATTTAGGTTAGTAAATTACTCTTTTTTGCGGAAAATTATTCAACATACAATCCTGAGACCACAAAATTAATAAAACGTATTACGCTTGTATTTATTTGTTACAACAAAGTACAGTGGTATGAGTAAACAGTGTTAGAAGCGGTGTTGGTGGTGTCACTTTAAGAGCATGAACTCACGTGATACGTCACATGACCCGGAAGTACCTGCTCCAGCGTGCTGTGTTGTTGTGTTTACGTGCCACAAGCGGGCTACTCGAAAAATACGCGCTCCTCCCTTCATTGACACCTGCGCTTTTTTGTTATTATTTGACAACGTCTGTGATTTCAGTAAGAACTAATCGCTACCTTTGTTACTCATGAGCATTTATGCGACGGTGACAGTTGTGTCGTTACGGCTTCTTTGTCAGACATGAAGCGCCTAGCGTCTCTGCACCAGTAAAGACGGTTGTTTTCCATCAGCAGGTTATACTGGTTTCGTTTTACTGCGGAGTTTATTCGTTAAGTGACAATGAAGCAGGACGGCGATGCTGCCAGTGGTCTTCCCGTGTGCTTTGTATCAAGCCATGAGGGTTTTCTTGGAAGCATTAAAAAGTTGATCAAAGACTTCGTGGTGACTGAAATAGACATCCATGGACAGCAAGTCAACACAGCAGCTTCCGCTCCGGCTCCTCACTGCTCGGAAGAGGTCAGTAGTAGATGTAAAGAAGAAGCAGAGGAGCATCATGCTTTTTCAGCAGATTGTAGGTTCGATTTGACCATATCGAGCCCAGATAGCTTGGACTTGAGCATGATTTTGGGTCAGGCGGTGAGCGAACAGCTGGAGCAGTTTGTGGTGAGTCTCCGAGATGATGTGATGGAGGACGAAGGTGAAACTCCAGGCAACAAAGAGCTCTCCCTGGGTTCCTTTACTGACAAATACCAGCGTGCCAATGTGCATCGAGCCGTACGACACCGCTTCCCTTTCCTCATGACCGTCACCATTCAACCGGAGATCAGGGTGAGGGAGGATCCGGACTACAGGGAGCTGTCCCAGCTGGTCACCGAAGAGGAAGCGGAGGACTTCTTCAGGTTCATCGACGCCAAAGTGCAGGACTCGTCGTACACGTTTCATCCAGATGAAAACAAAGAGCACCGCACGGCCGTGCATCATTTCCTGAATCGGCGTTTTGGGAAACTGGTGGAGACGAAAAGCTTTGGCGAACAGGAGAGGACGGCCATCTCTGTGCGGCTGAGGGAGCGAGGAAGACCCAAGAAACGGACCGCAGATGAGCGAAGAGAGGAGGACGTTTACACAGGTTAGGAAAAACACGGCTCACTTTCTCTTGAAAGACGTCTCACTTTGCTATTTTTCCAGCGTTTACTCTGTGTAAGGAAAACCTGGAGACTCTGGAGGCTATCAGCTACATGGCGGCGACACTTGGCGTCCTCCCGTCAGACTTCACCTACGCTGGCATCAAAGATAAGCGAGCAGTCACCTACCAGTCCATGGTGGTCAAGAAGGTCTTGCCTCAACGGTAACAACAAGCCTGATGACGTGAATACCGCCTGTTGCAGACCACTCAAGACAAAACACGTCTTCTTCACTAGGTTGATGGAGAAGAGGGCGGAGTTTGAGAAAAGAGGGATGCGTCTTTCTCAAATCCGTTCTGTGGCCGAACCCCTGACGTTGGGGCGCCTCCAAGGTAACCACTTTGACCTGGTGGTTCGGAATGTAAGACCACACGCTGTTGATGACGCTCACACCAGCGCTGAAAAACAGCGTCATATTGCATCGTTGGTGGAAGAGGCACTGGAGAACGTGAAGGTACAAAGATGTCACCTGGAACCATACAGTAGCGATCGTGACCGTGTTCAATTTGGTTGGGTTTCTTGTGTGTAGGCCAGAGGTTTTGTCAACTATTATGGACCGCAGAGGTTCGGAACCGGGCAGGGTGTCCAGTCGGATCACGTCGGGCTGGCTTTACTCCAAGAAGATATGGTGAGTCTTAAGTTTGGTTTGAAATTCAGTTCATGACAACGTTTTTTGATCACTCCATTACAAACCTATTACTGTTCGATTTTTCTTACATCTTTGTTTACATGTTTTGCCGAGCTGTCACTGGTGGCGGATAGCTAGCTTGCTAGCTCTGAACTGTTTTTTTATTTTGTTGTTCTTATTTTCAAGCAATATCCCTCGCATATTTCTTTCCTTCTTATGTACTTTTTCTTATTTATGTTGATATTGTTCTGTAGAATTGCACTTTAATGTTCCTTTAATTCTGCTTATACTGTTTTATACAATTGAAGTTGGTAATAAAATATTCATTTTCTACCGCTTTTCCTCACGAGGATCGCAGGGGGGTGCTGGAGCCTATCCCAGCTGTCTTTGGGCGAGAGGCGGGGTACACACTGGACTGGTCGCCAGCCAGCCAATCACAGGGCACATATAGACAAACAACCATTCACACTCACATTCATACCTATGGACAATTTGGAGTCGCTAATTAACCTAGCATGTTTTTGGGAATGTGGGAGGAAACCGGAGTACCCGGAGAAAACCCACGCATGCACGGGGAAAACATGCTAACTCCACACAGAGATGGTCGAGGGTGGAATTGAACCCTAGTCTCCTAGCTGTGAGGTCTGCGCGCTAACCACTCGACCGCCTGTAATAAAATATATATTCATTCATTCATTTTCTACCGCTTTTTCCTCACGAGGGTCGCGGGGGGTTTGCTGGAGCCTATCCCGGTTGTCTTTGGGCGAGAGGCGGGCTACACCCTGGACTGGTCGCCAGCCAGCCAATCACAGGGCACATATAGACAAACAACCATTCACACTCACATTCATAACTATGGACAATTTGGAGTCGCTAATTAACCTAGCATGTTTTTGGGAATGTGGGAAAAAAACGGAGTACCCGGAGAAAACCCATGCATGCATGGGGAGAACATGCAAACTTTGAGGGTGGAATTGAACCCTGGTCTCCTAGCTGTGAGTCTAGAGTTATCCGCGTAGCTTCTGGTCTTCGGACTCCAAATGTGACTTTTTACCACAGTGATATTTTGTTGTTAAAAACAAGCTCGGAGCTCACATTAATAAACATGCAAAACGATAATATTTCATAATAGTTTAGTAAGGTATGCTGGGAAGCCCACATATACACACACTTGATTCAGTATTCACGAGCAACCTGGCAACCCAAATGGCTTTGTTTTGATTTCAGGTGACTGCCGTCCGTTTGTTCTTCAGTCCAGAAGATGGCGACGATCCTCCGAGCCAAGCAAAGAGACACTTCCTTCAGACGGGTGAGAGACGACTCGACACTAACTTCAACAGCGTAGGAAAAACACTCAAAGTTGCTTCCTGGGACATTTTTGGATCCAATCCACCAATCTCCCCCTTACAGATAACGCTAAGGAGTCCTTGGCGCTAATGCCCGTGTCCAAAGCCAGGGAACGCCTCATGCTCCGTGCGCTCAACCGCTACGGCACCGGTCCAGAAGGTTGTGCCAAAGCCTGGCTCAGCCTTCCGCACGGCATGAGAGTCTTCTATCCGCATGCCTACTGTAGCAGGTTAGCCGCAGGGAACATCATTCATTACATGATCCCAGTCTGTTTCTGCTAATCCATCGGCTTTTCTTTTTTTTTTGTAAATCATGCAGAGTTTGGAATGAGGCTGTTGCGCACAGGTTGGCCACACTGGGGCACGGTGTCCGACAAGGGGACCTGGTGTGGATGCAGGGAGTAGTAGACAACATGGACGACAATGAGGAAAGCAGCACTGCTAAGGTAATAATACATACAGTAAATGGAGTGAGGTTCCCGAGGATGGTAAAGTTAGCGCACCTGTCGCTAAATGCTTTCACACCCCATGGTTATATTTTACTACAAAATTTAAAAAAATATTAAAATGCAAAAAAAAAAAAAAAGTTTTAAATTTAAATGTAAGAAGGATTAGCTCTGAGCTTGGTATGGTGTTAGGTCGTTAGTCATCTGGCTTAGTATTAATTTTGACATATTTTTCAACAAGAAGCACAGCACAGTTTGGCCATTTTATGGAGTGAGGTTCCCGAGAATGATGACGCTAACAAGCAAATTGCTATGACATGTATTTATGCTTGTATTTTGCAACAATTGTTTGGTGCATTTTAAATGTAAGGAGGATTAGCTCTGAGCCTCGGTAAGGAGTTCTTAGTGTTCTTTTTGACATATTTAACATGAATCAGCCAGCGCAATCACAGTTGATTTGGAGGAACGCAGCACAGCTCAGGTAAAATTAGATGGAGCGAGGTTCCCCAGGAAGGTGAAATTAGCACCAAGTCCTGACGGTTGCTAAATGTTTTGACGTGTCTTTATGCTTGCATTTTGCAACATTACTGTCCACAAAAAAAGAGATGATCAAAATTAAATAAATGTTACTATAAGCATTTAAATGTAGGAAGGATTAGCTCTGAGCTTGGGTATGGGGTGAGGTCCTTGGTATTCATTTAGACATTTTATTATTAACAAGAATCAGCACAGCCACAGTTGGTTTGGCCATTTTGGCCATGAGGAACGCAGCGCAGTTCACATAAAAGATAGATATGGAGCGAGGTTCCCCATGAAGGTGAAATTAGCGCTAAGTCCTGACTGCTGACATGTCTTTATGATTGCATTTTGCAACATTACAGTCGATAAAAAATATTAATTTTAAATGAATGTTGGTTTGAGTATTTGAATGTAAGGATGATTAGCTCTGAGCTTCGGAATGGATTTAAGTTCTTAGTATTAATGTTGGCACATATTTCATTAACTGCCACTAAACATGTTGACATATTTCAATAGACATATTTTCATAGTTAGAGTTGGATTGTGCATTGTTACTTTAAGGAATATTAGCTCTGAGCTTCTGCTGCTTTTCCAGGTCCATGTCGTGACAGAGCGAGAAGAACAACAAGGAGTCTACTCCCTCGCTCAGGTATGGCGCATAATCTGCACATTTTTGCAACTGGCGCCCCACTGTTTATTATTTTGTTTTGTCAGGTGTTGCTCCCCATGCCGGGGAACACGGTGAAGTACCCCGAGAACGCCATGGGCATGTGGTACCGGGAGAGACTGGCCAGAGACGGCCTGGAGAGCTGCCGCTTCCGAGTGGGCAGCCTCAAGATGAACCTGCCGGGCTGCTACCGCCCTATGCTGGCTAACCTGTGCAACCTCCGCTACCAGCTCCAGACCAAGGAAGAAGGAGCAGGAGGTGGCGAGGTGCTCACCTTGAACTTTGACCTGGACTCCTCCTGCTATGCCACCATCTGCCTCAGGGAGATCATGAAGTGTGATCCTTAGAGGTCACAGGTGAACAAAAACAGTAGCTGTAATTGTGTTTGTAATTCATTATTCGGGGCTTTTTGTTGAGTTGTGTGCTAAGCTAGTTTGTTCTGTGACATAAATGACTGACCTGAAAAAAGGACTTGTGTGTTTTTCTGAGTAACAGCGCCCTCTGTTGACACCCCTACAATTATCTATGCACCACAAGGTGGCGACATGCTCCAGCTGTTTCTCTTCTTAAATGACTTTTTTGACATAAAAATTATTTTCAGACTTTATTTTTGTAAAATTGTGACTTTTTTCTCATAAATATCCGACTTTATTCTCATAATTTCACAACTTTTTTCTCATAAATTTTAGACTTTATTCTCCTAAATTATTTTTTTTTCTCTCAGATATTTCTGACTTTATTCTCTTAAATGACTTTTTTCACATAAAAATAATTTTCAGACTTTATTCTTGTAAATTTTTGACTTTTTTTCTCTTCAGTTTACAACTTTTTTTCTCATAATTTCACAACTTTTTTCTCATAAATTTTAGACTTTATTCTCGTAAATTAACATTTTTTTCTCAGAAATTTTTGACTTTATTCTCGTAAATTAACATTTTTTTCTCAGAAATTTTTGACTTTATTCTCTTAACTTAAATGACTTTTTCCACATAAAAATAATTTTCAGACTTTATCTTGTAATTTTTTGACTTTTTTTCTCATAAATATCCAACTTTATTCTCATAATTTCACAACTTTTTTCTCATAAATTTTAGACTTTATTCTCGTAAATTAAAATTTTTTTCTCAGAAATTTTAGACTTTATTCTCCTATATTATTTTTTTTCTCTCAGATATTTCTGACTTATTCTCTTAACTTAAATGACTTTTCACATAAAAATAATTTTCAGACTTTATTCTTGTACATTTTTGACTTTTTTTCTCTTCAGTTTACAACTTTTTTTCTCATAATTTCACAACTTTCTTCTCATAAATTTTAGACTTTATTCTCGTAAATTAAATATTTTTCTCTCAGATATTTCTGACTTTATTCTCTTAACTTAAATGACTTTTTTTCACATAAAAATAATTTTCAGACTTTAGTCTTGTAAATTTTTGACTTTTTTTCTCTTCAGTTTACAACTTTTTTTTCTCATAATTTCACAATTTTTTTCTCATAAATTTTAGACTTTATTCTCGTAAATTAACATTTTTTTCTCAGAAATTTTTGACTTTATTCTCTTAACTTAAATGACTTTTTCCACATAAAAATAATTTTCAGACTTTATTCTTGTAATTTTTGGACTTTTTTTCTCATAAATATCCAACTTTATTCTCATAATTTCACAACTTTTTTCTCATAAATTTTAGACTTTATTCTCGTAAATTAATTTTTTTTTCTCAGAAATTTCGGACTTTATTCTCTTAACTTAAATGACTTTTTTCACATAAAAATAATTTTCAGACTTTATTTTTGTAAATTTTTGACTTCTTTTCTCTTCAGTTTACAACTTTTTTTCTCATAATTTCACAATTTTTTTCTCATAAATCTTAGATAACAATTATTTTCAGACTTTATTTTTGTACATTTTTGATGTTTTTTTTAAAATATCTGACTTTATTCTCATAATTTCACAACTTTTTTCTCATAAATTTTAGACTTTATTCTTGTAAATTATTTTTTTTCTCTCAGATATTTCTGACTTTATTCTCTTAACTTAAATGACTTTTTCCACATAAAAATAATTTTCAGACTTTATTCTTGTCAATTTTTGACTTTTTTTCTCATAAATATCTGACTTTATTCTCATAATTTCACAACTTTTTTCTCATAAATTTTAGACTTTATTCTCCTAAATTATTATTTTTTCTCTCAGATATTTCTGACTTTATTCTCTTAACTTAAATTACTTTTTTCCACATAAAAATAATTTTCAGACTTTATTCTTGTAAATTTTTGACTTTTTTCTCTTCAGTTTACAACTTTTTTTCCTCATAATTTCACAACTTTTTTCTCATAAATTTTAGAGTTTATTCTCGTAAATTAACATTTCTTTGTCAGAAATTTTCGACTTTATTCTCTTAAGTTAAATGACTTTTTCCACATAAAAATAATTTTCAGACTTTATTCTTGTAATTTTTTGACTTTTTTTTCTCATAAATATCCGACTTTATTCTCATAATTTCACAACTTTTTTCCTCACAAATTTTAGACTTTATTCTCGTAAATTAAAATTTTGTTCTCAGAAATTTCGGACTTTATTCTCTTAACTTAAATGACTTTTTTCACATAAAAATAATTTTCAGACTTTATTTTTGTAAATTTTTGACTTCTTTTCTCTTCAGTTTACAACTTTTTTTCTCATAATTTCACAAATATTTTCTCATAAATTTTAGATAAAAATTATTTTCAGACTTTATTTTTGTAAATTTTTGATGTTTTTTTCATAAATATCTGACTTTATTCTCATAATTTCACAACTTTTTTCTCATAAATTTTAGACTTTATTCTTGTAAATTATTTTTTTTCTCTCAGATATTTCTGACTTTATTCTCTTAACTTAAATGACTTTTTCCACATAAAAATAATTTTCAGACTTTATTCTTGTAAATTTTGGACTTTTTTTCTCATAAATATCCGACTTTGTTCTCATAATTTCACAACTTTTTTCTCATAAATTTTAGACTTTATTCTCGTAAATTAACATTTTTTTTTCTCAGAAATTTCTGACTTTATTCTCTTGACTTTTTTCACATTAAAAAATGTCAGACTTTATTCTTGTAAATTTTTGATTTTTTTCTCTTCAGTTTACAACTTTTTTTTCTCATAAATATCCGATTATTTTCTCATAATTTCACAACTTTTTTCTCATAAATTTTAGAGTTTATTCTCGTAAATTAACATTTCTTTGTCAGAAATTTTCGACTTTATTCTCTTAAGTTAAATGACTTTTTCCACATAAAAATAATTTTCAGACTTTATTCTTGTAATTTTTTCACTTTTTTTTCTCATAAATATCCGACTTTATTCTCATAATTTCACAACTTTTTTCCTCACAAATTTTAGACTTTATTCTCGTAAATTAAAATTTTGTTCTCAGAAATTTCGGACTTTATTCTCTTAACTTAAATGACTTTTTTCACATAAAAATAATTTTCAGACTTTATTTTTGTAAATTTTTGACTTCTTTTCTCTTCAGTTTACAACTTTTTTTCTCATAATTTCACAAATATTTTCTCATAAATTTTAGATAAAAATTATTTTCAGACTTTATTTTTGTAAATTTTTGATGTTTTTTTCATAAATATCTGACTTTATTCTCATAATTTCACAACTTTTTTCTCATAAATTTTAGACTTTATTCTTGTAAATTATTTTTTTTCTCTCAGATATTTCTGACTTTATTCTCTTAACTTAAATGACTTTTTCCACATAAAAATAATTTTCAGACTTTATTCTTGTAAATTTTGGACTTTTTTTCTCATAAATATCCGACTTTGTTCTCATAATTTCACAACTTTTTTCTCATAAATTTTAGACTTTATTCTCGTAAATTAACATTTTTTTTTCTCAGAAATTTCTGACTTTATTCTCTTGACTTTTTTCACATTAAAAAATGTCAGACTTTATTCTTGTAAATTTTTGATTTTTTTCTCTTCAGTTTACAACTTTTTTTTCTCATAAATATCCGATTATTTTCTCATAATTTCACAACTTTTTAGTTGGCATCGTGCCCACTAATTGCTATGATATGCCGTCATGTACGCCGCCACTCTTCTCAATGTACTTTGTGACACTTTAAAGTCTACACAAACACTCACATGGCTGGAAGCCGGAGACATTGGCAGGTCGTGACCTGTGACCCCTACAATTATCTATACACCACTAGGTGGCGACACGCTCCAGCTGTTTCTCAACCATAATGATTCCCAGTGCTCACCAGTTCCCATCGTGCAAACAGCCTAAACAACAGACCACTAAAAGGTTAATGAGTCCACTTTCAAATCTTTCACCTTTATGAGACATTTAAAGAGCAGCCATGAATTATAATGATGCATGCAACCCTGCTGAGATGCCTCCTGGGAGGCAGCACTCAACCAATCTCCTGTGTGACTAATTTCTGGAATTTTGATGAGAACCTGAAGTGATTAAAAAAAAAAAAATCCCCCTCCCTTGCACGAGTCCTTAAGGCTATTTTTAAATCCTGTTACTGGAAGGTCTTAATGGATGTTGTAGGTTCTAACATGCAGCCTTTTGTCAAATGCAAAACCATTCGTTCTACATTTTTTTTTTTGAAGCTTTGTTGATACCAAAATATCACAAGAAAGCACTGACGATAACTCATATCCTGTCTTAACACTTCCGTGCTGGATCTTGGTGTCTAAATTAGGATCTGTAAAAAGGTTTTTTAGCCCGGGGATCTTGGCAGATAAAATAGTTTTTTATGTTCAGTCAAGTACAGGCTCAAATGGTTTTGTCGCCCCAGGTGGCGTGAAATAATCTGGCCTCTCTCGACAATCTCATTACATCCTTTTTTTTTTGTGGGGGGGTGAACATTGCTTCCAGATGTCTTGACTTTCCGTAACAGAACAGCAAAAAACGACAAGCAGAAGATGCTTAGCTTTTAATTGTAAACAAGACATCGATTCAGTGAACCGACGGAGAGAGAAGAACGTCATTTAAATACAAAACAGCGTCTGGATAAGCCATTGCCATGCCGGCCGACTGTGGATAAATATTGACCCACTTCCACAATGACACGAGGAAGTTATAAAAAGACATTAGTTATGCATGTGCTGGGATATTATGCTTGGGAAATATACTTATCCTGTTTTTACTGGACTCGGCCCTCGCCAGACCAGAATGCCTTCCTAAAGTAAATAATATAAGATTAGACTCTAATGACTTTATAATGGCACATAAAAAATGTATACACAGTGGCACCAAGCTCATGATAGGCCATGTAAACACCCCCCGCTCACCTTTGACCTGTCTGGGCTGTCTGTCACAAAATTGGCGTTTGCATGCGTGTGTCAAAAAGGAGCTACTGTCCAGATGTCAGACCGGCGACAGATACACAAAAAAAGGTCAAGAGAGCCATCAGGAGCGACACTTCAGCAAAATTAACTATAAGAATTAATTAACTATGGAACAAGTTTTGAAAGGTATATTAGTTTCAATTAAAAAAGATGACATTAAAAACTAAATATATTTTTTACATTCTTCATGATAATCTAATTTAAATATATCTATAGTACGACTGAGTATTTGGGCCACATACAAAAATTATCAGAGATTTCCAAAATAAAGATGTAATTTAAGAAAAAAAAAAGTCATAATATTGCCTTTGCCCAAGGCCAAAGGTCACATACATTATATTATTTTATAATAAAGTAAAATTTACGAGAACAGAATTGTAAATGTGTATGAAAAAATATGCACATTTACGACTTTCGACTCTCGTAATCTTAAGGAAATTTGTTTTCTGGTCATTTTAACTTTTTGTTTTTATCATAAATTTCAGACTTTATTCTGTTAAATTTATGACTTTAAAAAAATCACAATTTTTGACTTTTTTCTTGTAAATTTACAATGTTTTTTCCATAAAATTTCAGACTTTATTGTGGTAAATTTATGACTTTTTTCTCATACATTTGCATTTTTTTTCTAAATTTCCAACTTTATTCTCTTAAATTTATGACTTTTTTCTCTAACATTTCTGACTTTATTCTTGTAAATTTTACGACTTTTTTAATCATAAATATCTGACTTTGTTTTCATAATTTCACAAGTTTTTCTAATAAATTTTGGACTTTATTGTCGATTTTTTTTTTCTCAAAAATTTCTGACTTTATTCTCTTAACTTAAATGACTTTTTTCACATAAAAAAAATTTCAGACTTTATTCTCTTAAGACTTTATTCTTTACTTTACTTTATTCTCTTCTTTTTTCACATAAAAAAATTCAGACTTTATTCTTGTAAATTTTTAACTTTTTTTTCTCATAAATATCAGACTTCATTCTCATAATTTCAAAAACTTTTTTCTCATACATTTTGGACTTTATTCTCGTAAATAATTTTTTTTTCTCAGAAATTTCTGACTTTATTCTCTTAACTTAAATGACTTTTTTCACATAAAAAAAATTCAGACTTTATTGTAATTCTTTTACTTTTTTTCTCTTCAGTTTACAACTTTTTTTCTCATAATTTCACAACTTTTTTCTGGTAAATGTACAACTTTATTCTCGTGATTTGCTAGTTGTCATAATTGCTATGATATGCCGCCATGAACGCCTCCACTCTTCTCAATATACTTTGTGACACTTAAAGTCTACACAAACACTCACATGGCTGGAAGCCGGAGACATTGGCAGGTCGTGACCTGTGACCCCCCCCCCCTTCATTGTGGGACAGTGTCTGCAAGCAGGGCAGTAAACCCGATGATCCCTGTCCCTGGCCGCGGGCTGCTGTGTGGTCAGTTTGGCGGTGCCACATGTGAGAGTCCGACATGTGACACCGCCATTGACCTGATAACTACAGCTGACCTATCGACGAGTGGAAGATAGAGAGATTGATTTTAGTCGATGCGGCAGTGCTTTGCATGCATCACTCGCTGCAGGGTTCACATCGAATCAGGAGTGAGACTACTTGGGAGAGAATGTACTAGATCAGGGGTCTCAAACTCAATTTACCTGGGGGTATTTATACTTTTTTTAATTTACAACATATTGCGCAACTGCAGGGTCTTCAGACACATGCTAACTCGCAAACTAGAGAGCTAGTGACCTAAAGGGTAGCCTTCAAGTTATTTGCTTTAAACTTAAATAGCCAAAAACTTACCACTTCCACACGGATAGGGAGGATAACTATTAACAGTTATTTAACCTTTAACATGAACATTAATCAAACGTAATAATTTTTTCTGGGTACATGATACCATACAGCATCCATATCAAACTTGCGTGGGGCCGCACTAACAGTAAACTTTCATATCAAGGCGGGGGCCTCAAACTAGTGTCCTGCGGGCCACATTTGGCCCGCGGGCCGCATGTTTGAGACCCCTGTACTAGATCAAAAAGGTAAGTACTTGTTGCTAGGGGCACAATAAACACTTGATACACGACTATTCATATTATTATCATTATTAATATAATAACTGCTGTTATTAGCATAGGGTGGGGGTGACCAAAGAAAAAAAGGTAAAAGTTGATACGAATAACAGGATTTTTCACTTATATCATATTTTTTTCTTGAAATATATATCACTTCTTAGCATATCGACACGGTTTTATCATTGTAGTGACAAATACAATTTGAGAATTCAATATAAAACAAAAGCGATTGGCTTGCAGTGAATGGAAAAAGTTCATTTCCTGTCCCGTTTGTGACCCAGCAAAGACCCGGTTTGCACTCGCATGTACAGCAGCCATAAAACGCATGAAGCGTTACTTGCTTTCTGGCTACACCCCGCACTATTTCCTCACTCTGTTAAATAAGCAGCGCACTGTGGAAGGAAAGCTCGTTAGGTTTAATGGCGGCCCCTCGCTCTCTCTCTCTCCTCCCGTGGCGAGGTGAAACGGAACACTACCTGGGACTGTATCACCAAAGATGGGTGAAGGAAATAATGGCGCTACTAACGCTGTTACTGTTGTCCAATAACGGGTGGTCGAATTCAACATTCAGTGGCACACAGGAAACTAAACAGCTGGTCACCAAAATTTGGGGCAGGGGTCTCAAACCCACGGCCCGCGGGCCAAATGTGGCCCGCAGGACACTAGTTTGAGGCCCCCGCCTTGATATGAAAGTTTAATGTTAGTGCGGCCCCGCGCAAGTTTGATATGGATGCTGTATGGTATCATGTACCCAGAAAAAATTATTACGTTTGATTAATGTTCATGTTAAAGGTTAAATAACTGTTAATAGTTATCCTCCCTATCCATGTGGAAGTGGTAAGTTTTTGGCTTTTTAAGCTTAAAGGAAATAACTTGGAGGCTACCATTTAGGTCGCTAGCTCTCTAGTTTGCGAGTTAGCATGTGTCTCAAGACCCTGCAGTTGCGCAATATGTTGAGTATAAATGTGACTACGTATAGTCATGTTTTGTCATGTCTACAGGGCTCTAATAATGCTTTGTTCATTTTAATCTGAAAAAAATAATTTGTCTACCCACCAACTATATGTGGTTTCTTAAGTTTTTATTATTTGCCGTTTTATTATTATTATTATATTTATTTATTACTGATTGATTGATTTTCTTTATTCTTGATTTGTTTATTTATTTTTCATCTTATTTTGTGCAGAAAAATAAAAATTAAGATATTTGAGAACAGTGGAATGTTTTATCAGAGCTTTTATTGTAGAAAATCGGAACCAAAGCACTGAAAAAGTTTGCATATTTTTCAGTTTTTAATAAATGCGTTTTTTTTTTTGCTGATGCGGCCCAGCCTTGCCCCGACCCTAGCTCCAGTGGCCCCCAAGTAAATTGAGTTTGAGACCCCTGATTTGGGGTTTCATGCTCTGGTTCAGAATTGCAAGCTTGATTAGCCAATCTTTTACACATTTGAAGGTTTTTCACTAAAGTAATGCAATAAATACATTTTTTAAAACATTATTAGAGCCCTCTAGATTTGAACTAACACCCCTACAGTCACCTTTAATGCTTGTATTACCCACTATAGTAGATATGAGAGAATATAAGACAGAAATAAGACATAATACAGACTTGCATTATCATTGGACACAAATTAGCTTAAAGCTAATTATTTGGCAATTTCTACATAATCATGACCTACTTGGCCACAATTAATTCCGGGTACAAGACACGCAAGATTAGGTCTCCGAGAACAACTCTTCTGCACTCCGAGAACTCAATCTGCACTCTGTGTGTATGCTAGCAGCCCCGCCTCCACCCATCGAGACAAATAGACCATGTTTGTTGTTGTAGTGCTGAAACCGATGCACAGACTGAACTCTCTTCCTGCCTGTATGGAGGCGGGAGTCCAGGAAAACACGCAAGTCTGATTAGCCAATCATTTACACATTTGAAGGTTTTTCACTAAAGTAATGCAATAAATACATTTTTAAAACATCATTAGAACCCTCTAGATTTGAACTAACACCCCTACAGTCACCTTTAATGCTTGTATTACCCACTATAGTAGATATGAGAGAATATAAGACAGAATAAGACAGAATACAGACTTGCATTATCATTGGACACAAATTAGCTTAAAGCTAATTATTTGGCAATTTCTACATAATCATGACCCACTTGGCCACAATTAATGCGAGACACGCGAGATTAGGTCTCCGAGAACAAGACACTCTTCTGCACTCTGTGTGTATGCTAGCAGCCCCACCTCCACCCATCGAGACAAATATGTTGTTGTTCTAGTGCTGAAACCGATGCACAGACTGAACCCTCTTCCTGCCTGTATGGAGGCGGGAGTCTGATTAGCCAATCTTTTACACATTTGAATGATTTTCACTAAAGTAATGCAGTAAATAAATTTTCAAAATATTATTAGAGCCCTCTAGATTTGAACTAGCACCCCTACAGTCATCTTTACGCTCGTATTACCCACTATAGTAGATATGAGAGAATATAAGACAGAAATAAGACATAATACAGACTTGCATTATCATTGGACACAAATTAGCTTAAAGCTAATTATTTGGCAATTTCTACATAATCATGACCTACTTGGTCATGACACTCTTCTGTGTGTATGCTAGCAGCCCCGCCTCCATCCATCGAGACAAATAGACTATGTCGTTGTTGTAGTGCTGAAACCGATGCACAGGCTGAACTCGCGAACACGCCAGTATGTTTTCATTGATTGTGTGATTAATTAAACGATTTATCAACATCCCAGGGCTCGTTCTGACGAGAAATCCTGTCACGTTTTAATCGTGCGAGATCTTGTGACACCCCAATTGATCATGAACTGTTGTTTCTCCAAAAAGGTATGACTTTTCCTTGTAAATTCCATAAGAAATACCAAAGTTAGCAGCAAACATCTATCATGAAAACCACTCCACGCACTGATTAAGCACAGATCCTCCAGAAACAATGGATGGGATCCAGGAAGAAAAGAAAAACCAGAGACTGTTGTTAAAATAGCACAGCGTCAAGGGTCTGCTTGATAAGTGGCTGATTGAGTCCTCAGGCGTGGAATTCATCTGGCTTTGCAAAAACATGGTGGAGAAAGAATGATTTCCACCCAGTTTTCATCCAAAACTCGATTGTGCATTTTTTTTGCACCAAGCGGTGGTCCGGGTGTCGCTGGGTGGCTGGTCATGAGTGTCACAGGCCATCACCTTCAGCCTGGATTAAGTGTCCTTCAAGAACCTGAGTCATGTCCCAGACTAAAGCCCAGGCGACAGGATTTCATGAAATGCGTCTAAATTAGCGTGTGATAGTGCCTTAATGCCTCTGGATTAGATTTTCCTTTTCTTTTTCTTTTTTTTCTCCCCCTCCTCTTCCTCCTCCATGTTGGCTATGTGAACGATCCGGCCGGCCAATACAAACTGGATCAGCTTCATGGTTCCGTCACTAATGGATGTTATTGTTGAGTAATGTGAGAATTCACCGGCAGGACGCGTTGTCTGGACGTACGTACGTACGCTGGGATGGTGTTAACGTCTTAACACGGTCAAAGTGTGCGTTTTAACTAAGGAGGGCTCACCTTTTCATAAATATGATTCATATCCGTAGCACACAGTGGGGACTCTTTATCAATCAATATAAAGCCAATTGAATAATAATAATAATATTCTAATAGGAATTAGTGAATAACACTTGATGGGTGGCTGACAGATTTCTTATGCGGAATTTTTTTTTAAACAGCAATGAAAAATAAATAACATGGCCATGAAATAAATACATTGGAAGTAAAAAATTTTTTTTAGATTATATTTCACATTTTAATTATTAAATGGACAATTTAATGAATAGACAATTTATTTAATGAATTAAGGCTGCCAGTATTTATTTATTTAATTATTTATTTATTACATATTTTACTTTGTTACCATGAGTATAATTATCTATTATTTAATTTCATATTATTACATTTTATTTTATATATGTTATTCTAGTTTTTATTTTATTAGCATCGCTCACATTTTAATTATTGAATGGACAATTTCATAAATTATTAGACAATTTATTTAATGAGTTAAGGCTGCCAGAATTAATGTATTTTATTATTTATTTATTTATTACATATTTTACTTTGTTTATTTTACTTTATTTGACTTTGTTACCATGAGTTTTAATTTATTTTATTTTTTGTTATTATATTTTTTATGTATTATTATTATCGATTATTTATTTATTTAAAAACCTTTTTAATTAACTGGCAATTTAATTATATATATATATATATATATTTACAATTTATTGAATTTGTACAATTCATTGAATTGATTGAAATGTCCAATACTATTAGGAAGAAGTTAGCTAATGTTTATTTTAAGATGGTGTATTTAGACTCCAGCGTGTTCCAAACGGAGGCCAAAACAAAGCCTTATCTGGAGATCCAAGCTGTGGCTCAAAGCAGCCGCCTGCAGGTTGATGTTCTGCTGGTATCCTTTCTGATAAGTGACACCCACTTTACAAAATACTCAGCGGCTCCGCGTAGCAACATAAGCATGACAACACACGTGACGTGACGACGTGCATCACGTGGTGCACACCTGCTTGGTCGACTTCAATGTCATTTGAAGGGCGAATGACATGGCAAACAAACACAAAAATAAATAGGCCCGATGAATGGATGACAGTCATGCTTCTGGCTCAGGCTGAGCATGTGATGGCATTTGTCCACTATTTATTGGCTTGTTCTTTATTTTTTAAGGCATTGAATATAATTATTTTATTTTTAAATTATTTTATGATATTGTTTTATTTTATTATGTATTATTTGCGTTGATTGTTAGCTTGCTATTATTTGTCATGTATTTTAAAAAAATGTGTTTTATTTTTATTAGTGTTGATATTATTTTGTTCAATTTAACTATTTATTTTTATTTACCATTTATTAATTTTGTCAATGTATTGTTACATTATTTAATTATTCATTATTATTTTTTTACTTACTTTTGAACATATTATTGTTTATGTATGTAATTTGAAAAATATTTAATTATTTCATCTAACTATTAATTTGTTGTTAGACTGTTATTTGTATTGTAAAACTTTTAATTTCTAATATTTTGTTGTTTTATTTATGTTTTATTTGTATTTATTGCTTATGTATTAGTTTGTTCATATGTACAAACTGTCATTAATTCATTTATTTTATTATTATTATTTTATTTTGTTTTATTATATTATTATATTATATTATATTATATTATATTATATTATATTATATTATATTATATTATATTATATTATTATTTTTAAATATATATTTATTTTATGTTTACTTGTTTTATTCAATCATTTTTTATTAAATGTTATTTTGTGCAGTTTTATTACCTATACAATCCATGCCTTCCTCCTGCCGATTCTCCCCGCCCTTTCTCAGTTCGACAAATTCTACCCTGCAAGTCCACTTCCTGTCGAGGAGGAAAGAGGATATTTGGCACTATACGTTCTGAAGCTGGCAATCACGGGGTAAAAAAATCCCTCTGGATGTTTTTGCGGCTGGCCAAACCGTGGGGATGAGTTCCGCCATCCAGAGAGGAAGAGCGTGTCGCAACACATCAACAGTGGAGAAAGCATGCGTACTCGTGGCGACGAGTCCGTCCGCTCTGTACCCCGCAATTTTCCGAGGGTAACTGGGGAAGCTGTTTCCACGCAGGGGTCAAACATAAACACAGGGTCGTCGTCTTGGTACACTGCCAGCAGGTTCAACAGGAGTTCAAGGGGAAGCAGGCACCATTTTGGGGGGGGGGGGGGGCTCAATTTTGTGGATTTGGTTCATATTAGCGACATCAGCATGACCGGGCACTTCCTGTTTGCTTGATATAATAATTGCGAGGGAGTGCATGCGGGAAAACACGCAGAAAATCAATATTCAAGAAATATCTTACATTATATATATATATATATACATATATTATGGGCGGCACGGCGGTCGAGTGGTTAGAGTGCAGACCTCACAGCTAGGAGGACCAGGGTTCGATTGCATATTCTCCCCGTGCATGCATGGGTTTTCTCAGGGTGCTCCGGTTTCCTCCCACATTCCAAAAACATGCTGTTAATTAGCAACTCGAAGACAGCTGGGATAGGCTCAAGCACCCCCGCGACCCTCGTGAGGAAAAAGCGGTAGAAAATGAATGAATATATATATTACATATATAGATATATATTATATATATATTATATTATATTATATATATATCTTATATTACATTATAAAAAGTACAGGGCCAAACTAGGCTACCGATTGTAAATGCTAGCACGTTACGTAAACCTCATTCTCCAACAGATGCCTGCTAGCTTAGCTGAGCGCTAAACAGGAAGTAAACCTCATTCTTTCATTCATTCATTCATTTTCTACCGCTTTTTCCTCACGAGGGTCGCCGGGGGTGCTGGAGCCTATCCCAGCTGTCTTCGGGCGAGAGGCGGGGTACACCCTGGACTGGTCGCCAGCCAATCACAGGGCATAAACCTCATTCTCATACTCCTTAAGAGCAGCGTGACAGGGCTTTTAGCCGACTAGCTAGTATGCGTCAAAGGGGTTGGTCTAGTCACTCGTCAAAATAAGAGTCAAAATAAGCTAGGCTAGCAATTGTAAACAAACGGTTGACAATACAAAGTCCTGTTTAATCGGTGAAAGGTTAAGAACAAGGAAGACAAGCATGTTTCCTTTCTGTGCGTTTTTTTTTTTTAGCTTAAACCCAGATGGAAGCGCTTTGCTACGCCGCCTGATGAATAAATTCTGGAGGAAAACATTCAGAGAAGAACAGGAGGACCTGAATCTGGAGAATGGAGACGTCACAAGGCTGGCAGACGGGACTGGAGCAAAATGCTGGGGGGTCAAAGGGCAACGATGGCAGATGAGAGCGAGGCAATGAGAAGTATGGGAAGACAGAAGGGAAAGCCTGGGACAGATTATCCTTGGAAGGCAATCAATCTTCCCAAAAATTCTGACTGCAGGGAAGGCGTGGGGGGGTTGGGGGGGTTCGGTATTGAGGGATCAACCGTCTAACTTCTTCTGTCTTTGTTTCTTCCTGACTGATTGTTCCATCTCTACTTTAAAGCCAATTACGGATAATAGTTGTTGCTCAAGGTGTGTGTTTGAACTCCCTCCTGCCACATGTGGCTGCAATTTGTGCAACGTAATGCAATAAAGCTGCGGCACATGTACACATAATGTACATGAGGCTGCATTTACGTGTCGTCTGGTACATGCATGTGAGTTCGCCTTGGGAAAAGGAAAGACGGTCTGATGTGCACATGGGGAGATGACAGGCATACGATCAGGCTTCAATTTACTGTGGCATCCCACCTGGAAACGTCCTCATCCCACTACATTTCATTTGTAGTTTTTTTTTTCCCTACTACTTTCAAGAAAACTAATTTAATTTATTAGCGTTATGTGCAATTGGAGACACTATTATAGTGGAACCATTTTATTTATCATGGTTAAAATTATAGCTGTATTTTTGACTGTAGCTTTGCCATTTCTTCCCCCCTTCTCTTTGTTATAAATCACACTAAGTGACTGTGGTTCTGTGAAATAAAACTCACACTATTGTCACCCTCACATTAAGAACATCCGGGAGACGTAAATGTTTGCGTTCAAGAAACGCAGCTGGGAAAGAATTGTGAGCCTGAAGAGAAAACTGGCTCAGGTTCATAGAACTTTCCATTGAATCGTTTAGAGTATAATTCACTTTTATGGCAAACACTGAAAAGAAAAAAAAAGGGGAAAAAAGATGTAATGTTACAGGAATAAAGTTGTATTCAATGGCAGTGCAGTGTATTGCATTTCTAACGTACTGTGTTCAAGTACACAGTATTTATACTCACTTTTTGTACTCATTCTCACAATACTGGGCCTATTTTGTCTTCATAATATTAAAACTATTTTTGTTATTAACTAATGTTAATTATTTTTTTTACACATGAAACTATACATTTAAAAAAAATAATCCTAACCACAAAAATTTTTCTTTAGTTTGGAAACAAATTATAATTTTCTCATAATTTTCTAAAATTAAATAATTTCAAAAAAATTATTTTGAAAATAAAAAAATAAATAGAATCAAGACTTTTTACTCATATAACTACCACCTGGTGTAAAAATTATGACTTTTCCCACAAAATTAATATAATATATATATTATATTATATATATTATAAAATATAATATCTATAATATATATGATAATATATAATATAATATTAATACATTTTTTACTACTTTTTGGGAAATGTATTGTTTTTTAATCAATTTTTTCTCATTAGACTGACATTTTGTCACAAAATCAATCCTTTTTCTGCATAAACAAAAACTTTCCTCCACAACAGTCAAAGTTGAAATATTTTCTCATAAAATTAAGACTTTCTTCATAAAATGTACATTTTTTTTAACATTTATTTTCCCCCAAAATATTTTCCTATAAAAATAAGACATTTTCCTCATAAAACTACAACTCTGTAATATTTAATGTCCAGTAAATATTACTTAAAAATATTACAGTAATGCATATGCCTCATATACAGTGCATCCGGAAAGTATTCACAGCGCTTCACTTTTTCTACATTTTGTCATGTTACAGCCTCATTCCAAACTGTATTAAATTAATCTCCTACCTCAAAATTCTACACAAAATACTCCATTATGACAATGTGAAAAAAGGAAGGAACAAAGGAACAACCAATCAGGCCTGTATGGTAGAGTGGCCAGACGAAAGCCACTCCTTAGTAAAAGGAACATGGCAGCCCGTCTGGAATTTGCCAAAAAACACCTGAATGACTCTCAGACCATGAGAAACAAAATTCTCTGGTCTGATGGCTTTCGTCTGGCCACTCTACCATACAGGCCTGATTGGTGGATTGCTGCAGAGATGGTTGTCCTTCTGGAAGGCTCTCCTCTCTCCACAGAGGAACGCTGGAGCTCTGACAGAGTGACCATCGGGGCCTTGGTCACCTCCCTGACTAAGGCCCTTCTTCCCCGATCCCTCAGTTTAGAAGGCCGGCCAGCTCTAGGAAGAGTCCTGGTGGTTCCAAACGTCTTCCATTTACGAATAATGGAGGCCACTGTGCTCATTGGGACCTTCAAAGCAGCAGAAATGTTTCTGTATCCTTCCCCAGATTTGTGCCTCAAGACAATCCTGTCTCGCAGGTCTACAGACAGTTCTTTTGACTTCATGCTCGGTGTTTGTGCTCTGACATGCACAGTCAACTGTGGGACCTTATATAGACAGTTATTATATTTCCAAATCATGTCCAATCAACTGAATTTACTGCAGGTGGACTCCAATTAAGCTGTAGAAAGATCTCAAGGATGATCAGTGGAAAAAAGATGCACCTGAACTCAATTTTGAGCTTCATGGCAAAGGCTGTGAATACTTATGTAAATGTCATTTTTTTGTTTTCTATTTTTAATAAATTCAAAACATGTCAAAAAAAACTTTTTTCACATTGTCATAATGGAATATTTTGTGTAGAATTTTGAGGTAAGAGATTAATTTAATTCAGTTTGGAATGAGGCTGTAACATGACAAAATGTAGAAAAAGTGAAGCGCTGTGAATACTTTCCAGATGCACTGTAGATCAAATTATGACTTTATTCCTGTAATATATATCAGTATTTCGGTGTAGTCCTGTACTACTCAGTACCATGAAGGTTACGCCATCACAGTTGAGAAATTGTATTTCCCCAAACCAAAACAAAGCGTGGTTGTTGACGTGATTGTGCTAAGGTGGCGTTAACCTAGTTGGGCTGTCACGCTTCTTCTTCTTGTCATCTGATCCCTAAAACCCTGCATGGCGGCCTCGACACTTCTGAGCTCTTTTTGTCCTTCAGTACATTTGTTAAGAGCCGCCACTCCTTCTTTTCTAGCCCGCTTCTTTGTTGAAGCCTCCCCACGTGTCAGGGTTTCGTTCAATGTGAGCATGTGATGTCGGTGATGCGTTCATGATCAATAATTTGAAATAATGCTGCTGAAAGTGTCCGATTCCGTTATTAGTACAGGAGTGTGTCGTACTGGTTTCCAACAGTGATAACAACAACAACTCAACGCTCTATTCGGAAAAGTGTCTTCGGAGTGCGTCTGGATAAATGACGCAGCGCTTTTCCCACACGTTTCGCCCCAAAACGAATCCCAAAATGTTTTCTTTGCAGGGTCATAAATCTGACAGGCGCTGAGACCTCGGCTCTTATTGCTCGACTCGAGGCGACGGGTGCAAACTGTGTAACAGCAGGGACTGCGTTTAAGATGATTTCTATTATTGATGGCTCCTTTAAATGAAAATCTTTCGCCCTCCTCGGAGCGCTAAATGAATTCCTGGTGATGAATGATAGGAAAAACACTTCCTGGTGGTGGGATGTGCATTAGCAAGCAAACGGCTAAAGTGGTCTGGTTTCCATGTGCCAAAAAATACCCCGCAACGCAGCATCGGAAATCGTTTACTTATGCCTTAAAGTGATGCGGGATCATTTCTTTCAGTGAGACGGGAGAAAAATGAATAAGTTTGACAACTCCGGCTGTTTTTTTGCCAACATGTTGTCATTTATGCATCACTTCTCGCTTTTTGTTTTCTTTTTGATCTGCTGCACACTTAAGACTCACTTCAATGAATGGATGAAGCTGCATTTGATTTATTTGGGCTCATTTTAATCCATAAATGGTTAGTTAGGAATTAATAAAAAGGTAAAATAAATTGTAATAAAATATAATAATTTTTAAAATAATTAATAATAATGTAATAATATAATATTTTTTTAAAATAAAGAATAAAATTAAAATATACCAAAAATATACCAATTCTCCCTTTTTGTTTTCTTTTTGATCTGCCGCACACTTTAGACTCACTTGAATGAATGGATGAAGCTGCATTTGATTATTTAGGCTCATTTTAATCCATAAATGGTTAGTTAGGAATTAATAAAAAGGTAAAATAAATTGTAATAAAATATAATAATTTTTAAAATAATTAATAATAATGTAATAATATTATAATATTTTTTTAAATAAAGAATAAAATAAAAATATACAAATTCTCCCTTTTTGTTTTCTTTTTGATCTGCCGCACACTAAAGAGTCACTTGAATGAATGGATGAAGCTGCATTTGATTTATTTGGGCTCATTTTAATCCATAAATGGTTAGTTAGGAATTCATAAAAAAACGTAAAAGAAATTGTAAAAAAATATAATATTTTTTAAAATAATTAATACAATTCTTGCTTTTTCTTTTCTTTTTGATCATCCGCACACTTAAGACTCACTTGAATGAATGGATGAAGCTGCATTTGATTTATTTGAGCTCATTTTAATCCATAAATGGTTAGTTAGGAATTCATAAAAAAACGTAAAAGAAATTGTAAAAAAATATAATATTTTTTAAAATAATTAATACAATTCTTGCTTTTTCTTTTCTTTTTGATCTGCCGCACACTTAAGACTCACTTGAATGAATGGATGAAGTTGCATTTATTTTTATTTTATTTATTAAAATAATTAATTTATATAATATAATAATACGTATAATAATAATAATATATAATATAATATTAATATAATATAAAATAATTAATTAAAATTAATAAATAATTTATTTATTTGGGCTCATTTTAATCCATAAATGGTTAGTTAGGAATTAATAAACAAACATAAAATAAATTGTATTTTTTTAAATAAATTTAATAAATTATAATTTTTATAAATTATAATTTTTATAATATTATAATATACAATTTTTAATTTTTATAAAAATTATTATGATTTTATAACTAACGATGTAATAATATTCTAATATTTTTTTTAAATAAAGAATAAAATAAAAATATAGCAATCAAAAGTTTAGAGACACTTTTTCATGCAATTGTATGAAAACTTTTGACTGCTCTGGTACATCAAGCTGTATTCCCATCCCATTTCACACATTAATGTTGCTCTAAAACCATCAGAATAATTGAAATACATGCTTAAGGCCTGGTAATCCACTTGTCAAGTGACCGTAAACTCGGGAGATGTGTGGTCGCCGCCATGGCTGCCGCGTCCGTGTGATGTGTGACATTCCTGCCATACCAGACCATCACGCACCACCACCACCACGAAAGAGAGGGGAGGGGAGGGCCAGGGAAGGGACACGCACAAAGTACAAGGAAATAGAACGCACATAAGCGGTAATGGTAAGTAGTGTGTACTTCCATATATGTCAAGGTGAAGCTAATTTATGAAAACTGTTACCCATCATGCATCAGTTTGGCTCATGCTCATCCTCAACGCTCAATTTTACTGCCTTACAATAAAAAACACATCCTCCTTCTTATATTGGACTGCCCTTTAAATCAAACCCATAAAAAGTCCAGCGTATATCCTTTTATACCATCACTCATCTTTATGCCCACATGTTAATAAAAAAAAAAACAAACTGCACACCAGCTGTAAGTTTTCTTGCATTTATGGCTGACTGGAAGGAAGACATTTCCTTCGCAGCCTTTCCATACTCCAGCCAATAAAAAAAAGCAACAAAAAAAAATAAAAATCAGCAGGAGGCCTCACAACCAAGCATATATAAAATAAAGTCACATGAAATCAACTTCCCTAAGTATCCATCCAAAACTAAAAGAAAGGAGGCACACTCACACTGCAAGCGACACCTCCGGCATGTCAGCGGAAATCCAGTCATTCCCTTTGACGAGGAAACAGAGGTGTCGTGCACGGATAATTAACAAGTGGGAGTCTGGGGGTTGGGGGGGTGACACAGCAGATTGGTCAGAAATGCATAAACCTTCTAGTCAGTCGATATATTATTCATGGGAAATGTCACTCAATTTTGGAGTCTTTGTTGCAAGGCAGAACTTGCGATGCTCGTTTGTGCTGGCAGCTAGTGGGCAAGGTCTGCCAAACACAGCGGGCAAAGGACAAGGAGAGTTGGCATGAATTCAGAAAGTACGTCATAAAATATTGATGATGCACATTGACTTTGTCCGGGAGAAAGAATGATAGGCTTTTTAAGTTTTGCTATGTTGCTAGCCAGAGTTCTGTCAAACACAGCAAAAAAAAAAAAAAAAAAGGACAGGGAGGGCCGGCAATCCCTCATTTATCACGGTTAATTGGTGCCAAACCCGTGAATTTTGGCGAAGTAGGATTGCAAATACTTTCAGATGAGGTAGCATAGAAAACCTATTCACATTATTAGAGCCCTCCAGACATAAAATAACACCCCTATAGTCACCTTTACACTCACATTTACCAATATAGTAGACTTAATCAAAGTAAATAAGACTCGTGCTTGAGTGTGTTGCAATAAATGTGTTGTGGACGAGAAGTGGAGTTGGGGATTCAGAAATGAGCGAGATACGGTCATTTTATGAGTGTGATTATCGTTATTATTATTGTGTCTGTTGTGCCATAAAAGCTGTGAGGCTTGTGTGTCTTGTCGAACATGACAATAACATTACTGACACCTAGTGACCAGTGTAGAATACTACATAGAATTGTGTCTTTGAATGCAACTTATGAATGCCTTGACTTTGTATTTTGTTCATTTATCCATTTTAATACATTTTAATACATGAAATTTGCTTAGTCATTCATATTTTTACACAAATAAGTCGTATTCAACCATAAAAAAATCTGACTAAAGCCACGTAATTCGAACTATGATGTGCTTGAAATACATTACAATAAAAAAAAATGCAACATTTTATATACATATGCATGTTAATTTTATTTGTGCCTTTTTCCCTCCACAGTGCCATCTGCTGGATGTGACTGAACACTGCGGGGTTCAAGTCATAGGCCAACTATTCACTCTATTCACCTCCAGCTCTTTTCCCTTAGCAATGTAACTCCCTAGTTTCTGTTTTTTGCGGTGCACATTCCCCGCCGGATGCATCACGCTGAGCAGCCACTCACGCCACCGGGATGGGATGTCCTATGGATTATATGGAAAACAATATCGCCACCGCAAAACAAAAATCTTACATTGTAAAGATGTTTTGTCCTTATGTCGGCACGCTACAACAGTGGAAGGCCTGCTGCTTATTAAAGCGCACAATGTCGTCATCGCTATCTGGGATCTTTAGAACCAGATTACATCTAATGTGTGTGTGTGTTGGTAGGGGTTCAGAGGGGGGCACCGGTGAGGTCACGACCCGCCATGTCACGCTCTAATTGTGATTGTCATGTTGATGGTGAGGACAGAGTGTAAAATTAGCAAGTAAACATAAATTTTATCTGGTGCCGGGTCATTTGTGTGTGTGTGTGTCTGGAGTATGTGGTATGTGTGTGTTTGTGTGTGTTTGTCCAAAGGCAAACGGAAACAATTGTTTAGGTCACGGCTTTGGTGTGGTGTTTTTTTTTTTTTTTTTGATCGCCGCGGTTTCCTAGTCATGACAACCAAGGATACGAGTGCGTCCATTTTCTTATTTTGCAACTTTGTGCTGTGATGTTTTGCGTATCCCCAGGCTGGTCCGCCATTGGAATTTACAGTCCGGTCGGATGGGCCTGCCTGCTAATAAAACACATGTGGACTTGTAGAGGAATGGAGTTTGGGGAGGGGGGGGGGCAAGAGAGAACAGCCTGGCTCTGTATCCGAGCACTTAAGAGCACAAACGCACATAAACACAGAAAAGCCATCCAAGTGTACATACATATGTGCTTACTTATATATGCTTATTATTGATTGTATCACACCAATTAAATATGTCAACACATTGGAATGCATGGATAATTTTTTTTTTTTCATGATCAATTTGTTACCCCAGGGCGGCACGGCGGTCGAGTGGTTAGCGCGCAGACCTCACAGCTAAGAGGACCAGGGTTCGATTCCACCCTCGGCTATCTCTGTGTGGAGTTTGCATGTTCTCCCCGTGCATGCGTGGGTTTTCTCCGGGTACTCCGGTTTCCTCCCATATTCCCAAAAACATGCTTTTAATTAGCGACTCCAAATTGTCCATAGGTATGAATGTGAGTGTGAATGGTTGTTTGTCTATATGTGCCCTGTGATTACTGATACTGATACTGATGGAGGTCACGTTTTAGTCAAACTCCAATCCCTCATCACGCCAGAGACCCGAATCTATTGTTCTCAAACTGTCCCGCATCATATGTGCCGTACAGACGGACAAGTGGAAGAGGGCGGGGGGGGGATGAGACTGGGGTCAAATTAAGGCTAAATCTCAGTCTGTATATTATTAGGATGCAGGCACATAATAACAGACCACTGTGGAATATAGGCTGGCTCTATGTAAAGTGGAGCCAAATGGGGGCCCGGGAATGGGGGTGGGGGATGTTGGGGATTACAGTAATGAGCATCACAAGGAGTCAGACGTCTTTGTTTAACAACAAGTGACGAGGCTGCACTCAGATTAAACATGGCAGCTTTATTGTCTCCCTTAGTGGGGACTTTTTTTTTTCAATCCACTTTATTTATACTTTGTTACTGAACAAGACTCCATTAACTTTGCTATTACACATTTTTTATACTTGTAATCTGGCACATTTGGAACACAGGATGTGAACAAACTATCAGAACATAGAGAACAGGTACTTATACTAAACTAAAATAATATTATTATATATATAAACTAATACATAAACAATTTTTATTCCCATCTATTACCATTATAAACGTTCTATTGCATAAAACCTCAATCGACCTCTTTGCATGCATAAGCCCATATATGGACTGTTTCCTGTCTACGTCCGACCCACACACGCCACAGGCCTCCTGTGTCAATAAACGCGCAGCCTACATACATAATTGATCCATCCCCATGACGACGGCGAGGAGTCAGTGACCTGATGATGCCGTCGCTCTTTGCGTTGCATTACAAATGTATGACACTGTCGGGTGTTATGTGACCCTCGAGATATTATGGGATGGTGTTTCAGACAGCGTTTCAAGACTGTGTTCGCCCAGAAGGTGAAGTCAAAGGTCACTGTTGTTTTTTCACACCTATGCATGTGAAATGCAAGAAATGAGTTAGCTTGTTCGCTAATCCTGTACAATGTAGACATACTGTTAATGAGCCTACTGTGTAGCGCTGTTGAGGCGCATGCTGCACAAAAGCGCTCTTAATGTGTTGGCCGACAGACCCACCGGGGGGTGGCAAGCGGGTGGTGGTGGTGGTGGTGGCAATATGGAGGCTGTGGTGCAAGGGGGCGCGGCCAACAGACCACCTTTTAAGCGTGTTTATTTTCAAGTGATGTGCAATGATGAGTGCAAAAAAGCTCCTGTGTTTACATTGAGCTGCAGGTACACAAACGCACACATATAAGGGCGACACACACACACACACGATGAACGATGTTAATCAGGTTAGCCTCATTTCTGATGCTTCGGAGTTGCACTTTAACAAACAAATACAGGCTTTTGAGTAGCGAATGACATTAGAAGAGGACATTTACGTTAAGGATACATGCATGGTATCTTTACAGCGCTTTGGGCTAAGTCCTGTCAGGTTTCATTGTGAGTCAATGGGCCGTGAATAACAGGCATGGGCGTTGTGTCGGCCATGTGAAGATGATCCGCCGTAAACAAAGAGCGAGCGGGCGGGCGGGCATGATGGATAAAACTGCAGCGTCCTGTACACTTAAAGCGCACACAACGTATGAAAAAGATTATTTTGGCTTCCGTAATGTATCTTTTGTGCGTATAGCGGCCTCCATTTTGCAAGAGAGCGTCCATTTAAAGTCACTCATGCAGGGCTGGAGGTCGTGAAACTGTCTAAGTCATCATATGTTTTCATGTTTTCTTCCCCTTGCTTAAGCCAACAGTAGCGGTGCCAGGGAGTCGATGAATAGCGTCTTTATTCGACGGCGACGGCTGCAACCTAAAAAAAAAAAAAAACGTCCCTTCGGTGGTCTCATTTTAAGTGCAGACTGCAGCAAAAGTGAATTACTGTGTAAATTTTTTTTATTGAACAGATTATTTGTGCATCAAAAAAAAGAGGGAGCTTTTTAAATGGAGGAAGCCCATTAACAACATTAGAAGGCCCCTAATGTGATTAGCAGACGGCCGCGTCACGCCGGAATGGGACTTTAAAAGCTGCAGACATATGATTGCGACATGATGCATGGCCGTGCATTGATTGGGACGCGCTCATCCATCAAACTAACGCACGACTTTATTTTGTTTTCTGTTCCAATTGGGAGTCAAATTAAATTTACAGACAAGCTTCCCTCTGTTGTTGCTTCAAGGACACCCAAAATAAATAACCCCCAAGAAGCAGACTAAATTCTGTCACAAAGTACTGCTACCTTTCCAGACACATTCGATACATGTGCATGTGACCTTGTGAGCGTCTGACTTGGAGTACGCTGTAGGTCCCCCTTAGGGTAGACAACCTTTAACCCCCTGTTAGTCTTGGGGTCAGTTCACCTTGACCTGCCAAGTCACAAGAGTCAGAGGGACACTCAAATCCACAAACAAACTCATTTCGCTCAAAATATTGTCCATTTAAGGCAGGGGTACTTGGGGGCCACTGGAGCTCGGGTCTGGGCAAGACTGGGCCGCATCGGGTTTTCAAAAAAAAAAAAAAAAATGCATTTATAAAAAACAGAAAAATGAATAAACTTTGCTTTGGTTTCGATTTTCTACAAGAAAAGCTCTGATAAAACATTCAACTGTTCTCAAATATCTTAATTTTTATTTTTCTACACAAAATAACCTGAAAAATTAATAAACAAATCAAGAATAAAAAAAAATCAATCAATCAGTAATAAATAAATGAATATAATAATAACAATAAAACGGCAAATAATAAAAAACAGTATAGTTGGTGGGTAGACAAATTATTTTTTTTCAGATTAAAATGAACAAAGCATTATTAGAGCCCTGTAGACATGACAAAACACGACTATAGTCACATTTATACTTTTTTTATTTACAACATATTGCGCAACTGCAGGGTCTTGAGACACATGCTAACTCGCAAACTACAGAGCTAGCGACCTAAAACGGTAGCCTTCAAGTTATTTTCTTTGAACTTAAATAGCCAAAAACGTACCACTTCCACATGGATAGGAAGGATAACTATTAACAGTTATTTAACCTTTAACATGAACATTAATCAAAACGTAATATTTTTTTCTGGGTACATGATATCATACAGCATCCATATCAAACATTAAACTTTCATATCAAGGCGAGGGCCTCAAAATAAATTTGGCCCGCGGGCCGCGTGTTTGAGACCCCTGATTTAAGGGGTGGCACCCCTAAATGTCGACTAATTAGCCTCATAGGGGTGTATTACTATGTATTAAACCTTGAGGGACCGAAATGAACTCCTACTACAGCATAGCCCAGAAAGTGTATGTTGACTTTGAAGGCTTTTCTGTGAACATATTAAGTTTCTCCATAGCCGCCAAGTCTAGCAGGCTGCAGTGATTTACTGCAAAAGGCCTTTGGTGTCAGAAGTGAGTGAGGTGAAAGGACTGTAGGTGTCATTATAGCGAGGGAGACCAGTATATATAGGGTGAATGCGGAATGCGGGTGGCTCGGTTGTGCCAGGTCGGAGTTGGCACTCTCACTTGAAGGAATACTGCAGGTATGTGTGCGTCAGTCAGTCTTCAAAAGTGTGTTTGGCGAGCTGCACATGGCAGAATTTTGCTCATGTTTTTGTTTATTTGGAACATGCTGAACAAAGTACGACATCATGTGTTTATACTTGGACAAATCCACGTCTGATAAATAATAATAAGAAGCAGTTTCATAATTAAGTTCTAATTTTTGTAAGGGAATTTTCTAATGATTCATGCATATTTTCCTGAAAATAATTGGAAAATTTGTAAAAATGTGATTTGGATCCCTATTAAAAGGCTATGGCTTCTTGCCTGAACCATACCTCATCCCTTTACCGCAGACGGGGGCCCAACTAAAGTTTTCCAAATTATTTTTCTCAACCTTTAACATCAAAGTTTTAGCTGTTTTTAGCTCCTTTGCAATGCTATTTTTAAACTAATCAACCTTTCCGGTTATCTACTGGTCATTACGGTAATCATAGCGACTTGAGGCGTCAAGTTCATAAGGCGGCAGTAAACTTGCAGCCATGGAAAAAAAAGTTTCTCTCATTCCGTGTGGAAGTGGTACATTTGTTTTCTTACTTTGTCCATCTTCCTCATTCAGTTTCAACCTTAAGTTCATAATAAATCAATGGGAGGCTGAATTGTCAGGGGGGTGCTGGAGCCTATCCCAGCTGTCTTTGGGCGGGGTACACCCTGGACTGGTGGCCAGCCAATCACAGGGCACATATAGACAAACAACCATTCACACTCACATTCATACCTATGGACAATTTGGAGTCGCCAATTAACCTAGCATGTTTTTGGAATGTGGGAGGAAACCGGAGTACCTGGAGAAAACCCACGCATGCACGGGGAGAACATGCAAACTCCACACAGAGATGGAATTGAACTCGGGTTTCCTTGCTGTGAGGCTTGTTTTCATGTCAAAATAGTATAAATAGAACCATGCTTGTGTTTCCTGTACAAGTTTCTACATTTGGCCTGCCACAGATACATTTTGACTGCTACAGATAGATTCGGCACTTGGTCTTAAGACCTGTGTTGCCATACCTACATACCTATGGACATTTTGGAGTCGCCAATTAACCTAGCATGTTTTTGGAATGTGGGAGGAAACCGAGAACATGCAAACTCCACACAGAGATGGCCGAGGGTGGAATTGAACCCTGGTCTCCTAGCTGTGAGGACTGCGCGCTAACCACTCACACCGTGCGGCGCTAAATAGATTGGTATTGTTAAAGTGGTGGTGTGTCACGCATAAACGTTGCCTAAAGCCAGCAGTATTTCCACCAAACCGCTCTTGGAGACGTAACAATTTGAGATGTCAGAATCATATACACCACCCAAAGGCGTTTTAGGTTCAATTCCCACTAAGTGCACCCCCAAAAATCTCCCACCCCCCAAAAAACGGAGCTTGTATGTATTAGGTTGAGGCACCAAAGAGTCCTCGGGCTTGGAACACATTGCGGCCTGACAACTACAGTCTTTTTTGTTTTGGTTTGTTGGAACCCTTCCCAAACCCTTCTTTCAGTTACGGACTCTTTTGTATACAAAAAAGATGGGCACGCTGCCGTCCTCGCTCTTGTCTAAAATGTGGACTTGAAGCTCATTTTTTGGCAGAAGGAAGGTGGCGATTATGTGTAATTGTTGTTTACAAGAGCGGCATCGTCCGCTCTTGCGACCGACCGCGCTTGTTTGTTAGTCATAAGCTATAATTGACTATTTTAGCTTTTAGTTATAAAGACATCAGATTAACTGCAGACGACACAAAGTTGAATGATTAACACGCAGCGTCTCTATGTATATCCTGTAATTCTTGTCATCTGCTGATAAATTAATCATTGCCGCAGCACTGAACCAACCTGGCCTTTATTTTTTTTTGTCAAGCTGTGCCTCAAGCTGTTCTGTTATATAACACCGAATCTAGGCTTTTGGGCTACAAATATAATGCGTTCTCATATAAAAGTATCACTTCCAGATGCTTGTGTAGTTTTTCAGCATCCACTGGAGGTCAAAGTAATGCTCTCACGTAAATGAAGTAGCATTAGCGCAGAGGAGGTTGACTAAATTAAGAAAGCATCCAATGAGGGCATCTTCTGATAGCTTTGTTCCCCCGGGGACTCGACTGAAGTCAGAGGGAAGGTTTAATCTCGATTCCGGTCTCCCCTGCTGGTCCGCACAGATGGTTGTGCTCCATCAAGCAGCATGAAAGGCGTCTTTTAAAAAAAGACGCACCTTTGTACAAGTGGTAGAGGATCGAGACACATGCGTTTGATTTTTTGGGTGTATATTTTCTGTAATTCTCTTCTAACAACATCGGCAAATCAGCAGGACTTGGCTGCCGCCGCGGCAACGGAAAGATGCCAAGGCAGCAGCCTGGTGAAGCAAATGATGCTGAGTCATAGCTCGCAGGAACATAGCGAGATGCCATTCATCACGCAAACACAGAAGACACGGTGCGGTGCATCTTTCACAACGCGTTTTCTCGTTACCACGCATTCTCGACTTCCTGCTTCGTCATCTGCACCTTAAAGGGCTCAGAGACATGGCCGCTTTAGCGCAACAATACAGCAGAGTGTGTGGGAAGCAGCTTCGGCAGAAGACGCCGTCGAGTCTCCGGAGATGACTTTGTTTACATTCTTGGTGGTGCTGCACGTCTATGGTGGCGCACAAATACACAAACACGCATCTTTAGTACGTCTATAGGCTGCCAAACGTGTATTAGGAGCCCCTATTAAACAAACAACATAAGTGATACGGCGATTTTCCCGTAAATGCAAAGTCACGACAAGTATTTCTTCAAAAGCGTCCAGGTTGTAAACAATAGGGGTGTCGCAAGATCTTGTGTCGCAAGATCTCACAAGATTAAAATCTGATATGATCTCTCAATCTGTGCATTGGTTTTAGCACCTTGGTCATCGTCTGTCTCAGTGGGTGGAGGCGGGGCTGCTAGCATACACACAGAGTGCAGAAGAGTGTAACATAGTACAAATTAAATTGGTAGATGGCAATATTCATCCATCTGTCATGATATGCTATATATATATCACTATATTGAGAGTTACTATGGTACCCATTATGTCATTGTATGGTCATATCACCTTGTACTTTGGTACGAGGCAAAAAATAAAAAATAAAAAATAAAAATACATAAAAATACATAAAAATACATAAAAATACATAAAAATACATAAAAATACATAAAAAAATAAAACATACAAATAAGACAAATTACAAATTAAAAATATATAGAATATAAAATAAAATAAAAAAAATTTAATTATGGTCATATCACCTCATACTTGGTACATGACAAAAAATACAAATAAAAATACAAATAAAAATAAATAAATAAAAATTACAAATAAAAAAAATGTTTATTATATTGGAATGGCAGGAAGTGAACAAATGTAACTGATTGTAAAAGTACCAGATGGAGGGGTAGGATTTAATCAGCTTTGCTTCTTCCTACTCCTTTTGGACATGTGGAACTGTGAACTGATTATGTGATGCATTCAATTGTAATCTGATGCATGTTCAAATGAAATTAAACCATTACCACTACTTTCTATGCCATTGTGTCGCGGGGGTATGCTGGAGCCCATCCCAGCTGACTTCGGGTGAGAGGCAGCCAGCCAACCAATCACAGGGCACATATAGACAAATAACCATTCACACTCACATTCATACCTATGGACAATTTGGAGATGAACCTAACATGCATGTTTTTGGAATGGAGTATCGGTATTTTTTCATTGCACTTTTCTTGAGAGTAACAGTAAAATGTTGTCTCGCCGCGTTCTTGTGTATCGTTTCATCTCGTGAACGGAGTGTCCCGTGTAAGTTTTTTTGGGAATATTTTGTTAGGACACGGTGTTGGCAAAACGGCATCTCCATTTTCTTAACAAAACATGCACACACACACACCTGGTTTCCACCTATGTGTGTACTTTTGGAAAGCCAGGCAACAACAGCAGCCTCCAACAAGTGTCATGTTACATCACTTACAGGCTTTACTCTTGAGGTTACATTTTCTATCTATACATATCAAAATTTTTTCCTCTTGCTTTAATCGCAACTAACATTTGTATGTTGTTTTGTCATAAGAACCCCCGAGTGCATCATTTGATATTCCTTGGGTCTGCTTTGTGTCTGAGACAACCTTTGAACACATCATTTTTTTCATAAACCTAATGTCATAACTGTCATAACACAAACAATTCAACTCGGAACCCATTCATTCCTAATACTTTGAAATGGTACAGGACTCTATGAAACTGCCAGACAAATTCTTGTGGCCAATAAATGTGTTGTTTTTCCTTCTCAAATAAAAGGAATGGCCGTTTTATCCGAACGGAATCCTACGGGATAACATTGTGTACATTATAGTCCCTTGCTTCACACATCATCAGCGTACGAATACCATAAAGGCCGCACCACAGGGGCCCTGCTTACTGATTAAGTGCTGCTTATATGCAATGTATGCATATATCATATGAAACACAAGCACACTGTTATCAGAACTGGGCGTCATATTTGTACAACATGTGTTTCTCATTGGGTTTCATTTGCCTATCGGAGCCAAGTTCCCACCTCCGAAGCCTCCTGAGTTCATGTGCTAAAACAGAGATGAGATGAGATAAGGAGGAAAATACACCATCATCTCATGTTACCAGATTATGCTGAAAGACGGAAGAATATTACATCTAACTATGTCCTGAATGGATGACGGGGTTTTGGAAGGGGGTTTTGGAATACCCAAAACCTTGTGGTTTATAAATGGAGATTTCATCTGCACATGAGATGGCCAAGAGGGAAGAAACATAGAAGTGTATTTCCTTCATATTTTATCTCTTTGACAGGCCGTGGGCTGCAGGGAATGAGGGAGGGTTCGATGCTTTTGGACACACTTGTAACAAAGGCAGGAAAATACATCTTTGGACTGTCAAAGGCATCTGGACTCCCTTCTTTTGGGTGAGACCTTGATGTTCTTCATTGGGTCTATACTCTCACAAAGTACATTGATACAATAATTATCAGATGTGCCTTGGAATAGTCCATTGTTCGACTCAGAGGAGTGTGATTTGACTATCTTGCAGGTAAATCATATGAAAATGTCATGTGTCAGTGTTGCTTTGTTGTCATTATCGTATTTTCCGGACTATAAGTCGCACTTTTTTTCATAGGTTGGCTGTTCCTGCGACTTATACTCCAGAGCGACATATAAATGAAAAAAAACACACATTGGACACCCTTGCATTAGGCACTAATGTGGTAAGCTCTCAAAGACACACCTTTGAAAAATGAGTAAGGAATCATCCCATGACTAATTCTATTACATTTTTGTGGAAAGTAACTACCAAATGTTACTTGTAAATCTTACCAATTTTTTAAAGCAAACTTGAAATTACAGTCATTTTCTACTGACGTATTTTCCAGACTATAAGTCGCACTTTTTTTCATAGGTTGGCTGTTCCTGCGACTTATACTCCGGAGCGACTTATAAATGAAAAAAGTGTTTATGTTCCATAAACACTGGACACCTTTTCTGTTCATGTTTATTTTTTGTGTAGCTGAATAACCATTGTGTTAGCATATCTTTCTCTATCTATCTCTATTAGCCGCTTTTAGCCTTGTTTTAGCTCTGAATGAATGTATAGATATTGTATTTTAATGCATCGTTTACTATGTTTTAACTCAACTCTATTTTTTTAATTCCTTTTTTCTTCACTGTAAAGCATCTTTGAGTACTCTGAAAAGCGCTATACAAAAAAATTATTATTATTATGTATTATTATTATTTTATTGTTAGAACTTGCCTTCCAAAATGCGACTTATACTCCAGTGTGACTTATGTATGTTTTTTTCTACCTAATTATGCATTTTTGGCCTTGTGCGACTTATGTATGTTTTTTTTCTACCTAATTATGCATTTTTGGCCTTGTGCGACTTATACTCCGAAGCGACTTATAGTCCAGAAAATACAGTATTTTTTCCGTGCAGCTTTTGCGGGTAATTTATTTTAACTACTTGACCAAAACAGACATTACGTCCTCTTTGATGGCATAACATAAACAGGTTTTCATTTATAAGTCGCAGGAACAGCCAACCTTATAGTCCGGAAAATACGGTAAATTACCTGCAAAAAATGCGACTTATACTCCAGTGCGACTTATGTATGTTTTTTCTACCTAATTATACATTTTTGGCATTGTGCAACTTATATTCCAAAGCGACTTATAGTCCAAGAATACGGTATTTTGTTCATATTGGGGCAGGTTTAACATCTGACACATTTTGTAGCACCAATGTTTTTATCACCGATCTTTGACTCATTTCGGAGAGCTCCACAGTACCAGAGTCTACACACATCACCCAGTCGGGCCAAAGTGCTCGCAAGCGGCCTCCAGAACGTAAAGAAACATCAACCCTCATCCTTTTCGCCAAGACAGGACTAAACAACAACTGATTTGTGTAGGATTATTAGTACAATGTATTGTCCATTTTACATGAAGTACTTCATCACACAAACATATCATCACCTTGTCCTTCTATCCGCTAAGTGCCTTTGTGTTTTCTTACTCCTGCAATGTTTGCTTTTCCGCTCACCTCTGCAAACACGATGCTAAGTGGTTCCTTTGTAAACCTCAAACAGAGTTTAGGAGCGTATTCGCGTCTCATAACGCAGGTTAAGACTAAGAAAGTTTTGAATCTGTAATTAAATGCGGCTACCTCATGCCGAACATTTGGGTTGGGTAACTTTGGGTTAGTGGAGGCTTAAAGATTAGACAATGTTATATAGAAGAGGTTTGGTATTAACTTGAAAAGAGTGAGGTCATCACTAGAGGATGTATAAGGAGCAGCATTATAAGTAAGAGCTAAAGTGGAAGACTGTGGCACAATATACAGTGAAGAAAATAAGTATTTGAACACCCTGCTATTTTGCTATTTCTCCCACTTAGAAATCATGGAGGGGTCTGAAATTTTCATCGTAGGTGCATGTCCACTGTGAGAGAGATAAACTAAAAAGAAAAATCCAGAAATCACAATGCATGATTTTTTAACAATTTATTTGTGTGATACAGCTGCAAATAAGTATTTGAACACCTGAGAAAATGAATGTTAATATTTGGTACAGTAGCCTTTGTTTGCTATTACAGAGGTCAAACGTTTCCTGTAGTTTTTCACCAGGTTTGCACACACTGCAGGAGGGATCTTGGCCCACTCCTCCACACAGATCTTCTCTAGATCAGTCAGGTTTCTGGGCTGTCGCTGAGAAACACGGAGTTTGAGCTCCCTCCAAAGATTTTCGATTGGGTTCAGGTCTGGAGACTGGCTGGGCCATGCTAGAACCTTGATATGCTTCTTACGGAGCCACTCCTTGGTTTTCCTGGCTGTGTGCTTCGGGTCGTTGTCGTGTTGGAAGACCCAGCCACGACCCATCTTCAATGCTCTGACAGAGGGAAGGAGGTTGTTCCCCAAAATCTCACAATACACGGCCCCAGTCATCCTCTCTTTAATGCAGTGCACTCGTCCTGTCCCATGTGCAGAAAAACACCCCCAAAGCATGATGCTACCACCCCCATGCTTCACAGTAGGGATGGTGTTCTTCGGATTGTACTCTTCATTCTTCTTCCTCCAAACACGCTTATTGGAATTATGACCAAAAAGTTCTATTTTGGTCTCATCTGACCATAAAACTTTCTCCCATGACTCCTCTGTATCATCCAAATGGTCATATGCAAACTTAAGACGGGCCTTGACATGTGCTGGTTTAAGCAGGGGAACCTTTCGTGCCATGCATGATTTCACATCATGACGTCTTAGTGTATTACCTACAGTAACCTTGGAAACGGTGGTCCCAGCTCTTTTCAGGTCATTGACCAAGTCCTGTCGTGTAGTTCTGGGCTGATTCCTCACCTTTCTTAGAATCATTGAGACCCCACGAGGTGATATCTTGCATGGGGCTCCACTCCGATTGAGATTGACCGTCATGTTTAGCTTCTTCCATTTTCTAATGATAGCTCCAACAGTGGACCTTTTTTCACCAAGCTGCTTGGTAATTGCTCCGTAGCCCTTTCCAGCCTTGTGGAGGTGTACAATTTTGTCTCTGGTGTCTTTGGACAGCTCTTTGGTCTTCGCCATGTTACAAGTTAAAGTCTTACTGATTGTATGGGGTGGACAGGTGTCTTTATGCAGCTAACGACCTCAAACAGGTGCATCTGATTCAGGATGATACATGGAGTGCAGGTGGACTTCTAATGGGCAGACTAACAGGTCTTTCAGGGTCAGAATTCTAGATGATACACAGGTGTTCAAATACTTATTTGCAGCTGTATCACACAAATAAATTGTTAAAAAATCATGCATTGTGATTTCTGGATTTTTCTTTTTAGTTTATCTCTCTCACAGTGGACATGCACCTACGATGAAAATTTCAGACCCCTCCATGATTTCTAAGTGGGAGAAATAGCAAAATAGCAGGGTGTTCAAATACTTATTTTCTTCACTGTAGGAGGAATATGAGCTGAAGTTGGAAGATGCTCACGCCACCAGCTTAAGTGCTGCCATGTTTGGGATTTCACCGTCTTACAGTAGAACCTTGAGGGGGAAACTCCACCCCGTTCTACTCTACTCCTACACATTGGCGAGTGGTACAACACATAGTACAGGGAATGTCTGTGACATCTGAATTAATGTCAATTCTACATACATGCATGTATATACTATTGAAATATAACTATAAAAGCAATCTTCACTCGCTAAATGCACTGCAAAAAAGGCCAGTAAGGATAATTTATAATGCCGCCTATAGAGAACATACTAACTCCTTATTTCTAAAATCACATCTAAAATTCATCTTCAAACAGCTAAAATAATGCATAAGGCTAAAAATAACCAATTACCTAAAAATGTCATCCAATACTTCTCTACAAGAGAGGAGAAATATGATCTCAGGGAAGAACTACATTTGAAACACTTCTACGCTAGGACTACGTTAAAAAGCCATAGCATTTCAGTATGTGGAATCAAACTATGGAATGGATTGAGTAAGGACCTCAAACAATGCACAACGATGAGCCAATTCAAGAAACAATACAAGCAGTTGATGTTTGCTAAATACAAGGATGAAGAGTCTTGAACCAGTCATGATGTGCTATATATATACATCACTATATTGACACTTACTATGGTACCCATTATGTCATTGTATGGTCATATCACCTTGTACTTCGGTACGAGGTGCATTATAAAAAAAACAAAAAAAAACCTTAAACTGTATTATGGAAAGCAGGAAGTGAACAAATGTAACAGTTACTGATTGTAAAAGTACCAGATGGAGGGGTAGGATTTAATAAGCTTTGCTTCTTCCTACTCCTTTTGGACATGTGGAACTGTGAACTGATTATGTGATCCATTCAATTGTAATCTGATGCATGTTCAAATTAAATAAAACCATTACCATATTAGGAAAGCAGGAAGTGAACAAATGTAACAGTTACTGATTGTAAAAGTACCAGATGGAGGGGTAGGATTGAATAAGCTTTGCTTCTTCCTACTCCTTTTGGACATGTGGAACTGTGAACTGATTATGTGATGCATTCAATTGTAATCTAATGCATGTTCTAATTAAATAAAACCATTACCATTACCATATTAGGAAAGCAGGAAGTGAACAAATGTAACAGTTACTGTTTGTAAAAGTACCAGGTGGAGGGGTAGGATTTAATAAGCTTTGCTTCTTCCTACTCCTTTTGGACATGTGGAACTGTGAACTGATTATGTGATGCATTCAATTGTAATCTGATGCATGTTCAAACAAAATTAAACCATTACCATTACCAAATATTGTCAACACCAAAAAAAGGTATGCTTAGCAGACTGCAGGTAGCTGGCCCGGATGTGATGTGTGTCCTCAGTCCCAATTAGAACTGTTTGAGACTCGTCACCAGGAGCTATGCGGCGAGGAAACAGCACATCCCCACAACAGGGATTAACGTTTAACTTGGCTCTGCGTCACACACCTGGCTTTAAAAAGCAGAGGAGGCGTCGGGGGAAAAGCTGTGTGTGCGCATGTCCCTTCACTGACTGTTGATTTACCACTCAGAGGTGGCAAGAATTCCAAAAATGAGGAACGACTCTGCTCCTCTCCATTCACCCGGAGCTTTCCCACTCATAAAAATACCAGAATTAGTTGAATTAGTCGGCTAAGCGTCTCTGGTGTCGCGGCGCATCTAACCCTGAGAGGTTCACCTGTCATGACGAGTTATGCCTTTCGCGCTAAAGCGACTCATGTTGAGCACGGAGGTAGAACAATGGAATCTTTGCGTCAAGTCAGCTGTAATGCGCATTAGAGATGATAAACGAAAAAAAATGTTCTGTACATGTTCTGTTTCACATAAATATACACATCAGGTCCCGTTTGGAGCACGCAGACCTCACAGCTAGGAGACCAGGGTTCAATTCCACCCTCGGCCATCTCTGTGTGGAGTTTGCATGTTCTCCCCGTGCATGCGTGGGTTTTCTCCAGGTACTCCGGTTTCCTCCCACATTCCAAAAACATGCTAGGTTAATCAGCCACTCCAAATTGTCCATAGGTATGAATGTGAGTGTGAATGGTTGTTTGTCTATATGTGCCCTGTGATTGGCTGGCCACCAGTCTGTCGGGAAAGTAAGTATTACATGTTATCATGAATGTTCACGGTGACAGCATGTACATAAAACCATAAAATATTGTTGGAGGTAGGCTGCACAGCGATCGAGTGGTTAGCGCGCCGACCTCACAGCTAGGAGACCAGGGTTCAATTTCACCCTTGGCCATCTCTGCGTGGAGTTTGCATGTTCTCCCCGTGCATGCGTGGGTTTTCTCCGGGTACTCCGGTTTCCTCCCACATTCCAAAAACATGCTAGGTTAATTGGTGACTCCAAATTGTCCATAGGTATGAATGTGAGTGTGAATGGTTGTTTGTCTATATGTGCCCTGTGATTGGCTGGCCACCAGTCCACGGTGTACCCCGCCTCTGGCCCGAAGACGGCTGGGATAGGCTCCAGCACCCCCCCGCGACCCTCGTAAGGAAAAAGCGGTAGAAAATGAATGAATGAGGTCCCGTTTGGTGCAAGTGAGGTGATGACAATAAGAGGAAGTTGACCTTGGCGGGACCTCGGACATAAAAACAAGCTTCAATCACATAAACTGATGTATAAAATATAAAAAATCCACAAAAGATGCACTGGCATAAGCAGCCTACCAGTACATGTAACTGAATCTGTCCCGACTTGAGTGAGCTGACATATGTGATGACAGCTCAGCAATAACACAGTGACCCCCCCCCCTTCCCCCCCTCAGTGGATCATTTTAAGCGTACTTCTCTTCCCCCTGTGGCTACCGTGGCGATGACACGGTCAGAAAGAGGTGGGATTGCAGGTAAGTAGACATGATGAGTGACAGCGACAACTACTATTTAGTTGAACGCCATTCCCATTCCCATTCCCAAATTCCCTTTCACTATCTGCTGATGTTTTTAATGGACGGCGGGATCCTAATGATTCCCACAGCATGATTGACACTTCTCCTCGGGGCCATGTCTGGAGCCACTTACCTCATTCTCACTAAGGGGGTTAGGGGGTTTGAAGCCGGGTTATTCGGGGTCACGGAGAAAGAAAGAGGCATAAAGCCAAAACCCAGCAGGGTCATGGCCAGAAACGGAAACTAATGTCTTCCCCCTCGGAGGCTGGGCTTATGAACGCTGACTGATTTCGCAGCTATATAAATGTAAGAGTATCAGCACGTATATAAAAACCTACTTATTAGGGTTTTCAGCACTTGGCTTGGGGCTATTATTCTAGTTTAGCTAATCTGTTTGGCTAACCGACACCTAACTTGAGTTAATATCATGGTGGGCTTCTTAATGACAGGATATCACCTTTCGGGCCGAGTAACGCTTCTACACCTGAGCTTCTGCACACAAAAGGTTGAAAATATGAAGCCCTACTGTGTTGCTTGTGCTATTATTTTTCTGACAAATCCAACACATGGTGCCGCTGTTATTGACCACAAAAACTCCAAAAAATTGTTTTTAATTTATCAACACATTGTAATTTTAGCAAGATTATTCATTGCGGGGGTGCTGGAGCCTATCCCAGCTGTCTTCGGGCGAGAGGCAGGGTACACCCTGGACTGGTGGCCAGCCAATCACAGGGCACATATAGACAAACAACCATTCACACTCACATTCATACCTATGGACAATTTGGAGTCGCTAATTAACCTAGCATGTTTTTGGAATGTGGGAGGAAACCCACAAGTGCACGGGGAGAACATGCAAACTCCACACAGAGATGTCTGAGTGTGGAATTGAACCCTGTTCTACTAGCTGTGAAGTCTGTGTGCTAACCACTCGACCACCTTGCAGCTATTGAGCAAGATTTTTTTTTATTATGTAGTTATTTTAGTAATCTTGAGAAAGATTGCAAAAAATATTATAAAAATATATAATACTGTAACTTTATTCTCAGAATATTTTGACTTTATTAGAGGCATATAAAAATGTTAAATTACTGTTGCCGCACTTTGGATACCCTCTTATTGAAGTTGAAAGCATTCTCAACATAACCCATAAGGGGCGCCACAAATGTCATTTGTCAAACTGCTTCTTTTCCAAAACTTCCTTCGTCGGCGTGAGAATTTGACAGATGAAGCAATGCAACGCCAATCAAAGGTTCCTGGTGTCCCATCCATCCTGACCAATGACGACAAACTGGAATGACTAACCAGGCCGCAGCATGACAGATGAGCCTGGCGCGGCTTAAAAAGATAAGATCCCTCTCGCTTGCGTCTCTCTTGCTCGGTGCTGATAGAAAGATAGCCTTTCATTGCTGGTGACATCCAAGCTGCCATCACAAAAGTGCGCAGGCCCACATCAATCCGGCTTGTTTTCAAAAGCCGCTGAGAAAATAAAAGTGGTGGGAGATAAAAGCCAAGCTTCGGGGATGTGCGGTGTCCTGCGCCTGTGCCTCAAACCGGGGCCTTGTTTTCAATTTAGCCCCCCCCCTCTCTTTTGTGTTGCCCATGCCGATGCTGATCCTCACTTCCTCTTCGGCTGCATGTGTAGGCCTATAGGGCTTACCTCTTATATCCCTTTCCCTCTCTGTGTCTGCTGTAAATAGGCTTAATGTTACAGTTGTCTGTGTGGACTCACAAAGGAGGCACCGGGGGCGGGCTCTATTTTGTACCGGGTCAGGCAGAACGGTGGGGAAATAAGAGCAATCAGGACACAAAAGACGATCAAATTTCTCTTTTAATAAAAGACTGCGGTTCTGTAAGATGCACGTCGCATTGGGTGAGGTGTACAGCGGCCATCATTTCAAAGCAGGGAGATTTAAAACGCCCGTTGCCACTCGTGAAATGTGGCACGTTATTTTTGGTAGCGCCCCCGACAGAGTCACGTGACTACTTTTAACTCGATTCTAACCTTAACACGTCAAGAGCAGTGCTCAGTACACAGTCTTTGCGTCCTTTCCACACTCACACAGCACTTCCTTATTCTCCACCAATCACATGCAAGGTGCGCTCACCGGCATCGGAAAGTCCAAACCTCAAGCAAGTCCTTCTATTAGGCCAGAAGTGACTTTGAAACCCAGAGCTGCAGACTTCTTGTTTATTCATATTTTTTGGTATGTGCCAAAAAAAAAACAGCCGCAGGCCGTATTTGGCCCTGGGCCACACATTGGACACCATTTCATTAGGTACTAATGTGGTAAGCTCTCGACGACACACCTTTGAAAAAGGGATGCAACTCATGACTAATTATATTACGTTTTTGTGGAAAGTAACTAGTAAATATTACTTGTAAATTTTACTAGATTTTTTTAAGCAAACTTGAAATTACGGTCATTTTCTACTACTGTATTTTCCGGACTATAAGTCGCACTTTTTTTCATAGGTTGGCTGTTCCTGCATCTTATACTCCAGAGCGACTTATAAATGAAAAAAGTGTTTATGCTACATAAACACTGGACACCTTTTCTGTTCATGTTTATTCTTTGTGTAGCTGAATAACCATTGTGTTAGCATATCTTACACCTATTCAGCCTGTTCTCTATTCTTTTATTGTTAGAACTTGCCTTCCAAGAGGACGTAATGTCAGTTTTGGTCAAGTAGTTTGTGAAATACCATATTTTCTGGACTATAAGTCGCTCCGGAATATAAGTCGCACAAGGCCAAAAATGCATAATTTAATAATTTTTGCGGGTAATTAATTCATTTTCTAGCGCTTTTCCTCACAAGGGTCGCGGGGGTGCTGGAGCCTATCCCAGCTGTCTTCAGGTGAGAGGCGGGGTACACCCTGGACTGGTGGCCAGCCAATCACAGGGCATATATAGACAAACAACCATTCACACTCACATTCATACCTATGGACAATTTGGAGTCGCCAATTAACCTAGCATGTTTTTGGAATGTGGGAGGAAACCGGAGTACCCGGAGAAAACCCACGCATGCACGGGGAGAACATGCAAACTCCACACAGAGATGGCCGAGGGTGGAATTGAACGCTGGTCTCCTAGCTGTGAGGTCTGTGCCCTAACCACTAGACCGCCGTGCAGCTTTTGCAGGTAATTTATTTCACAAACTACTTGACCAAAACTGACATTACATCCTCTTGGAAGACAAGTTCTAACAATAAAAGAATAGAGAACAGGCTGAATAGGTGTAAGATATGCTAACACAATGGTTATTCAGCTACACAAAAAATAAACATGAACAGAAAAGGTGTCCATATCCGTGCAGGTTTAACATCCGACACTCGACAAAATTTAGACATTTTGTAGCACCAATGTTTTTATCACCGATCTTCGACTCATCTGTGAGAGCTCCACAGTACCAGAGTCTACACACATCAGAAAGAGCGACTTTTAGTCCAGAAAATACGGTAATTAGAGCTCATTATTTTGCGCAAAATCCTACAGATTTTTGCCTAAATTTTTTTAAACCACAAAAAACAGCCATCATTTCACTGCAGCAGGGAAATTAAATGATGTTTTCATTTCATTCCCTGTGTCTTTCATTCCCGTTATTATGGCCCAATAGCTACACACACATAACTTCAAGCAGGACGTTTAACAGTCCATGACAGTTTACAATGACCTCACCATAATTTGTTTTGTTTTTAACACATGGGACGTGATCTCATAGTGGGCTTACTTTGTAGTTATTTCAAAATAGCTAAAAAACATGTTAGGTTACTGAGAATGATGGACAAAATGTAGCACAGAGTTTGTCCCGAGTGAGGAAAAAGGGTGTGTGTGTGGTGGAAGCGGAATAGGAGGAGGAAGAGTAAGAGGAGGAGGAGGGGATGGAGGGTATTTTTTTTAAGCCAATAGGCATCCAGCACTGCTAATATCATTCCTAGACTCTCCAAGTTAGTGCCAGAGCTGCACACACACACACACACACACACCAACTCCCTCCTGTTCATTCTCTCTCTTCACTCAAGTGTTGAGATGATCCTGCAGAAGGTTGCCAGTTGCTTTTAGTGGCTCGAAATTGAGCACGGATGCCCTCGCAGTGACTTTTTTTTTTATCAGGAATATTCAACCTTCAAGCCTCTTGGGTGAGTTTTCTCCTCTTTCAGACTAAGATTATTTACTGAAAGCCAACACAGCTTTCAGTAAACATTTCAAAGATGCATTTTTTTTTAAATCCAGTGGAAATTTCAGGTACTGTGGGAATTTTCGGCTTTAAAAGTGTAAAGACGCAGCTAATACGGGGGTGCAAGGTTAGCTTTCCAGATGTGTGGACTCAGCTGTTGCTTGTCACTCAGGTGGTCCCGCTGCCTTTCTCTTGCCTGTTTTTATTTTTATGAGTGTGCCTCATAAACCTGCCGGTGTGGACCAAGTAAAGCCACAGCAGTTGCAAATATTGACTTATTGAAGAAAGTAATAACGATCTATCGCAAACGTCGTGTTTGTTGGAGGGTTTTTCATCAATTGAGCGGTGAAAAATGCAAACTGGAGCACTGATGGGTGAGTAAAGTTTGAGCTGTCACTGCAGTGGTATGCCTGCTGAAGATAACAGTGGCCTCTAGTGGTGACACAAGTTATTGTAAACAATTTTGGAAGTTTTGTTATCATTTTTACACATCATATCCTATGCAAGATTAAAAGAGGTGGAGTCTAGCGATCACAGCTGATACCCGGGAGTGAAGGGTGAGGATCAGGTGACCGAGGTGTGTGTCTCCCCTCTGTGGGGGGCCGTTCTCTGCTGGGGGGGGAAGCTAAGCAATGCTAAGCCTTTGTTAATGAGTATGTATCTGTGTGTGTGTGTGTGTGTGTCCTTGTCTGTGTGTGGCGCTTCCATGTGAGTGTGCCTCTTCCTGCTCATACGTAAATGTGAGTGTGTGCGGAAAGGGTGTTTGGGCCCGGTTGGGAGTTAAGCTGCGGTTAATTGGTCAGCCATTTTCCAACCACGCGGGATGGCCAACCCAAGCGCTCATGTACAACAAATGCATTTAAACATCTACTTTGCACCCTTGACCTTTTGAAAGTACCCATATTAGACACATGACAAACAATTTTAAATGATAATATGGACTCTCACCAATAATACAATCAAGCCTCATATGTTTCTCGTCACAATTTTTTTTTTCAGATGTGTAGCGAAGCCTGCCTAAAGTGGGCGGGCTCATCTAACTAGGTTGTGTGCCAGACGCGTTATGTCCATAAGGAAGGACATGACATGACATAATGGCTCCTTCTTCTCAAGAAGTCACTTTTACTGTTGACAGAGCATGAGGTTTTTTTTCCGATGTGTAGCGAAGCCTGCCGAAAGAGAGTAGGGGCTGGCTCTTCTAGCCAGGCACCTTACCCCCAGCAAGAATAATGAATTCACATTTACATTAAAGACATTACGCAGGTTGCAGAAAGTCATTGTGTGTAACATTCCGTATTTTCTGGACTATAAGTCGCACAAGGCCAAAATGCATAATTAAGTAGAAAAAAACATACATAAATCGCACTGGAGTATAAGTCGATTTTTTGCAGGTAATTTATTTTACAAACTACTTGACTAAACAGACATTACGTCCTCATGGAAGGCAAATTTTAACAATAAAATATTAATAACACATCATAATAACAATACATTTTATTTGTATAGCGCTTTTCAGAGTACTCAAAGACGCTTTACAGTGAAGAAAAAAGGAATAAAAAAATAAATTTGAGTCAAAACATAGTAAACGATGCATTAAAATACAATATCCATACATTCATTCAGAGCTAAAACGAGGCTAAAAGCGGCTAATAGAGGCTAATAGAGGCTAATAGAGAACAGGCTGAATAGGTGTAAGATATGCTAACACAATGGTTATTCCGCTACACAAAAAATATGAACAAAAAAGGTGTCCAGTGTTTATGGAACAAACTGTTTTTTCATTTAGAAGTCGCTCTGGAGTATAAGTCGCAGGAACAAAAAAGTGAAAAAAGTGCGACTTATAGTGACCTGCCCCGATATGAACAAAATACCGTATTTTCTGGACTATAAGTCGCTCCGGAGTATAAGTCGCACAAGGTCAAAAATGCATAAATAGGTAGAAAAAAACGCACATAAGTCGCATTAGAGTATAAGTCACATTTTTTGCAGGTAATTTTTTCTTACAAACTACTTGACCAAAACAGACATTCAAATAAACATAAACAGAACAAATAAACATGAACAGAAAAGGTGTCCAGGTGTCCAGGTGTTTATGTAACATAAACACTTTTTTCATTTATAAGTCGCTCTGGAGTATAAGTCGCAGGAACAAAAAAGTGAAAAAAAGTTTGACTTATAGTCCGGAAAATACGGTATACCGTATTTTCTGGACTATAAGTAGCTCTGGAGTATAAGTCGCACAAGGTCAAAAGTGCATAATTAGGTAGAAAAAAAAGCACATCAGTCGCATTGGAGTATAAGTAGCATTTTTTGCGGGTAATTTTTTTTACAAACTACTTGACCAAAACAAACAAACAGAACAAATAAACATGAACAGAAAAGATGTCCAGTGTTTATGTAACATAAACACTTTTTTTTCATTTATAAGTCGCTCTGGAGTATAAGTCGCAGGAACAGCCAACCTATAAAAAAAGTGCGACTTATAGTCCGAAAATACGATAAATTACCTGCAAAAGATCCGACTTATACTCCAGTGCGAATTATGTATGTTTTTTCTATCTAATTATGCATTTTTGGCATTGTACAACTTATACTCCGGAGCGACTTATAGTCCAGAAAATACGGTATTTTGTTCGTATCCAGGCAGGTTTAACATCTGACACTGGACAAAATTTAGACATTTTGTAGCACCAATGTTTTTATTGACGATCTTCGACTCCTCTCTGAGAGCTACACAGTACCAGAGTCTACACACAACAGAAAGAGCGACTTATAGTCCAGAAAATTCGGTAATTAGAGCTCATTATTAACATGAACAGAAAAGATGTCCAGTGTTTATGTAACATAAACAGTTTTTTCCATTTATAAGTCGCTCTGGAGTATAAGTCGCAGGAACAAAAAAGTGAAAAAAAGTGCAACTTATAGTCTGGACTATAAGTCGCTCCGGAGTATAAGTCGCACAAGGTCAAAAATGCATAATTAGGTAGAAAAAACGCACATAAGTCGCATTGGAGTATACTAAGTCGCATTTTTTGTGGGCAATTTTTTTTACAAACTACCAAAACAGACATTCAAATAAACATGAACAGAACAAATAAACATGAACAGAAAAGGTGTCCAGTGTTTATGTAACATAAACAGTTTTCTCATTTATAAGTCGCTCTGGAGTATAAGTCACAGGAACAGCCAACCTACAAAAAAAACGACTTATATTCCGGAAAATACGGTACATATGTTTCTGAAACATAATGTTGGCAACATGCTGGCGAATGGGTAAGTAGAGACCCACTTTCGGTATTAGCTTGTTGACAGGTTAGGCCTTCTCTCACCTGACCGCACGTCACCAAGGCTACGTTCAGACTGCAGCGTAGGACGCCTGCCCAAATCCCGATTTGAAAAATGATTTCAACCATTTACTTTTCCATTTCACAACGGTTTGAAATGACATGAAATTCAGCCAATGTTTGTTTTATCCTCGGCTTTTCTACCCCTCACAATTTTCAACTGAACAGAACCACATTTGAACATATCGTATGTCAGAAGATCGCGCATATTTTTTGTGAGAGCGATAGCTCCCCGATAAGTGTCTCCTTCTTCCGAGGTCTTTTGTTTTGTCATATGCGACCCAGATTCTTATTGTCGGCCTGTAGTTTGAGTGCCAGAGAGGAAATCCAGCCTGAGAGATTGTTTTGATATTGTTGGACACTCTCCTGGAAAAACCCTCAACAACTACAAAAGGAGGGGGCGGGGGGGGTACGGATGGACCGGTCTTTTGGTCACATCTGGTCCCAGCGGTAAAACCGAACTCAAAAAGGAGCTTCACTTTGAAAAGAAAAAAGCACAAATGCACATTTTACAGGAATAGCGGCTTATATTCTCAGGTGAATGTCATTTTAAAGCACATTTCAGATTAGTGAGAAACATTTCGGGTGTCTTGCAGCTGCCTGACTCATGATTTAAGGACCCGAGCTGTCAGATGTTTCCATGCACAGAGCACAGACTGGAATTAGATCAAACAAATTGCACTAATAAGAAACATAAACATGAATGTGAGCTATATATATGTGCACATGTGTCTTGGTGAGGCGTGTGTAACACTGTCCCGTCTGTGTGCTGTCTGTCAGTCTCGGACCTCAAACCAACATGCGCACACACTGGCATGTTTGTGCAGTCGCACACTGGAATTAATCGCGCACCAGGGTGTGTAAATCATTCAAACCTCAGAAAACACACTTGCCTAGCAGCCATTGCCTCTAGCATGTGTGTGTGTGTGATATTCCAGTAAGCCAAGAAACACAACTGCTAATAATGACAAACAGAAGCAATGGGAACAAATAGTTTCAATGGGGACAAAACGAGTTTTAAAAAAATCAGACAAAACTGAAACAGATTCAGGCTCCAAATTGTGTCGATGTTTGCGAAAATTAACTCTTCTTTTTCTACACACGCTACTCTACTGTGTTGCAATCAGTTTTGGATCAACATTTGCAATAAAAGGAATGTTGTATTTATTAGATGAGATGTATAGATACTCACCACTCCTGAAAAATGATGAAACCCTCTCTTGTTACTTCAGTTTTTGTTTCATTTTAATGCCTGATACAACTAAAGGTACATTTGTTGTTGTCGTCATTATATTTGTCCGGGCATGTATCCTCGGAACGTTCTAGAAATAGCATCTTAGGGAAAAAAAAGGGATGAAAAATCCAGCAAAAAGCACAATATAAAGTGGAAAGGCTTAAATTTGGTACTTGAAACTAAAACTAACACAAAGCTTTCCCTTTAAATAATAAAACGGAAACACCGCTACTGGGCACCCCTAGTCCAAAATAATGTACCTTTAGTAATTTTACCAGGCATGACAAATAACCAGAAACCGAAGAAATGAACGTGGTTTCATCATTTTTTTCCATGACTGTATATTAACTGTGTGTTATGTGCGAGTGCTTCCGTAACCATACAAATTATGGTGCGTTCAGGGATCGCTTGACCAATAAACATTACCAGTAAAGCATAAAGACAAACACGTACCGACTGTGGTACATTGTATGTGTATTATGTAAGGTATGACTAAATTAGCACCTATGAACTTAGGGTGAATGAGATTAAAATAAATGTATTTAAACATAATAGTTTTGGATCAGGGTGGGTCACACAGCTAGAACACCCAAGTTCAATTCCACCCTCGGCCATCTCTGTGTGGAGTTTGCATGTTTTCTCCAGGTACTCCGGTTTCCTCCCACATTCCAAAAACATGCTAGGTTAATTAGCGACTCCAAGTTGTCCATAGGTATGAATGTGAGTGTGAATGGTTGTTTGTCTATATGTGCCCTGTGATTGGCTGGCCACCAGTCCAGGGTGTACCCCGCATCTCGCCCGAAGACAGCTGGGATAGGCTCCAGCGCCCCCCACGACCCTTGTGAGGATAAGCGGTAGAAAATTAATGAATGAATTTCTGGTGTAGTTACTCTCTAAATAGCAACAAAGTTTCTAGCTCGGAATCACAGGTCTTAAAACCAAGTGCCGAATCTATCTGTAGCAGTCAAAATTTATCTGTGGCAGGCCAAATATATAAACATGTGGAAGAAAAACACCAGCATGGTCCTATTTATACTATTTTGACATGAAAACAGGCCTCACAGCTCGGAGACCCGAGTTCAATTCCACCCTCGGCCATCTTTGTGTGGAGTTTGCATGTTCTCCCCGTGCATGCATGGGTTTTCTCCGGGTACTCCGGTTTCTTCCCACATTCCAAAAACATGCTAGGTTAATTGGCGACTCCAAATTGTCCATAGGTATGAATGTGAGTGTGAATGGTTGTTTGTCTATATGTGCCCTGTGATTGGCTGGCCACCAGTCCAGGGTGTACCCTGAAGACAGCTGGGATAGGCTCCAGCACCCCCACGACCCTTGTGAGGATAAGCGGTAGAAAATGAATGAATGTTTTGGATCAAAAATCCGCAAATATTCATGGATCCAAACCAACAAAAATCCCAAAGCATTCCAAATGTCTCTCCCTGAAAATGTGCTATGGACAAATAAGATTTTGATATATTTTCTAACCACTTTCATACTTTTGTGTAACCCTGCAATAAAAACATAAACCCGATAAAAAGTCAAGTATTACAAATCCGCCGACACGGTCCATCATATTATGGTTGCACAGGGGTGGTGAAGAGTGCGGTGTCTCAATGTTAGCATACCGGGGGGTTGTCAGTTCTACCTCCATGACCATTAATAGGGATCTTTCTGCTCCGGTGGTTACACACTGAACCGTGCAGGCCGCACTGGCTGCACAAGGCTGGTATTATGGTCAGTTTGCGGCGAGGACAAGTCAGCCAGACTTTTTTTTTTTTTTTTTGAGTAAACGCAGTACATGAATTGTGAGCCTGCGGAGCCAAGTGAGACTCCCCTGCTTGCGAGCGAGAGTCGCTTCGGCACCAACTTAATTACCTGTACACACAGCTCTATTTGATGATGATTAAAGCCCTCTCTCACACATACATGCTCAGAAAAACCTTCCCAGACACCGCCAGTCTCCAGCCACGCAGACATAAAAAGGTGATGATTATTAGATGATAATAGTTAAAAGGCTTGCTAGTATAATTGCACGGATAGTAAGAAGATGTCTTTGCAACAAGCATATAATTATCGCTGCTTACATGCACACTCAGAGACAGTAACATAAATTATGACATTTTGTCGCCGTGTAAAAATATCCTCCTGCCAAATTTTGGTGGACCACATGCCGAGATAAAGGTTGCGATAACAATCAAACCTCCGAGCTAATGCGTGATGTCAAAAGTGCATCGCCATGGAAGCGCAAACACCCTTGTGTGTTGTCAGTGAAATGATGACATTTGGGAGTATTTATGGTTTTGTATGCACGAGCGGTGCTGTGAGCTCAGTGTGGCTGATCAAAACACGATGAACGGCAATGGAAACAGCTTATCTTGCATTTGTTTGTGGCGTGCAAAGAGTTGTTTTTTTGCACGAGTGGTCCAAATACACAAATTAATGTTTTTTAAAAGAAACAAATAGAACAAACAAAAAAAAACTTAAAATGTATTACAGAAAGCAGGAAGTGAACAAATGTAACAGTTACTGATTGTAAAAGTACCAGATGGAGGGGTAGGATTGAATAAGCTTTGCTTCTTCCTACTCCTTTTGGACATGTGGAACTGGGAACTGATTATGTGATGCATTCAATTGTCATCTGATGCATGTTCAAATTTAATAAAACCATTACAATTACCATATTAGGAAAGCAGGAAGTGAACAAATGTAACAGTTACTGGTTGTAAAAGTACCAGATGGAGGGGTAGGACTGGTTTGGCTTTGCATTGCTTTTACAAAAATCTCGAAGAATGCACCTAGCATGGCAGTTTTGCAGCTAAATCTCCAACGGGAGTGATAGCTACAGGATGAAATATAACATGATCTTTTGACCCCTGGGTGGTTTCCCTGTCTCTCAGACATCTTCCCCTGAGGATTTCATCCAGAGGGGAAATGGTTTCATCCAATCTGATGCCACTCAAGAGTCAGGAAGCGACTAGAATTGAGTGAAGGGGAAGGGCTGTGAGAGCTGTATTTGTTCAACAGCTGCACATATTTTGTTATTCGGTCACATTGCATGTCTGACTTTGCAAACAGATGACAAAAAGCCAAATCTGAAAGCCGGTGAAGTAGGACAGTGCAAACATATAATTTGCACATTATAAAGGTAGGCTATTATTTTTTAAGATTTTTTTTTTTGCCAGGTTTAATTTGCACCCACCTCGCTTCAGGGCTGGACCTCCCTTCTGCAGAAAGTGGGCAGGCTTTGTTTCCTTGACTTTGCAGTGTTTCTTCTCCAAAAGAGAAAGCACACAGTGGTTAGCTGATGAAAGCTTGGGGCTTTCCAACAGCAAGGCACGACTGATACAAACAGTAATCTGGCTGTTGTCTGGGTTACATTGCTTCTTCTGTACCACTTTTGTGGAAAGTGAGCTTTGAAATAACCTTTCCATTAATGTACTCAAAAGTGTCTGTGGTGTTTTTACAGGATTTACCCCAAAAAAAACATTATCTCCAAGCAGCTACCCGTGAAATCAAACATGCAAGAGCTTGTTTGCGTACATACTGTACCACCGCTTCTGTTACTTTGCATGCATTTCTAATAATTCAGTACACCAGTCCTTTTTGGAGAAAACACAGGAGTCCCTGTGTGTAAACTTCTCCTGGAATGCCCTTCAGGGCCCTTCCTGACATCTGGTTGTGGATGGACAGCTTGGAAGTCCAAGTATGTCCATTGGAGCCCCTTTGAGAGGGGGGGGGGGGCGTCGTGCACATCATTACGGCCGTCCAATGACTTTGTTTGCTTGAAAGCCTATCATTTGGTTCCGAAGGCTACAAATATGCTGTAGATCCTTTAAAAACCACTTCCTCTAGCTATTCCTCTCTTCCATCTGTTGCAGATTAGTCTTCAGTGTGTGTTTAGAGAGCTGAGACCACGGCCGTGCGGGACTGATAGTAAAACCCTGAGGGTTTTAGTCGAAACAATCAGGTTGGTCCAAATTGACAGAGGGGGCCATCTGAGGATATGGCGTGATTGTAAGGATTGACAGGCTTTCCACTTGGAACGGTCCCATTGAACCACAGAAGAGCCGATGATGCCACTTTTCCATGTGATTGCAAGTTTATTCAAAGCCATTGTCACGTAGCCTCAATATCTGTCGCCCTCATGGCATCCAAACCCGCCACTAAAAAGCAACGTGCTGAGCTAAGCAGAGAGTCCTCTCAGCTGTTTTGTTATTCGTCTCTGTGGCGCTGGCTCGGTAACCCACATAACGCTCGACAAAAAAGCGCAGACGGGATCTGGTGAAAGCTGATACAGTTTCACACACACGCCCCCCCTCTCTGCAACACCTGAAACTGTGCCAACCCGTGTGGGCTCAAGCAATGCCAGGGTGACTCAGCCTTGCGTTTCAACTAGCAAACTGAAGTCAACTCTTAGCGACTTCAACTTCTATCTGATGTACTGTCCCTTCGGTGGATTGTCATTAAGCGCTGTGTACACAAACCCAATCCCCGGCCTACATTTATCTATTATACAAAATGCATTGTTGAACTCTGCCCCCCCCCATTGCCCACCCCTTCCACTACTTACATCCCCCTGCTGATCTATGCCCCCCCCAATCACTTCATTGCACTATTGTACATATTACTGTTATATCTCTCATAGATCATACTGTTTATAATTTATATAATCTATATAATAGCCATACTCTAGTCACTTCATTGCAATACTGTACATATTACTGTTATTATATATTGTCACATCCATACTGTACATGCTGTTTATAATCTGTATAATCTGCAATAGCCATATTATAGTCATTTATATTATAGTCATTTATATCCCTGTACATATCCTCACTGTATTATAGTCATAGCCTGTTATAGTTTGTAGATCTGTCCATTTTTCTACATTTACTTACTACTAAGGTACTTATAAAATTGCACTTCTGGTTGGATGCTAACTGTATTTTGTTGCCCTGTACCAGTGACATGAGCAATAACAATAAAGTTGAATCTAATCTAATCTAATCTAATCTAATGTGATGTGATGCAAACATGCTGGCTGTCTTTCCCGATGTTATTCATACCTTTGATTGACAGCATGTCTTTTGGCTCACGCATGTGACATGCAGTATATCATTATGAAATACAGTACCAAGAATTCCTCAGGCCAAAGCTCCAATATAGTTCTTTCTTGCAGGTTCACCTTAAGTGCATATTTTATTTTTATTTTTGGCCAGTGGTATGCTATTTAGGTCCTTTTTATCCTGCATATTTAAAAGGGACTGTTTGCAATGGGTTCCTTCAGCTGCCTAGAGGGCGCCAACATAACACGTCGGCTAATGATAGCAGTTTGGCAAAGTTTAGCTCATGTTAAGTATTATTGAATGTACAGTATAACAACATAACTGCAAATTGTTGATGTCCTGTCTGAGGCTGCTTTTGTGTGCTGTGCTGTGTCACTGTTACGCAGTTTAAAGACTATGTTACAAAAATGCATGATTTTTTTTTTTTTAGCCATAGTCTGGCCGCAGATCTTGGTGCACTTGGTGCGTCGTCCATACGATCAATGTGTGTCAGGTTTGGGTAAATGTCAATATTTTCGTACGTTAATACGAAATAAATACGTTAATAAATAAATAGATAAATAAATAAATCCCCATGCAGCAAATAAATAAATAAATAAATAAATAAATAAATAAATAAATAAATAAATAAATAAATAAATAAATAAATAAATAAATAAATAAATAAATAAATAAATAAATAAATAAATAAATAAAAAACAAGAATCACCGGGTACACACACAAGTTACAAAAATTCCCACTGAACCAAACGTTCAGCTAAGAAATTGGAAAAAAAAATAGTCCCTACTGAGTCAATATTAGAATCCGATCCCCACTAGGACAGGAATACTGTACATACACGCAATCCCATTCCCACTGACTTCTGGATTCTGTATTCTGGATTCTATTAAAGCGGGAATGCATCGGTGAAGGAAATCAAATCAGCGCAGGATAAGAAGCGTAAGGCTGCATTGTTTCCTAATAGGTATTACACGTCTGTGATGGTGCCTTTCTCACTTACATTGCAGTTCCTCAGTGAAATGGTAAGTGTGTGTGAAGACCCCCTATCTCCCTTTCCATGTTAATGTCATCTCAGTGCAAAGTGTCAAAATGCTTTTACCTTACAGTGCTCGGCACAAGATAATTAGATATTAATATAATTTATCAGTTAGTTAGCATTGTTAAGGTGATCGACTAATGAAGCCACAATCTGAAAAGCGGATTGATAGAACTGACGGTAACTAAAGCCGCTACTTCACAGCCTCATCCAAAGCGCCTTTGCCATTTACTTGACAATTTCCTGCATTTTAGGGTATTTTTACGGCTGCCTCCATTGTCCCTGAGGCGTTTAAGTAACACCCTGTGGTGGTTAGTAAATATCCGCGTCAGGTTTTATGACTCCAAAGCCCAAATCACCCATAGTTTCAGAGTGTCGGGGAAAATTAACACTGAACTGAGCAAAGACCTCTGCTTGGCACCTTGGGACTAAGCTTTGGGCTAACCGGGAATGGATCGGAATAATGACTGAGGGTTTTGGTCCACAGCTGTGCATCATGGCCCGAGGTCAAGGCGTATTAAAATCTGAAACAGATACAGCAGATATACTTAGCTATGATAATCTGCGTCATAAATTGCACAGCATTCAGATTTAGACATGTCGCCCGCGGTGATTTATTGTGTCAGGGCTTGTCAACAGGAGGGTGATGTGTTAAATATTTCTGGTTCGCAAGGAGAACAACTGACAAGTACAAATTAGTTGTTGTAGTTGGTGGCATGGCGTTCTGGCATTGTGCTTGAAGCACCCTTCAAGGTCCGCCCCTCCCTACACGCAGAACACGCGCTGTGCGTACGGCGGGCCCCACGGTCCATAGAGAGGCCTCATTTTGTGGAAGGGGGCGCATTCTTGGCAAATGCGCAATGTATGATCATTGCTGTCTGAGGCCCAGACAACAAAAAGTGGATGATTGACAGCTTGTAATGTGGTGTAAATGGTATAGCTGCAGCCATTGAATGCAGAGGTTGTGGGTTCAATGCCAGATTTTTTTTTACATTCTGGTTGTTATTTTGCTAAAAAAAATGTGTGCATATTACTCATGATACAATCATTCTGTAATGGGGATTTATGGGGGCTCCAGTAATGAAATTAAAGCTTAAAAATCTGATTTTAATAAACACGACATACATAACAAGCCTACTTTGCCCTATAAGTGGCTTTAACGTGAAGAATAGACTCAATTTGTTTTTTTTTTCAATAATGGTATAGCTGCTGCCATTGAATGCAGAGGTTGCGGGTTCAATCCCAGATTTTTTTTTTTAATTCTGGTTGTTATTTTGCTAAAAAAAATTATTAAACAATTGAATTCACATGTGTGCATATTACTCATGATACAGTCATTCTGTAATGGGGACTTAGGTATGAGATAATAATGAAATTAAAGCTTAAAAATCTGATTTTAATAAACACGACATACATAAAAAGTCTACTTTGCCCTATAAGCGGCTTTAACATGAAGAATAGACTCCATTTGCTTTTTCTTTTTTAAACAACAAACCGCACCAAAACAAGTCAAGACTTGTCATCGCCCGTCTTGCAATTACAGTTCGAGGGAACTGCAGGGGGACGTTGCCTCTTGATATTTGCATTGTAAGGACCCATTGAACCCCACTCGTACCTCCTGGGGGTGGGCGTAACAGTGGTGGTCGTAGAGAGGAGGTGTGAATGACTATTATAAATGAAAACTGAGTACTGTCGCATTATAAAAGCTTCCCCGCCGACTCAGGACAGGCGGAATTAGCATTTGATTGATCAGATGTGCAGTCAAGCAACAAGTGGTGCGTTTTGTACTCAAAAAGGAACAAATCTAAAGTATTTTATGAAAGTTAAAATCAGCCATTCGCTCTCTAAAGCACTATACGGACATCATGTGTTTGTATTGGCAAAAGCTAGAGGGGTCATAGGTGACTGCATAAACTCTCCATTAGTTACGTTTGTGAGCATGAGTGTCGGACATGTGAATTGGGCCACAGAATAATCAATTCAACACATGTCTAATAGCTCGGCAAAAAAGCGACATGACGTAGCAGCGGGGAGAAAAAAAAACTCGCCATGGATCCAAACCAGTAACAATATCAAGAAAACTCATTTTCAGCAGGAACAATCCGTTGGAAAAGTTTCTTCTCTTAAGGGGAAGCAGATGAGACAAGGTCAACGTTCCTATTGTGTTCCCTAAAAGAACCACAAGTCCAGACCCGGTGTGAAAGGCTGATATGTGTCTATTGTGTGGGATGAGGCCACTCATGCTCCATTCAGGCTGTCCTAACCGAGCTCATTGTTTGCCTCCATTATCGTAGCTGCTTTCGGATACACATGGAAATACGTACATGGGCATTTCAACCCAATGCAATTATTATTATATTATCACATTTTCCATTATTATTGCTTTATATGGCAGTCATAGAAGAAATTGTATCTTGTCGTCTTTCTCAATTATTGTAACTTTATGGAAAACATATTGAAATACTTTGACAATCATTGGAGCATTAAGAATAGCTATAATATTCCAATATATACCCATATATATGGGTGAAATCATCTTTTTTCCTCACAGAGAGGTGTCAATTTTTCATTAATGTTGCCAAATGTGGTTCTTTTTCCACTGAAATTCATACAAGCGTGCAGAGAATCATTATCTTTGTTAACAGAAAGTGACAAAGAGAGTATTAAAAGAAGTCATTTAAATGTAACCTACAGTCAGTTTTTGACAAATTAATTTATTCATAGCCTTTCTCCATCCATGCATATACAAAAGGGGTGGACAAATATTTTTCACTCGTGGGTCGCATTGAGTTAACAAAATTGTCCGGGGGGGGGGGGGCAGAACATATATTTAACACACACAAACACACACACAATTTTATGCTTATAATTTTCTTTGAATTATTTGGCTAATTTTATCTGTAAAAGTGTTATACAATCAGCTGTATGTTCTCATGTCCCTTTTTTCAAGAGCACTTTAAATGTCAGACAACATCAAACTATGTAATTTAATTATAATTTAATTATTTTTTGTGGTTTTTTTACGAAATAAGACATCCGACTTGCAAGTCATTTTGCCAGTTTGTATGTTAAAAGTTGAAATACTTTGAAAGCAACTGGCGGGCCGGATTCAAACGCTTGGTGGGCCGTATGTGGCCCCCGGGCCATAGATTTCCCACTCTTGATATACAATATCTTAAGGCAGAGTATATTAGAATGCTCGACATGAGGGGTTTTCAAAGTGTGGCACCGTTTGGAGCTCATCCCAGACTGTTTTCGCCGTAGGAACAACAACAACAACAAAATACTTTTCCAACAAAAGGTTTGGAAAAAAAATATTTTTCTTTATTTTATTCAAGCTGCTGTGCAGAGGACCTGCCTCACACTTCGAAAACTCCTTCTCTAGAATAGTGCTCTCATAGTGCTTACTGCAGAGGAACAAAAAGGCTCCTGTTTTTGTTTGTTCAAATAATATTACCCTCCCGACTTCATCGCAGGGAGACGAGTCCGTCCTCCATCTCCATCCTCTTAAGCGAGTTAGCAAACCGAGCCATTTCTCATTTGTAGCGGCTAATTTGGCATGTGACAAACAGTCCCTCGTCGTCCCTTCTGTTAAGTCATTTAGGCGGGTTGTCATGGGGTGGGGTGGGGTGGTGGGGACGAGCCAGGGCGGGGGGCGGGTGTCTTTGTCCGTCTGGACAATTGAGTAAACTCATTTTTCATCCCGGAGCGTCTTAAATGATGGCTGTTTTTCAAGGCTTTCACAATGACATATGGTTGTGACCTTGTCCAAATAATGTCACCTTCAATCTGCCTCGACGTGGGGGCCAAGTCACTCGTGCTCACTATTGATTTGCTTTTTTTAATCAAGTGGACTGTTTTTCTTCAACTTTTTACCCCCATAACTTATATAGAAAGGTTGATATATTTGAAGCCAGACTAAGTCGAATAGGTTTACTTTGAAAAAGTGCTGCTTTGAAGCGTAAAAGGTCATAATTTCAATATGTTTTATGAGCCTGTCATACTGTTAATCAACAATAAGGGTGGAATTTGAAGTGTGTACCGCTACACTGTACTAAATCTATCTGTATTTAGTTTAGGAAGAGCGGACATATCATCTGGCACTTTCCAGTCAAGTTGGTGGAGGAAAAGGGTGTGTGTTAGATTGAAGTGCAGTGGCAGGCTATTTGCTGGTGAGGGGGAAGAATGAGGGCGGGGCCAGAGCCTGCAGACTTGCCTACAACACTCATGCACTCCCAAACACACTCAACACATCTGAGGCACTCCAGATAGAGACATCATCTCTCTTGGACCTTGGAGGATTTGTGGATGCCTAAATGCATCTGCAGAGTGCCTCCTTAACACCAAGACAGGAGCGAAGAGAAAGGGGGGGGGGACTGGACTTTAAGACTAAGGTGGATCTGGAACTGATTAAGGAAAGCCATATGGGCTTTGATGCTGCAGATATGAAGTTTGGACACGGTGTCGCTGGGAGGAAGTGAATGAAGGTTCCGATCAGGTGGACAAAAAGATGCTTTTCCTTGAGGTATGAACTGAAAATGATCATATAATGCATTGCAAATGAGACTGTGAAGTAAATGGCAGTATATTTATGTGTGAGCGCAAGTGGCCTCATTCCGGCACCCATTTGGCCCTAAAATAACACACTTCACCAGTGAAAGAGGGATGACCTCGGCCTTTGAACTCCACCGTTTAATGCTTTTCCGAAACATTTGCTTTCTTTGCGTGAACATTTGTCTCCAAATTGAGCTCTAAATATCTATTCTGTTTTACACTAGATCATATAGGAAATTATGACTTATTAAAAGGCAACTTTTTCAACCCACCATTCCTGCTCGCAGTGAAGGATAAACTCTTTGAAAAGTGTCAGTCAAGCGGGGGAGGAGCATGCAGTTAACCGTTAGTCGGCTACATCTGGCCCGTGTTTACACAGGCCCCGATGTTCTGACTCTTTAGACGCCTTATTTAAAAAAAAAAAAAAAAAAGTGCCACAACCTTCCCCCTGTCACGTCCACACTGCTGCCAGCATCCAGAGAAGGTGGGTGTCTGCTGTCTTACATACTGCAGACGGGGTAGGAAATCATTCAACCCAAGTGTCTGATGCTCAGTTTGGACTCTTAGGAAAAACTGCACTTCCGGAATAACAAACAAAAAACAGACTGTGTACATATATTTATACTGTTTATTCTGTATATTTAGTATTTCCATTTTTTTAATAGATTTGTCTGCTTCTACTTCACCAAAACAAATTCCTAGTATGTGTTTGATCATACCTGGCAAAAAAACGATTCTGATTCTAAAATTATTAAAAATATTAAGAAATGACCCATTATCGAGACCTATCCAGATATAGATACGTATAAGTGTTTTCTATGGTTGGTTCTGGTGCAGACTAAATAAATGCATTCAGTCATTACCGCATCCAAAACTGTAATTTTTGAGAAACCACCAAATAAATCTGATACTGGTCCTAACTAGGATACCTGAGATAGTAGAATAGAACAGGTGAAAAAGACATATCTCCAAAGTGATAACATTATCTAGCCAACCATAAAACCTTTTAGATTAGTCACAGAAGAACAAAGCAACACTCAAATACCCCTTTGTCCCATGACAGGAGCTTTGCTCGGGCCCTTTAAGAGCATTTTTTAAATGTGCAAATGTCCTGTTTTGAGGCCCCGGGCTTTTCTTAAACGGAACTGTATGCTAATCGAAAGAATGCTAATACTTGTCCAGCTGTGTGTCTGCAGTTTAAAGCGAGAGACGTTTTCTTTTGTTTGCGATCCAAATTTCTCATTCACAGCCAAGCACCACAGTTGACCCAACAGTTAAAGTCAAGTAGCACGCCATTGTTTTGCCAATAGAGGCCATCCACCTCCGAAATGACGCTGATAGTCATAGATCACACCTATGTGACCTTTGGAAAGCTTGTGTGAAGCGTACTTGTTTGCCCCCAAACAAGTTCTGTTCTGGTGCAGATTTGCATGTGAAAGAGACGGGGGGGGGGGGGGGGTAAATCACAAGTCATTTTTACCCCCCTACAAAAAAAAAGACCAAAGCACTGCTATCAGGTGGACAGCCTTCTTCATTTGGTAGTATGCAGTCGATTCAACTAATCCAATAGTCCGTTTATGCTGTGATGCATACAGCGACAAGTCATCTGGTCGTGGTTGGCTTACGTATGTTATTACACAACCTGCTAACAGATGTTTGCTGGCTGAGAACATTAGTTTATCCAAGCCCACCGTGTGCAGCTTTAAAAGAACGTACAGTACACATATGTCCTAAAATGTACGAGGCACAATTTACATAATGTAGAATTAATGGCAAAAAGCCATCAGATTTTTTTCCATTACACATCCTCCGAATGGCTTGTTAAGTGCTGTTTGAATTTCTATCAAGCATCAAAGGAATGAAAATAAAATATTATACTGTTTTTTTTTCGTCTGTCTGCAGCGCCCGTACATGATGAACCTGGAGCGCAGTGAACGAGGGGAACGGCCATCGCATCGAGGCCCGGAGATGGAGCCTGTTCCTGGGGGGAAAAAGGGCAAGGTATCCATGAGTTTCCAGAGAAGCTCCACCTCGGATGACGACTCGGGTTGTGCGTTGGAAGAGTACGCATGGGTGCCCCCAGGACTTAGGCCTGAGCAGGTTAAGACCTCAACACTGTTACAGTTCAGTTTGTGGCTAATCGCTAATGGCTAGTTTGTGTGTACCTTTTTCCTCCCCGTAAAATACTCAGAATACGTAAACATTTTATACTTTTAGTGGGAAACGGGTTAAGCAAACATTGCTCGCTCGTGTGTCCAGAGAGATTTCACAGTCGGTTGCCTGTGACAGGATCAAGATTGACATGTTTGGCCGGCTGAATCGAAAAAATAAGAGGGCGCGCACACACAGTAGCAGCCATTCTCCATTCATTGATTCCATATTTGTGTCCTCATTCATTTCAAAGTGTGATGGTTGCAAGACGACTACAAAAACTAATACCTTCATGCATCTGCAGGTCCAGATGTATTTTTCCTGTCTGCCTGAGGACAAGGTTCCGTATGTTAACAGCTCTGGTGAGAAACATCGAATCCGGCAACTCCTCTACCAGCTGCCGCCTCACGACAATGAGGTAAATCTATGAAGAACTTTTAAATTATGTGTCACTTTTTTTTTTTCCTCTGAGAAATAATGGCATCGCTGTGTCACAGAAAGGAGAGGACGCTGTTAGCAATAAAATGCCAGCAGCTGATTAAAGCTTAGAATAACACAAACAAAACAATGGCTGCGCTGCCTCGTCTGTAGAACAGCTTTATGGTGCGTAAAGCAGCACTCCTTTCACATCTGCACTGATAAGAGTTTACATTAGAAGATACGGCAGAGGGCTTTATCAGGCCACACGAGAGGCTGGGCCGCTCTGTCTGACTGAGGTGGTCTCTATATAAACATTAGTGTTTGATGGGGTGGTTTTTTATAATGTTTGTTAGTGATTGAGGAGAATTCCTTGCGTAACTGTGGGTAGGGAGGGAGAAAGTGCACACCCGCATGCTGTTGGGATAGTCGCTGTCTTTTATCTGGGCATTCATCACCTTCTCTAAACACAAGGAAGGAGTTTACGTCTCGCCCATGCCATCCTTTCAACAAAAGCCTCCAGCGGATGACTTTCAAATAAACCACTTTTTTTCAGACTGCATTATTTCCTTTTTGGCAGCAACACTAAAAAAAACAACTTTTGTCTCAAATAGGTTCGTTACTGCCAATCTCTAACAGAGGAGGAGAAGAGGGAGCTTCACATGTTCAGCGCCCAGCGGAAGAGAGAGGCACTCGGGAGGGGAACGCCCAAGATCTTGCCCCGAGCTCTGCAGCACACTCGCTGTGAAAATGTAGGCAGCACACACACACACATTAACGAAGAGGTCATGTAGGTATCAGGCAGAAAAAACAACCGCTGTGCTATTTATATCTTAAGATAGTCTGATTGGCTGATGTGGTTTGGAACTCTCTAATAAATCTCCCTCATTATTTTTGAGAAGAAATCTCATGCTCAGTTTCCTCAAGCGGTCTTGTCGATTTCCTGCCAACAATCTAGAGCTGCAACAGGTTCATACACCTAATGCAACTGTTCCAAAATCAGTCTATGGAAGAACTACAAGCGGAATGGCATCCAAGTGCCAACAATCCCCATTTGGATAAGCATCCAATAGTTAACGGTTTCTTACATGTGGGAGTTTCTTTCAGTGGGAATTGAAATAAAAAAAAAACTATGCAATAGTATTCAAATTAATGTATTTACATAGCGCCATATCGCAACAGTAACCTCATGGTACATGGTTCACTCGCTAAATGTACTGCAAAAAAGGTCAGTAAGGATAATTCATAATGCTGCCTACAGAGAACATACTAACTCCTTATTTCTAAAATCACAAATACTTCAACTTGCTGATATAGTTCATGTTCAAACAGCTAAAATAATACATAAAGCTAAAAATAACCAATTAGCTAAAAATGTCATCCAATACTTCTCTACAAGAGAGGAGAAATATGATCTCAGGGAAGAAGTACATTTGAAACACTTCTATGCTAGGACTACGTTAAAAAGCCATAGCATTTCAGTATGTGGAATCAAACTATGGAATGGATTGAGTAAGGACCTCAAACAATGCTCAACGATGAGCCAATTCAAGAAACAATACAAGCAGTTGATGTTTGCTAAATACAAGGATGAAGAGTCTTGAACCAGTCATGATGTGCTATATATATATATATATATCACTATATTGACACTTACTATGGTACCCATTATGTCATTGCATGGTCATATTCACCTCATACTTCAGTACGTGACAAAAATTAAATGAAATAAAAAAAACTTTTACATTAGGAAAGTAGGAAGTGAACAAATGTAACAGTTACTGATTGTAAAAGTGCCAGATGGAGGGGTAGGATTTAATAAGCTTTGCTTCTTCCTCCTCCTTTTGGACATGTGGAACTGTGAATTGATTATGTGATGCATTCAATTGTAATCTGATGCATGTTCAAATGAAATTAAACCATTACCAAAATGAGTCAGGGAGATTGTGCCCTAACAGAGGAGCCTGATACCTGTCTTTCTACTCATAAAAATGGTAGGAGTTGCAAGTAGCGAGTAAGTGTAAATGCTGGGAGTGCAGTATTCTATAGTATACCAGGCTGTGGTTTGCTTTATGCAGTATGTAAGAAGGACGTTAAGTTTGAGGTCATCCAGCTCTTGATGTCTTTAAGACATGCATGGAGTTTGAACACCTGATCAGTTTTGTTAGGTTTCATTGATAAATAGAGTTATGTGTGATTAAGGTTTTTTAGTGATATTGCCTAAGGGGGACATATAAAGGCAGAACAGTACACATCCTAGCACAGAGCCCTGTGGGATGCCACGTATGACCTTCATGTGTCTGGATTCTTTAATAATAGATGCAAACTGCAGGCGATCGGACAACTAAACTTAATTATTATCCCCCTTTTTGTGAGATCTCAACCAACACAGAATCCTTGTTTACATGCAAGATGTCCTTACGGAAAATGCTCCTTCAACATTGAACAAATTAAGTCCTAACCGATGAGGAAACCACATCCTCACGTCACCACCCCAAACACAGATGCTAACTAACTCATCCAATAATGAAAAGCAGTGACACATGCTCACACAAACACTAATCCGTACTGGAAATGCCACCCTGTCACCAATCCATAGTGTCATACTCAGGTCATATGTCATATAAGACATGCTTTTGTATACCTAGACCTGTTGACTGCACACATGTTCACATACAAATATACGAGTCTCCAGTTTCCGTCATTCTCAGGGACATACGTACATAAGCCAAGGCCCCCTGTCTGTCCACTCTCGGAATAATGGCAAACAGCTGGGCATGCAATGCTATCGGTGTCCCCTCGCTCTTCTGGGTTAAATAAAGACACTGATTGCACCTTCAGACATGCTTTGACAACCTCTCTGGAGACATGTGATCTTTGTCGACTCAAGACAAAGCCGGTGAGCTCTGTTCAAGCTCAAGAGATACACTGAATTATTTAGTGCAGTTTTCACATCCCTATCACATGTTTAGTACCTTTCTTATAGAACAAGAATTCATTTTAGTAACCAAACTAAAGATCTTTGGTTTACTGCTAATATTTACAAGGTAACATGTCATTTGTATCTAAAGTCTCTAAGGCAGGGGTCTCAAACTTAATTTACTTGGGGGCTACTGGAGCTCGGGTCTGGGTGAGACTGGGCCGCATCAGGTTTTCCAAAAATAAACCCCGCATTTATTAAAAACAAAAATATTTAAAAAACTTCGCTTTGGTTCCAATTTTCTGTAAGAAAAGCTCTGATAAAACATGTAACTGCTTTCAAATATCTTACTTTTTATTTTTCTACACAAAATAAGATGAAAAATAAATAAATCAAGAATAAAGAAAATCAATCAGTAATAAATAAATATAATAATAATAATAAAACGGCAAATAATTAAAAATTAAGAAACCACATATATAGTTGGTGGGTGGACAAATTATTTTTTTCAGATTAAAATTAACAAAGCATTATTAGAGCCCTGTAGACGTGACAAAACGACTATAGTCACATTTATACTCTTTTTATTTACAACATATTGTGCAACTGCAGGTTCTTGAGACACATGCTAACTCGCAAACTAGAGAGCTAGCGACCTAAACGGTAGCCTTCAAGTTATTTCCTTTAAACTTAAATAGACAAAAACTTACCACTTCCACACGGATAGGGAGGATAACTGTTAACAGTTAAACCTTTAACATGAACATTAATCAAACGTAATAATTTTTTCTGGGTACATGATACCATACAGCATCCATATCAAACTTGCGCGGGGACGCACTAACATTAAACTTTCATATCAAGACGGGGGCCTCAAACTTGTGTCCGCGTAGGGCCGCATGTTTGAGACCCCTGCTCTAAGGTCTTGTGTATGGTGATGGCATCTTTTATTTGCTGGTGCTGCATTGCTCAAGTGTAACCGGCATCAACACGTCTATTTTGAAATGATGTGAACATACAGTACTTATGAACAGATTTATTCCTATTCCAGCTTAATTACAGCGTCTTAACTGTAAGCCACTGCATTAGCAAGATGCCTACAGTGTGAATATGTGGCATATGTTATTTTGCAGTGTGAAGGTGGCATCAATGGAGGGGAGATGGCGATTTTTGCCTCCAGAGCTGGATCCAGCCCCTGCTGGCACCCAGCATGCTTTGTGTGCGTCACATGTCAAGAGTTGCTTGTGGACCTGATCTATTTCTACCAAAATGGCAAGATCCTTTGCGGGAGACACCATGCTGAGCTTCTTAAACCAAGATGTTCTTCATGTGATGAGGTAAGGAACGATGGTGTCATCTATGATCGTGTTTTTGCATATAACCATTTGTATGTATTTCTCCAACAGATTATCTTAGCGGACGAGTGCACCGAGGCGGAGGGTCGTCACTGGCATATGAAGCACTTTGCCTGCTTCGAGTGTGAGATAATGTTAGGGGGGCAACGCTACATCATGAAAGAAGGGCGGCCATTCTGCTGTGGCTGTTTCGAGTCGCTGTATGCAGAGTACTGTGAGGCTTGTGGTGAAAATATCGGTAAGTCAATTCGAATTCGAGATTCAACAGCTTTCATTGCAAAAATACACGTTCCTTTCCCCGATTTAATGGACCGTTCGTCCCACAGGAGTAGACCATGCTCAAATGACCTACGAAGGTGGACACTGGCATGCCACAGACGAGTGCTTCGCTTGTGCCCAGTGCAAAACCTCCTTGCTCGGCTGTCCCTTCCTCCCGAAGCAAGGTCGCATTTACTGTTCAAAGGCCTGCAGCCAAGGAGAAGATATCCACGCTTCTGATTCGTCCGACTCCGCCTTCCAGTCTGCTCGCTCTCGTGAATCCAGACGCAGCGTCCGCATGGGGAAGAGCAGCAGACCCTCAGAGCAGTGGAGAGAGTCACAAGTCTTAAACGCTTCCATCACTGTGTCCGCATGCGAAGTTGATGAAGATGTGGATATTGCTGGGCAGAAGCTTTCCCATCTGGGATTGGATGACGAACGGTTCTGGAGAGATCGTGAGGAGCAGGATGCCGGCGGTGAGGAGGACCCAGAAGAATGGGCCCAACATGAGGACTATATGACTCAGCTTCTGCTGAAGTTTGGCGACCAAGAAATGTTACACCAGATACAGCAGCCATCCCTAAAATCTCCAAGTTCCAGTAATGAAAGAAACCGTCTCATAAGCGTTTCTGATCCTTGGTTAAAGCCAGAAAACCTGGGAATCACTTCTTCTTCTCCTACCCCTACTAGTCCCACCCAGAGTCAGACTTCCAATCCATCCCGAGCCAACAACCTTAGCCCTAGACTCATTAGCAAGAAGCATCTTCCTGAAATGTACTGGACCCAGTCACAAGATGGGTTAGGAGACTCGGCGTATGGAAGTCATCCAGGACCTGCCAGTGCTAGAAAGATTCAAGAGTTAGACTTGGATCAGGATCAGGAGCAAGGAAAACACGCTCTGTGGCCAGACAATAGGCAGTGGTACCAAGATACACTGGAATGTATTGCTGATGAGCTGAGGAAGGCTGGCCAGGGTGTCGGAGACTCTATGGACTCCCTAGCGCTGTCAAACATCACCGGTAAGGAAGAAGAAACTTATTTGCTTTGAATTCCCAATATTCCCAAATAAAAATGCCTTTAAAAACAAATGTTCTTATTCCGTAGGTGCATCGGTTGATGGAGATGGCCGGGACAGGCCGATGGTCTACTCCCTGCATGCGGTGCAGGATCCTTTGGTGGGGGATGGCTGTGAGAAAATGAGCAACATGGGGACCTTTAACTCCTCTCATCTTCATCGCAGTACCAACTCTCTCAATCTCAACATGGAAAAAGAACAGGAAAAAGAACAGGAAGTAGACCTATCAACAAGAGGAGGACTTCGCTCTTTGTACGCTCATTCCGAAGCGCCACCATCTCCGTTTGTCCATGCGCCTGCTCTGAGGAGAACCAAGTCACAGTCCAGGCCTCCTCAGATGGTGAAGTTCACAGAAGATACTGTGGACAATGGATACAATGATAGTTTTGAGGTTAATATTAGAAAGCATCCCATGAGTGAGAGACCGCAGAGGAGAGTATTCGCTACCGATGAGGCGGGAAGGGACAGAAGCCGCCCATCCAGTCATCATGGACGCAACAGACAGCATCACCATCACAGTAGGCACCACAGGAGCCGTAAAACCCACTCGGATATTGCTCTTAATGTGGTTCCTTTAGAAAAAGCGCAGAGACCCTATCGACAGCACAGACAGAATCTAGTTAACCCTCGACATCCTTCTCCGAGACAGCCTCTGGCCTACTCTCAAACCCGGTCAGACTACATGATTCAGGAGGCATCTCAAGGAGACCCTCGAGTTGAGCGTTTCATGGGTCTGTATGAGGATGAGTGGTGTTCCACTTGCTCGTCATCATCGGATTCTGAGGAAGAAGGATACTTCCTGGGTCAACCTATCCCCCAGCCTCGACCCGCTGTGCGCTACTATGCAGAGGACTACCCCAGGGTCACTGCCCTCTCTACCCAAGTCCGTGGCTCAAAGACTGGTCGCAGAAAAAGCCACCGCTCCAAGAACTGTATCATCTCATAAGGCTAAAAACTGCATTCAAACTCTAAAATGCACAAAAAAGTGTTTTATTTTTTGATTGTTTAAATGTTTTGTACAGGTTTTAAAAAATGTCCCGTTATAATTAGGCTTACATTTATGTAAGGCTTTTTAATGGCGGCAATGATGAAATAGAATCTGTAAATTGTAGTCCTAAATGTGTAAATTCATTTCAAATTGTGATTTAATGTGATGCACAAGCTGCAGAATGGCCTTTGTAATTGTGTGCGGACAAAAAGTACATTTTGAGTGTTCTTAAAAATACTTAGGTTTTGCAGATATACATACAGTGTATACACGGTCAAAGGTGGATAATAATAGCAGTAGGCTGAAACTAACCAGATAATTATTTAATGAATATTAGTTTTAAAAAAAATGACTGTATATACTAAGTTAAGATTTTAATATTTTCTTATATTGGTTGTTTAAATAAGTGTGATTGAAGAAAATACCAGCTGTAACTAAGCACACAAACCTTGTTCATAGTTTAAGCAAGGTGCCGTTTCTTAAGTGCCAGCGTCTATTGCAACAAAATATGTAAAGCCTATATTCAACCCAAATATTCACCACGCCTGTTGTGTCATAACCAGTTATATACCTAGTATTGTAAAGACGCTTGGAATAAAATATTTTTTTTTGCAAAACCGCAGAAATAGTCATACTTTCTCCAGGTTTTGTGACATTTTGTGTGTAATTCCCAACATCAAGTACAACCCTTCAACAAAATGACATTTACAAATGCAAAAAGTACAACAAAAGTATTTTTTTTTTATTTGAAAAATGTCAGAATTCATATTGGTGATCCCCAAATGAGGAGCTTAAACACGTGGTCTTTTTTCCCCACTGACTTTCAACAGAGAACACCAACATGTAAAATTATTTATAGACTCAAAATTAACACTGGTTAACCATCACTCCCTGTGCTGGAAAAATGTGTAAATCGTGGAAATGCACCGTGTGTCCTGTGATCCACAATGTGTCCAAATCCGTCCGCTGTGGTCAAAAGTTTATCCTGCAATGTTCTGTCAGGCTCCTTTTGTCAGTAAGTCGAGCTGTGATTGATGGCCGTCTTTGAAGGTTTATGACTGCTGTGGATTGCCGAGCTGGTGGCCGAGTCACAAGTGGGGGTTTCCGGCTGACGTATGACCTCGTCCAGTTCGCTGATAAAGTGTTTGAGATCCTCAAGGCAACGTTCACGGATCTCCCCGAGGTTCTCTCTGAGAGGAACTTGTAGCTGCTTCTCCAGGTTGGGATCTTTTGCCACCAGCATCTTCACCACCATTCCAAAGGTTTCACAGTCCTGACGGTACACCTGAGGGACGGACAGGGAATATAAAATGTTTTGTGTGCATTTTTTAGGAGGCAAATAAGGTTTGAAGACAAAATGATGCACTAGTTCAGAGAAGTTGCTTTCCTCTTGCTTCATCCTTCACCTAGGTGTGAACATGCTTGTTTTTGACAGTCCTGGGCTGGACATGGTGGCGTCAACGCACAGAAAGGATCTTCTTGACTTCCATAAATGCCCTTTATAAGACTTAGAGGTTCAAAGGGGCATCCTTTCCAGACAAAATGGTTTCCAGTTCTGATAAAACTGCAGCTCCGCTTTTGTCTTCAATGGCAGCCATTGTTTACAATTTCGTAGGGATATCCAAAATACGTCCGTTGGTTCCATGTCTATCATTGGTCCAGAAGACAGAAAAATAGTTCCAGGAAATTATGCGGTCACTCTCCATTGGGTGTTTATTAGTGTGAGAAATTATTGTATCAGCATATGTCAGGAAGTATCCAATTAAGTATGTGAACAAAGAACGTCTGAATACAGGCCATGTAGATGGAGCAGCCCTGGAACAATGTGCTAAAAATACACGTCCCGTATTATAAATGACTTCCCGACCGTTATCCAAACAGGAAGGAAAAGAGCTGTTCTTGACTCTGGGTGGGGCAGACTGAACAGAGTGAAATAGTTTTGTCTGATTGTGTTATTGACTCGGCATTAGAATGATGCCGGAGTACACGTGAGCGGTCAAAGCATGACTACCTTGCCGCCCAATTTTAGAAAAGACGGTTTTCTGATCTGCTTCCATTTTTGAAGCTAAAACAAAAGACGGTCTAAAATGTCTGTACCTCTGTCTAGTAGCCAAAATATATTTAGATTCCGTAGCAAATGAAATCAAACACCCTTTTTGTGTCACAGCCTGGAATGTGAGGAGTAAAATGTGACGTGGTTGATTGCTGATCATGCCTTGTCGCTCACTGGAACCAAAGTCAACTTCAATGAAAGAACTCAGGTAGAATTTCAACGGAGCAATTTTTTAAAAGCTACATAAACACAACCCAGCATGATGTCGGGTTGATGATGGAAAGCTCGGTTTATAAATGTGCACAAGTTGAGTTCTTTCGCTTCGGAGGAGTAACTGTGTTAAAGCGAGATGGCTAGACCAGATTGGAAAAACCAAACAATCACTGCACACTTGTCAACTGGTGTCAAGTGAGTGCCCGCTACGAAAGAACCACAAAAGTTCCAAAAATGAAGGGGAGGGGAGGTTACTACAGCTATATAATCTTTGAAAGATGGAAAAGCATTGGCAGCCAATTTTGCGGCTGTTGGTGTGTCTACTTGTGAGCCACTTTGGCATGAAGCCATCCATTACAAGAGAGTCGCTATTACAGAGTTAACATTAGCTGAGAAAATGACACACCATTGCAAACTATGACATTTGGAATATAGAGTCTTTTTTTTAGTGGAAGGGTATAGAATTATCAAAAATGGCTGGGTACTTAATGTGGTGGCACAAGTGTGGGAATGGTATATTTATAAACAAACTCAACATTTGAAAAAAAAGTCATAATCACTTTTCAAAATGAGTGTTTCTTTTCCATAAAACCCCAATAAAATGAGAGGTGCACACAGATGGCCTGGAAAGACGGCTATAAAACAGGCCCGAATCTGCAGCGTCAGCAACTATGTTACAAGCGCCTGTAGGCTCTTGCAGCGGGGCTCGATGCAAGAGTGCAGTGTACGCTGGTGTAGGTTTAATGGTCCCAGTAAAGCAGCGGTAGCGCTCGCGGCTGCAGGAACGACCCTCATTAGATAAGCCAGTGGAGCTATAGGACCTCCAGCCCCAGGGTGGTTTTAACTCTCTTGACCTCTCGGGTTTATTGTACGCACAGAGCTGTGCCCTGGTCAACTGTATTTGTACTGCAACTTTTTTTTTTTATATACATGCATGTACCAGAGGCATGGGCCAAATGCTTCCAGAAACACCACGGGGAACAGTTTGAACCATGTGGAGTATCACGTTATTGTTCGGCAGAATGAACAATCATTCCAGTCAGGGAGTCTTATTAGCCATTTAGAAGAGTTAAATGGGAAAAGCCAGGGAAATTAGATCATTTGTTAACTTTAAATGTTTAAATACTTTTTTTGTGAGCGGTAAAAGTGGTTCCTTTGGGGGGTTTTTTGAGGGCATATAAGTTTGGTTGCCTGGGTATTGCACCCCCATTAAAACGTTTATATATTTATACTTCAAGATCATACACATTTCAAAAGATACCAACACTAAATTTTCCACTAAAAGTTGTAGTAGATTCAAAAAAAAAAAAAAGATGTACCTTTTCAATCTCCTGGGCTTTAGCTGCGATTGCTAGCGCTCTACGCTGTTTAAAGGCGTCTGTGGTGGTCTTCTGACTGTCCTCTGTGACGAGCGTCGTCAACGGCTCGTCTTTTTCTCCTTCAGGCGGATGAGTCTCGTCCTAAAGAGGAAGCAAAACATCTTCAATGCCCTTGTGGGAATTTATTTTCAAACCTGAATCCACAATGAACTGGCTGCAAATAACACATATGGGATCTTGCACACCTGGAAGTGAGGAAACCATATTTATAATCGCTGCGGTTATAGTTTTGCTTTGTGGTCTACTCATTATCTTCACTGGTCTGCAAAGTTCAGCTTCCCAGCTTGTTAACATAGTTTGTTTCTTCATGTGCCAGTTGTGATGATGCCCTGCCCAAACCTGTGGTTTCCTGGTCTACAACATATACAATACAGCCATTTTGAATGTAATCGGTGGGCGAGAAGCCTGTGATGCAAACCGAGAGAAGGTGCAATTGGAATAAAGGGCTTCATGACAACATGAGAAATTGCAAGCCTAGGGAACACAGCCAGCGAGCCATGACTAAAGTCTACTCATACACTACATGAATGGAAGAGAATCATATTAATTCCCCATTACAAAGGGTCAAGGATCCATTCCAGTTTTCTTCCCGAGGCTTTGCCGAAGAAGCCGAGCGCGTGTGATGTGCAATTCCATAGCCTTGTTGTCCAGAGTGGAAAAATGTCTGAATACTTTTATTCAACTGACTGGGCGCCACCCAACATGCCAATTTCAAACAAGGAAAAACTTTGATGTACATCAGTGATTCCCAAAGTGTGGTGGTACTGCAGGTAGGCCATGAGAGGTCATTAAAAATATGATTCATTTTTGCAAATTTTTTTTTTTAAAGATTTTTAATGTAAAATATTCATTGCACGACTTAAAAAGAAAATATTTATAGACCTAATTAATAACTTATTGAGTGTTATTGACCTGTCACAATATTTTAGGAACCTTATACAGTTTATGACTGGAACGTAGCTCTCTGGTCATCATGCCAGTCTTGAATGCAGTTATGAAAAGTATGAGAATTAATTCTGTCTTGTGTGTACACCAGATTAAAAATTTGGGCTTCCTTTATCCCCCTGCTTTCATTTCAATCATGAATCTGAATAAAAATATTATGATTATTATTAAATTAAGTGCTCTGAGAACGCAGCATTTCATCGATGTACTGTTTATAGGACAAAAGTGGGCCGCATACATTTTTTTAGATTTTCAAGTGGGCCCTGAGTTGGTAAAGTTTGGGAACCCCTGGTCTCCATGTTTAGAAGCTATGCGGTTCCAAGTTGCTTTAGGACAGCTATACATATTATAATAAGTTCTCTGAATTAAATTACTGACCAATTGTATTATACCAATAATTGGTCATTTCTTTTGTTGTACACATCACCAAAACATTTGTGACTTTTCACCAATTTCTTCACCATTTCTTCCAGAAATCCTGCTTGCATGTGTGTTACCTCTGCGGCTGGGGGAGGGGGGGGTCCCATTAGTGTACGCTTTACTGGGGGCACAGCACAGGCCTTTCATCTAGGCAAAAAGGTTATGAGTTTGTGCCCCCAGAGCAGAGAGTAACAATGCGCCACAGCCTAGATCAAACACTGCGAGGGAGGGCGGAGTCACACCAGGCCATTCGCATCGTGCGGCACTTAGGCCCTCTCCCCCTGCTGAGCTGTGCTCAAACCAAGCATTTGGTGGACTATTTTGAATCAATGGCGTTGTGTCCCATTACATACACACTAGCTAGAATTAAGGTACGAAGTGGGCCCAAGCACAGTACAATTTACCTGGTGGGAACACACCCTTTGGAGGGGGGTGGTTCCAGGCATCCCTGTTGCATCCTCTAATTTCTCATAGGAGAGTTACGGCTTTCAGGAACAAGCCAACCCATCCAGTCAGACCCCTCCATGAGAGAGGAAGCAGTCCAAGTTACGTTCCTTTGGGAGCCTCTCTTAGGTTTGTGGCCAAGATCCTATGATAAAATTATGAGTCTGGCTAATGTGTTTAGCCTCTTCACTTCTGGGTGGCCGAGCCAGTCACATCTGATTCTATTTAACCTCCTGCTGCAATGATGGGGATGGGCGATATCGGTAAAAACGATTATTTACAAAGCTGCTTTAGTCAATACACGGCGTTGTAAAAGAACAGTAGAAGGTTTTAAGAAAAGAAAAGAATACAAGTTGGACTTCTCCTCCTTCCGAGCCGTCATTACCAGTCCCTGTGACTGAAGTCTGCTTACATGGCAGGTAAACAAAGCCCTGGCCTCGTGGCCTTTATGCTCTGCATGAGGGCCACTTTGAAAGCCATTAACCTACTTCAAGGGGACTAAACACTTATTAGCAAGACAGAATTTAAGAAGGTCCAGATGCAGTTTGTTAAGACAGCAATGCAACCTTACCTTATTTGATGTTGCACTCTGCGGGGAGCCTTCTCCTGACAGACCCGGGATTTTTTCTAAAGGGGAAATAAAAAGTACACGCTCTTGTAAACTCTTGAGAAATGAACAACATTAAAAAGAGACACATTGAGAAGATGAGAGGCCGGATGATGGAAAAGACAATATGCAAGGGTCAGGACAGGTAACACCTTTAGGGAACAAGCATCAAATCAACACACTTCCACTTTTGATGACATTTATTCTAGTCTGCAACACTGAAGACTTTCAGTAACGGCCAAATAACTCCCGTTTCCCTTCAGGAATAACCATCAGATATCCAATCTGTCCCCTCTGACTCGCCACACACAACCTGGTGGCATGTTTATGGATCCTGACAACAAAAAAGTGGCTGCTGGATGCATTAGAGAAGGCTCTCAGTCACTCTCAGGTTACCTTACAGGTTAAGTTTAACGACTGTGACCTCAGGAAACAAATTCTGTGCATGTAGTCTCACCTCCCTTATTATCCCATTTTTTTTTTTTATTAAGGGTGTGTTAGATCGCGATGATGCACAGAAATAGAAATAGTTTTGCTGTTTGCTTTAGAGCCATCACTAGACCAGAGAAAATCAGTCAGTTTTGGAAAAAAGAAGTCGGGGGGGGGGGGGGGGTGTTATTCTACAAAGACTACTACACACGGAAATGAGGAGATACTCCAGTACTTGAATTATGTCAATAGTCTAGCAGCATTGAAATAACATACACAATGGCATACTGGGACTGGACATGACATAGCACATATTTGTGAATTTCTTATTTATCTAAAGTGGAAAAACTAGCTCAAGTGCTAAAGTATCTCCACAGACAGGAAGTGAATAGATACCAGTCACCTCTAAAAAGAAGGATTTTGTCTGATAACCTTTTCTTAAAAGACCTGGGTGACAGAATCTGCATTGTTTCAATATTGCTGCAGAAAGTGCTATTTCTCTAACAAAAATGTGCTTTTCTTGACAAAAGTGCTCTTTTTTTAAACATTAAATAAGTTTTCATTCTCCGGTCACCCAGATCCATGCATGTTTTCAAGACTCAAGTACAGACCCGTAGAATCATGTCCACTGTGAGGAAAGAGCGCCCCCCAAAGGTGATCAGTAAGACCAGTGTTCCCCTCTGGACCATCCACACCTGAAAAGCCAGTCAGCCAGAACAGAATTCAGAAATAAGATTTCATATTTATAAAGGTTACTGTGTTAGTGTTTCAAACCTGTGCATGAGTTTGCATACAAGAATGCCGTGTTAATGTGTTTTGACTACATCCACAAATTGCATCTAATTATCAGACTAATTACAGTTTTGCCCAAACCTGATTAAAGGAAAGGGCTCAGCAGCACATCCGAGAATAGGTTGTGTCAGCATTCTGACATACTCTTGCCTTGCTGTGAGGGGAAGGGTAGGTTTTTGGTCCGATCGGGCGAGTAGCTCCTGCTGCTGACACTGGAGCCTGAGCGGCTGTGGGGGGAACGATTCGAGTCTCGGCGTGCAGGAGAGCGCTCCCTGGGAGGCGGGAAGGAAGTTGCCTTCCTCCTGAAGTGGTCTCTGTCGTCCCTGAGAGGGCAGAAGGAGGAATCATTGAAAAAAAAATATATATGGCTTTGAGCCGATATGTAAATCATGAGGCAGCATTTTGATAAACAAGGTACAATACTGCCATCTAGCATGTAGAGTAGACTAGCATGCAGTCATGACTGCATACTTCCAGCATACTTCCTTGCAGCTTTAAATGGATTTACACTCCTGTTACCCAATATAGTAGACAGAATAAGTGTAAATAAGCCATGTAAGATGTAAATACAACTGCAAGCAGTGTGACAGCCCATCAGTCCTTGAGTGACCTGTCTAACCCAACACTGACACCTAGCGGCCCATGTAATTTATAGTACATTTAAAATAACAGTGCTTCTTCTGCCTTACTATTTTTGTTCACTTAGATTATTTAGCCATTTTCCCCCACTTAGTCTAAGAATAAGTACAATTTGCTTACATATGCATTTTTTTTTTTACTAATAGTGCGTCCTTCACCTTTAAATGGTGATTTTAGCATCAGTTATTTGTATCTACGGTCGCCAGAGAGAAGGGAGAAGGTACTGTAGCATTGCAGGTTATTTTTATTTTTTGTCATTTACACAGCGGTACCTTGGCATACGGGTGATCCTACTGACGAGTGTTTTTTGATGCGAGTCGTCTCAACTGTGAGCTAAACTTTGGGTCAAAAAGCTGCTAGTTTCCTGCAGGCACAGCAGAGGACAGCTGTTTGGGGGCTTGTGTTAATGTGACAAGGTGGAAGGAAGTGAGCGCACACACATCACTCAGATGGCAGTAAAGGCTGGCGAGGGAATTTATTAGTGTCATTATTATTATTATCACCATTTATTAGCAATTGTGCTTATACTGCTGTGTGAGTGTATGTATGTCTCTGTAAGAGAGTATATGGAAGTGAAGTACAGCCCGACTACACAGTCCTGTTCTGTAAAATACTGACTTCTTCAGCGTTTTACCGTTTGTAAGATACAGATACTTTGAAATGATGGCAGATGGCGTGCAGTATTGTACAGTGCATCCGCAAAGTATTCACAGCGCTTCACTTTTTCTACATTTTGTCATGTTACAGCCTCATTCCAAACTGAATTAAATTAATCTCTTACCTCAAAATTCTACACAAAATACTCCATTATGACAATGTGAAAAAGTTTTTTTTTTTACTTTTTTGAATTTATTAAAAATAGAAAACAAAAAAATCACATTTACATAAGTATTCACAGCCTTTGCCATGAAGCTCAAAATTGAGCTCAGGTGCATCTTTTTTCCACTGATCATCCTTGAGATCTTTCTACAGCTTAATTGGAGTCCACCTGCAGTAAATTCAGTTGATTGGACATGATTTGGAAATATAATAACTGTCTATATAAAGGTCCCACAGTTGACTGTGCATGTCAGAGCAAACACCAAGCATGAAGTCAAAAGAACTGTCTGTAGACCTGCGAGACAGGATTGTCTTGAGGCACAAATCTGGGGAAGGATACAGAAACATTTCTGCTGCTTTGAAGGTCCCAATGAGCACAGTGGCCTCCATTATTCGTAAATGGAAGACATTTGGAACCACCAGGACTCTTCCTAGAGCTGGCCGGCCTTCTAAACTGAGCGATCGGGGAAGAAGGGCCTTAGTCAGGGAGGTGACCAAGGCCCCAATGGTCATTCTGTCAGAGCTTCAGCGTTCCTCTGTGGAGAGAGGAGAGCCTTCCAGAAGGACAACCATCTCTGCAGCAATCCACCAATCAGGCCTGTATGGTAGAGTGGCCAGATGAAAGCCACTCCTTAGTAAAAGGAACATGGCAGCCCGTCTGGAATTTGCCAAAAAGCACCTGAATGACTCTCAGACCATGAGAAACAAAATTCTCTGGTCTGATGGCTTTCGTCTGGCCACTCTACCATACAGGCCTGATTGGTGGATTGCTGCAGAGATGGTTGTCCTTCTGGAAGGCTCTCCTCTCTCCACAGAGGAACGCTGGAGCTCTGACAGAGTGACCATCGGGGCCTTGGTCACCTCCCTGACTAAGGCCCTTCTTCCCCGATCGCTCAGTTTAGAAGGCCGGCCAGCTTTAGGAAGAGTCCTGGTGGTTCCAAACATCTTCAATTTACGAATAATGGAGGCCACTGTGCTCATTGGGACCTTCAAAGCAGCAGAAATGTTTCTGTATCCTTCCCCAGATTTGTGCCTCAAGACAATCCTGTCTCGCAGGTCTACAGACAGTTCTTTTGACTTCATGCTTGGTGTTTGTGCTCTGACATGCACAGTCAACTGTGGGACCTTATATAGACAGTTATTATATTTCCAAATCATGTCCAATCAACTGAATTTACTGCAGGTGGACTCCAATTAAGCTGTAGAAAGATCTCAAGGATGATCAGGGGAAAAAAGATGCACCTGAGCTCAATTTTGAGCTTCATGGCAAAGGCTGTGAATACTTATGTAAATGTGATTTTTTTGTTTTCTATTTTTAATAAATTCAAAACATGTGAAAAAAAACTTTTTTCACATTGTCATAATGGAGTATTTTGTGTAGAATTTTGAGGTAAGAGATTCAGGTAATTTCAGGTAATTTAATTCAGTTTGGAATGAGGCTGTAACATAACAAAATGTAGAAAAAGTGAAGCGCTGTGAATACTTTCCGGATGCACTGTATCCGTTTGCATCTTGTCCCCATAAATACCCTTTAAAAGGAGTTTAGATATAAATACTATATGAAGTTGATTACCTTTTTAAACGGCGTAAGCTTCATATTTGCCATCCGGAATGAAAAACATACTAAACAGATCCATGTGGTTGAATTGTAGGAATATAAATACATAAAAGCTCTACTTATGATTAATTATGACAAAATGTGATAAAATAATTTAATCGATTGACAGCCCTAGAGAGAGCAATCTAAGTCATACTGCATGTAAAATAAATTGGTTATTTCTCCTTGTTTGTGTTACCGCTGTTGGAAAGCAGTACCTTGGCTACCTAACAAATATTGCACTTGCAGTCCTATTGATCCTAGAAGTTCAAATATGCCAATATTTTGTACTTGAAGGGTATTTTTTGTAATAGAAGAATTATGTTTCGTTGTATGTGTAAAACATGCTTTGTTTCTGAAACTGGATGTATTTATTTGACAGGTAAGTTTATTTGCTAAACAAATCAGTTTATGAATGGCGTCTTCTATTTGTACAACACACTGTGTTTGTTTGTGAATCATTGGAGTGAGTATGTTGTTTGAGGTTTTGGCATGGTTTTAACTCCATAGTTAGCATACGCACAAGGACCATCCATCACAAGTGGGACAGGTCGCTGCTTGCCAAAACACAATGAAACATAAACATACAACAACTGTGGGATTTCCATCTGTATATTATTTTTAAACAAAAATAATGGCCCATATATCCAAAACGTGCATTTTTGATTTTTTAAAATCATTGTGCCTGAAGGTTTCCCAGTGGTTAGGTACCCCTGATGCAAAGAAACTATTCTAAATCACATTGCTTCTGTTTAAATGTGTGACTGTATCTCTGTTGTTTTGTATTCATACCCTCGTTCCAGGTTTAGGATGGCTTGTACTAGCGTGTCTGCTCCGCTCTCTGGTAGTGATCGGGGTGCTGGGTACATGCCCTGGTTTCGCACATTGTGAGGTGGTGGTGCACGGTTGCTAAAGAAAAGATAAGAACAATAAATATAACATTTTTAGCCAATAGTATGTTTCGATACTTGTGCATGACAAGACATCACGCATGCTCCTTGCTACTTTGTTTGCATGCTAGCATTTACCTATATTCCATAGGCCGTCCTGTATGTGGATCCTCCCTGGGTCCTCTGTAAGAATAATCCTCCTGCAAAAGCACAACAAAATAAATTTTACTCCAGATATGCACCGTATAAAACAAGTATGATATCCATGCTCTTACCCTTCTTGATGGGGGACCTCCTCTGCGTTCTGAAGGGAAATGACCACCATCCCCATGGTAGCCCCGCTGATCTTCTCCATGGTAATTCCTCGGGCCACCTCCATTTGGGAAAAAACGAGGACCCCCTTCGTATTCATAACCACCGCGGTTATAGTCCTCTTCGGGTCTGCCAAAGTGGCCTCGCCTATCCCCTCCTGCTCGAGAGTATGGGCCCTAAGTGGACAGAATGGGTGAATGTTAACAACTCATGTCTCAATCCATTAGTTTTCCTATGACAAAATGTAATAGATAATAGGAGACATACTCTCACCGGCCTGTCTGATAAGAAGCGTTCTTCATACAATTCTCGTACACCCCTGTCTCTCCTGTATGTCACTGCAAAAGGGTAAATAAAAAATATTCAGACAAAGGACTCTGCAAAGAATGACACTTGAAAACAACTTTTGCATTTTTTTCCAGCATCAGTATCATAGAAAAGAGCATGCACAACAGCATTAACTTACTTATTATAATTCCAGGGTTTCTCAACAATCTGGAAAGAGTTTGAAAGGCAACGTTAGTACCATACATGTATATTCCAATGCATGACAAGGAAATACAACTTTATGTGTACAAACAGCATGGTAACCGGTAAAAAAGCACTGTTTACCCGTGACACCTCAAGTTAACTAGTTAGTTTCTGCAGCCTAATCAATCGAATAATTGTTATACCCATTTAAACCGATGATATTATCGGCAGAATGAAAATATGCACAAAGCAAATCATTAAAATAACGAGCAATGTTTACTCGTCTGATGTACGTGTACTACAAAGGCACTCTGACACTACCGTTGCTAGCTAACGTTAGCCTCCATGTACTAAGCCGGTGGAAATACGACGATTTTATTAAATTTGGCTTACTGTTACCTGCAAAAAAACTCTAGCGTGCTACGTCCATTATAGTGTGATGTATAGTTAATTGGCGGTATTATAACAAACCCGGCGTACCTTCTCGGTGGTTAGCCTAATAGCTTATGTTATGTCGAACGCTACATACATATATCGAGGCTTCTTATTGGACTACGGTGTTCATACGTCATCATCCTGCGACAGTCAAGCGATGTTTGCTCTCCGATCAACCCAAAAGCAAAATATATAGCATGTATAGCAGTTTTCCCGTATTGGTAAGTCATTTCGAAGCTAATAGCTAGAATCAGCGATTCTATGACAATGGTACGTGCCCAGCTAATTGACTAATATTGTATGTTTTTGTTTCTGAAGTGCTATGTGAATTCAACATGAGTGGCGGTCTGGCACCGAGCAAAAGCACTGTTTATGTGTCCAACCTGCCATTCTCTCTCACAAACAATGACCTTCACAAGGTAATTTAGCATCTCTTATACAGTCAAATTAAAATATAATGCACGTGTTAAGCTACACCTGTATATACAGCAAAATATACACGAGAAACAAAACAAATGCTTTTCTTTTCAGCTCTTCACCAAATATGGAAAAGTGGTCAAGTGAGTACTGCATTTCTTTATCTCTTTTGCACTATTTAGAGCACACAACGATGTGGTCATACTATAATGATCATCTCCAAGGGTTACAATTGTGAAGGATAAAGACACACACAAAAGCAAAGGCGTGGCATTCGTTCTTTTCCTGGACAGAGAATCGGCTCACAACTGTGCAAGAGCGGTGAACAACAAGCAGGTGGTTTTTGGGGGGGCTTTAGTTCATGATGATTGTATTAACATGTGTATAAACAAGTGTACTGTCTTTGCAGTTGTTTGGCAGAACTGTGAAAGCCAGCATTGCGATCGACAATGGACGGGCGACTGAGTTTATAAGGAGGCGCAACTACACGGACAAAAGCAGGTGTTATGAATGTGGGGTCAGTACATTTTGAATAATAATGGTTGTTGTTCGGTCTGTGACAAAAACACATTTTGTTGGATGGTAGTTATCATCCAGTCTCTCCTAGCAGACATTGCACTCAATCCCAATCAATCAATCACAATACTCGTGAGTTAGAATCAGTGCAATTTAGGTTATTTCATTATTGTAGATCATTGGACAATTTTGCCCAGCAATTCAGAAGCTGATGTAGCTTGGCTAACCTTAATTGAGTTATTGTGACGGGCCTAGTCTTTGAAATAATACTTTTAAAAGGATTCATATTTGGATGTTTCTACCATTACTTAGTGTGTTGCTTCTTGTAGGATATAGGACATATGAGCTATGCGTGCCCCAAAAATATGTTGGGAGAGAGGGAACCTCCAAAGAAGAAGGAAAAGAAAAAGAAGAAAAAAGATCAACAACCAGAACATGTGTAAGTAACGCACTGTATTCACTCTATAATGTATTTCCCTGTTGATGTTTTTATTTTCTGTTGTAGTGAAGAAGAAGAACTAGAAAGTGAAGAGGAAGGAGAAGATCCAGCTCTTGATAGTCTTAGTCAAGCCATAGCTTTTCAGGTAACTGGCAGATTCAACGTTATTTTGACCGGCTTACAATAAAATAGACAGCATAACATATGTAATTCTTTTCTTTCTGCAAACTCCCAGCAAGCACGAATTGAGGAAGAAGAGCAGCAAAGGAAACGCACTGTTATGCCCAAAGACGGCAACGCTCATCCTTCTACGTCTGCAGACTCCAGGAAACCGAGGATCAAGAAAAGTGCTTACTTCAGTGACGAGGAGGAGCTGAGTGACTAATGTGGACATAGTTTGGACATCTAAGCAGACCATTTTGTGTTACAGTTTTAAACCCTTTTTCTTTTATCTTGGAATAATCAGTTGTACTATTGTAAAAAAATAAAGTGTGCGATTTAAGTCTCCCGCAGTTTATCATTACAACGCCTGCATTGTTGTGTTCTTAATTAGAGTTTTAACTGAAAGCAATTTTTTCCATTTATTTTGGTATTTTTAATTAAAAAAAACTGCACATATTTTTCCATATCCAAAGTAAACAGATTTGTGCAGATTGTTTGTCCTTTATATATTAAAAATACCATCTACATATTTTGTACTGTATGTATGCACATCATTTACTCAATAAATTCGAATCCTGCAAAACCTAATTGATTCTAGAGTTACAATTCTAGACTAAAATACAAATTAAAGGCTCTGAAAGTTATTGCAGTTCATTTGCTGACTAAACCACAAACTAGTAGTTGACAATATTGAACTTTTGACTTATTTCATACAATACAGTTGCAGTTATATGTGCATATGTCGTCCACTGTGTCACAGTTCCCACACACCTGCTATTCTCTTGCAGGGAATGTCACCGGGGAGCGCTAGCGGATCCGTGTGGTCTCAAATTAGCCACTCATGTCGTCGTGCTGCTCATATTCTTTATCCCAAGTCCACCGGATTCTCCGAATGAGTTCCACAATGAAACAGCGGCGCGTTTATAGCCGATTTTATGGTGTCCGGACGTAACCTGGTTATGAGTTTAGCCTATGTTGCCATGGTGATATAGCTGCTTTAAAATAGAACTACCTTCGTTGAATTGGCAAGGCTAGCTTTAACCCAGTAAAGTCGCTTTACAGTATAGCCTCGTCTAGAACGCCACAAATCCACTGGAATTGAAGCATTAATAATGTAAAAGGGATAACATTTAATTACCTGAAGGAATTGGATTTTTAGATATGTTCTATATTTCCGAAAAGTGACATTGTGATTTTAATAAAGTAGTAAATAATGCACGAGCAGCTCAAATGAAGGCGCTGTGGAGCCGTAATGGCAGCCTCCGGAAGTAACGCTGCCCGTGATTGGCCCAGGCGAGTCATGTGACCGGCTCCACAGCGGAGTTTCCACGACAGCTGGAAGCCAAGCGAGCTGCAAAAGGGCGCATCGCTTCTTCTTCTTGGAAAGGATCGGGACCAACCAGGCTTCTGCTCGTCTCGGCAACCCCCTCCAGAGACACCCTGGTCTGGCATGGGCGACAAGAGGAGTCCCACAAGGTAACGATGACGAGCGGAAAGCGAGCTAAAACGAAGCCTTGTGACGGTGGTGGTGAGGTGGTGGTGGTGGGGGCAGGCAGTGGCGAACGCGCGGGGGGCTAAAATGGTTTTCTCCATGGTTTCTCCCCCCGTGTTAAAACCCTCATTTTGGATCACAAAACTGATGAGTCCCTTGTAGACTCACTTCGACGTGTGGTTGTTGCGCGGTTCAAGGGGCTACGCTCTCTTGCATTCATGTTGTCGCTTCCCTCGTTTATGTTTTTTTTGTCTGTTTGTTTTCAAGGCCGAAGCGTCAACCGAAGCCCTCCGACGAGGGGTTTTGGGACTGCAGCGTGTGCACGTACAAGAACACAGCAGAGGCTTTTAAGTGCATGATGTGTGATGTCAGGAAAGGGACATCAACAAGGTAAGACGACGCATATTTAGCACGCTATAAACATTGCAGTTTTCTTTCCGTCCCTGTTATCGTTGTGCGTCAAACAAACACAAATATCACAATATCGCAAGACAGAAAATAGGATTCTGGTACAATATGCTCAAAGTATGTATTTGCATTGGATGGGGGATTGCTGTGTTATGTTTTGATTGATGCCTTTGACATTCCAGTAGCAGTTGCGATGTTCAATCAAATTTAGTATTGCTGTCTTTTAATGGATTGCATTCAAAGCAAAGAAAAATATATATTTTGGCTGGTCCTGGATAAGTGGGGTATTTCTTTATTTTGTACAAATACCAGTGTTTACAATTTTCTGGCCCACGCAGGGACTTCCACCACAAATAGATTGCAAGCCTGTGGGAAACTGAATTCACTTTTATGCAAGACAGAAAAGATTATCACCTACGTGTTGACTGCTATGATGTGTTATGATTAAATATATATTTTAGAAGCATTGTACATAAAATGTACAATAACATGGTAAAATGGTGCTTTTTGGTTTGTGAAATGCGCCACATTGTGTCATGTTTTTAAACCTTATTTAACAACATAAGGATGTTATCGACTTCACGGCGTTGGTTGGAGCAGCAGGAGACGGAGAAGCCACGCTAACCTTTAGCTAGCTTGAATGCAAAGTGGCCAAACAACAGAAGAATACATGCTAAATGCCCTACAATAGACCGAATAATACAGCGAAAATGGGAATTGACTCAATATGGAATTTCAGTCGCTGGTGGAGGGGACTACCCAGCATGCCTTGTGGGCGCTTTGTAAATAACAGCTAATGTTACGCATTTGTTGGCAGCGTTAGTTGTCGCTACCCACATAGAAGGCTAGCTTAACTGCTATGTGTTGTTTTGTTGATTTTTGATTTGCACTGTGAGAAGGGTGGGGGGGTCAAGCTAGTTGGCTCAGATTGCAACGGCAAGCCTGTCAGTCACATTGTTATTCTGTAAATGTGAGTAAGGGTGAAGAGACAGCGCTAAATTAAGAAAAAGAAATTAAAATAAACGATAAATCTTTCGGTGGCAGTCCAAATGTAATTGTGGCGGGCTCCTTCGTTGGCAGGAGCCAATCACGAGCTATCAGTGCATTCACAACAAGCTGGAAAACACAGGAGGTCATTATCTATAACAGTATAACAACATAACAGTCCGACTATTACTGAGAAGAACACTAAATTCATCACACGGCAACTCAACACCCCAAAAGTACACCTATACACCTATAAACCAATACCATTTAAAAATAAAAAAAGACAAGATTTAAAAGCATTACATCTGAGGAGTGCATTCATTGGGGCGCTGCAATGACGTCAGTGATGTTGGTGCATGTAATGTATTCTTCCTAGGTACCTTTTGGGTGTTAAGTTGCTGTATGATGAGTTTAATGTTGCTCTCGTTAAGATGACACTGTTGTGTTGTGATACTGTTATATACAGTATCATGACCCCCCCCAGCAATATCCAATGGGGTCACAAGCTTGTTGTGACGTCACTGATAGCTGATTGTTTGTTTTTGCAATATTACACCTTCATTCTTATAAAATGACACGTTGTTTTATTATGACTTTATTCCCATAAGATTACAACTTTTGTTCATGAAAAATTAAGACTTTATTCCTCTTAAAATTACAAATGTTTTCTTCAAATTTTATGTTTTTATTCTCGTAATATGAGCACACTGACTACTCTACGGCATATCCAAGGATACTTGGAGAGTATTGCCCATTGACAAGCTGTAATGAAATGTTTGCTGAAAAAAATATAACTTTATTTCTTTTTCTCATAAAAAGGACATGTTTTTCTCCAACTATTCTGTGTTTATTCGCATAAGATTACATATTATTTGGGGAAAAATGTGACCTTTTGTCATAATGGTAAGACATATAGAAGCAATACATACTCCTAAAGTACAGTATATCTAGGTTTATTATTATTTTTATTATCAGAATTAAATGAATATGGGGCAAACACTGCTACGGTATGTTATGACTTAAAATCAGTTGCAATTTGAAAATAATTGGTAATTTTACTTTTTTAAACATTGCTGCCTTTCAACAAATTACCCTCAAGTCAAAGAAGAAAATGTACAGCCCGTACAGGACAGGGTGTATTGCTCGATTTTCATGGTATCGAGACTGTTATGATGGCACCATTTTAGATGAAATTTCATTGGTTGCATTATGCAATTTTTCTGTTATTTTTTCCCCCCCAATTGCTTTTCTCTTCTGCCATCAGTGCACTTCTCGGTGTTGACACTGACCTCAGCGAGATGAGATAGCATGATGGCTTGATCTTTAAACACATCCATCTTGTTGCCCGGAGTAGGAGATGAAGGGGTGAGGCGAGGGGGGGGAGAGGGGGGGGGCGGCTAACAGACTCGGTGCCCCCTGTGCCGTCGCTGATGATGCGAGTGAAGTGAGCCAGGAAATGACTGTTATTCCTGCTGGACGGCTTGCAACAGGATGAGCACACACAACAAAAGCGGAGAGGGAGGAAGTGTTTCAGGCTTTTTGCGAACTTGTAACAATAACAAAAAAATGCACGCATTTGTCAGTGTGTGTGGGTGTGGGTCTGTGGATGTGTTGTCACAGCAGCTGCCAGACAGACAGCCAGCCATAGCTTATTACTATGCAACAGCTTAATCAGCCGGCTGTCATCGTCCGACACACACTCACTCAACACGCACGTTTCACACATGGCTGCACACACACACACTTGTGCAAAGCAGAGGACACGTCGTGCTCTTGTGAAGGGAACTTTAAGGAGGGTGGGGGGTAATAATTCATCACGACATGTTGGGTGCTGAAATGTTGCGTTTTCTTGCCAATACTGCGGCAAAGATGTTGTACAAAACAGACAAGTGCATTGCTTGGCGTGGCGGTAAAGGGTAAATGACATGCAGAGTGGAGATATTTCGATAGCAAATATTAGAGACACCCTCATTAACAACAATAAACATTAACCTGAGTGTTTTGCTACCAATTTGATATAATCCCATGGTCATAAGGGCCATAAATGGCCATTAAACCTCAGTTTTATATTACGTGACACATTATTCTGTCACATTACTATTTAAACTGGAATATCAGCCCTGTTTTTTCACCCTTTTGCAGGAAAAAGTGGTGCTTTTTTGCTGACTCTGCTAATTGACTGAAAAGTCATGTGCTGCAGGTCTCGACAGCAAGCGGAATTGCTGTTCTATTCCTTTTTTGTTTGACTTTTTCCCAACCCCAACCGTCCATGTTTGCTCTCTCTCTGTCTCTGCAGTAACCCAGGGCATCCTCTGCTACCTGACAGGCTGACTGATGTGCAGCTTTCATCAGTGCTGCATAAACAAACAAGCAGCCTGCTAACGAATCAGCATCTACTCATTTAGATGAAAGGTTGTGTCATCTTGTGTGCATGCTAGCGTGTCCTCGGGCTTTAATTAGGTTCGGGCGCATTTAGACGCACAGCCTGCAAAGTTGCTCGATGCAAAGCATTTTTTTCCCGTCTCAGTCATATTTTAGCATTCAAAGAGTAAATGCAGCTTAAACTAAATAAAAGCAAAATAAAGTAAAAGTTGTCACCATTTGTAGACACCTGACAGATATATAATATGATGGAGAGAGGGTTGTTGACAAGCTTCTCTGGTCAGTTACTTTTCTATGGTTAGCATCACATTTTTACGATCAGTAAAAACAAAAGCAAATAACGCTAGGAGTTAATACACAAGAGGCACAGTGAGCAGATATCCTGCAAGAATTGCCACACTGCAAAATTATTCCCTGTTCTATGGTTATCATCACACCTTGGCCGTCAATGGCTCCTTGAGATGTGTAGGTCTGATACTTTGCAAGATTTGATCCGGTTCTGTGGTTATCATCACATTTTATCATCCTTTTTCATCCTTTTCGTCCTTTTATCATCACACCCTTCTGCAGGTTAGCGCTTTCATTGCCCACGCTGCATACAAATAGCGAACATACACCGGGGACAATGAAGCGTGCTTTGGGTGCGTCAGTGTGGCTCAAGATTACGGCTACGTGATAAGCCTGTAATGATGGAGCTGACAGTGATGCATGACATTCAGCTATGAGCGAGAGGCACAGCGCGGCCTGGCGGGCTGTCTAAAAGGTGTCATAAACCACGGGACGCGACAAGCCATCTGTCGCCACACACACACACACACACATACACATACAATGCTAGCATGTACAGGCACAGACATTAATCACCAGGTTGGTGGAGCTACTACCTGCTGGTTGGAAACACACACACACACACAAGCGGGTCCTGACACACGCTCGCCCACACCCGAGTGGAGAATGTGCGACGGGGCATAAAATAAGCTCTTTCGCAACCATCTTAAAATCATCACAGAGTTTTTTTTATTGTGGGATGAATGCAGTGGCAGGAGCAGTGTGGGTTGTTTGTTCATTGCACAAAGCCATTTTTAGCACACAAATGAGAGAAGCCATAGATCCTGAATGACCAAATATTTAGCAGAGATGGGCATTTAATTCTAAAGAATTGTGTGGGTAGGGTGCAGTACCCACCTGCCACCATCAGAGGCACTGTTTCAGTGCCGTCTAGTTTATAGGATGAAAAAGAACATGTCATGAGCAAGTTACTTCTCTACAAGAGAGAGAGTGAGATGAGAAATAAGAAGTACATTTGAAACACTTTTATGCTAGGACTACGTTAAAAAGCCATAGCATTTCAGTATGTGGAATCAAACTATGGAATGGATTGAGTAAGGACCTCAAACAATGCACAACGATGAGCCAATTCAAGAAACAATACAAGCAGTTCATGTTTGCTAGATACAAGGAGGAAGAGTCTTGAACCAGTCATGATGTGCTGTATATATATATATATATAATATATCTCACTATATTGACACTTACTATGGTACCCATTATGTCATTAGATGGTCATATCATATGACAAAAAAAAAACATTAGGAAAGCAGGAAGTGAACAAATGTAACAGTTACTGATTGTAAAAGTACCAGATGGAGGGGTAGGATTAATAAGCTTTGCTTCTTCCTACTCCTTTTGGACATGTGGAACTGTGAACTGATTATGTGATGCATTCAATTGTAATCTGATGCATGTTCAAAAGAAATTAAACCATTACCATAGTTACACATTCTGTAAAAGTTGAAAAAAAAGAGTTTGATGAATTTATTGCAAATAATTATAATTATAGAATAATTATAATTAATAATTAATTATTAATAATTAATTATAGAATAATAATAGAATGGGGCGGCACAGCGGTCTTGTGGTGGTCTGCGGCAGACGTGCGTGTGTTTTCTCTGGATACTCCGGTTTCCTCCCACATTCCAAAAACATGCTAGGTTAATTGGTGACTCCAAATTGTCCAAAGGTATGAATGTGAGTGTGAATGGTTGTTTGTCTATATGTGCCCTGTGATTGGCTGGCCACCAGTCCAGGGTGTACCCCGCCTCTCTCCTGAAGACAGCTGGGATAGGCTCCAGATCGGCCAAACACGGGGGTCGCTAGAAGCTGCAGTAGTACGAGCCAGAGGTACTCGGCATTAAAAAGCACTTAACATAAGGCCATCACATGCTTTTTCATAGAAATCAGCCGATACTGATGAGTGGTCCACCAATCAGAGCATCGCAGTCCAAAACACCACAAAATATTTTGCAGACATCAGTTTTCCAGGGAGTCGGTGTGCAACGCTTTTCGAAAAAAAGCTGATTTAAAGCTGTCCAGAGGCTACAGAGTACAACGATATGGTACCTAAAGTACCCTCATACTGCTGTCCATGACCATTATACCCCCCCCTTTCCGTAACAACATTTTAGAGTGTGGTCATTCATGTCCAGCCACATGGTGAAGTGCAGCGGGTCAGCGGGTACATCGGAAGAAGAGAGGGAAGGGGGGGGGTGCTAGAGGAGTGTGATAGTGCTAAAAACGCTTGTGACATATTTGGGTAGGGGTTAACCGGAGTTCCCGGGTCTGCAAAGTGAGTGTGAGTGATTAGCGGTAACATTTATACTCCCGACAGGACAGGACACGTCGAAAGTGGATTTCAATGATGCGTGTTGCTAGGCAGATTTGTCTTTTTCCACATTCCTGCTGAAGTCAATGGCACACGTGATTCCTAATGTAGTGTGAAGATAATAACCCTTTAATGGGGTTAACAGACGCCGCTCTGTTTTCGCCCCCCCGCGCTAATATTAGATTGTCCGTCTCCTTTTTTCACCTCTTCGATATTGAACCGGCAAACCATCGGAGATCATCTTTCATGATTGACAATATAAATTTGTCATATTTCCATCTGCAATGCATCTCCTAATACGATTCAATGAACACATTTGTCAGCCTCCCCAGTAAGTGTTTAGATTCCTGCCAGCCTGCGTCGTTTTAGCCCCGAAGGCAAGGAAGACAATCTGTGTTTTGTGCTCGCTACTCTGCTCACAAAACAAGCCTTGTGACGTGCGCACGAGTCGTATCAGGTTTGTCAAGGAGAAACGGCGAAGGTGTGTGCAGTTCGAGACGTATCTAGGATTATTATTCGCATTTCACTCCTGTAATATGACACAATTTTTAATAGGTTATCACTACACCCAGGAAAAAAAGCGAACAGTTCACTTTAAAAGGTTAATGAAACGTACTTTATGCCCGATGTACCATTATAGAAGTAGCATGGCTTGTCCGCCCTCAAACGCAGCACACAACCCAAAAAGAGTACTAACAAGAGGGCTACACCGAGATCAGAAATTAATGAGCTCTTCGCTCATTGGTGCCTGCATTGAGTGCAGCCATGGTCGTCGGTTTTGTGTTTATAGATGGCGTCATGTTACAACGTAGAAGCACTATAAATGTTTATAGTGAGCTCTTTTCCAGTGTGTTGTTGAATGCTTTGATGGTGTGTTTGTGTGCATGCAAGTGGGCACAAGATGCGTGTCTCAACAGATGGCCTTTTCAGCACACTTGCCTCTTGGCTTGGGATGCTGCCAGCCGCAAAACACACACACACACGCACGCACACACATCATGGAACAAAATACAGTTTCAGCTTTGCTCATCCTTGCCCCCCCAGAAGCTAAAGTATCTCACAAAAGTGAAGGTCACCTTGGAGGTGTGTTTGTTTTGCTGTTGGTATACTGCCATGCGGCCCAATTTCTGCTTCGTATTGTCACAGTAAGACCTGGGTCGATTCCCGGTTTCAAGGTATACCACGGTATGTAAAACATGGCTTTTGTTCCTCATACCGGTCCTGCGGTTCCTGATATAGATCACCCTCTTTAGCATCGAGTGGTGCCAGTACATATATATAATATAGGGACATATAGACAAACAACCATTCACACTCACATTCATACCTATGGACAATTTGGAGTCGCTAATTAACCTAGCATGTTTTTGGAATGTGGAAGGAAACCGGAGTACCCGGAGAAAACCCACGCAAACTCCACACAGAGATGGCCGACGGTGGGCCAGGGAAATATGAAAATCCTAAATATGAAACAGTCAAATTGACCTCAATGAGCCACAGCCCCCCCCCCCCCCCCCCAGGGTCAGCAGCACTCATGTTGCCTCAGACAATGACACTATTTGGACAAAAATGGCTGTGTTGCCTCAAATCCATACCGTTCTGCAAGCTCTATACTGACTACTCTAAAGCAGCGATTCTAACCCAAACAAAAACTGAGTTTTGCACCAGTGGGCCGCGAGAGCCATGGGACTGCGTAGTAGGTTATCAACCGAAGATACCAGAGATAAGCTAGCCGCTATGCTACTGTATGTTATCCATTATACCAGTGAGTCCCAAAGTGTGGGCTGCGGCCCCCTGGTGGGCTGTGGTGGTACTGCAGGCGGGCAATTACAGGTCCTTAAAAATATGATTAATTTTTGCAAATATAATTTTTTTAATCATCATTAATTTTATTGGAAAATATTTATTGCACGATAAAAAATATTTATAACAATAAGTAATAACCTATTGAGTGTTATTGACCTGTCATTGTGACAATTTTAGGAACCTTATACAGTTTATGATTGGAACGTAGCTCTCTGGTCATCATGCCAGTTTTGGATGCAGTTATGAAAAGTATGAGAATTAATTCTGTCTTGTATACACCACAGATTAAAAGTTTGGGCTTCCTCTTTATCCCCCTGCTTTCATTTCAATCCTGAATCTTAATAATAATATATAATAATAATATAATTAATTATTGTTAATAATAAAAAGTATAATACAATAATAAATTATTATTATTACTATTATTAATAAAATATTATTTATATCAATTTAAATTATTAACAATAATACTAATAATATAATTGTTATTTATAATAAAACATATTTATTGTTATTAAGTTAAGTGCTCTGAGAACGCAGCATTTCGTCTATGTACTGTTTATAGGACAAAGGTGAGCCGCGGACATTTTTTTTGATTTTCAAGTGGGCCCTGAGTTGGTAAAGTTTGGGAACCCCTGAATTAGACGCTCAGTCCAACCAGATGGTGGCGGTAATGTGTCAGTCAATTGTTTAACAATTTCACAGAAGATCAGAAGAAGACATTCAACTACAACTAGCAATGGATACGTTTTTAAAACAAAAATATGAAAACAAAAGCGGTGCCAGTCCCCGCCAAAAGACAACATTTTTTTTTACAATTCTGACTTCAAGTACGGCTTTGTAAATAGAGGAGGAGCAACATCTGGTTTAGCTTATTAGCTTGTTAAACTGTGAGTGGATTTGATTTATTATTGAAAACAAATGAATGAGATCAACTCAATCTATACAGTGTTAATATTTAATGGGCACTGGGCCACTCTGCACTGGAAATATTGGGCCTTGATGTCAAAAAGGTTAAGAAACCTTGCGCTAAAGTATATCATAAGTTTCATTTCTATAGTGTTGTCCATGGACAAGATGATAAAATGTTTGCCGAAATGTGACAGGTTACCTGTAGTGCAGGTTATGCCTATATGTCTTTATTTTCAGTGGATGGTGAGAAGATATACAGGGTGAGATATCACATACCGTATGATGTGTAAAGGACGAGTATGATAGGATTGCACAGCAAGAATTTTGCACCCCTGTTGAAGATGGCAGAGGTACTCTGCATGCGCCAAGAGTGACCAACTGTCAGTTAAAAGAGCACTTCAAGACCCGCCCCTCTAACCAGCCTTGGCAGCCATGATTGGCTCCTGATTACGCCATGCTCACTATGATTTTCCCTCTCATTAATCTGCCACACTTCTCTCTACCCGGTCCTGTCACGCCCCCGATCGACCAGGAAACCACGCCCAGTCTCCCAACTCGTCTCGCAGCAGCAGGCCACTCAGCAGTTTGTGTTACCCCCGCAGCCCAAAAAGGAAAAGAAGGAGCGTCTGGAGAGGGAGAAGAGCGACAAGGAGCCGGCGCTCAAGAGAAACAGTCACAAGAAGATGAGGTGAGTCCACTCACACCAAGATGGAGTTCTTTTCATCCTGATTTCATTTGGACTCCGCTTGCTATTCAGGCCCAGATTAAAAAATATCGACCGCAGCAGCGCCCAGCACCTGGAGGTGACAGTCGGTGACCTGACGGTCATCATCACAGACTTTAAGGAGAAGGCCAAGCCCTCATCCACGTCGGCGTCCTCGTCCTCCAGCGCCACGTCCGCCGCCGACCACCACAGCCAGAACGGCTCCAGCTCGGAAGCCACGGAGAAGGGGCTGTCTCGTTCGTCCTCGCCTCGCGGAGAAGGCAGCTCGGTCAACGGGGAGTCGCACTGAGTCCACCCCGGGCCTGGCTCCCACAGAGCCTTGCATTACAGTGGGAACCATAAGAACTCGGCATTACACTTGACACTATCCAGGCTTCATCTTGAGAGGAACCCACACATGATGCAAAGCTTCCATAGACAGCTAACAGCCTTTTTACAGGACTGTGATACGCCCTTAGACAAGCTTTGGACAGTGGGAACATCTCTCGGGATGCAACATTTTATTTGGGGGACAATTCCATAAAGACTGGAGATATTGTTCAAGTTCGTTCAGACAAAGGTTTTTGGATTACAGCCCACTTGAAGGGAAGGTTTGCTATATTATTCTTTAGGCTAATACCAGTGTTTTTGTGTCTAGCTAAGTGGATTGATTATCTCCAATAACACTATTGATTTCATTGATGGAATTGAGATGAACTCGAAAGTAACTCAGGATCGATGCAAACAGAATTATGTTTCTGCGTTTTCTGTTTTGATTTTAGGGGTTTCAGATGAAACAAGCTCGCTGGTATTCATTTGAATATTATTATACCGCTGCACAAATGGCTACTCCTGCACGACAGAAGCCATTGGATATCGCTCTATGGACCCAATTCTGCATACGCCGTCACAAAGGACAAAGACAACAAGACTTGCATTTCTTGTAGCGAGCTTTAGATGTACTAAACCGATAAATTCTACTCATGCTAGCTACACAATATTCACACAGATAAATGGGATATTTCCAGCTACCATATTTGGATGTGGCTTTATAATCCATCACATCAGTGTTTTTTTTTTTAAACCCAATCACTTTTAGCAGAGATCTGTCACGGCATGATAACATATGGTATAATGTGGGGTGTTAGTAATATTTAGAGGTTCACGACACTAGCTGGGCCTAAAGTGTGAGCCTATGAGAACTGCATAGAAATGTGTTATTTTGGATGGAAATCTGTTGATACATTCACTTTGCCATGCTCTATTGTTTTGAAATGTGTGTTTATTACATGTCTATATTAGAAAGTAACAAAATGCAAACTTATATGCAGTTGTGCTTGGATTTTTTTTTCCTATGATTTAGTTAGAACATGGGCAACATAATGACCTTTTTGCATAGTATTTTTGGATTGATTCAGTAATAACAGAAACGTCAGTAGTGGTGCAGCAGAAAAACCCATTTTTCAAGCTAACCTCATTTATAATCAGTAGTTGCTACACAGAGCAAGAAAATTGACACTGGCCCGAACACAAATATGCTGTAGAAAATCAATTTTTCCACCCTCAAATGTCTATTACATATGCACTTTCTTGGACTAAAAGTATAGTACATGTATGACTGTAACCTGTTTAATGCAGTTACCACACAGACCATAATAAACACAGCCACAGATCATGGATATGCAATTGGACAAAGCAGCTATCTGAATAAAAAGGACACCCAAAGCAATGAATGCTTCTTTTCAAAGGTGAAACCAATTCAAAGTTGTAAGGGGGTGGGGGTGGGGGGGTCAGGTCAGCCTACCCTTCCCCCTATTGAGGGTCCCGACCTCCTGCGGGCCTGATAGGAGGAGCTGTTGTGTCAAAAGTAAATGGCGAACACACAGCAGTGGCCTTACCCACGAAAATAAAAGTACACAACATGCATGTATCACTTTATACACTTTATAGTAGTATCTGGTGCACAGCTTAAATATATTTCTTAAATCTACCGTCGAGCTCTCCGTGTATAACTGGAGGCAAATATTTTTTGGCCGGTAACTTTTATTCTCTTAACTTCAACCGGAAATGCTTCGGCATGGACTGCTAGCTTCTCGTTATTAATGCAGGCTTGTGTGTCATGACTTCAGCCCCTAGTTCAGTCTTGAAACCTAATAATGCGGCGTTACATTCGTGCACTGTTCATGTGCACGGTGTTTGCCGTGTTTTCTGGATTGTACATCTATAGTAAGCTGTTTGAAGCGGACTTGTCGGAGGAAAACGGTACGAAGAGGATTTACGTCCCCCCAAGAGTCCCAGGACCCAGACAGGGGGACAAAGCGGGGCAACAAAGCTCACACCGACGCAACAGGTAAAAAGATTTACATTAGTCCTTTTCGCTTTTGGTTATTATATTTTAGACGGCTAACAAGGGCAATATTATCCATTTGAGTCCAAGTTGTTAGAATAGTTACTATACTTGTGTAATGGAATGTGAAGCTCGCTAGCGTATACGTCACAGCTAGCTTGGTCGGTCAGAACTGTATTCACGCGAGACTTGGGAAGATTATATTGTGTTCAGTTACGTTCTAGAAAGTTTGTTTATTCGGGTATGCCGAATTCTCTGTAATACTGTCGTATCAGTATTACTCAACATGTATGGCTAGTACCTTATATTATTAAATAATTACTTATATCTCTTCTATCAGGAACATCATGCGTCAGCCGGGGCAGCTGGAAACAGTCACCCAGAGCAGACCGCATCCCCTCATGCACTTGGCTGTGGTGGCCTGCGGCGAGCGCCTGGAGGAGACGCTCAATATGTTAAAGTCGGCCGTGCTTTTTAGCGCCAAGCACCTCCAGCTGCACATTTTTGCAGAGGATCAGCTTCATGTGGGCTTCGTGGAAGCTGTGAGTAATACTGGAAATATTAGGGTAGGATTTTGCATGCTCTGATTATTAACAAAACACTGTTTTTTTGCCTTGTAGCTCGAATCCTGGCCGGGTTTTATCCGCTCCAGGTTTAACTATACGGTCTACCCCATCAGCTTCCCCAGTGAGAATGCAGCAGAGTGGAAAAAACTCTTCAAACCTTGTGCTTCACAAAGACTCTTTCTACCTGTCAGTATCCCAAACTACTTTTCGGAGTATCATATGGAATTTTTTCAAGTAACATAATATTTTTTTTGTTCAGCTCATCCTAAAGGATGTTGACTCTCTTGTCTATGTGGACTCGGACATCCTCTTCCTGCAGCCGGTGGACCGTTTGTGGGCGTACCTGTCCCACTTCAATACGTTGCAGTTGGCCGCCGTGGCCCCAGAGCACGAGGAGCCTCGCATTGCTTGGTACAACCGCTTCGCCCGGCACCCCTATTACGGAAAAACGGGCATAAACTCGGGGGTGATGCTGATGAACCTCACGAGGATGAGGAATGCATTTTTTAAGGTAAGGCTAATTATTTTCTGTCATGCCCCCAGTGAGGGACAGACCCCCCCATGCCCCTGAATTGAAAAAAAGACACCGCCCTCCCACGGGGACCTGCCCCACTATTTAAGAAGCACTGCCCTGATTGAGGCTGCACTGCGGACGAGTGGTTAGCGCGCAGACCTCACAGCTAGGAGACCAGGGTTCAATTCCACCCTCGCCCATCTCTGTGTGGAGTTTGCATGTTCTCCGGGTTCTCCACATTCCAAAAACTGTTATGCTAGGTTAATTGGCAACTCCAAATTGTCCATAGGTATGAATGTGAGTGTGAATGGTTGTTTGTCTATATGTGCCCTGTGATTGGCTGGCCACCAGTCCAGGGTGTACCCCGCCTCTCGCCCAAAGACAGCTGGGATAGGCTCCAGCACCCCCCGCGACCCTCGTGAGGATAAGCGGTAGAAAATGAATGAATGAATGCCCTGATTGAAGTTTTCCAGTATTTTCCTGTTATTGCAATACCAATGGTGGCCACACGATGTCGCCACATTCCATGTGAGGTTACAGCTGTGTTTGTGTTTTTTCTGCAACAGAATGATATGACACCAGTGGGTCTCCGATGGGAGGAGTTGCTGATGCCGCTACTTCAAAAATACAAACTAAACATAACATGGGGAGACCAGGATCTGCTTAACATCATTTTCCATTATAATCCTGGTAAGAAAGTCATCATTTCATCCAATTTGACTCTTGATGTGTTGCACCATGACCGTTTCTCCACTAGATAGAGCAACAGCTTCATTTCACTTTCATCATCTGGTACATTACCATGCATGAATATTTTTTTTGCAGAGTTCCTGCTGGAGTTTCCATGCCAGTGGAATTACAGACCGGACCACTGCATCTACGGCAGCAACTGCGCTTCTGCTGAGAACGACGGCATCTATATACTGCATGGAAACAGAGGCGTATATCACGACCACAAGCAACCGTCTTTCAGATCCGTTTATGATGCCATACGGAAGGTGGGTTTCGAAAAAATAAACTTCTGATTAAACAAAACTTAAATATATTAAATATTTCTGGTTGAGCAGCTAAGTTGCAGGTAATGGCAAATAACACTCCGGTGAAAAAGGCCAAAATTTATAAAAAATTAAAGTGAAACATGTTTCTGTACATTACAAAAAAAATAGATTTTTCTAAATTGGGTGCAAAAATTGTAAAAACATTTTTATGGCCTGTTTTGGCCCCGCCCACAGGTGCATATTTTACAACATGCATGTTTGTATAAAATAAATGTCAAATTCATAAAAGCAAAAATGGATATTTCATGCTTTGTTGAATATATACTCCATATGAACTGTTGAAAATGAAAGCACTTCCAAACAAAGGAACAGAAATACGAGCAACAGCCCTCCACCCCTGTCTGTCTGGGTCTCGAACAGCGAGGCAGAGAAGAATCCATTAAACTTTACAGCCGTCGGCGCTATAATGTGGAATCGGGAGTGGGCACGGCGGCGAGCGGCCCCATCATCCTCACAAAATCAATAACAGCAACTGTAAATGCTGCTTTATGACGAGCGAGTGTCTACGTGCTCGTAAAAAAAAATAAAAAAGAAATGACGGCCTTTGTGACCCGATGTCGGGAATGGCAAGCAAATGAGGCGGAGTAAAAGGGCGGTAATTCCCCTTTGATTTCCTCGGAGCGCTGTTAAAGCTCCTTCATTATCGGGAAGATATCTAGAGGCTGGGGGATTAAGGTTTGAATTTTGCCGTTCGAGAAATCCTCACTCCAAGCTGCATGTGAGTTGAGGGTGGTCTTCCAAACCGCGTTTAACTCGTAATCCATTTTTATTTCAGTACTCGTTTGGAGCAGACCCCGTGGCGTCTTTGTTGGCTCCCCTGGAGAAGCAACTTTTGAAGACGACTCATACCTACTGTGGGAAATCCCACACGCTTTTCACCAAGGCGCTGGTGCACAGCCTGGCTAACGTCAACAGGAAGAGACCACTTGTACGGTGACACAGCCGGCATTGGAGGCTGGCCTGCCATTCGTGCTGGCTGTGCCTTTTTTTGTTTTTTTCTAATCTTGAACCGTTATCTCCAACTTTTCATTGAGTCGCAATGCAAAAAGAGAACTTTAACTTTCCATATTGGAGACATACTGTACAGTGAAAGTAGTGCATGATGCATTTGAGTGCATTCTTTAATGTGTTTTTAGAAGTCGTTTGCGTGTTTGAATGAACATAGTCGTCCCTCGCAATACGCCGTTTTTCCCCCGAAATCAATTAATTAATGATGGCTGTTTCGTGGTATAGACCCAATCGTTAGTAAAAACATATTGAAGTACAAGCTTCAATATGTAGTATTCTGGTCACTCTGTGGTAGTAATGACACAAAACACAGACATGACCTTGAAATCATGCCATGAAAAAAAGTTCTCCTATCCTGTGTGGAAGTGGTAGTTTTTTGGCTTCTTAAAAAGGAAAACTGCCCTTTTTTTGGGATGTTGCCTATCATTCACAATCCTTATGCGATACATGTAAACATCTCTCTTTTCTGTGTTCTAAAGATATAAAAACAGCTAAAAAGAGGCAGCCCATTAATGCATGTAATGGGACACAACTATTCCGCCTATAAACATCCAACAAAGTTGGAGCATGTGACCATGTAGTAACATGTCTCATTCATGCTAACATGTAATATTTACAGTATTTTGCCATATTTTGGTCATTTTAAGCATTAGTGGAACCTCCTTCCCGGGAAAATTGATTTCACACAGCAACATAGAAAGGAACACGTACACCTAATGTTCACTTGTACACACTCAGAAAGTTAATTCAAGGCTAACTTGTTAGCTCGCTAAGCTTGTTAGCTCACTTGCTTGTTAGCTCGCTAGCTTGCTAACAAGCATCCGCTTCGAGTCCCTGCAGCAGTCGAGTTGTAATTTGGTGTAAACAATGAATAATAGGAGTGTAAATGTGAATATAGGGGTCTTATTCCATGTCTGCAGGGCTTAGAAAACAGGTTCTGTGCTTTAAGTACTAAAATACTCAATTTATTGAATCTTATATGGCGGCAACCTGGAGCCAATTAATGTTATAAACGAGGGACGACTGTATTCTACAAATGATGGTACTGTGCCGCAAAAAAAAATCCTCTTCAAGCCAAAGTTTGTTTATTACAGCATCACTGAATGTATTTTAATTACGATGTTGAAAAAAAGTTTGTAATGAACTAATGCACTGTTTGATTGTAACGAAAAAAAACGAGTGTTTTGTCTTTATGTGAGAGCAGTGTTTTTGAACCACTAGAGGTCGCCATTTCGCATTACTACAATTGCAAAGTGAGCCAAACAAAGAATCATATCTAAAATGTCATTGAACAAAATATTTTACTTCATTTTGCTGACATTTTATGTATTTTTTAAGAGTTCCAACAACAAAGAAAACACTTTCCAGTTGATTGTGTAAGGACTTAATGGAGATTGATGCCGCTGTTCTATGGCCTCGGCCTGATCAATGGACTTGCCAATACTCTAAAGCCAAACCACCTGCTTTGACTGTAACTGAGGTGCTCATAAAGTGTAAGTGATGACCCAATAAGCAAGGCCCACAGGTGCAAGCTGCAATGTTCTTGCCTAATCGGAAGCATCTGATTATGGCTCCTTGGGTATTTTGATCCAACATGAGAATGAGATTCCATTTATCACTATAAATATCCATATGAGAGCTTATCAGTTTACATGTATTGATTTGGATGCAACATGTAGCTGGGGAGACTTAAATTGAGTGTATTGTTGCTTTTGTTATGCTATTGATCACAGTAGGATTTTTGGTCATAAAAAGGTACACAAAATTTCCTCCTAAGTACTGTATTTTTTTTTTTTAGCTTTTTGAGTGGCAAATATAGAGAGGAAAACTGATGTCCCTCCAAGCGAGGCCACCATTTTTTTTTTGAAAGCAGAAAAGAAGAGCAGAGTAAAGTGCAAGTGAAAGGATGGTGCGTGTTGTGATGGCGGAATAGAACAAGGTCTGTGGCAGCCAATACTGAAATTATCTTCCTGCTTTTGTCTACTTTCCTTTAGATGGAGCACTCAGTGGAACATTCGGAGCACAAAGATGGTTTTCTAGCAATGTTGTGTATTGCATTTTGGTGTTTTTGTTCCTCTTCCATGTGAATACTATTTGTGTGCACCAGGCTTCCAAACAGCCTGCACAATTAAAAAAGAGAAAACATTGGAACTAGATTGTATAAACAGCAGATACTGTCGCTCCAGCTCGGTATATAATGATATTTGCACATGTGAGCCTGCTTATGTGCAGGTACGACACCCAGCAGGGGGGGCATTTACATGTTGTAATAGAGTCTACATATCACGGGCTATGGATGTCATGTTCCGCTGGCACCTTATTTAAATGTGTGGTATACGTTTGATGTCGGCCGAGATGGAATGTGACATCTTTTTTTGCTCCCTGTGACATACTGCGGCTTGAAGACGACGCAATGCTGGGCATTCCGGCAGATTGCTTTATTTATTTACTTCACAGCTTGTGAGCTGCAAATGTCACAGAGCCAAAATGGAGGTGTTTTTTTTTGGGAGCACTTTTTTTTCCTGCCAGATTACGCCGCCTGCACCCATGGAAGCTGTCAGTATTTCGACTAAATTTGAGCATCAATGTTACATTTACAGTCAGCTCCTTTAAGCACACACACACACACACACATTCCCTTGCTAGTGTTTCAATTAGGTAATTACAGTGGTAGAGAATAGAGCCTGTATGGACACTGGTGCTGTATTGTACAAGCACCTGTCCCCCTGCAGATAGCAATTACCTGCCTGGCTGGAGGGGGGTTACAGGCAATTGTCTCATACTGTGTGTGTGTGTGTGTGTGTGTGCACATTTCACTGCATTGTGTGAAGCTGTGCACTTAATGAACCAGATAGAGTGACAACGAAAGATGCGTTTGTTTCATGCTACGTTACCAATACATTATACTTAATACTTATACTTAAAAGGGATCCAGTACAATCAAAGTAAAAATGTATAGCTGTATGTATGTATGTAATGGATGCCAGCCAATAGGTGTTGGTAGAAACCTCACCTCCTTTTGGCCTCAAGAGCCGCGTGAACGCTGGGTTGACAGTCTGGGCTTTTGGCCCAGCGGTCAGCGCTCTCCACTGCCATTCCCAAGGAACTGTGTTTGAGCCCAACGCAGATGACTGCAATGTATCCTGCTGGGCAATTGCTTGTTTTTCTTATGCATTACAGTTATTTATATATAAATATACCGTATTTTCTGGACTATAAGTCGCTCCAGAGTACAAGTTGCACAATGCCAAAAATGCATAATTAGGTAGAAAAAAAAACCATACATAGTAAGTCACACTGGAGTATAAGTTGCATTTTTTACGGGTAATTTATTTTCCAAACTATTTCACCAAAACAGACATTACGTCCTCTTGGAAGGCAAGTTCTAACAATAAAAGAATAGAGAACAGGCTGAATAGGTGTAAGATATGCTAACACAATGGTTATTCAGCTACACAAAAAATAAACATGAACAGAAAAGGTGTCCAGGGTTCATGTAACATCAACACTTTTTTCATTTATAAGTCGCTCTGGAGGATAAGTCGCAGGAACAGCCAACCTATGAAAAAAAGTGTGACTTATAGTCCAGAAAATACGGTAAATTACCTGCAAAAAATGTGACTTATACTCCAATGCGACTTATGTATGTTTTTTTCTACCTAATTATACATTTTTGGCCTTGTGCAACTTATATTCCGGAGCGACTTATATTCCAGAAAATACGGTATTTCACAAACTACTTGACCAAAACAGACATTACGTCCTCTTGGAAGGCAAGTTCTAACAATAAAAGAATAGAGAACAGGCTGAATAGGTGTAAGATATGCTAACACAATGGTTATTCAGCTACACAAAAAATAAACATGAACAGAAAAGGTGTCCAGTGTTTATGGAACATAAACACTTTTTTCATTTATAAGTCGCTCTGGAGTATAAGTCGCAGGAACAGCCAACCTATGAAAAAAAAGTGCGACTTATAGTCCGGAAAAAAAAAAAAAAATATATATATATATATATAGCTGTGTTGCTGAATAGCCATTGCGTTAGCATATCTTACACCTATTCAGCCTGTTTTTTATACCCAATTATGCATTATGGGCCTTGTGCGACTTATACACCGGAGCGACTTATATTCCAGAAAATACGGTATATTACACACACATGCACACACACAGCACATATATATTTAGTTGCTCTACCTAGTGGTCAAGTTAGTCAATTACAAGCCCATAAAGTGTTAAAAATGACCACTTGCTGGCTCTCACTGTGGTGGTGTCAACACGTCGTCTTATCTCGGCGGCTCCCAAGGGTGTCAATTCACGCCCTGGCTTTTTTTTATCGTATTGATTTGCTCAGACATGTACAGTGGTGTGAAATAGTCCTTGTCCCCCTCCTGATTTTATATATATATATATATATATATATATATATATATATAGCCCATTTGTCACACTTAAATGTTTGATATCATGAAATTAATTTTATTCATTATATTAGTCAACGACAACAAAAATTGCAGTTTTTAAATGAAACTTTCTATCTGTTACTTTTACAATCAGTAACTGTTACATTTGTTCACTTCCTGCTTTCCTAATATAATTTAAGTTTTTTTTTTTACTTGATTTTTATTTTCCACATGTCCGAAAGGAGTAGGAAGAAGCAACGCTTATTCAATCCTACCCCTCCATCTGGTACTTTTACAATCAGTAACTGTTACATTTGTTCACTTCCTGCTTTCCTAATATAGTTTAAGTTTTATGTAGTTATTTAGATTTATAGATAGGTTTTTATTTATTATTTATTCATTTATTGATTTATTTATTTATTTTGTATCACGTACCAAAGTACAAGGAGAAAAGTAACGCTGCGCTTTGAATAAAGAACATTATACCAACAGTAAAATACAGTGGTGGTAGTGTGCTGGTCTGGGGATGTTTTTGCTGCTTTAGGACCTGGAAAAATGGAACCAAGAATTCTGATGTCTACCAAAAAAATCCTGAAGGAGAATGTCCGTCCATCTGTTGGTGACCTCAGGCCGAAATGAAGACTTTGGAGCAGCCCATTGCAAATTGTTATCGCAAATGTATGATTGCAATTGTCGATGCTAAGGGTGGCCTAACCAGTTATTATGGTTTAAAGGGCAATCACGTTTCCACAATTATTTCCCTCTCAATATTAAAAAAAATAATTTAGTTAAGTTCTGTTGTCATTGACTTGTATTTAAATTTGTTGGATGATCTGAAACATTTAAGTGTGACAAAAAATACAGAATCAGAGACTTTTTCACACCGTAGTATTTTTAGCTACTGTGGGCCCCCCTGGGATGGGGGAATGGGAGGGGTGGTATTCAAAAACTGAACGGTGGCAAAACATCTGTTCCATGACCAAAAAGATCTCTGTTGCTAATTAAAATGTTATGTAAGGTGATGGACAGCTGCATAAGTCACATAATATAATAACGCTAAGCACTTAACAAAAAAACTATCAATCAAAAACTCTCCAGCTTAATTATGGCTCAAATAAATCTGCCCTACTGTATGTCTGCACTCCGACATGACGTCAGTGATTAAATGCATTCGGAGCTTATCGGCCGTGTTTATCAAGCCGCAGTGTTCCGGGGGAAAAGAGGATATGAGGCTGACTGCTTTGCCATCAATCATCAATAGCGTCAGGAGAAGGGCCGACTAACGAGGTCTCCTAACGAGGGAACACGGTGAAAGGATTTAATTGGGAGGGAAACTCATGATTATCTCGCTGGAAGATGGATTTTGTGCCGTCTGGGGAGAACGGTGGCGGTCGGGGAGGTGAAGGGGAATCAGAAACGTCAATGTGGAAACACTTTGCGAGGCGGTGAAGTGGATAGAAGGGCACATTGGCCGACAAATATGACATCATGGTGGCAAAAAGAGGTATTTTTTCCCCTCACAAATACTAATTGCGCAATTCGGGAAGATGTGATTGTTGCCAAAGATAAAGGCCGGATGAAGCCAGCGGGACCACATCTGCAAAAAGCAGAGACCCAATCCTGTTCCTGATTGGCTGCCAATGAGGTTTTGTGATAAAAAATACATTAAGAACAGAGTAGTGCATTAATAACGTTAAGAAGTGCACTGTAACGAATGCTAACGAACATTTTGCCAAAAATTTTCACACCAAAAAAAAAACAGTCTGCGAAAGTATCTCTGGTCTATGCCCTGTGATTGGCTGGCCACCAGTCCAGGGTGTACCCCGCCTCTCGCCCGAAGACAGCTGGGATAGGCTCCAGCACCCCCCACAACCTTCATGAGGATAAGCGGTAGAAAATGAATGAATGAATGAATGAATGAATATCTGGTCTAGTTACTCTCTAAAGTTGCTAGCTCAAAAACACAGGTCTTAAGACCAAGTGCCGACTCTATCTGTAGCAGTCAAAATGTATCTGTGGCAGGCCAAATGTATAAACCTGTGCAAGAAACACCAGCTATTTATACTATTTTGACATGAAAACAGGCCTCACAGCAAGGAGACCCGAGTTCAATTCCATCTCTGTGTGCATGCGTGGGTTTTCTCCGGGTACTCCGGTTTCCTCCCACATTCCAAAAACATGCTAGGTTAATTAGCGACTCCAAATTGTCCATAGGTATGAATGTGAGTGTGAATGGTTGTTTGTCTATATGTGCCCTGTGATTGGCTGGCCACCAGTCCAGGGTGTACCCCGGCCTCTTGCCCGAAGACAGCTAGGATAGGCCCCAGCACCCCCGCGACCCTTGTGAGGATAAGCGGTAGAAAATGAATGAATGAATATCTGGTCTAGTTACTCTCTAAAATAGCAAAAAAGTCACTAGCTCGGAAACACAGGTCTTAAGACCAAGTGCCGAATCTATCTGTGGCAGTCAAAATGTATCTGTGGCAGGCCAAATGTATAAACCTGTGCAGGAAACACCAGCATGGTACGATTTATACTATTTTGACATGAAAACAGGTCTCACAGCTAGGAGACTCAAGTTCAATTCCACCCTCGGCCGTCTCTGCATGTTCTCCCCGTGCATGCGTGGGTTGTCTGCGGGTCTCCTCCCTCCTCGAAAAACATGCTAGGTTAATTGGCGACTCCAAATTGTCCATAGGTATGAATGTGAGTGTGAATGGTTGTTTGTCTATATGTGCCCTGTGATTGGCTGGCCACCAGTCCAGGGTGTACCCCACCTCTTGCCCGAAGACAGCTGGGATAGGCTCCAGCACCCCCGTGACCCTCGTGAGTATAAGCAGTAGAAAATGAATGAATGACATGAAAAACACATAAATAATGAATCTCTGTATCTCGGACTAGACATACAAAGCCAAATTGTGTCCAAATAAAGCCCCCCCGCCGCTCAGCTGCAATTCCACCCCCAATGTAGACTCTTGCCTTAATAATACCGACGTGCAATATATGTTTTAATTCATAAATTGGCTCCCCACATGAGAGTCAAGTCTGTTCTTTTATGTCCAACTTCTGACGGTGTTGTGTTTGCAAAGTGGGTGTGTTTGTTATCGATTCTGTGTTCTCCGCGTGAGTGCGAACGCCATTTGCTTACTGTAAATGTTACTTGGGCTAATGCTGATTAAAGCCTTACATTTCCATCACTGCTGATTGGAGCGCTCGCTATCGGGGGACGGTAATTGTCTCCGATCCTGGAGCCCCTTGTCATTTTTCTTGACGTGTATCCAATATCTAATCAGGGAAAATGGTGCGGACTCTAGCCAGTCATCGACTTGTCGGTAAAAAAAGTCCACCTTTGTCAGTTTAAACGTACAACAAATGCAACTCTTTGATGCTTTAGTGTATTCAAATGACCAGCGTGTGCATGTTTGCACGATGTCCTTCCTTTACAGCGTTACTCGGGAGTAATTACATGTCTTAATAGCGTCAAGTCGGATGAGCAATGCTGTTCCAAAACGGAAAGATGAATAAGGGAATGATATCAAATCAAATCAACTTTATTTGTATAGCACTTTTCCTGCAAAGACATGCAACACAAAGTGCTTTACAGAATTAAAACAATTACCACAATTTAAAGGAAAAAAAAAACAAAAGAAACAAAAGAAAGCCCCTCCTTCCCACCCTCCATACTAGACCCACACACGCACATACACACACACACACACAATCACACACAGTAGGGAGACATGGCATGGCACTGAGGATCAAGGAAACGCCACCTTTGGGGCCGTCCACACTGGGAGGAGCTGGAGGCCGTGCCATCGGGGGACCAGCACCCGGGCCCCCGACTCCGACAGACGGGCGGACCCCCACATTAAAGGGAGGAACCCCCAGCCGGCCGGGTCGAAGGGACCCAAGGATGGCACCCCCTCAGCAGACCCGACACAGCCCCCAGTGTGGGGGACCCCCCCTGAGGAAACACTGGGAGTTAAAAGCTGAAGACTAAGAGCATAAAATAGGACTAAAAAGATAAAAACATAACACTGGAGTTAAAAGCTGAAGACCAAGGGCAAAAAAAAAATAGGACTAAAAAGAAAAACAAAACACTGGAGTTCAAAGCTGAAGACTAAGAGCATAAAATAGGACTAAAAAGAAAAAAACAAAACACTGGAGTTCAAAGCTGAAGACTAAGAGCAAAAAAAAAAAGGACTAAAAAGATAAAAACAAAAACACTGGAGTTAAAAGCTGAAGTCTAAGAGCATTAAATAGGACTAAAAGAAAAAAAACATAACAAGGGAGTTAAAAGCCGAAGACCAAGAGCATAAAATAGGACTAAAAAGATAAAAACAAAACACTGGAGTTAAAAGCTGAAGACTAAGAGCATAAAATAGGACTAAAAAGATAAAAACATAAGAAAAGTTTAAAAATATTAGTTAAAAGCCTGATTATATGAGGGGAGCCTGCAGAAGACGATGCATTTGGAGGTTTTGAATATGTGGACAAGCAAAGGTTTAATGGCTTTATCTGATTGCTATTTGAAGCCGTGAATCTTAATTAGCCGGCGTCCATTTTCCATTCCTCCATCAAACACCGCCGCGGTTTTGTTGTTGTCCATTTTGTTGTATAATTACTAATTTCCTATCTTCGCCTTTGTCTCGCCACGGTGTTCCCCATCTTTGTCAGCCTTCATTACGGACGACTCTGAGACAACCGGCCCTTTAATTGAAAGCCTCCTAAAGCCAGCGGTTGTCGTGGTTACCTGCAGATAAGTCGCTGGTATAATTTAGTTAGCTTGTTATCTCCGAGTAGTCAGCAAATGATTGATGCATTGTCTTTTTTCGGAAATGATCGACTTGATTAGACTTCCCAAGTTTGAACTCCAGTGCGAGAATGCTGCTATAGCCGTGCAGCATCACCTGGGGTAATTGTGAAAGATGCTAATCTGTGATTCAGTTTGATAGTGCCGCTATGAAATATTCACACATACACCCCCCGCCCCCCTTGCTCCAATAAGCTGCTAGCAGCTCCTCTTTGTGGCATATGATATTGGCAAGAGGCTCTCTGCGAGGTGTATGCGTGCATTTGCGGGTCGTGAGGGAATCAGACGAGTAGGATACTTGACAGTTGTTCGCCGCCATGCGAAGCCTCTCACCTGAGGCACATCCGCAGACGTCCTTCACGGCCATCTGCCCGTCGTTCACTGCTAATTGATTTGTCCTTGGATGGAGTAGTCTTCCAGGGGGAACATGTGCAGTATTTTGATAGATGCTTTGCATGGAACCCATGGAATATGTCTTTAAAAAAAAAGACTCCAGGATGCACTGACAGTCTGTCTCGTTCTTTTTTTTTCAGCATTGCTGCTTGTATTCTGGTTCGAATATGCTGTAAAAAAAAAAAGCCATCCATTTTCTATAGAGCTTGGTATAAGGTCATGGGTAAGCTGGAGCCTATCCCAGTTAAATGCAAACTACAAACTATGAAATGATTTATTTTCTGTAGGTCACCCTAGCACAGTATCAAGGTATCATGGTGAGCAATGCATCGCAATGCATGCATATCGTATTGGGAGGTACCATGAGATTGCCAGCCTCACCCAGACTCCCCAGTGAAATTGAGTTTGAGACCCCTGAACTACAGCAGGGGTCACCAACATGTTGCTTGTGAGTGACAAGTCGATTTTTGTGACTTGCCGGTCAAGCAAGAGAATATTTATGATTTCTTCTGTGCCTCCTCCGGAACAAAAGGCAGTGGTATCCACAAATAATACCTACTCCGAGTCTTTTCATGTTTTGCATTGATGTACAAGTTAAACAGTATTGGTCCCAGGATTGACCCCTGAGGTACTCCGCAAGTAAGAATGAAACTTGCAGATGTTTGTTCTCCTAGTTTTACATATTGCATACATAAGTAGCTTTTGACCCAGTTCAAAACTAATCCTCCGATTCCATACCTTTCTAATTCTGTTAGATGTTATTAAGATGTCATGATGGATTGTATCAAAGGCTTTGGTCAGATCCATTAATACCGCGGATACACACTTTCTATGATCTATAGCAGTGATTCCCAAAGTGTGGGATGTGGTGGTACTGCAGATGGGCCATGAAAGGTCATTAAAAATATGATTCATTTTTGCAAATATTTTTTTAAAATTATTTTTATTGTAAAATATTTATTGCACGATTAAACAAATATTTATAGGTCTAAGTAATAACCTATTTAGTGTTACTGACCTGTCACAATATTTTAGGAACCTTATACAGTTTGACTTTATTTTAGCCTAAAATGTTCTTAAGCCCCCCCTAAATAATTTGATATTTTTTTGTGATTTTTAAAATTAGATTTTTTTTTTACAAAAAAAAAATCAACAAAAAATATTTTATATAATAATAGGGCAAAAGAAGGCTAATAAGCAAGCCAATAAGCTGGCTAATACTAGTAGTAGTAGTAATAATCAGAAGAAGAATCATGATGATCGTAATAATAGGCTAATTAATAATATATTGATTTTTAAAAAAGTTATAGATTTTTTATTATTATTATAATATTAAGTTATAGCATTTGCAATTTCCTCTGTAATTCTAGGAAATAAAAGTACTACTACATCAGTGCCCTCCCCTCCCAAAGAATGACCAACAGGCACACATGTTGACCACTGAACACGCCTGTACCTTACCCTCTCAGCCATCAGTCGCCAACTACTGGCCTGGCATACACATTACAATGCTGTTTTTGTATGGTATAACTTTTTTTATACACATACGTATGTAAATGGTAAAGAATGCCACATATTTTGCATAGTGTAACTTTTTTTTATACACATACATATGTAAATGGTAAAGAATGCCGCATATATGATTAAAGAAAGTGGGATTCGGCAGTTGTCCAGAAGTCCTCATGAGCGTTTGGGAGTGGAACCAATTACAGCAAAGTGAGCGTGCCGGTAGGAGGGCTGTGGGTGGAGTAAATTAAAAACAGACAAAATTCATCTGGAATAGGTGCAGATCCTGGAAGATCTCGATTTCTGTGCGAGTGTAACTGCTCTACAGGAGTCCACAACTCAATGCAAAAAAGCCAAAAAATGAGCACAATCGGTCCCCTTTAAATAATAATTCCACAGCATCAACATGGTTGGTTTCCTTCCAGAATAGAACATTGAATTTCTCCACACTACTTTGGGGTTGCCAATACTGGAGGGACTCAAACCCAAAAGCTACTCTAAAAAGGGGGGTTGGGTGGTGTTCTTTTGCTGCAGACCGACTTTAAAAAAAAGATTGAAAACGCCTGCAGCACTGTTTTGTGGTACAGTAGCGGTGATGCCCGTCTAAAACCATAAAGGCAATCTTTAATGTAGAACTTGGGATTAAAAGAAGAATGGGATTCCTCCGTACTGCCCCCCACCCCCAACCATAATTGTCTGAAAACCCGTCTCCCTTCCCTTTAAAAGTCCACTTCCTGGAGATGCTATAGAAAGGGCAATACGCTAAAGTAGGACAGATATGCAAACGGAGATGTCTCCATATTCCCCTTAAAGACACCTTGAGCTTGCAAATGCATGAATTTATTATTTATTCATCTGATCTAAAAGTCTTTTTGGAGTTTTTAAGCCTCACATAAGAAGTTGCTATCAACCCCCCATGGCAGCCAATTACCATGAAGGCTCCACACAGTATTTTCCTTCCCTCTTCTGCTGGAGAAAGCTTAAATTATCCGCAGCCGTAATTGCTGTGTGAATCTATTCCCTGGTGGTGCTTTGCTCTAAACAATGGCTGCAGCTAATGTATCGATGTCAGAGAAGGTTAAATGCTTTCACTGTCATTACACTGTAGTTAAGCTTTCCCCTCCATATAGGGAAGAAAAGAAGCCTTAAATATTATCTGCACAAGAAAAAAAAAAAAAAAAAAAACACCTTGTATGCGATTGGATGTTGCATGTGTATCCGACGCTTTGCCCTGTGTGCACGTTAGAGGTGATCCCGAGTTAATAGACTCCCCGGAAAGCCCTCCCCGGTGGCTTAAAAGGCGACCGAGGAATGGCTGCATTCGTTGAAGAGGAGCTTATTGCTTATTAGCAGGCCTCAACACCCCCGAGGAGAACACGACGGTAAATATAAGCGAGCATTAAAAGGAGGTTCCGTCTACGGATTACACGATGGCGAGGATGCCTGCAGGGAGGTTAGCAGGGTAAACCAGAGTAGGGGCGTTTTTATCATGACATTCACCGCTACATCACGTAGCATCTACAATACCAAAGAGACATACCGACAGTATGCATGCAATATATGCCGCTACAGCTTCCGTCCAATTACATTGTTCTGCCACTTAGGGGCATGTTTGCCGATAGGCTATAAACATTAACAGCATGATAGCCCCCAGTTCATTTCTGGATGAGGAATTGGGCGGCAACGCCGAGTAAACAAACGATTCTCGAGGTAGAGACTTTTTTCATCAAAAATAGTACTCATAAAAACACTTTTTATTGTGGCTGTCACCATAGCAAGTGATAATAGTTTGTTTTCTTTTCCAAAAGAGGAAGTTTAATCCACCATGAGTTCTGTTCTTTGCAGTGATGATTTCACTGATGACTGGAACGTGTTTACTATAAGCATTTGTCTTGAACGTACGGAAGATAGTCATGTCTTGTTTACATAATGTCTTCAAAACACTATTCCACTATAGCGACAAGCCCCCCTAAATAATTTGATATTTATTGATTTTTTTTATTACATATTTTCTATTATATAAAAACATTTTATATAATAGGGCAAAAGCAGGCTAATAAGCAAGCCAATAAGCAGGCTAATACTAGCCTACTACTATTACTGGTCGTAGTAATAATAATGATAAGAATAATGATGATAGTAATAGGCTAATTAATAATATTCATTGATTTTTCAAATTTTTTATAGATTTTTTTTTACAAAAAATTAACTAAAGGAATTGGTATATAATAGGGCATATAGGGCGAATACTAGCCTACTACTACTATAATAAGAAGAAGAATAATGATGATAGTAATAATAATAGGCTAATTAATATAATAATGATTTATGGATTTTTGAAACTTTTTGATTTTTTTAACAAAAAAATTAACAAAAAATGTTTATATAATAGGGCAAAAGCAGGCTAAATAAGCAAGCCAATAAGCAGGCGAATACTAGCCTACTACTACTATAATCTGAAGAAGAATGATGATTGTAATAATAATAGGCTAATTAATATAATAATGATTTATTGGTTTTTGAATTTTTTTTATTGATTTTTTTTTACAAAAAAATCAACAATTTTTTTTATATAATAGGGCAATAGCAGGTTAATAAGCAAGCCAATAAGCAGGCTAATACTAGTAGTAGTAGTAATAATGAGAAGAAGAATATGATGATAGCAATAATAGGCTAATTAATAATATTCATTCATTCATATCCTGTGCATCTCCAGGGTGCTACGCCCCCCCCCCCATATGATCCATATGTTTACTGTGTAACGTTTATCCACACGTACAATCAAACAGGCCCTAAAAAACCTTTTACCCTCATGAAGAAACAACTCCAATCCAATCCACTTTATTTATATAGCACATTTGATAAACAGAGTTTCCAAAGTGCTGCACAGACTAGAAAAAATAAAAAGTAATAATCCAAAACTAAAAGAGCATTTAAGAAATAAAATAATAAAATAGATATCAAAATATTAAAAACAAGAAACAAAGCAATAAAAGTATAAAAAAATAGAACCAGTTACAATAAAAACAAAGAACTAAAAGACGCAGGACCATTTGACTCACTCCGAGTTAAAAGCCAGAGAATAAAAGTGGGTTTTAAGACGAGACTTAAAGCTTTCGATATTGGGGGCCTTTTTTACTTGGGAGGGCAGAGAGTTCCATAGTTTGGGGCCGACCACAGTAAGACGCTTGAGTGAGACGCTTAATTGGTGTCATTGAATGACAAAAAAAATGTATTGCATTTGCTCTGATGCGTTTTTTATTGATCTGCCTTTGTTTTATTCATCCATGCTTCAGTGCAAAAAAACACCACTTGTCTTAGAAATCCTCTTCCCATGAAAATCAATACTCTTTCATCAAGCTTAAATTCATCATTCAGGGATCCATGTGGTCAATATCCGTTCCTAATAGCATCAAAGATGTGTTTAAAAACCCAAGATAGTACAACTTTCACAACCAAATAACGCAGCGTTAAAGGAAGACAACTACCTTTGATCAGGCAGGAGTTGAATTGTGCAATGGATGCAAATGAGCACACGGCCAGGTCGCACATCAAAGTGGACTCGGAGCTAATTGGCAGGTAGAGACGCCATCCAAACCAGGTGAAACTAATGACGGAAGAGGAAGTGAAAGCATTACATCGGGGTGAAATAAACTAGACAATTACAATCATGGCATCGATACGACTGTAAGTGGTGGCGACTCGAACAAGGACACAGGCTGTCGGTACCCATTCTAGGAGTTCTTCATTAGTCTTCATTCATTTTGGCCCTGCAGTCACATCTGCTTGCAAGATTTTATTGGAAGTTGCATACAAAATTCGCTTGATTATTGACCAGTTTGAATTCGGCACATACATGTCAAATTCATTGCATGCAATTAGCCAAAAATATACCAACTTTCTACTGTTTACATTTAAAGATGATGAATTTGTGTTCTTAGTCCTGAAGTCATGAGTTCTCTTGCAAGATTTTGTTGGAAATTGTAGAAAAGTTAAATGTAGATTACTATTAAATTGCATTGTTTTCCTTCAACATAAAAAAATACCAAAAATATGGATTTTTTCTACTATTTATAATGATTAAATTCAACACTGGGTTGCACGGTGGACAAGTGGTTAGCATGCAGACCGCACAGCTAGGAGACCAGGGTTCAATTCCACCCTTGGCCATCTCTGTGTGGAGTTTGCATGTTCTCCCCGTGCATGCGTGGGTTTTCTCCGGGTACTCCGGTTTCCTCCCACATTCCAAAAACATGCTAGGTTAATTAGCGACTCCAAATTGTCCATAGGTATGAATGTGAGTGTGAATGGTTGTTTGTCTATAGTATGTGCCCTGTGATTGGCTGGCCACCAGTCCAGGGTGGACCCTGCCACTAGCCCGAAAACAGCTGGGATAGGCTCCAGCAACCCCCGCGACCCTCGTGAGGAAAAGCGGTAGAAAATGAATGAATGAAATTCAATATTAAACTTTTGGAATATATTTGATTAATCATTCAATAATTAAACAAATGATTAACAAAAATTAACTAAATGTTACTGGCCTTATTTACAGTATATTGCCTATATCTGTTTTCCTTTGTGTCCTGCCTCCAAAACAGTCAGGAAGAGGGGTTCACGCTGCGTTGATTTCAGCACCTGTTCCATAGAATAACGGCATGAACAAAGTGAGCCCTTATGTCATTCAATCTCTTTGAATCTTTCTTAAATTTGACCAGCTCTTTATTTCTCCCACGGTTTTGATTGACTGCCTGATTTAGAGGGAATTCTGGGGTATCAAAGTAGTTCGGATGGGGGGGAAAGAGGAGTTGATCCAGTATTCTTATTAGTAGTGGATCTTGCTGATAAGATTACATAAATATCTGTAAATTAATGTCACATATAAAGCAGAAATACACCCGCTTCCTTGGGGAGCCACAATAAACTAGACAAAGAGCCACATACGGGTTGCCGACCCCTGATTTAGACCAACTGAAATGCAACATAACACTAACATGTTAATGAGCTTTATCATATATATTTTTTATGTGTATAATAAGAGCATACAGTAGCAAAGTCAATTTGAACAAAGCAGGAACAAAATATTGTAACCATAATCGGTGAAAAGCTTCCTGGTCTAATGCAGGACAAGGTTTAATGGCACCATTTTCACCTCCCCCATTAAATCCCGACACTTTCTCTTGGCAGCAGTATGAAGCCAGAAAAAAAAAAGATATCTGTCAAAATATGTCATTTGCACCTTTGAGTGCACTATTTTATATTCACTCCAGTCTTTCCTGCATTTTATTTTTATACAAAAGCAGTGAGACAGGCCCAGCAGGGTGCCTCCGCAAAACCCTCACGCAGTAACAAGTGAGACAAGACAAGGAGCCAGATCAATAGTTACCCGGCGCTTTGCCCCCACAAGATAACCAAAAGCTGTTTGTCATGATTATTTGGCGATGTCGGGTAATGGAAGCCAACGCTGTCCTGTCAGCGCCAATACAAACAGACTGATGCATCATTGTGCTTCACATTCTGCGGTGATTTCTTTGAGAAATCTTACATTTTAGAGTTTTTTTTTTCTTGGAATGCTGTTGCTCACTTAACAGCGAGACACACTAATAGCTGGAAGCCAGACTGTATAATCACGGCATGAACGTATGCTCAAGGGCACCGCGGTGTCGAGTGCCATTACACATTCAGCAATGAGGTTTCTCCAAAAGATTCTAATTGGTGGCTAAACAACATTTACGTTAGCTAAAACAGGTTGTATAATGTATAATTACTTAATTTTATTTCACCAATAATTCACTTCTTATATGTATTTGTCGCTATATGCATTAAAAAAAAATATATAGTACGTTATTTTATTTGCACTTATTTCTGTTGTGAACTTTGACATTGTGTGATGGTCGCTTTGCCGCGCTCTTTTTCAGTCTCCATTTGGACTACCGAGGAGGAGGTATGCTAGTCGGTGGTAGCAATGTTAATTATATAAAGTGTGAATATGTTATTAATTTCATCCCAGTATGTGCTTATATGTATTATGTACAGCATTTAAAGACAACTTGTAAAAGTTACTGTTAGATAAGTTAGTTTTAAGGAGTTCGTTTTTTATGTGTGTTGACATTGCTGTTTGTATATGGGTCCCTTATGGTTTTATTTACTGCATAAAGAGTCTCTAAAATCGCCATTTGTACTGCTGAGGAGGAGGAAACTGTACATTTTGTATTTTGTATGTTGTGCACAGTACGCAGAGGAAATAAACGCCCCCCTCCGGTTGGCGAGGGAATTGCAGCCTCCAACAAAAGAACAGAATGCAGAGTACAACATTAGCCAGTGTCACCGCAGATCGGCTACACACGTCTTCAATCAGGCAGGAGTCAAACTTGTTATGGTTCTTGGGTACATGAATAATAATAATAATAATAATAATAAATAATAATGATCGGTTGGGAATTGAGTCAGTAGTGAGCAGACCAAAACAAAACTATAGACAGAGTTAATTGGTTCCAAACCCGGCCGTGATAAATTAACTTCCGTATAGTAGCTTTAAATATTAATAAAAAATATTTTCATAGAGCATACAAGACCTGTTTATTAATATATTTATATATTTTTTTACCATCATTAGAGCTGCATGGACCAGAACTAACAACATATGTGGCGGAGCAAAGGACAGCACCAACTGTTGCAGCAAGTTGAAGTGGAATTTAAGTAATTTCTGTGGCCTCATTGTGATTTTCTGTTTAAGTAAGAAGTTTTCTAGTCAGCACCTCCTTTTTTCTAGATTATTGCCTCCTTCCTGCTCTTTGTACACTCTTTATCTGCAACTGTGAGAAAATATGGACTTACCTTTCTTCTTCTCAGGATGTCCAAATGGAGGAATTCATGAAGCAGGACCAAATAATGCCAGGAAGTGGTGCTGACAGTCGCAGGCACATCTCAAGGTAAGGTGTAGTACATGGGTGGTGGTCCACAGGAAAGGCAAAAATGTTCAAATACAGCAGGCAGAAGGAAAAGGTACAAAAACACAAACAAGCAAAGGTTCAAAACCGGGCAGCTCAAAAACAAAACAGCAAGCAATACCAGGGCCCCGTTTCACGAAGCAGGTTCAACCAACTCTGGAGTCTAACCCTGAACTCTGAGTTGATCTACTCTGAGACAGGAAACTCTGACTTACGGGTTTCAGAACAGGTGATTTCAATTGGTTCAATCAACACAGAGTTTGTTCACTCTGAGTTAAGCGCGTGCACCACGACTTTAAAAAGCCCTCATCAATGGAGCCCCGTTCCCTCGATTCACCATGGGTGACCATGTAGTTGGTCTACATTTCTCATCAAATGTCTTTACACTTAAGACACCACATAAAAAGTAACTGGTTTTCACGCACATTTTCAATTGAAATAAGTAGAAATAACAAACTTGCTCCACTGACAGATTTTTCAAATTATTTTTTAAGTGAAATGTGATTGAAACACATCAACATTGTCTAAAAACAATTTACTTTTAGGTGTGATTTGTTTTGATCAGAAATTAGACATTTTGACGAGAAATAAGACAAATATTGTTGGTATGATTTTGAGTTTTTGCAGTTTGATGCAGTCTGATTGATACATTCAATCTACCTGCACATTGATGCTGTGAATGGATTTTCTGTTCACATAGTCTCCTTCATTTTCTGAAGGAGCAACGATGGGAATGTGCGTCCCATCGATACACCCTATCACACCAGGGAATCCTAAAAGAAATTAAAATGACAAATCCCAGTGTGAGGTTGCAGCACCATGTCATTAACTGAATATGATTTATAATCATACATTTTAACTGATTTCTACATTCACATGCAATTCTGTGGAATTCCTCCTTGATGACCCCCACGGGTTTATGTCCCGGGAACACAACGAAGGAGTTGATTCGTCTTTTTAGTGCTAGGGACACACAGACGGTGGCCTTGCTAATGTTTTCTGCATCACCTATATTATATAAAAAACTTCCGTTGGCAAAAAACCGAAGAGCAACACACAGAATCTGGGTGGATGACAGTGGACGTCCACGGTTGGTGATGTTTTGAATGTCCTGACGGATGAGATTATGGATGTAAGTGATGGATGGTGAAGTGAAGCGGTACTGTTCGAAAAGAAAATTATCTGGAAATGATAGCGTGTCCAATCTCGGCCTGTGGATAACTTCCCTACGAATGCGGAGCTCTCTTCTGAGTAGTAGTGCCTCTTCGTCTACAGCAGGGGTTGGGAACCTTTTTGGCGAAGAGAGCCATGAAGGCCAGATATTTTAAAATGTGTATCTGTGAGAGCCATATACATTTTTTTAAACATTGAATGCAATAAAATGTGTGCATTTTTATGTAAGACCAACAGTTTTAGATATAATGGGCTCTAATTACGTAGACCAGGCACACTACCCCACGCCGATGGGGTGTGGCCAGCACACTTTCGTGAGCAGCGCAGTGTCTAATAATAAATCAAATACTTGCTGCCATTAATACAACTTCTGCTGCTGCATAGTTTTGCACCGTACTCCGTAGACGTATTTCATTCTTTTGGCCATCTTCGTCAGAAGGCTTGGTTCTGCAGCTTTAGCTATTTGACTAAAGGAGGAAAGTTTACATTTACATGTTTTTTTGACATCTCAATGACCGAGGTAGACTACAGCATTACACAGTAATAATCGAGTTTTGGTGTTTGACCTGGAAAATATCAGGAAAGATAGATATGGTCGGCCGTATTGCAGTAGAAAATAGATGGACAAATTAAAATGCATAAGAAAGTTGTTGATTTTTAATATTATTTTTAACAGTCATTTCTGTGATGTTTACTTTAAAATGTTAGCAAAAATACATTTTTATTGTGGTAAGAAATGCTTGAGAGCCAGATACAGTCATCAAAAGAGCCCTACCTGGCTCCCGAGCCATAGGTTCCCTACCTCTGGTCTACAGGGTCTTCTACAAACGGACATGCCATGGTTCAAAAAACAATGCGACACACAGCACACCTTGAAGAAAAACGACCAAACTGCCTTTAAACACGCGCGACAATGAATGAATCACACCGTGTGTAGCGTAAGAGGGCGGAGACAGAAAGAAACTCGAGGTTCATTGAAGAAAACCTGAGTCTGTTGCCATAGTAACTGACACCGAGGTTAAGTTACCTCTCTCTGTGAAACAGGCTGGAGTTACTCCTCTGTCTCTGGTTTGACTTACCTCCCTTTTTGAAACGGAAAACTCAGAGTTTCCCTCATTTCAGGGTTAACATACTCCGAGTTTTCACTAAACCTGCTTCGTGAAACGGGGCCCAGGACTTGAAGTGAGCATACAACAAACTCACAGGAGGAACCAGATGGTCCAAACAGGCAGCAGGTAATCAGAGTGGATGAGGAGCACCTGTGCAGGATCAGGCAGGGTGAGGTGGCAGGCATGACAGTGCACCTTCTTTTAAGTCATGGTTGCAAGCCGCCATTAAAGCAAAAGAAGAAGAAGAAGGCATGACAGTGACAATGCATACCCATGTGGGAACAACATGCACTGGATGTAAACATTTCTTGCCACCATTACGGGTCATGAATAGCGTGTGTAATTTATGCATAAACAGTACGTAAACTCGTAAATCAATAAATAAATAACACGTAGTGCCACACCACATGCGGAGGCATAATTTGTGCAAGTGCAAACACCGCGTTAGCCTCTCCGGTTTATTTATTCTTCTTTCAAATGGAGTGGGGAAGAAGGGCAGAGTAAGAACAACAGCATGTTAGTATCAGAATACTGAATACAAGTACAAAAGGAGAGGCTTTCATTTGGAATAAGTACATTGATATTTTACTACAAATTAAAGATACTGTACACAGTGTACCGCCTTTTTGCATCCGACATCCCCAGATCACCTGACGTCTTCCCACTCACTCAGTCGCTGCTTCAAAGGCATCGTCACATTAAAAGAGCACCGGGATGTCGCCATGTTTTCATCGGTCTGACGTGCTGCTGGAATATGAATGAGGCGCATGTATAGCACTTTTAAATGAGAAGATGGATTTCACATATTCATATCTACAGTGTGCGTCAATGGCGGCCTGGTGTTGAAGCCCTAATGTGTTAGAATGAAGCTATGCATTCATCAACACATTTGATTATCTGGGATCGTGTGGCTGGGATTAATCAGTCAAACTGCACAGAGTTGTCCCTCAGTCCTTGCATGATGTACAGGATGGGGGGGTTTGGGGGGTAGGAGTGTAGTTGATTTAAAGTGTTGCACAAAGGCGCCACTCTGATGTGTCTCATTAATTCCTCAGCTCACTGGGCTGTAGACAACAGATTGACAGATGATGAGCAGACTTCCCCACCGTCTCCTTGATGCTTGGAAATGGAAGTATAGATTAGTGCGCATGCCTCCGAGCGCTAAATGGACACACATCCCCCCCTCCTCCCCTTTCATATACAGTACAACCACGGTTAATGCATGAATCTGGCGACATGATTATGATTTGTAAACATAAAAAAAATACCGTCTGATTTCCTGCAGGCAATAATATGGATATCAGGTGCCGCAATTAGCGAAGCTCCCATGTGTTCAGTTAGCAATGATCAGGCGTTATAATCACCCTCAAACAGGCATTATGTTTTACAGTTCTACTGATTGCACGGCCTTGCTCAGTATGCAAATGTGATAAGACTTTTTTTTTTTTTAGAATAAAAACTCGTTCTGGGAAGGAAAACAACAAAACCGCAAGTAAGTTGAAAATGTAAAAGTCATCAAGCAACTGCCACTTATTTTTAGGGTTCACTAACCAAAAACTATCATTTACTAATGCGAGCCATTTAGAAATAATAGCATATTTGCGTGTCGCATCACAAAAGTCATGACCCAAATGCCCCTGAAAATCAATACAGAAGGTGATTTTGAGTTATAAGGCTGCAAATGTGAGACATTTAATGATGTTAAATTGTTCCATGAGTGGCTACATCATCAGAATGATAATTCACAATAAATAGAAATAATAGTAACAAATATAAATATGAGTATTGAACATTGAAATAAATGACACATGAATTCATTACAGAAATATTATTGTTTTTTTGTTTTTTTTTACAGTTAATGCCAATTGGATTAACATGTCAATAATAAATATCCTGGTCTCCATGTTGGCCTGGTGCGTAGCGATGGTACAATCAAATCGTGTCATGTTTGACCGCCACAGTTTTGTTTTATATTTACACAACATTCAGTGTAAAAAAAAAAAAAAAGTCCGTACAAAAAGTTTAGTAGCGAGATTACAAAGTGTGAAAAATAGTGTACTTTCTCCTGGTATCAAAAACTGCCTTGAATGAGGCTTTCGATGGAGTCACAATACATAGCATAGAGTGTACGATCATGGGATTTGGACAAACTTCGCTCCAGTGAAAAACGGATGTAAAACACGGTCAAATGTTGCCATTGCAAAGAGAGTCTTCAAGTGAAGAAATGCTACATGTTTTCAGCAAATATGATGTGAAAAAGTGCGCTGTCAACAACTCCTAAACGGTTGTAACAGATAAGAAGGCGTTATGGACTTTGGAGCCCTCTGGCACTCGTGCGCCGTGACTCATCAGCTCCTGAATGGTCATCCAATTGTCCAGAATCTTTTTGTTCCGCTTCTTCATCATCTTCTTCTGACTCAACTCCAAGATGTTTATCTCCTTGCGGCCGTCTGCTCCATAAGCCGGACCCTCCTTGAGGCACTCGAAGCGACTCTTCTGCATGAACTCCCTCCTCTTTCTTTGCTCCCTCGCTCGAGCCAGATGCTGCTTCCTCTCCTCTTTGCTCCAGTAGCGGCCCATCTTCATCTCACTCATTGCGTCGTCATCCGTGGTCATCCCGCCACTGCGTTCCTCTCGGATTCGTAGCGCTCGCTCTCTCAGGATGCGGTCACGGGCGGGTCTCCGGGCTACATATCGAGACCCGTCATTCCGGACTTTTACTTTCCACTCCAGGCGAGGTTCCCCGGGTCGCCCAATCCGGTTTAGTGGATCTCCGCAGACACTGAGAAGACTCAGCTGGCTCTGGGAGTATTCCAGGGAAGAGTGCTGTTGTAGCAGTTGCATGTAGCTCTACAACAAATAAAGTACAAATTAGTACAGTACCAACTGTTGTTGTGTTACCATCTTCCTTATACCAACCTGAAGTTGGTGGGATCCAAGTGACCCTTGGTAAGGGGTGGTTTGGTATGAGGCAAACGGTGCTTTTCTCTTTGGATCTTTGGTTCTACCCCTTTTGTCGCACCTCTCGTCGTCCGCAGGCAGTGCCGGGTCGGATTCTGATCGAGAAGGGTTACTCTGGTCCGGGCTGCTGGAGAAAAGGGTGCAAGGATCCGGTTGCCCACCTTGGCTGGCTGATCCCTGAGGCTTGGGGACGAGGACGGGGCTGGAGGTTGTGGATGAGGCCATCTGGAGGTTCTTCTGGTTCGTGATGCTGATGCATCTCTGCAGGGAGTGCTCAGGAGATCGCTCCTTACCTAGCGGAGTGGATCGTGAGCTCTCCGCCGTGTTGTAGGCACTGGAGCTGTCCTTTTCTCGGATCTTATCACCTTCTGGATGTTCATGTATGTCAGCAAGCCTGCTGTGGCTCTTGTGCTCATCCTTGAGCCTTCGACCTGCTGAGGATGAGGAGCTCATCTGTTGTGACTGGCGGAGCTGATGGGCTTGCATGATGTTCTGACACTCCAACTCAATGCTGCGCAGCTCCTCATTTAACATCCTCAACTCCTGCTCCATTCCTTCCCCCTCTTCGAGATCCTCATCTCTGTCCCTTTCTGTGAGGCTACACTCGATGCTGTGGCGTATGGAGTACACGCCACACTCGACGCCATTCCGGATTTGGCACTTGAGCTCCAGGAGTTGCTGGAAGTGGTTCTCCAAACCTAAGATCCCGCTTCCACCACCGTGAATATTCACTAGCCCTTCTCGACCTTGGCTTTTGGGCTCCTGCGATCTGACAGAACCTCGTTTTGTGTGTGGGTGCTGGGCTCGCCATTGGTCCCTCAAGCACTGGGCTGGACTCCTCCTATAGAATCTGGCCAGTAACGGTTGGTGGTCCGGACTGTCTGTGCTGCACCCAAACCCGCTGTCTTTGTCTTGACTGTTGGACGTGTCGGTTGTCCTTTCTTCTTTGACCTTGTGGATAGCGAAGAAAACAAGCAAGTTAGCCCTTCCAAATCTTCCCAAAATCTCATCAACTTTGTTTCTCTGGTTACCTCATCTTGCCTCAAGTTCAGACCCCCCTCCCTCTCCTCCAGGAGCTTCAGTTCCTCCACAAGTTCCTGTTGCTCATCATCAAGCCACACATCATCTTCAAGCTGAAAACCAAAAATATCATCTGAAACATGCTAAGATAATGCTTGTCCATCCATCCATTTTCTTCCAATTAGTCTCAGTAGTCTCAGTAGCAAAGTCCAGACTTCCGAGTCTGCGGCCAACCCCTCCCAAACTGGGCAAGCCCGGAGCACCTCACCAGTCCCTTGTGGGACTAATAAAGGCATATCTTATGTTATCCAAAAGGTCCGAGCCACCTCAACTGGCTCCTGTTGACTCTGAACGCCTCCCAAATGACCAAGCTCTTCCCTATCTCTTAGGATGAGTCCAGCCAGCCTAAGGAGGAAACTCATTTTTCCCCCACTTGTATCAGCCGCCTCGTTCTTTCGGTCACAACCCAGCGAACGACTATCGGTGAGTGTGGGAATATAAATCAACCAGTAAATTGAGAGTTTTGCCCTCCGGCTCAGCTCTCTTCACCATGACGGCCCGTTACGAGGACCGCATGACTGCAGACGCTGCACTAACCTCATGCGCTAAACTTCCCTCGCTTGTGAACAAGACCCCGAGATTCTTGAACTTCTCCACCTGGGGGCTAGACCTCACCTTTTTTTTTACTGAGAACCAAGACCTCGGATTTGAAGGTGCTGAGTTCCATCCCAGAAGCATCACACTCAGCAAATGAAAGTATTTGTACAGCATATGTATACCTGCGTTTCCGGCCTCGTCACCAGCAGGACGATGTTGTTTGCATCTTCTGCCGACAACAAGGAAACGGCCTTCTCTCTATCTTGCACCGCACAGCCATTTATCTGCACACAAAAGTCAAAATAATGTTTACCATGTTGGTTTCCCAAGAACAACATCTCTTGGCTATCCTTCCACGCTTTCACCTTCTCCATCTTTGGGCATGTTCCTTATGGTCAGACCTCTCTGGGGTCTTTACTCGCCACACAATTAACTCTTCTTTGACAGGTGGTGTTCATCTTTTTTTCTCTGGAGTAATGGGGGCTGCCATAAGGAGATAATGGGGCCAGGAGGACCATGATCCTTCACAGAAACAGGAGCACTACAGCCGGAGAATCCATCTTTGTTTGTTTGTACACTATAATGGATTGTTATACTGGGTCTCTGCACCCAAAAATATAAGCACTTGGCTTCAAAAGTAGTAGAGTCCACATTGTTGACTATTCTATTTGTGGCAGAATGTGCATTAAAGAGGTTTAATCCGCAAATAGTGGTGACTCTCCTCTGGATAAGAAGCTAAACACAAAGACAAAGAGTGATGCCAGAGATGATTTAGTACCTTCTGGAGCTGTGCCCAAAGACTTTCTTTTCCCTGGTAAAAATGTGGTAATTAAATATACATGTACTCACTCCAGAAGCGCCGCAGTCTTCCAAAAAAAAAGTCAATCCAGCATTTACATATGTGAAATATGCTGTACGGCTTACCTGGAGAATACGATCTCCGTTTTTAATGCGGCCGTCTCTCGCTGCTAAACTGTTTGGCTCCACCTGTGACAAAACAACAAATTGCTCAAAACAAAACCGTAACTTTAGACAGGAGCATGAATGCAACACCGTGAAGCTCTTTGTGTCGCTACTATTGGATTTGGGTTGTTTACTACAAGAGCATACACGCAACAGATCATTAATAATCATTTTCTAAACAAACCACACACAGAAATCTTTATTCCTAATGTGGGACTTGTACTCATACATTTTAATGAGCTACATTTGCATTCCATCAAAGACACCAAAATAAAAACAGGTACATGTTTTCCCAAGCCCCCCCCCCTAAGAATACTTCCGAATGTGAATTGCGTTTGCATTATTCAGAATTGTTTGTGAAAAGGCCCTTACCTGGCTTACATAAATGGCTGTGTCCTCCTCCTCGTCAGTCCTGTAGCACAACGTCAGGCCCAGCTTCTCCTGGCTGTTCTGCCTGCACAACTCCACTTCCTGTTGGAGAAACCAAGTTAGTGTGTAGCGTAAAAATGACCTTCAACACTAGAGCTGTTGCAGATGCTGATAACCACGTACAAGCCCTAAAGTGTGCTGCTTTATGAGACTGCTTGATTTGAACAAGACAGCCAAGTACCAGCTAAACGCACTCGCCGGATCCATACGAAAAAATAGTAAAGAAGCTAAATTGGCCGTGATTTGTGGCACGTTGGTGTTTGAATCACCAAAATCTCATTTTGTCATTGGAATAGCAAATGGCAAGTATCTCATTTAGCAGCTGCCGCTAACGTATAAAAGCGACATCACAGCACGCGTGTGGCATTTTGCTGGAAACATCTGCTCACCACATTACCGCCTAATTGGCACTTAACATTTCTATTATGATGTAATTGAAAAGAATCCATGTTCATTGTTTCTGCACTGCATGATGACACACACACACACAAACGTCAGTGGGTGTGGAGATGTTCATTTTAGCTCCTATAGGATTTATGTAAACAATCATGTCTTTTTGCAGAACTGTGCACAGGATTTACAAACCAAAAGATGAATTCTGCCTCATTTATTGATCTTAATAGTAATCTATTTCAATTTACCCCTGATTGGTATCGGTAATGGCAATGCTAATGGTTTAGTTCATTAGAGGCTCACGTATTTAATTGAACCCTTTCTCCATGTCTTTTATTAGAATTATTATATTATTAGAATTACTGATGGTCTATGTAATTGATGTTAATGGTTTGCCACGTTTTCTATCTCAAAGAACAAGACGAAGACACTCAGATAAATATTGCGGTCAGCTAGCTTAATAGCATTGTCTGTTATTCAACTGTTAAATCGTATCTCGGTTTAAAAACTATGACGTTGAAGTCAAAAAGTCTCAACGTTGTTCTTGATGCTACTTGCAAGTACTTCGGCCCAGCGAGGTCGTGTGTAGACTCTGGTACAGTGGAGCTCTCAGTGACGAGTCCAAGATTGCAAATAAAAACGAAATCCAATATCTAGTAGCTCTTGTCGAGTATAAGATGTTAAACCAGATCCGATATGAACTAAATAATACCAACAAAACTTGTGCTGCCATCTTGTGTATGTATGGATCTTCTGACAAATACACAGCATTTTCAATTTTTTAATAACACCGATGAGGCTAAATTTATATGAAAAAGAGCAGAGGATATTTGATATATGTCACCAGCCAAGCCAAACAATAATGGAAATTCAGCATTGTCATAAATGCATTAGTTCTAAATTAAAACATCTCATGTTTGACACTTTTAATATGACAAAAAAGGTTAAAAAGTTACTTATTTTGTTGTATGCTTTTTCAGCCCTTTCCCTACAATGGTGTTGAACGCCACTTAAACACTCGAACTTGGTAAATATCAGCACAGCCAGTAATCTGTCAATCATGTTTCAGTTAGATGCGGATGGCTGCACAGAGCGAAGTCAGGAAGCTTGATTCAGATTGTGTGTAACCTTGTTCTGTTATATGAACCCCCGCATGCGTATCGTACAGCAAGTTAGGGGCCTCATCTGGCAGCAGCGGAGGAGCCCTAATGACCCACAATGCAGTTCACTGAACCAGGAGGTGGCCATTAAACCAGTGGAGAACACTCACACTGGCTTATCACTGTCACAGACAATCGCCTACAGGTCTGCTGTGGGTCTGCTGTGGGTCTGCTGTCTACTGGTGGACTGTAATGCATTTGATACACTCCACACATGCTAGACTCTTGGTATATTATATTCATCAAAGGCAATAAGTATCGGAAAAAGGAGGTGTAAACATAAACATACCTCATAAACATACTCTTCAGTCCTCTCCACCTCAGCTGGCGTGGTGGACAGGTACTCGGGACATTCATAAAACTCGTGCTCCATTGTGTGGATGGAATGACAGCTACAGAAAAATCACACAAAATGAATTTAATTGATGTAAAAAAAAATAGCAAAATACCCCCCAAAATCTGCCACCTGTCAGACAAAAGGAAGGGACAGATGTCAGGGACGGGCGGCGTCGCAGGCCGGAGCTTGGCCAGCGCCATGATGTGCTCGAAGGTGATGTCCGTTTGCGTGCACACATCTGTCACGCACGCCTCGTCCTCCTCCGCCATTGACGCCACGGCTCCGCTGGGCCGTATAACCTGGACCACAATGGGCTCATCCTGCTCCACCTTGGAGAAGTTACGACCGTTTACCTGCGGGAGGAAGACCATTTATTCTTCAGCTCCCTAATTAAGCACAGTGGGCCTATCATATGAGTAATAGCAGCAGGAGGCACACGTATATTGGTGGTCATTATGTAAGCAGGAGGGGAAAACTGAGTGACTCCTGTCAACTAACCTGAATGTAAACGTCTAAACAGCCCATACGCATTTATTCACTCATGCACTGACACTTCATTTAAACCAGTTACCCTACTTCCCCATGAAGACCCTGAGCTACAAGTCGTATATCCATCACAACCTCATTCTGGGCATAAAAAGTTAGAATTTGGCCCACATGGATGAATTAGTGTGGTGCTGCATGGTGATGAGCTAACTGTGGGTTGATTAATAGCTAGCAGGTGTGATGAAGAGCGGGGGGGATAATTTGATTTGCACACATGTTGTTCATCGCGTACGCTGAATTAAGGAGCGAGTTAAACCGCAAATCAGAGCATAAAATAAACAGGGGACACTTTAAATGAAACCACAAATATACACTTTATCTATTCCGACAGAGCTATAAAAGATCATCTGTATATTCTTTCGTGAGGTGATAATCTACCATCATACTTATGGCATGCAACAAATAACCTAAGGAAGTAAACAGCAAGGGCGGTGAACACAGAAGCTTGATATTCTTTACAGTAGGCAGCAATCTTCAACAAAAAGATTAACATCGCTGCCTAGATGGGCTGTCAAACCTGTTAGTGTGATGCAGGACGTGTTGCCGAACACTTCTAAGAAAATATAGCAATGTAGTCATAAAAGTCTTCACGAAAGGCAGTAACCTGCAACAATAACGATAACCTTGCTGCCTAGACGGGCTGTCAAACCTGTTAGTGGGATGCAGGACGTGTTGCCAAACACTTCTAAGAAAATATAGCAATGTAGGTATAAAAGTCTTCCCTATAAGCAGTAACCTGCAACAATAACGATAACATTGCTGCCTAGACGGGCTGTCAAACCTGCGAGTGTGGTGCAGGACATCTTTTACAACACTTAGAAGAAGATATAGCAATGTCGGTATAAAGGTCGTCACTATAGGCAATAACCTGCAACAATAACGATAACATTGCTGCCTAGACGGGCTGTCAAACCTGTTAGTGTGGTGCAGGAATTGTTGCCAAACACTTCTAGGAAAATATAGCAATGTAGGTATAAAAGTCTTCACTATAGGCAGCAACCTGCAACAATAATGATAACCTTGCTGCCTAGACGGGCTGTCAAACTTGCGAGTGTGGTGCGTGACATCTTTTACAACACTGAGAAGATATAGCAATGTAGGTATAAAGGTCGTCACTATAGGCAGCAATCATCAACAAAAACAATAACATTGCTGCCTAGACGGGCTGTCAGAACAGGAAGTAAACCGGGAATGTGGACTATTTTTACAACACTGAGAATTCAAACATAGCAATGTTGGTGTAAATTGATTTTGCGAAAATTTAATTATTTTGCTGCATAGATGGGCTGTCAAAACAAAGTAAACAGAACGTAACCTACGAATTAAACACATCACTGACCACGAGGGCCTCCGAAATGGCCGTCTTCAAACTGTGGTTGAAAGTAGCATGGTGAAGGTCAGCCTAAGGCCTCCAATATGTCCCCTTTCAGATGTGTCACAAGGTTTTTATCTTGCAGTTGCCATTTTTTAATACAAAGAGGAATCGGCAGATAAGCGATGACGTTTATTTCTGTGTTTGCTGCGCCAAGATAAGCGCATGATGGAAAGCGTGCGGCCTGATCGCCACATCTGACAGATAGGACGGCATTGTTAGCAATAAAAAACACACGACACAAGACTTAAAACATGCTTGCTGCATTAACTGCACTGATAATGCTGCTGTCATTCATCCTCCCGTCAGATCCCAACTGTTGTGGAATTCACTTCCACCCATTGTTATTCCATTGAAGGAAATTGGCGTTTTGTGAAGGAAGCGCAGGTGGCAGTATGCTTCTGACAATCTGCTCCATCTCATTTCTCAGCCATCTTTTGAGACTATTCAAGCAGTCATAAATGTCTCATTTCAATAAGAAAAGTGTCTGACGGCATGAAGAGTCTTGAGTGACAGGTTGGAGTGGATAGCATTGACCCCTTTGCCTGCAGTAGAAGACGACAGCGTGATGCTGTTGATGCGTCTGGGGGGGTTGGGGGCGTGTGCCTCAGGAAATACGAATGACTTTGACTGCTGTATGCCTGTAATCAAAACGTGAATGAGATAGATGGAAATCATGGTGCTTTTCAACGTTCTACAGTGTCATGAAATAAAAATAACATTTGCCGTAAGCAGTGGTTTTGAAATAGATAAATAGATTTTTTAAAAATATCCGAAATTCCGGTGTATGTGTCAAGGTCAGAAAGACCATGCAGCGCTTTATTTGACAGGAGCTATGAAAAAACCCACAAAAAGCTTGTCAACCGAAAATTTTCATAGATTATTACTCAATAAAATAGTCTGACTGATCTTTCAAAGCAAACTCATCACACTGCAACTTAACTTATACCTAATAAATATAGAAACGTGTCAATATGAGTTTTAATCTCTGTCCACCAGAGGCTGGGTGGTGGCTGACGTCATTGCAGTACCCCAATGATTGTATTGCTCAGATGCAAGATGTTGATGAAACACATTGATCATATTTTATTGAGTGAAATTGCTAAATAACCCACCATTAGGTCAAAGAAAGATGTTTTGGAACAAATTCATTACAAGAACCGAAGTTCCACTGCACATTGGTCATGAAACGAATAAAAATTAGGTTGAGCAGTTGAAATAAATTGGTATGTAAATGAGTAGATGTTGAATAAATAGGTGAAATAAATTGGTCATAAATAGGTTTGTTCCTAAAATAAGTTCAGATCAGATGACTCGCTGCTACCTCTAGTAGTAGCAATTGGTATGACACATTCAACTAAACTACTTTACTCTTCTTAAACGGATACAAATTAAAATCCTTGCTCTTGTGCCTCCAATCAGAATACAGTGTGGTTTTACATTCCTCCGTTGCACCAATTAATCAAAGTGACAAGGCCTTAAATGAGAGGCAATTAGCCAAAATGCAAATCACACAGACAGCAGGCAGTGGCGCTAACGGTGGCTGCTTCCGAATGTCAAACACAAGTTCAAGGAGTTTGGACATCTTGTCTGCAAACTCCGGTTGTAATGATTGTCTTTGACTGGTTTTGCCAACAGGCAATTAGTTCTACAGCAAGTGCAGCATGAAGCATGGATTAAGGAGCGTAACGGTTGCAAAAGTCACCGGCAGACTTCCTTAATGCATTTTTAAAGTTTCTATGTTTCATAGCAACAACAGAGGACACAGGCTTGTCCTTCAACTGGTTATGCTGCTCTTCATTATGACGCATCTGAAATGCTCAAGCGTCCTTGAGAGAGACGGACTTTGATGTTTTGCAGCCGCTTGATGCTAGCCTGGAATTCGCCAACATGGTCGCCAACAATCTTCAAAAAGTGTATGCCTTTGAAAAAGAAACACTGTTTTTCTTTTGTTCTATGGAGGTAGAGCCATATGGGAGAAAAATATTTGAAAGAAGAAGAATATATATTATAATAATAATATATTATTAGTCTCTATATATTATTTTCATATATATGAAATATAATATATTTTATTTTTATATTTTACTTTTATGTTTATATTATTAAATGCAAAATTAAATACATAATCGCTAGCGGTTTTATCGCTGCCTCACCATATTGCATTTTTTTCATAAATTAATTCATAAATGATCGGCCTTTTGTGATCTATTATTAGTAAAACATTGAAATGAATGAATAAAATAATAAGTGATGTGTAGTATTTTGGTCACTAGGTGGGGGTAATGACACAAAACATTGAGCCATTACCTTAACACTGCATGACGTCAGCCATGGCACGGCCGACATGATAGAGTGAAAATAAAATAAAAATATCCTCGCATCCTGTGTGGAAGTGGTACATTTGAGGCTAACCAGCTAGCTAGCTCGCTTTAGCTCTCGATTTCCTGCAGCACAAGCGTTGCAATGTGATGTAAACAATGAATACTAGGTGTTTAAAAGGGGATTATAGGGAGGTTATTTCATGTGTAGAGTGCTCTAGTCCTACGCTTTATCTATGAAAATATTTTCTATTGATCAACTTTGAATCTTATATTGCGGAGTTTCATTTAACAATTCACCACTGCTTTATATACAAGGGACCACTGTATGAATTACATAAAAAAAACCATAGCTAAATCAATAAAAATCTGATAAGTTTCCCATTTCAACAGTTTAAAAATATAAATTCTTAGCAATGTTTCAGCATCTAGCAACCAAAATAATACCATCATCATACCATTGCTGCCTGGACGGGGCATCAAAAGAGCAAGTGAGTAGGATGTGTGGTGCTGTTTTAGTTTTACAAGACGTGGAATTGAAATATAACAATGTAGGTGTAATAGATTTCACTGCAGGCAGCAATCAGCAGAGAATGGAATGACTTTGCTGCCTCGATGGGCTGTCACAACAGGAAGTAAACAGGCCATCTCCATTGATTGTCTCTATGTATGCATTTCCATTGTCTATGGGCTTTCTTGTATTACAACTAGGTTTGTTTATCCACTTTAAATCACCTTTATTGAAAAGTAGTCTTTTTAAAAAAATATATCCATTGATGTGTATTTCCCAGCCTTTTTGTACACTATAAATAACAAGACAAATGTCCCTTTGTAAGGCAATCGCAACTAGGCCAGTCTACTATTTATATGTGCACTGCATCATACCCAAAGCACATAAAACGACAAATAAAATGACAAATAAAATGACAAATGCCCTCGTATGTTTCAGCATGCCTGAGGTGTCTGTTGCTGAACTAATAGGCTATGCCACGGAGGGCACGCCTTGTGACAAACTGCAGCCGCAAGACATTCATTACCCTCAAACATCCTGCCAAGCAAATAACAATTAGTGAGCATCGAGCTTTGCGAGCCGTTTTGCCAGCGTGTTAATTAGCCTGCTTTTTTTCAAAAAGGGAGGGGGGGCTGTGAGCCTAGGTTGTTGTGCCGTGACAGGGCGAGGAGTAAGATAACATATTTCTCATTGGGATCTGGCATAATGCACATCAGGGTCATTAGATCACCATTCATCTCCTAAATAAAATAAAATAACACACAATAGCTGCTCTGAGGTAGAATTTGGCTGCTGGGGGTCACTGACCAGACCCCCATTATTCACCCAGATGGTAGAGTTCACATCGCGGTTATGTGTTACGCTTCTAGAACATACATTAACATGTCATTTAGTATCCCCCGTTTTAAGCATAAATAATCCCCAAAACACAAAAGCACTTTAAGAGTTTTAATGAGCCCCAATTTACAACCAAAATAGCCCCAAAATGTATTGTTTGCACTCTTTGAATCCAAATTTTTCTGATGATTTTGGCTGATGGCAAAAACTAAAAGGGTCACACTGTAGATGCATAATTAGCTGAATACACCACGGTTTGGAAAGTGCAACGTTTTCCTGGAGTGAGCAAGAAAATAAAAGATTTATGCAGCTGCTCTCGTTGCATAAAATTAAAGCCTGGAGTGTAATATTTTTTCCACGACTATCATGATCAAACTTTTTTTTTTTTAATTTTTTAATTAAATTCAAAGTGATGCATGTTTATTCTAACTGGAAGCATCAAGCTGATTAGCATTATTCATATCATATGAAGTTTGCCCTTTGGTAGGAAAGAAAAAACTACTACTTTTACTAAAAGTGCTGCATCAAGAAAAAATAATCGAAATTTGTCTTATTTTTCATTCCATTCCTGGGCCGACCAATCAGCAGAGAGTCGCTACAGTACAATTCTACTATTTTATTGCTGTTGACATCTTTTGTTAGTGGGAACACACAAAAAATATTCTTTTAAGCTAATTTGGACTTGAAAATGTAATTAAAATATCATGTTCACACATAAGGGCATTGTTAAAAGGCTCCACGGGGGAAGATCCAATCTATTTGCACACGTCCACACCACTTGAACCATCTAACGCCGCAACCCTGAGGGCACAAGTGTGTTATATGCTGAATGTAATCATACCCCCCCATCCGCCTGCCCGTCTATGCAGATGGTTCTGTGTTATTCTATCTGTAACAGGACTCGATGGCAGACTCAGGCTGTGGGCCTAATTGACTTCTAAAGCCCAGTTTGGTTAAGTGGGAATCCAACACCATGCAGTAACCTCATCTCCCACTCAGACCACCTGGACCCTCACATGCTCGCTGTGGCTTTCATACGCTTTGGTTGACACTTTGGTTGCAGTATTGCATAGTGTTGCGTTTTATGGATGTGAAAAGGACTTGAATTTGGATTAAATGCTTGAAATTATACCAATTTCTTGCTGTCTGACTGGAAGAAATGGGAAAATGTCCATAAATGTCTCCTTTGGGTTGTGATTTTATATAACAATAAAATAATAAGAATGTAATAAAACATAGATAATGCATCTTGCACACATACAACATGCATTACTATTATTATTATTCTTATTATTGGGGTATTGTGGCTTCCAGTCATACCAACATCACATATGGAGACGCCTGCTTCTAGGAGGCGGTGTTACAGCAAAGTGTAAGAATAATGGAACCGGTTGATAAGGGATGGGATCTATTCTTCATTCTTCCGATCCTATTATCTCAGCCAGGCTAATTGGTCAAAGCTGATAACAACTGATAAGTGGCCTTGTCAGCTAAGATGACATTTTTACACAGTCGTAAAAATAAAAAGGCTAACAAGCATCTTTATTGTGCAAATATGCATGGAAGACAGAGGGTGTGTGTGGGGGGGGGGGTGCGGCGACCCGAAGAGAGGGCTCTCATTGTGGGCTTATCAAGCCAACACAGGAGGTTTGTTGGCTGGTGGAGTAAAACTTCCATCCTTCCAAACATAAATTTCAAATATATGATGCATTTTTTCTTTTCTGACAGGCAATCAAAACGGCCACCTATGGAATCAGAGAGTGCTTGTAAGAGATAGAAAGCGAGCGGCTTGTCAGGTGCAATTACAGTCGCAGGTGAAAAGGTCGGATGGACAGGACAACTTGTTACGCTTGAAACATAAAACACGAAAATAGAAAAGGTCGCCTTCTTCAAGGCTTTCTCAACAAAAGGGGGGGGGGGTCTGAGGTGGATGATGTCATGGCCCATATGGAGGAGCCGGCTGTGTGTGGACTGGACCAGACTGGACTGGAGGGTCTCCATCCAAGCCCCTGTTGTGCTGTCTAACAAGCTGGACATGTGGCTAAAGTGTCTTCCCCTGGAGGATGCAAATACGCTAGCAATGACCCAATTTAGCACACTTTACTCTCTGCAGTTTTGTAGTGTGTGAGCAAAAATTGTTTTTTCTTATATTTAAATATGAAAAAGTCGTGATGAAAGTGGAAAACCCAAAGTTCCTGCCAACCCTCCCTGTCCCTTATTGTCAATTTAAGGCAAGGTCCTTTGAAATTAGCTGCTAAGAGATCTGTGTCTGTTTGGTTTGTCATAAAACTTAACTAAATCCGCCTAGCAACGTGCAGTAGGACAGTAAAATATATTTGTCTTCATCTTTCCAGCCCTTCTGATGTAATCGTAAATGAGTCTGAGAAAAGCAAAAGACGCGAGTAAAATCCCCATCATCCATCAGCTTTTCATCCTATATTATTCCAAGCAGGTGGTATCCGTGGAAACGCAACAGTACAAAACACGCACAGCGGGAGAAAGCGAGTACGGAGAAGATTCAGAAGTGGAATGATGAAAGTGGCGGGGGACGACTGAGGAGTCCCTCATCAGCCTCGAGTTGGAGGACAAACTGGCGGTGACCCACTTTATTGCTGACACGAGATGATGAACTCTTGTCTATTTTTCCCGTCTTTATCACTCTTGCAGCGCCAAGAAAAAGACACAATTTGCTGCATTGCTACAGTAAAGTTTACAGACGTCAGTACTGTAACGTCTGAAATACCACCCTCCCAGCCACTAGGGGGTGCAATATTAGCACATAATATGATATAACATGGTTAACTTCGCAGGTTGACCACATTTGTGAAGCGCATTGTGGCATATCGGCCATATTTGTGGAGTCGCCCACTAGATTCTTGTGTCAGCATGCTATATTTACAAGTTATGGAATTGCCTTCTGTGCAACAAAAACAGTCTGTGTAGTTTAGATAAGTATAGAAAATCTGTTTGCAATCTTCTAAATATGCTTTTTTAACATTATTAGAGCCCTCTAGATATGAAATAACACCCCTATAATCACCTTTTACACTCACAATAAGTCTTGTGCTTTGGTGCTGGGGGAGCTGGCGTAGAGGAAGTGAGTTATTTTAGGTAATTTAGCCATTTTTATGTTTTTTATTGACTCATTTGCTCCCAAAGATGTATTTATATATTTTTATATACATACATTACATACATACATTTTATAATACATATTTTTTATGTATTTATATATATTTTATATATTTTTTCAGACCCCAACATCAGATCCCAATGACCTATTTATGTTTTTTTGCGCCAAAGGCAAAAAAAAAGGTTGGCCACGAGGTGCATCTTTCCCGTGTTTTAACACCCTCCACGGCAAGCAGGAAGTGGGAAAGTATGGAGGAGTGGAGCGTACAGAAGGTTACACATTGAAGGGAAATTTGTCTACAATGGTTCATGTTTGTGTCTAAGTGAAAGTTATGATTTTCACAAGGCTGTTTTTCCTCCCTTTTTTGTTGAGAACTGATATTTTCCTGAAACTTACCTATGTTCTACTGCTGATTACTAAATAACAGAAAAAGTTAGAACCAAACTTATTTTTTCTGATGCAAGACAATAGTCTAATCTTTCTTTTGTGTTTATATAGCCCTAAAACACAATATTCTATGTGCCTTAAAAGAGCGATCTAAAATGGCCAATACTGGAGGGGAGGCTGGAATTGAACGACTTAATAACATACCACAAAACAGCATGATTTATTAATAGATTTTTGAAAAGCCGTGATTGAGTGAAGCTGCAAAATTTGAATTTCAAGCCATTTAGAATTCTGGATATACGCCAGAAATATAGTCACCATGCGAGGCTGAAATGCTACAATGCAAGATTCTTCTAATTATGCTGCATTGTTTTGCATTTGCATCTTTGAATCCCACAGCGGTTTAACCATTGCACATTCAACTCAGCGTCATTAACAAGCATAAAGAAAGCAATTGTCTCCTATTGTGATGCTCACTATGTCATTGTCAAGGCAGGATTTTTGGGGATGATGTATTAAAACCAAAAAAAAGGAACTCCATCCTCATGCCAACGTATCCCATTGCTGCTCTGTCACAGTGTAAGACGCTAAATGATGAATGAAGTGTACTCGTCCTTCACTGTACTAAAGCACGTGTTTGCCACGCTCAGCAATACAGCGTATGGCTCCCATTGTGAGAGTCACACTGTACTACCACTATCTCTCTCACCAACACATCCAAACCTCAGTCCTTTTCAGCGCTTACGGACAATACCAAGGTGCAAAACATACCCACAAGCCCAAAAGGTCCAACTTTTGCAGACAAGATTGAGTGTAGAAATAACTAGCTGCACACTCTCAGGCTGTGAGACTCTTCTGTTTGATTTCCATCCTCTCAAGTCCACCATAAAAAAAGCACATTCACATGTTTTTAAAGTGCATTTGGGCCAATCAGAAGCCTGGGATGGCAACCTCAGTTTTAATTGGGTCATCAACACCGCTTTGTACATTACTGCTACAAAGTCTCATATTTACTATTACTTTATGCATACTTTATGTTGCTGTTATGGCTTAATATGTCATATATTTCTAATAACTAGCCCTACAAACAGCTGAGAGACACTATTTTTCTCCATATAAAAAGCACATTTTGGCCAATCAGAAGCCTGGAATAGCAAGAACACCTGACTGTGTGCCGCCATTAGTCAACACAGTGAAGTTTCCCAAACGTCAATGTCCTTAAGACAACAAAAATGACATTTCCGTGTGGACGAAAGGCCAAAACACAATTTTTGTCGTAAATTCCCATCATTATATATAGTCTATGTTACGCTAGAACGTGATATTATGTATCCGATTCCAAAAGTTTGTGCATGGCTCACCTGGGCAATCTCATACAGCAGCTTGTAGTGCTCTTCCCGTTTCTGCAAGGTGCACAAATTGCAGCCCATTCTGGTTGCCAGGGAGACGCAGCGCCGTCCGTCGGAGTGCGATGCTTTCCTCCCCGCGCTCCTTCTCCTCGTCCTCGCCCCCCCCTTCTCTCTCGCATCCGTGTACCCTCAGAGGATCTCCTTTGCTCTGTTGTGCACGCAGACACACACACACACACACACATGTGACCACTCTCTTTAGTGATGTTTAGTGTGTGTGTGTAGGGATGATAAAAGCACCTGACTTCCAGTTGCATGCCTCCTCCTCTTCAGTGTGAGGACACTCTTGCTCGCACCCACACTTTTGGCACAGGCAGACACACCTCCTCCTGTGGCAGGCTGCCTACACACACACACACACACACACACACAACATGCTCCGGGTGGGCTTCCTGAGTGAGCAGCATCCTCATTGGTTCTCAGAAGAAAAGGGGGGCGGGAGGAAGAGAGGAGGGTGGGGTTCAGAATGCGAGGTGTAAGTCCATCTGTATTTGTTGTTGTTGTGCCATCTCTTTGTTAGCGAATTGACTATAACAAGTGTTAATCAAGTGCGCACACATTGGCATGGGAATCAATGTCAATCCCGTTCAAACAGATGGCCTCTCCCGCACTTTGCACAACAGTGGTGCCACACATGGATGCGGGATGGACACTTTGACAAGGGCACTGACTACACAGGAAGAAACACAGACTCCTATTGATTGGCTTCAATTTAGCTTCAGCGGTGGGGAGACGGGGACAGTGAATTCACCCCAACCATTTGTGGCCTATATTTTCAGAAAAACATGTGAATAAATGATAGTAATTAATAATACAATGAATACCATAAGGGTGCATATGGGGGACAACAAATATGCATATGAGAACATAGGAATATACAGTAATACTGGTGTATTGATTACATCAGTAGATCAAAGTATCAGTATCCCGATGTAGCATCAAATATCAATATTGCAATGTACGTATCATGATGGCATATACAAGTATAAATACACAATCGGTTGTGATGAGAAGGAGAGAAACATATAGTACATGGTTGTTTTGTGGAATTCTACCATTGCATTGTGATTTTGTTCTTCATGATACCCTCTCTAGGGTCGCGGGTATGCTGGAGCCTATCCCAGCTGCTGGACTGGGGCACATTTAGAGTGTATTATGAGTCAACACATACTGAAACGGGTTTGCACGGTGATCGAGTGGTTAGTGTGCAGACCTCACAGTGAGGAGACCAGGGTTCAATTCCACCCTCGGCCATATCTGTGTGGAGTTTGCACGGTCTCCCCGTGCATGCGTGGGTTTTCTCCGGGTACTCCGGTTTCCTCCCACATTCCAAAAACATGCTAGGTTAATTAGCGACTCCAAATTGGTATGAATGTGAGTGTGAATGGTTGTTTGTCTATATGTGCCCTGTGATTGGCTGGCCACCAGTCCAAGGTGTACCCCGCCTCTTTCCCGAAGACAGCTGGGATAGGCTCCAGCACCCCCTGCTACCCTCGTGAGGATAAGCGGTAATGAATGAATGAATGAATGCTGTATTACTGTATTGTGTGCACATGTTACTTGTTGTGTTATTTTCGGTTGCACCGTGAGCAAGGTAGATTTTCCCACAAAAAAAAGAATGCTGTGATTTTTGTGGGGTCAAGATTCATCCAAAAAAAAACAAACAAACTATGCTTTCCTTCCAGGACGGGTGCTTGGTACGAAGATGTTTCTACCAGTAAAAGAAACGCTGGTGAAAACAACGTCCCCTTTTTATGGCGCTAAAAAGGCCACTAGCTTGATTTATGTTTGCTATGAACGTCGGGCGAGGGAACTCCCAGCAAACTAGCATCTAGCATGACGAATAGCTGTCACCCCCGAGAAGACGAGAAGGAGGCCAACGCAGATGCGTCATCCTCCTTATCACCAGTCATGCAGCTACAAGGACCATAGCGGTCCAGTCAAGGGCGTCGGGGCATGACCAGATACAGCCCCCTAGATAACACTTAACCATTTTTCCCTGTAGATGAGGTCACCGCGAAAGGTGACATCACCGCCTAATGAATTTTTGCAAAAGTTGAGAACATGCACTCCACTGAGCTCATTTTCACAGGAGGCGGAACATAAAAATTGTAAAGGTGCTCATTTATGACCGATCATCATCTCTGCTGTTTTATCACCCTGTGCATGCGTGTCATTTAAAAGCCGTCTCGTGAGGTGTTCAAGGTCTGCGCCGGAAAGTTCAAATTTGATGCTAATGTGCGTCTGTCAAAGGTTAACCAAATATAGTTTGCTTGCTGCAGGGTGTTGCACTTCAAAGGCAACCTGCAACACAGAGTTTCCATGAGGTCTTTCACGGACGTGATTGACGAAAAATTGGCCTCGGGAGGTCGGGGTCGTATCTGTTTTCCTTGTGAAACTCCCATATTTTCCAGAAATGCTGACAGGTATGGGGAGGTGTATGCGTACCATGGTTGTGACTAACATTTTTGCTCCAGATTCGAACAAAAAGTGGATCTCTGACCAGCGTTGTGGTCACGTTTATTTCCCTTTTCTAAGACCAAGTGGTTCCAAACCCTGAAAGATACAATAAACGACTTATTAGACTTAATAAACGACATTCTTCGGCCATTCTTCGGTTGAGAGACATAGTCTCTTCGGCATGTTCTGGGTCTCCCCCTAGGACTCCTAACGGTCAGACGTGCCTCTAGGCATCCTCTCCGTCAGCCCATAAAATTGGCACCAGTAAGGCTGCCACCTGTCCCTTAAAAAAATTAAACAATCCATTTTTTTTTAAAGTATGCATCCCGCATTTAGCTGCTAAAGATGTCCTAGTTGTCATATGGAGATTCTGCTCAAAGCCAATGTTGTGAGAAGAGCCTGGGGCTCCTCGCTATCCGCTAACCATACATTATTTACCACCGTGAGCCATTCATCTGGCTAAAAACACAATTAGAGCGCTATTTACTGCACAGAGCTAAAGACAGAGAGGGGAAATTACCGTACTGAAACTATTCATTATGGACTCCTTACAAGAAAAAATCATCATTTGTTATCAAAAATGTGCATTCTACGTAAACAAAGGCGATCATGACATTTTTTTTGTCTGAAAAACACAAAAACAACATAAACACAACATGCTCGCCTGGACACAAAATGACAAAATATGCATTGTGGAGGTCATTTCTGCATATTTTCGGCCTGGAAAAGATGCCTTCACAGACACTTAGGTCCATTTTTGCATTTTTTATATCATTTTTAAGCTGACATGGAGACACTGTGTGGCATACCACAAGGCTCCATGTCAGAACCACTTGTGTTTACATAGTACAAGGTACAAACAACGCTGCTATTGAACCAAATGAAGCTCCACCTAAAGGCAGGGTGAGGGGAAGGCTGCATCTTTGAAGACATTTGCCTTTTACTGTGACACACGGTCAGGGTTGAAACGCACGCGATTGTAAAACCATCTCCATGTTAAAGCCATCACAGCACATTGATGTTCTCAAGAAGAAGGCCAAGTCAGCTGTTCCTCCATTGTCCAGGTGATTAATAGGATTATAGAGGAAGGCGGGGGGGCTTCAGCACACTTTGACACAAAGACTTAACCTCAGACTTGAAAGGCAGATGGGCTCACCTTCCCTGGCTTTATAGGTGACAAAACATTTTGCAGACCCAACTAATCGATCCATTGCTATAATACAATTAGACACATCCTTCATTTTCTTTCATGTTTCAGGCAGCCTACAACCTGAGATAAAGAAGCGCCCACAGACTAGAAGAACTGGCGCTGAGGTCAGAGGCCGTAAGATTAGTCATACGCCAACGAGCTCTAAGTAAGGACCGCTGTGTCGTCTCACTTCCTGCTTCCAGCTGCCTTTCTAATCCTGATTGCACTGCATGGAGGATGAGCACCGCTGTGTCCTATATTTTACAATATAAGATCAAACATATTTGGTCATCAGAGCGCATCAACACTCCAATGATTTCATTCAATACTTTAAGTAATTGTAAAAAATATTTTTACTGATTTATATATATTTTGATAAATAAAATAAAACCTACTGATTATGTCGTTGTTGCTCTTCCAGTCTTTGCTTCTTTTCTGTGTCATTTCCAGCCACACCAAATACAATAAAAAATCATTTCAACGCCACCATTTGTTGCTTGCCTAGATATGCATGCAACATGACAATCAACAGCCATCAATACAACGTATTGCAAACGTATATTAACAAGCTAAATCATGACAAATAATGCTCCATTAAGCCCCTGTTTCATTTGCATCACATCAGCACTGAACTAATGTTTAAAATACTTACGACAGCTGCAGATATTTGGTGCTTCCCTCTTGATAGCGCAGATAAAGATGATTGATTGCTTGATTGGGTGGGCGGGGCTTCAGGCTCCCTGCTGCTGAGGCTAAAGTGGCTAATAAAAACATTTAGTAGTCCCCTGAAGGCTGTACAGTGCAAAAAAAAGGGATACCATTTAGATGTTTAAACAACAGGGAGTGCTTTGCTGACAAGAACAAACAGGCAGAAACGGTCACTTTTTTTTTTTAAATGAAAGCGAAAGTGTTGTCGTAAAATACTGTTTTTATTTGGCCAGCCTCTACACAGATGCTTTGCTGCATGATGACCCCACAGGTCAAAAGGATCAGATGGTGTATGTCCTTACGGTGTTAATGAGGACTGTTAAGAATATCTCTCACACACACACACACACACACAACGCCAACCCCATCATTCCTTGACCTTTAACCTTGCAGCAAAGCTAATTCCCAAAGCCGAATCCAAACTTAAACAATGTTTTTTTATGACATCCATCCCCATACCACTTAAATGTGAATTAATGGACACATGAGGCTGTCAAATATGATTGGACTTGTCATAGCAGGCGGGTCCCACCCCACCCAACACGCACACACTTTTTTGGACATACGTTGTCATGGCAACATGACAGACGAGCTCCAAAAGAGGAAATCTGTCAATGAAAGAGCTTCCATACGGCGAAGACACGCTCTAATGATGTGTGCAGCATCATAGTAGCGCACGTACATACAGTACACACTGGCATTAGGTACTACTATTGGGTATTACTTCATTAAGTACACCTGCACGAGAGGTGGCCACTTAATACAGACACTTAGCGCTATTATGCTAGGTGTTAGCACGTTCGCATTGTTAGCATTCTTTACGTCATTGAAGTGTGTTTTCACGGTTATTTAAATATGTAAATCTAAATATGTATATAAAATAAATGTAGGACTCATATTTACGGTGGGAGAAGTATGACGCTTTGCAGAGGTTTTCTCGTTTCGAGTTCTCCATAATTCGCCATCAATTGTCGTTACCACTCCAGTCCACTAAATGGCGTAAGATCGGCGTAAACACACAAAGGTAAGAGGCAAAAAAGAAGAAACTGCTCATATCTACTGTTTCCATTCAAGGTCTTGCTCGTGCGCGAGGCACGAGAGCTATTTGTTCCAATGCATGTCATTCCTTCAATAATAATAAATAACCCCAGCTCCAATTATAGCCTGCCAGCTAGCTAATATGGATTTATGTTCCTGCTTTGTTTCCTTTCAATAAGTGTCACAGGTCATAAAGTGGGTGTCACGCGGGGTCAAATGAAGCATGGGGTCACCTCGACCTGCGTGTAATGGGACAATACATTAGGCACACCGGAAGCTCATTTTGAGGCACGAGTCAAACAACGTGCTTATAATTGCGCGTGCACATTTGTATTATTCATCACGTGACCGCACGTGGCTTTATTCGGCTTTTACTGTTCAAATAAACAAGCTAGCAGGACATTTATGAGGTAGCGCATGTTGTAATTAATAAATGTTTTCCACCTGCCCTCCTCCGCAAAACACATAAATATGTCACATTTACATTTACATACAGAGAAAAGTCATAAGGTTGGTTTGCTTTTTCATGAGACGTAATAAATATCAGATTAAAGCGTGCAGTGTGGCACTTGTGTGCAAAATGTGTTTGTTTTTGTAATACTAATCCCCCGCTCACAGCCACCAGAGGGGGTCATTTAGTTTTATGACCTGTCATTTCCACATTTCGCTTTATATTCACTGCTTTTAATTGGTTCAGTACGGCTTTATAGCACACTGAGACATGTTGGGGATATTTTGGCTGCCTTATTTAGCCACCTGAAGTCGTCAAATAACTCAAATCTATGAGGTATGTTATTATTATATTATATGTTAGTATTAAGGCCACAATGGAAAAAAACAATTTGGGATGAATGTAGTCCTAAATTAATACTTTCATTAATATTTCAAGAATAAAGAATAAATAAGATGTTATTCTTGTAAATTTACAAGAAAAAAAAACAAATATTAAGAGAATAAAGTCATAAATTTACAAAAAAAAGTTGTATGGTACAGTCATTGTCCATAACAAAATTTATGAATTAATTCTTGTAAACTTACAATTTAAAAAAGTCATAATAATAGGAGAATAATGTTGGAAATTTATGATAATAAAGTCGTAAGTTCACAAGAATAAAGTCAACAATTTATGTGAAAAAATTTTTAGCATTCCGAGAATAAAGTTGTACATTTTCTATAATAAAGTCAAGATTAAGAGAGAAAAAGTTATACATTTATGCAAAGTCATAATATTATGAGAATGAAGTAGTACTGCTAATAAAAGTCATAAAATTAATAAATAATAAAGTAAAAAAAACTTCCTCTTTCCTCTGAACTTTGGTACTTAATAAAGTCGTAAATTTACCAAAAAAAAGTTGTATGGTACAGTTAACGCCCGTAACATAAAATTAACAAATTTTGCTTCTGAATTTACGACTTTATTCTTGCAAACTTACGACTTTAAAACATCATAATAATAGGAGAATAACGTTGGGAATTTACAATAATAAAGTCGCAAGAATTAAGTCATCAATTTACGTGAAATAGTATTTTTGTAGCATTCCAAGAATAAAGTTGTAAATTTTCTATTATAAAGTCAATATTAGGAGAGAAAAAGTTATAAATTCATGCGAAGTCACAATACTACAAGAATGAAGTAGTACCATTAATAAAAGTAATAAAATCGTAAATTTACGATAAACGACTATTTTTTTTCTCTGAACTTTGGTACGTGGAGTGGGCGGGTTCAGGAGGGGCTAGCTCTGTTTTGCTGCTACGTAATAAATAAAAGCTGGCCTGATTTATTCTCGAAATGGCCTGATTTCTTTCAACGTTTTGCTAATACTCGGTCAGATTAGTGTGTGTGATGTTTGTCCCCAAAAGAAAACATTAGCTGTTCAAGGCTTACTTTGCTCCATTTACTTTGTCTTCTGTGTCCAAAGTGTTTTTTTGCTAACCTTCACAAGACGCTGCCAAGAAAAGGAGTGTGCCTCTAACCCAAAAAAGGACATTCCAAGGACGTTTGACCGAGAATCTAAATCCAAAATAAAGCGTCCTTGAACCAAATATGAATCCCTTAATATGAACGGTTGGTGAAGACATCAATGAAGCTAATTCCACCAAACTAACCTCTAATTATCTGTGGTGACATCATCACAGCCTCGTCTGCATCGTTTCTGCTCAGTCAGCTTCGCAGGACTACAACAAAGACTTTTACCACAGGGAGAGGACATTAAAAAAGTGCAAACTTAGTGTTTTTTTTTTTTGTTGCATTTGCATTTTTCACTTCCCCTGTCATTAAAAATGCATTTGCATCAATTTAGGTGATAAAAACACTAAGTGGACACTCACAGTGGACAATAAAAGCATATGCATTTGTTTTAAATTGACAGTAGTCCCTCGTTTATCACCATTAATTGGTTCTATACCTGACCCTGATAAATGAACTTGAATCAATGGTCATAAATTGAATATTTTCATATTTAGACCTGTTTAAAACATTCTAAATGCATTTTTTAAATTATTATTAGAGCCCGTAATACATTAAATAATCACCTTTACACTCCTGTAAACATATAACTGTACTGTATTGTAATAGAAAATACAAACAAGACTGCAAAAAAAACAGCATTGTATAGTACGTGTATCCAGTTATTGTATTTTCCGACATTTAGCAATTTTTATGCATGTTTTATTTAGGCCAAAATTACATCAAATGTGCTTTAAAATGCATATTTGTGATAATAATAAGCAGTATTCAACCATGAAATAGTTATAATTCATTAATTTATTCATAAAAACGTGCTATAATGAGGGAGTGATAATGGAACCGTGATATTGTGAGGGATTACGGAATTTTTATAATAAAAAAAAAATCACATTGACATTAGTGGTTATAGTGATTTAATAAATAACAGACTAGCATGCTAATCATAAAAGCTAGCACAATAACAGTTATTTACATACAATCTTATAAATAATATCATCACGCCATTTAAAAAAATATTCCAGCGAGGGTGTTTGAACTACTTGTGTGAAGTTGAAGGTTTAAAGTTGCCACAGCGCCACCAACGTGGCACAGGTGAGGCCCAGAGTGGGCGTGGTCACGGAGGCCTTACCTGAAGAAGCAGAGACCACATGAGGTAAGACGTTCCACACACAAAAAAAAAATATTAATTTAAAAAGGGAGTCGTACCCAGAAGTCGAATGGTCCTGACGGGGCCGTCGCCTCCTTCGTAGCGTCCTCGCACCATGAGCTCGTAGTCTCCAAACTGAGGCATGGGGAAGTCCATGAAGTGCCACCCGGTGACGTACACCTTCCCGTAGATGTAACCCGTCTTTCGAAACATGACCTTTAAGTCAGAAACAGTCAGAGACGGTTCAAGAAGAAAGTAAACATACTATACTGCCCCCTAGTGGCTGTGAACCATCATAACATCAGGGTATTTAGTCATGCTTATAGCAACAAATGTCATAATAATACCATCTATGGAATAATTATAAAAAAATCATCATCAACACTAATATATATTATTAGTCTACAAGTACCAGCAGGAGGGCTGCACGATGGATGAGTGGTTAGCGCACCCTTGTGAGGGTAAGCGCTAGAAAATGAATGAATGAATATCTGGTCTAGTTACTCTCTAAAATAGCAACACGTCGCTAGCTTGGCAACACAGGTTTTAAGACCAAGTGCCGAATCTATCTGTAGCAGTCAAAATGTATCTGTGGCAGGCCGAATGTATAAACCTGTGCAGGAAACACCAGCATGGTCATATTTATACTATTTTGACATGAAAACAGGCCTCACAGCAAAGAGACCCGAGCTCAATTCCATCTCTGTGTGGCGTTTGCATGTTCTCCCTGTGCATGCGTGGGTTTTTCCAGGTACTCCAGTTTCCTCCCACATTCCAAAAACATGCTAGGTTAATTGGCGACTCCAAATTGTCCAAAGGTATGAATGTGAGTGTGAATGGTTGTTTGTCTATATGTGCCCTGTGATTGGCTGGCCACCAGTCCAGGGTGTACCATGCCTTTCGTCCGAAGTCAGCTGGGATAGGCTCCAGCACCCCCACGACCTTCATGAGAATAAGCGGTAGAAAATGAATGAATGAATATCTGGTCTAGTTACTCTCTAAAATAGCAACAAAGTCGCTAGCTCGGAAACACAGGTCTTAAGACCAAGTGCCGAATCTATCTGTAGCAGTCAAAATGTATCTGTGGCGAGCCAAATGTATAAACATGTGCAATAAAAAACATCAGCATGGTCCTATTTGTACTATTTTGACATGAAAACAGGTCTCACAGCAAGGAGACCCGAGTTCAATTCCACCCTCGGCCATCTCTGTGCGGAATTTGCGTGAGTTTTCTCCGGGTACTCCGGTTTCCTCCCACATTCCAAAAACATGCTAGGTTAATTGGTGACTCCAAATTGTCCATAGGTATGAATGTGAGTGTGAATGGTTGTTTGTCTATATGTGCCCTGTGATTGGCTGGCCACCAGTCCAGGGTGTACCATGCCTTTCGTCTGAAGACAGCTGGGATAGGCTCCAGCATGCCCGCGACCCTCGTGAGGATAAGCGGTAGAAAATGAATGAATGAATGAATAAAGAACCAGCAGGCTCCTCCAGTTCCATTCCCACAGTAAACGCTACAGGATTATTATTATTCTAGCATTATCTACCTTGTAGTAGAGAGGGAAGGACACGTTCCCAAACCAGTCGTACTGGACGTGCTCCCACCACACGTACAACCACATTCCCGTCCAGGAGATGAAGCGCCACATCCTGGGAGGATCTGGCGGTGCTGGAACGACACCCAAAGAACACATACTGTAATCATCGTCACATTTCTAGTGAGTGGCGTGGATCTGACTTACGTGATCTTTTGGTGAACATCTCGCAGTGTTCCCCAGGCGGGCCGAGTCCGGCTCCGTTAAAGGCTCGCACCTCGATGAGGTAGTGGGAGTCGGGCAGCATGTTCTCCAGCCTGGTTTGGTTCACCGTTGCCGAGACAAAAATGCGATTGGCTCCCGGCTCCGTGTCATCATACTTTCTCCAGTATTTCACCTACAAAACGGGGAGGAGAAGTCAGTGTGAGGTGATAAGAAGAAGGAGGTGCTGGTGAAGCTTCCACCTGGTAGCCTTCAATGTACTGCTGCAGGCCGGTTCCCGTGTCCACCACCGGGAGCCACCACACCAGAGCTTCCGTGGAGGACACCGGCCTGGCGTAGACGTCCGTCGGAGGCTCTATGGGGACTTTAGGACACAAACACTCATCAGAACTGCTTAGTGTTTATTAGCTTGAGTGACACCGAGAAGATCCTCACCATCTCTTGGGTAGTAGATGACCTTGGTGAGGCTGTAAGGACCGTCTCCCTTCACGTTAAACGACTTTATCTTCACCTGGAACTCCCGAACCTGGAAGTCTTCCTCGGTGGGGATGAAGAAGGAGTCCTTGTGAACGTAGCGCCTCGTCTCCGGGTCGGAGATGGTCTCGTACCACCAGTCGTACGCGTCGTGAGGCTTGAAGGCCACGATGTAACCGAACTTCTTGCCGTAGAAGTACCACGGCTCCACGGGCTGCGAGAGGAACATGATTTGCATGAATGCACCGTGGAGAGTAAGGTCACATTTACTACTTATTTACCGTCCATGTGATGACTATCTCGCCATTTCTACCGCCGTACCCCTCCACATCTGTGGGCGAGACCACTGGTGCTGGGGGTGGGGGGGAGAGTTAAGTTTTAATTGTAATAATTTCATTGAACATGATGATCAAATCTAAATTGCAGCTCTGATACAAAAATACATCATAGCGCCCTCTTGTGACTGTGAGCGGGTATAGGTGAATGACGTTGCATTAATAATAAGGAAATAAAATTGTAATAAAATAACAATTCCATAATATATTGAATTATTAAGTACATATTTAAGAAAGGAATACAAATTATTATTATAATTATTAATAATAAAAATATAAAAAATAAAAATAATAAAAAACAAAAACTAATGCTAAAATCCACAATAACAAACATGAATAAAGTAGTATAAGTATAATAGTATAATAAGTATAATAATGATAAGAATATATAGTATGGTCCTTACGAGCGTCCCATGTTTTGACCTTCAAGGAGGGGATGCTGGCCTCTCCAGAACCGTACTCGTTGGTGGCGATGATGCGGAACTGATACTCCATCCAGGGGTACAGGTCTGTGACATCTGCCCTTTCCACAGTGCCGTCAAGGAAGGTTGGAGCTAAGAGATAGAATGGTGCATGATCACATGTGTGGATAGAGGACGCCCCCTAGTGGTGAGGGGTGCTCCTCACAGGTGGTGGCGTTCCTCCAGTCGTCCTCATGCAGAGCCCAATAGTGTCGGGTTTGAACGGTGTAGTGCAAAATGGGGCTGTTATGATCCGATCCTTTAGACCACAGCAGCTTGACCCACGTGTCCCCGATGTCCTCCACGCGGATCACACCAGGAGGCCCCGGAACACCTGAACCCAGGACGGATTACATGTACTTTGACTTCTTTTTACACTTGAATGACATCCAAGAGAGCGGCGCTCACCTACGACCTTGAGGTCGGCGTACGCCGTGTCGCTGTCCACTACGGTCTGAGCCGTGCACGTGTAGCGACCTTCGTGCCAGATCTGCACGTTCTTGATCCTCAGGTTCCCGCTGCCGTCTTCGCTCTTCAACGGTAAAAACGGAAAAGACTTAAATAATGGAAATAAACACGACTACAGATTGAAGCCACAAGTCGCTACCATGATGCGTTCAAAGTGTTGCCACTCGGCGTGGAAGTCGATGACTCTTAAGTCCACGGCCCAGATGAAGGTGATGTCCAGCATGGGGTCGTAGGAGGCCGAGCAGGACAGAACCACCTGGTCCCCGACTTTCACCTCAGTGTCTTCTGGAGCCACCTTAATGCTGGTCGCCTCTGGACGACATTTATGATATTCCAACGTAAACATCATACAACTGTACTACTAATACACAAAAAACATACACTGACCTGTGATGGTGAGGTAACCAGAGCTGTTGGCCTTCCCTCTGTCGTTCTCCGCAAAGCACGTGTAGACGCCTTCATCATTTACGGTGGCGTTGAGGATCTCCAGGCTGCCATCAAACATGATGGAGATGCTGCCAAACCAACCATTACAATACAATACAATAAAATACAATGCAAACAAACAACCCAGATTAGGCACAGCAAGTGAAGACTGGGGCTAAATATGATCAGGTTCAACATTTCGTATGAACCCAAATATAAGACGGTCATTTTTCACAAAAAAAGTCTAAAAAACACAAGCTGGACGATAATAAATATGATCAGGTACAACATAGCGTATGAATCCAAATATAAGGCATAATTTTTCACGGAAAAAGTCTAAAAACCACAAGCTGCACAATAATAAATATGATCAGGTTCAACATTTCCTATGAATCCAAATATAAGACGGTCATTTTTCAGGGAAAAAAAGTCTGAAAAACACCATCTGGATGATAATGAATATGATCAGGTTCAACATATCGTATGAATCCAAATATAAGACGTAATTTTTCACGGAAAAAGTCTGAAAACCACGAGCTGCACGATAATAAATATGATCTGGTTCAACATTTCATATAAATCCAAATATAAGACGGACATTTTTCACGGAAAAAAAGTCTAAAAACCATGATCTGGATGATAATAAATATGATCAGGTTCAACATATCGTATGAATCCATATATAAGACGGTCATTTCTCAAGGAAAAACTCTGAAAAACACGAGCTGGACGATAATGAATATGATCAGGTTCAACATTACGCATGAATCCAAATATAAAACGGTAATTTTTCACAGAAAAAAATCTGAAAAACACCATCTGGATGATAATAAATATGATCAGGTTCAACATATCGTATGAATCCAAATATAAGACAGTCATTTCTCATGGAAAAAGTCTGGAAAAACACGAGCTGGACGATAATGAATATGATCAGGTTCAACATTACGCACAAATCCAAATATAAGACGGTCATTTTTCACAGAAAAAAGTCTGAAAAACACCAGCTGGACGATAATAAACATGATCAAGTTCAACATATCGTATGAATCCGAATATAAGACGGTCATTTTTCACAAGCCTTCAGTCTTGTGATCAGATAGTTGAATACAAATGTAAATAATGCAAAGTTATATTTTGATTGATGTAAAAAATGCACTGTAATGTTTCATATATTTGCCCAAATATATATATATTTTTTTAAAGAGCGTAGAAGAGGTCAGGGGAAAAAGAAAGTCGTATAAAAAACGGGTTGTACCGTACCGTGAATTGTTGAAGAGCAGCTCTTTGCCCTTGGTCCACGTGAAACGAGGCCTGGGCGCCGCTCTGGGTTTGCACTCTATCAACACGCGGCTATCTTTAGCGCCCAGGAGTTGCTTCTTCAGTGGGTTGAACTCGAACGTCGGAGCGCACGCTTAAATGGAACAGCAAGTTCAGTAGGAAAGATTGAGAAGTCGGGGAAACGTGTGGACTCACCTATCACTCGCAGCTCCGCGTTGGCGTATTTGATGCCCCAGTAGTTCTCCGCTACACATTGGTACATGCCGGAGTCATCAAATGTCAAGCTGGAAAACTTTAACTCGCCTTTGCCGGACTGAGAAAACACACATTTGACTCTTCAAGGCTGCCAACATGGATGCCGGAGTCATAACAGTAGCTGGATAATCACCATGTAGCCATCTTTGTACCAGCGGATGAACGGGAAGGGCTTCCCTGATGCAACACAGCGCATGGTGTGCTCTGATCCGATGTCCATTTGGGTGTTGTTGATGGTCTCGGCCCACTCTGGAGCAGCTGGAACACAATAAACATCACCAGGTTCAACATACTGTCGTAGTACAAATATAAGACGGGAATTTGTCCTGAAAAAGACAACAATAAATATGATCAAGGTCAACATATTGCATTGACCTGAAGATAAGACCTTCATTTTTCCTGAAAATGGTGAACTGGACAAGAATTGATAAGATCAAAGTGTAACATGGCAAATATAAGAGGGTCATTTTTCAAGGAAAAAAGTCTGAAAAACACGAGCTGTAGGATAATAAATGAACTAATAAATAAACTCTGTACGGTGACCTTGAGTATCCTGAAAGGCACCGATAAATAAAATGTATTATTATTATTATTATTATAATAAATATGATCAGGTTCAACATTTCGTATGAATCCAAATGTAAGACGGTCTTTTTTCACGGAAAAAAGTCTGAAAAACACAAGCTGCACAATAATAAATATGATCAGGTTCAACATTACGCATTAATCCAAATATAAGACGGTCATTTTTCACAGAAAAAAGTCTGAAAAACACCAGCTGCACAATAATAAATATGATTTTGTATGAATCCAAATATAAGACAGTCATTTTTCATGGAAAAAGTTTGGAAAAACACCAGCTAGATGATAATAAATATGATCAGGTTCAACATAAAGACAAGCCTGACATCAACAAAGTAGGTGGTTGAACATGCTCTATCAACCCAAATATAAGACGGTCATTTTTCCTGAAAAAGACGAACTGGAAGGCAACAAATGATATATTAACCCAAATATAGGACGGTATCTTTTCCAGCTGAACAACAGTAAATATGATCAAGCTCAACATATCGTTGTCTGCGTTGTCTTACATTCCACGTAAAGCCACGCCTTGTGCCAGTCTTTCCCTTTGGTGTTGATGGCCTCGCACTCGTAACTCCCCGCGTCTTCATATTGGACATTGTAGAGGTGCAGGACAGCGCCTGATTCGCTGATCTCATGATTGGCTGGAAGATCGGTGTGGTCCACTTTTCTCCACACGATGTCAGGAATGGGACTAGGACAAAAAAAAACAACAAGATATGCAAATTTGTCAGAGCTTTTCTTCCTGTGTCTCACAAACACCAGGAAGCAGAAGCGATGCAAAGACATATGCGTTAAAAAGGGGTTGTCTTATATTATGAAGATTTACACATGCAAATTAACAGACCTTCTTCCTTAGTGTGTCAGAGCTTTTCTTCCAGTGACCTGGAAGTATACAGGGGCCGCTCGAAAAAAAAATTGTTGGATTTTGAAGATAGGTTGTCTTATATTATAGAGATGTATACATGCAAATCAACAGATGGCAGTGACAAAATCAGTTTTTCTTCCTGTCATTCACACACACACATCAGTGACCAGAATAGATGAAGAGACCCGCCTGTAAAAGAGGGGATGTCTTATATTATGGAGATTTAGACATGATTTAGACATGACAAACAACTTCTCCCCAAGTGAGTCAGAGCTTTTCTTACAGTGATCCGCTGTGATGGATGCATGGATACGCTTGAAAAACAGTGTTAGGTTGTCTTATATTATAGAGACTTTTACATGCCAAGCGGAAGGTGGCACAAAAACTTTGAAAGCTCCTTCCTGAGGAAGTTGGAGGTTTTCTTCCGGTCACTCTCACACTCCAGAAAGATGAAGACCCTGCTCGTAAAATAAGCATTGGGTCATCTTATATTCTACAGATTTATACAAGTAGACAAACGGGTGGCACCAAACAACTTCTCCCTGAGGAAGTCAGAGTTTTTTTTCCAATCACTCTCACACTCCAGAAAGATTAAGACCTGCTCGTAAAATAAGCATTGGCTCATCTTATATTCTACAGATTTATACAAGCAGACAAACGGGTGGCACCAAAGAACTTCTCCCTGAGAAAGTCAGAGGTTTTCTTCCAGTCACTCTCACACTCCAGTGTCTAGGAAAGATGAAGGCCTGCTCATAAAATAAGCATTGGGTCATCTTATATTCTACAGATTTATATGAGCAGACAAACGGGTGGCACTAAAAAACTTCTTCCTGAGGAGGTCAGACGTTTTCTTACAGTCACTCTCACACTCCAGAAAGATGAACACCTGCTCGTAAAATAAGCATTGGGTCATGTTATATTCTACAGATTTATACAAGCAGACAAACGGGTGGCACCAAACAACTTCTTCCTGAGGAAGTGGGAGGTTTTCTTCCTGTCACTCTCACACTCCAGTGACCAGGAAAGATGAAGGCCTGCTCATAAAATAAGCATTGGGTCATGTTATATTCTACAGATTTATACAAGCAGACAAGCGGGTGGCACCAAACAACTTCTTCCTGAGGAAGTGGGAGGTTTTCTTCCTGTCACTTTCACACTCCAGAAAGATGAAGACCTGCTCGTAAAATAAACATTGGGTCATCTTATATTCTACAGATTTATACAAACAGACAAATGAGTGGCACCAAAAAATTTCTTCCTGAGGAAGTCTGAGGTTTTCTTTCAGTCACTCTCACACTCCAGAAAGATGAACACCTGCTTGTAAAATAAGCCTTGGGTCATCTTATATTCTACAGATTTATATAAGTGAACAAACGGGTGGCACCAAACAACTTCTTCCTGCAAAAGTCAGAGGTTTTCTTCCTGTCACTCTCAGAAACAACTCAAAAAATAAGTCTCGCCCAAGCCAGTTTCAGATATTAAAGAGGGCTCATCTTTTATGAATTTTCTTGCATAGAAAGACCAGGAAGTGTTCTTACTTGCCAAGAGCAAAGCACTCCAGCGTGATGTTGGAGGCTAGCAAGGCGGTCGTGTCTGGGAACTTCACCCTGATACCTGCCGGGTATTTTCTTTCCTCACCTGAGACACAAAAACATCATTAAAATGTTCAATATTGACTTCACTACTCCATGACGACCAACCATCATCAGGCGGCAAAGGGATGAGCGGGATGAACTTGGAGAAGACGCTCTTCCCGATGATGGGACTGGAGACGAAGCAGGAATAGTTCCCCGCGTCCTGAGCTTCCACCTTGGAGATGTACAGGTTGCCTGTTTGCTGGGAGACGAAGCGGCGGCGGTCCATGTTGAGGAACACGGGGAACTCGTTGAAGATCCAGCGGTAGCTCACCTCCTCTGAAGGCAGAAGACATATTGGACTGGTTTGCTTGTGCGAGTGAGATGGGTGGAATGTGGCGTGAGATGATGGTGGCGATCCACACCTGGCCAAGCTTTTGGGGGGACACACAGCAGAACGGCGCCTTGTCCTTCCTTTACATAAACAGGATCTCTCTCCTCTTGAGGAAACTCCTTCAGAACTTCAGGATATGGAATAAGAAGACATTTAATTCCCCCTGGCGACAAAACAAAGTTCTTTCGTTCTTTGGTGCTCACATCCAAACTTGACTCGGGCTTCTTTGCTGATGACGGTGCCGTAGATGTTCCTGGCCACGCAAATATACGTGCCGGCGTGCTTCTTCTGTCTGGGGTTGCTGATGACCAGGTTTCCCCCCACCAGACTGTAATGCTCATCCGGCTGCTCCATCAGTTTGATCTCCCAGTTGTCACGGCGCCACCTAGAGTAGGATGGCACAGCGAGATCTTTCTTTCTATAGCGTCCATGTTTGGACCGGCGCACCTCATTTGGTGGATATGCTTTGTCACCTGTAGGTCGCCGGCGGGTTGGCTCGGGCACGGCAGTTCATGGAGATCCTTCCATCAGGGGAGTCCTCGGTGTAGACCACATCCACCGGCTCCTCCTCAAAGATGGGTCCGTAGCCTGTAGCTTCCTCTAACATGGGAACAAGACATTGAAAAATATTAAATAAAAATAAAAATAAAAATAAAAATAAAAATAAAAATAAAAATAAAAATAAAAATAAAAATAAAAATAAAAATAAAAATAAAAATAAAAATAAAAATAAAAATAAAAATAATTAATTGCGGATCACTGTGTTAATAATAATAATTATTGTTGTTGTTATTATTATTAAAATAACTAAAATAATTATTATAATAATATAATTATTATAATTATTATATAATTATTATAATTAAAATAATAATAATTATTATTATTGTTGTTATTATTATCACTATTATCACTATAATACATGAATAAAATATGTATCATACAGCTAAATATATAGTATCTTAAAACTCTGCCAAAAGCATTATGAGCTGGAATGGGTCTTTTAAAATCATTAAGTATATAAAAAAATGAAAAAAACACATAAATATCTGCGAGAACCATGATGAACCATTATAATAAAAAAATTATAATTTTAATAAATTTAATAAATAAATTAAATACATCACAGAGTCATCACAATAAATAAACAAAAATTACCTCCGAATATCCTGGGCTCCCCAAACAGGATAGCCACTGTAAACAGGGATCAAAAACACCTTATTATAGGACATCCTTTAAATAATAATAATATGAAATACATCATAGCATCAACATACCTGTGACGGAGGCCGAAGAAACGAGGACCAGAAGCAAGTAAATAGCAGAAGTCATCCTCACACGGCTGCACAGAAAGGAAGTCATCCTAAATCAATCCCAATAAAGTGTTCGAATTCCATGCTCGACAGGAAAGGCTGGACTAGCCAAGGATGCTTCCTAGCCGGCGCCCTTGCAAGTGATGACTCGACAAAAATAATTTGCTGCTGCATTGGCATTGCCACCAGGCGTTACTACACAAATACATACTGAAAGCTATTCTGAAATCAAACAGAATACTAGAACTAGGATTAGATTGTAGCCTAGCAAGCTCAATTCATCATCATGTCCTGTAATCCCAGCACAGATCCTCTTTGGATGGACCAAATTTAGGTCAGCACATGTATTAAAGAGCTGTTTGTTGCCCTTTGCATCCAAAATAAAGCTCCATAGGATAAACAATCCCTTTTTTCTGCAGCTCCACGTGCATTTAACTACATTTCCTGCATCACATGACCAGTAAAAACAACCTCATATAATACAAAAATATTGCTAAGTATGTAGCAAAAAAGTACTTAGAAACTGCGCACCCCAGTGACGACAGCAGCAGCTGCTCTGCATTGCGGTAGTCTGGTGCCACCCGGTCCACTTTCTCTTTCACTTTGTCCTCTCCCACACTAAAGGTCACACAATCACACAGCGTGCAATACAAACAAAAAATAAATCTTACCTTTTATTAAAAAAACGTAGACTACGCAGAGTATTAGTCTTTGTGCTGTGTCACACACCTGGATCGCATCGTCCCAAACACACAAGAGCACGAGGCAACTTTTCCCCTCATTGGAGGACAGTGGAAAGGGAGGCACGTGGCCGCAGCTGGCCAATCAGAGAGCAGGGATGGGAGCCCTGCGCGTGTCAAGTTTGGGAGCATCACAGAGAGGAGTTCACGTCCACAATTGATGGAAGGGCGTCGCTAGCCCTCTGATACAAACATGTGGAGTCGTAAAACTTCAAAACGGGGCATAATTTTGTAATATAATTAATATTTGACTGCTTATTTTTCAGTCGTACCGTACAAACGGGGGATGATTTTGTCATAAAAGGGATCTTCGCCTCGCTTTAACGTGTTAGCATACTGTAACCGGTCCGACAGCACCATCTAGTGGTCAACGTGTAGAAGTACAGCGCTCGTGTGATTTTGTCAGATATCCTTTACATAAATAAATTATCTTCTGTTTGTTATACAAATTAGCTTTAGAGATCGTTAATATAACAGAATGACCCAGTACTTTGACGAAATAAATCCGACATTTGACCTGACTTGGCGATTCAGAGGCGACTTTTGTACTTCTAAACTTGAGCCAGCAGGTGGTACTGTTTCACACGTTACAGTATGTTCTTCCTTTATATGACATCATCATCCCGTTAAGTACTTAATACAGAAATGCCAGTCAAAGATCGTCCTTATAGATATTTTATAGCAGGAAAATCTATCAAAGATCCTTAATGTGACAAAATCATCCCGTCTTTGAGGGCTAACTGCAAAAACAAGCCGATATTTGACTAGCATTTAGCATTTTTGTCTCCTGAGATACCAGTGCACGGAGGAAAGGATGGTTCTAATTTGAACTCCAACATTTATTATGATTCTGTTCTCATTTAAAATACAAAATATTCTTTTTTTGTCATATTATATCGAGGATTAAACCATTCAACAGTCTCTCATGCTCTCACGTAATAGCTTCAACATGAACCAGAATAGTCAATAATATCATCATCATGTACGGGATAATGGTGTCACACTGCATTTCTGTCCATGCCTGCAAGTTCTACTCCATGGAGCTTCCTGCTTCCAAATGATACAACTTGTGAGTGTGTGTGTGTGTGTGTGTGTGTGCATCAAATATATTTAAATAAACAATAAAAGGTGCATGAACAAGACAAGGTGTGTCACAAGAGCTCAGCCACAAGCAAAAAAAAAAAAAAACTCCTTTTGCAAGTTCACCTGACACACAAAGAAACCCCACAGCAAAGTGTATAATGCAGCCCGCTCATGTCAAACTTGTTATTTACAAAATAAAACACACGGAGAAGCTGACCTAGAAACTTGATGCAAGTTATGATAAATGAAGGAAAAGAAAAAAAAGATTCTTCAAAACGTGTGAGGAGAACAGACGGTAATCCTGGAAGGTAACGACGCACGTTTGAACACATGCATGTGCACGCTCATGCAGCCACGCATCCTGTAAACAGTACAACACGTTCATCCGAGGACAATGCAACAGGGCAACCATCTTCCCTTCCTCCACATTCAGCATCATTAGGAGCCTCTTCCCAAATCCCTCAAGTGCTACAAGTAAAGGTTTGACCTTCAACATTCCACGTCTTTCACCTTGAAAGTAATCTCGAAGTGACCGACTCGCCGCTCGTTACATTAGGTACAGCTGCAGCCACAGGAAGGATACCGTAACTGGTCCAATTAACGCCCCCCGGGGTCTCTAATATGGTCAAAAACCGCCATTGTGACCAGTTTACATGACCTCAAGACAGCTGCATTTTTTAGCATCAATCATAGTCAGCATACACTACCTCTGCATGCGCTTTAAAATGTTGCTAGTCAGCGCGTTTCACTTGCCGTTTGCTGCTTACTGCTGCTACAACATTGGTTAATAGCTATTTAAGTTATGCATGGTGGACTGTCACATTTTCCCAAAATCCAGCAGCTTTATCTACCTCTTCATGCGTTCTAAAATGGCGTGAAACTCACACATGCTACACCGGCTGTTGTTGTTGTTTACAATGAAATCATCCGTCGTATTAAATGCTGGCTGAGCAGTTTGCTCCTTACTGCTGACAATGAACTCACCGGTCTTATTACTGCTGTCTCTTCACAGAGGTTACAACATTGGTTCTGGTGCTTCTGCAACATAATTGCTCATGTTTATCATGTCGCTCGTCAGCTGCCTCGGTGTGAAACTCTGTCGTACTCAACCGTACTGTTGTTTACAATGAACTCACCGGTGGTATTACTGCTGTCTCTTTACCATGGTTACAACATTGGTTCTGGTGCTTCTGCAACATAATTGCTCATGTTTATCATGTCGCTCGTCAGCTACCTCGGTGTGTAACTCTGTCGTCTCAGCCGTAATGTTGTTTACAATAAACTCACCAGTGGTATTACTGCTGTCTCTTCACAGAGGTTACAACATTGGTTCTGGTGCTTCTGCAACATAATTGCTCATGTTTATCATGTCGCTCGTCAGCTGCCTCGGTGTGAAACTCTGTCGTACTCAACCGTACTGTTGTTTACAATGAACTCACCGGTGGTATTACTGCTGTCTCTTTACCATGGTTACAACATTGGTTCTGGTGCTTCTGCAACATAATTACTCATGTTTATCATGTTGCTCGTCAGCTACCTTGGTGTGAAACTCTGTCATACTCAGCCGTACTGTTCTTGAACTAACCTGTGGTATTACTGCTGTCTCTTTACCGCGGTTACAACATTGGTTCTGGTGCTTCTGCAACATAATTGCTCGTGTTTATCATGTCGGTCGTCAGCTACCTTGGTGTGAAACTCTGTCGTACTCAGCCGTACTGTTCTTTAACTAACCTGTGGTGTTACTGCTGTCTCTTTACCGCGGTTACAACATTGGTTCTGGTGCGTCTGCAACATAATTGCTCATGTTTATCATGTCACTCGTCAGCTGCCTCAGTGTGAAACTCCGTCGTACTCAGCCGTATTGTTGTTTACAATGAACTCACCAGTCGTATTACTGCTGTCTCTTTACCGCGGTTACAACATTGGTTCTGTTTCTGCTTTATTTCGCTGTATTGTTAATGACCATGTGATCAAAAGGAGCCTTCTACTTTCTTCACTCCAAAATTATCACGAAAAATAGACTCATGAGTGGCCAGCATCCAGCAGTTTCATCTACGTACCTCTTCATGCGCTTTAAAATGTTGCTCCTTAGCTGCTTTGGTGTGGAACTCGGGCGTGTTACACTTGCTGTACTGTTATAGTTTACAGTAAACAGTGAACAGTTTTGTCAATGCTTGCTGAGCAGTTTTTCTCCTTGCCGCGATTACAACATTGGTTCTGTTTCTGCCGTCTTGTGCAATATACAGCTTAGTACAAGAACTGACTTGTAGCAGCCTCTCTCCAATTATCGCCTGCTTCCGATTAGCGGTCGAGGTAAATAAAGGCGGCGGCTATAATTAGAGCATTTACGGTATTTGAAACATTTGAACACAATTGATGGCTGAATACTATAAAATATGATTCTGCAGGGTGTGACCAACACATGTGTTGTGTAGAAAATGTAAGTAAAGGATATCAAATGTCACTCACTCACGTGCGCACGCACACACACACACACACACACACACAGAGAGAGGGCTGACACTCCTGATACATTCCTTTTCCATATTGCTTCCTCTCAAGAGTCGCTCCTTCAGTCGCCACCGTCTTGGATTGTGGTGTCCGTCTTTGCTAGCGGGAGGACAGGAGCTGGCGGCGGGTGCAAGGGGATGACGGTGGCCATCCTCGGTCGCCACGGTGACAACCGCCACGGCCCAAAGTTCCGGTGCGCCACGGCAACCCCCTCCGGTGCGATTTAGACAAAGGAGTTCATGGCGTTGACAGGCGACGGCGCCTCAGAGCTCTCGTTGCCTTCGTGCGTGTCCTTCTCCTTTTTGCCACTGTACTGGCCGATGAAGGAGCCGTCCTCGTTGAACTGTCCGTCACCGCCCTCGCCGTAGTCCACCAGGCTGTCGTCGCTCTCGTCGCGCCGCACCGTGCCGTTGGACGGCGTGCGGCTGCCCTTCAGCGGCTTGTGGTCCTCGGTGTCGCTGTAAAACAAAACTCAGTTATTCACGGGAACGAAGTGGATCACGAGACTGAGCTCTTTAACCCTGAAAGCTCACGCAGGACACAGGCTGCTTTCTCTGCTGCTTCATCGCCTTCGCTCGGACAATCTGAGGCCTGCGTCCTGCAGACATGCAGGGTTAGAGCGACCAGTGCAGATTTATCAAAAGCGTGCTGCTAAGTCTAAGTCGTTCTTTTGTCTCCAAGTCTTTACAGTCGACATGCATGATTCCAAAATGCAGTTTTTCTTGTCAGTATGCTCCCAGTATGTCAATGCATTTCCTACTAAGAACAACCCCAAATCAATCCAAATTGTGTGGTTATGATCTTGCTTTTTGCCACTGCCAGACAGGAAGTAGGGGTTGCATGAATACTAGCATGCTAGTGAAACATCTGCATCTCCTCTTACCTCTCCATAGACCTAAACCCACACCACCCCAAAAAACAGATCACAATGGAAGGTGAAAAACACTTCGGGAGGATGCATTTCTTTTCATTCTAAAAAGGGTGTGGAAGCTAAATATGCTAAATCGCTAAGGATATATCCACATGTATGGGTATTTTATACAAACTCTCAAAAAAAAGCACAAGGAAACCAGCGCTAACAATATAGCCTTTGGCCAGCATTATTACAATGAAGCTAACTGATTCAAGGGGACCTGTTATGCTTATTTTAGCCCTTAGTATTGTGGACTCCTATAGAGCAGCTATGCACAATAACCCGCAAAGAAAATTTTCAAGATCTTCCAGAATCTGCACCCATTCCAGCTTGGATTTCCGAAGCAATCCGTTTTAATTTATTCCACCCACGGCCCGCCTCCGGGCTCACCCACTCTGCTGTGATTGGTCACACTCCCAAGCGTGGACATGAATATGCCCATATAAGGAAGTAGCTCGCTTTTAGCGCCATTCCAAATTTCCTTCAGGGTTCACTCTGAAACTTGGGTATGGTTTAACACCAGAATACAAAATTCTAACTATATTTATGGGTTAGAAAAGTGGAAAAAGCACAATAGGTCCCCTTTAAACAACCAAAAAAACTAAACAAAATGGTGACCCACCCAGCTACAAACAGCCCAAACAGTTGATGGTGAACTTCATTCATTCATTCATTTTCGACGGCTTTTCCTCACGAGGGTCACAGGGGGTGCTGGAGTCTATCCCAGCTGTCTTTGGGCGAGAGGCGGGGTACACCCTGGACAAGCCAATCACAGGGCACACATAGACAAACAACCATTCACACTCACATTCATACCTATGGACAATTTGGAGTCGCCAATTAACCTAGCATGTTTTTGGAATGTGGGAGGAAACCGATGGTGAACTGAAAAATCCAAAAGTACCAAACAAAAAGCCAATCAAACACTTCGAAATGTATTTATCTAAAAAAAAAATACCCATATTCTGTGGACATACCATACTAAAACAGGACGGTAGGTGCTGGGAGCTGATTGGCTGAGGCTGAAGAAGCATCAGTAGAAACTTAATACTGCCATTAGAACATGAAAGACAGCTACCTAGGTAGTTCTACGTGTTCGCTAATACTAAATGGCAATAATTAGGCCTGTCACGATAATCAATACAATAACTGTACAATAAATAGGAATAAACGCCATCATTTTGCCGGCCTCCATATATTGACATGTGCATACGGGTTTGTTTTCTTCCTCTCTGGAGGAGCCGGTCATCCAACAGGCTGGATGACAAGAGCGCTCACTCTGTAACACGTCATCGTGCACCAAAACGTTACACCTCATGAAATATAAACCGTATATTAAATCCCACAGTGTTGCTGTAAGTGAAGCAAGGATGTGTTTATGCAAATTAGCCGACGTCTGCATTGACACACAATGTCAACATCAGAGCATTTCCCGAGAAACTAATGTTTATTGCTTTTGGATTATTATGCCATATATTATCATTCCATGAAAGAAGACAATGTTGACAATAACATCATTTATCTGCAATCTATCGTTGACAAAATGTATTATCGTGACAGTCCTAGCACTAATAAACAACATGAAATGGTTATTATTATTATTGCTACTATTTTAGGCTTTGTTTATGATTGTGGCCTTGCCTCTGTGGAGGGTTTTGGGTGTCTCTGCTGCGTCACACAATGCTCTATGATGTCATCAAGTCAGAAAGAGTATAAAATAAGACAAAAGAAACAACAAAAGCATATTTACTAATGCTAATGACTTTGTGTCTCTCACCTGTATTCTCCGAATGTGCCATCATCCTCCTTCATGGGCTGGATCTCTGGGTCTTGGTGGGCTTCTTCTTTCTCTTTCACTACGGGAATGATAAAGGTTTAGTTTATTTCCAACGTGCGTGCAAGCAGACATAGCAGCATGGTTACGCAATTCAATGTGTGCAAAGAGAAGTGGCCCGCCAATAATAAATGAAAACTGCCACAAATAGATATGATGAAATTATCATAGATATACAATAATTCCTCATTTATCAAGATTATTATTTATTATTATAATTATTTATTTCATTTCCAGTCCTAACTGTGATAAATGATTCTCTGCTAAGTAGGATTCCTTATTTATAAATGAAATATTTCCGTAATTAAAGCATAGAAAACTTGTTTAAAACATTCTAAATTAATTTTTGAACACTATTAGAGCCCTGTAGACATGAACTAACACCCCTATGGTCACCTTTACACTCGTATTACCCAATATAGTCAACATAAAAAGAGAAAATAAGACATTTAAGACAAATTTAAGACTCAAACTCGGGTGTGTTGCTACAAATGTATTTCGGGGCTAGGAGAGCAGAGTGGCGCACGGACAGGAAGTGATGTCAGAGGTTCAGAGTTGAGTTTTAGCCTGGCGTGGGTTGAGGCCTGTGTTGTTTTTAGGGATTTATTTTTGTTTTTCCAGAGAGATTGTTGTGAGCAAGTAAGTCTGGTGCTTGTGTGTCTCACCGAACATGAAAGTAACATTACTGATCCCTACCGGCCAGACTAGAATACAAACATATACAGCGTCTTTGAATCCATCAACCTTGGGGTTTGAAAGACGACTTTGATGACATTGACCCCATGCTACCTTAAATTTTGGTTCTTGAAACTCCTTAAGGCGTACCTGGATATTTGCCGCCCTTGTTTCTTTTGATGAAGCACACAATGAGAAGCACCAGGATGAGGAGAGCGATGGCGCACATCAGTCCGATGAACCAGCCCTGGGTGGCGATGTCCACGTGGCGACTGGGCACGGCTACAAACACACAAAAAGGTGGACGGCGTTAAAAACAGTCAAAGAGCGATGCGTTCGAAAATGGGTTAATGCAATGATGGCGGTACCGGAAAGAAGGTGGAAGGAAAATAAAAGAAAGTTCTACGAGTGATGATCGTGATGACATGTTTGAATGGAATAACTACGCTGAGGCATGCCGCCTCACCTGGCACCGTAACCACCTCCTCATTGGTGCTGTGGAGCATCGGCCCGGCCGGGTCTCGAGCTACGACACGCACCCTATAGGACGTCCCTGGCTTTAAGCCTTTTAATACATGAGAGTGCGAGCTGTTTACCGACTCCTTTTTCCAGCCCTCTTTGCCTGAAAGTTCCGAATGGAGGAAGAGGGGAAGAAATATTTACCATCCATACATATTGTATTATTTATTATATGCTGCAAATACTAAGCAAAAGCCTTACTGTTTTCTACCGTGTACTCCACATAAATGTTCTTATGGTGTCCAAAGTATTCCCAACTGATCACTGCACCCTCCTCGGACACTGATGTGTTAACCGTGCCAAAGACGGGGCCTACAGAGGGTGCTAAGTACAAAAAAATATAGCATTTATTCCAAAATAGTTAGCAAAAGTGTCATATAACTATTGAGTATTGTAGCGGAGTTACAAACAAATAGTAATATATCTCTATAGCAATAACAGAAATACAAAAAAAACATGTGATATTGTATTTCCTTTCTATGTAATGAAGAAGTGACACCTCTAAACCTGCTTTTTCCACACATGTCCATTAGAAGCTGCGCTTTTTTTGCAGCAGAATTAAAGTCAGAGGTGTGAAATAGGGAATGATGTACCCTTGTGAAGCGGGGGAGACTGAGTGATGGGGGTAGTTGGGTCTGTGGGGCCTGAAAGAGTGAGAGAGAAAGTTAAACCGCCGACATGCTCAGCGCCTGTTTCACGGCATTTGATTCACAACAAAGTCATGCATGTACAGTGCATCCGGAAAGTATTCACAGCGCTTCACTTTTTCTACATTTTGTCATGTTACAGCCTCATTCCAAACTGAATTAAATTAATCTCTTACCTCAAAATTCTACACAAAATACTCCATTATGACAATGTGAAAAAAGGTTTTTTTCACATGTTTTGAATTTATTAAAAATAGAAAACAAAAAAATCACATTTACATAAGTATTCACAGCCTTTGCTTAATACTTTGTTGATCCACCTTTGGCAGCAATTACAGCCTCAAGTCTTTTTGAATATGATCCCACAAGTTTAGCACACCTATCTTTAGGCAGTTTTGCCCATTCTTCTTTGCAATAAGTCTCCATCAGGTTGGATGGGAGACGTCTGTGCACAGCCATTTTCAGATCTCTCCAGAGATGTTCGATCGGATTCAAGTCTGGACTCTGGCTGGGCCACTCCAGGACATTCACGGAGTGGTTCTGAAGCCAATCTTTTGAGATCTTGGCTGTGTGCTAATGTCTACTGTCTATATGGTCAAGGTACATGACAAGTCTACTGAGGTCAATAGCGCTCTGGAGCAGGTTTTCATCCAGGATATCTCTATATATTGCTGCATTCATTTTCCTTCTATCCTGACTAGTCTGCCAGTTCCTGCTGCTGAAAAACATCCCCACAGCATGATGCTGCCACCACCATGCTTCACTGTAGGGATGGTATTGGCCTGGTGATGAGCAGTGCCTGGTTTCCTCCAAACATGGCGCCTGGCATTCACACCAAAGAGTTCAATCTTTGTCTCATCAGACCAGAGAATTTTGTTTCTCATGGTCTGAGAGTCATTCAGGCGCTTTTTGGCAAATTCCAGACGGGCTGCCATGTTCCTTTTACTAAGGAGTGGCTTTCGTCTGGCCACTAGCTGCAGAGATGGTTGTCCTTCTGGAAGGCTCTCCTCTCTCGACAGAGGAACCCTGGAGCTCTGACAGAGTGACCATCGGGGCCTTGGTCACCTCCATGACTAAGGCCCTTCTTCCCCGATCGCTCAGTTTAGAAGGCCGGCCAGCTCTAGGAAGAGTCCTGGTGGTTCCAAACGTCTTCCATTTACGAATAATGGAGACCACTGTGCTCATTGGGACCTTCAAAGCAGCAGAAATTTTTCTGTATCCTTCCCCAGATTTGTGCCTCAAGACAATCCTGTCTCGCAGGTCTACAGACAGTTCTTTTGACTTCATGCTTGGTGTTTGTGCTCTGACATGCACAGTCAACTGTGGGACCTTATATAGACAGTTATTATATTTCCAAATCATGTCCAATCAACTGAATTTACTGCAGGTGGACTCCAATTAAGCTGTAGAAAGATCTCAAGGATGATCAGTGGAAAAAAGATGCACCTGAGCTCAATTTTGAGCTTCATGGCAAAGGCTGTGAATACTTATGTAAATGTGATTGTTTTGTTTTCTATTTTTAATAAATTCAAAAAAAGTCAAAAAAAAAAACTTTTTCACATTGTCATAATGGAGTATTTTGTGTAGAATTTTGAGGTAAGAGATTAAATTAATACAATTTGGAATGAGGCTGTAACATGACAAAATGTGGAAAAAGTGAAGCGCTGTGAATACTTTCGGATGCACTGTATCGTCGTCTCTCTGAAACTTAACAATAAGCATCATGCATATCACTACATGTTCATTAATGCACATTCATGCATTAAAAACAGAAATGACTACGAGCTACACTGCATTGATATTGCCGTGGACGTCTGCGGTGTATTCCAATAAGAAAGTTAATTGGAGTATTTTAAAGCATGCAACTGCAACAAAGATGGCCGACATGCTATGGGAATGCAGCCACATGAATACATTTTGTGGTTAAAGTGGTTACAGTTACAGCTGCAGAATCCTACTAAATTATAGAGCATACAGAATCAGGTCTATCCCATAATAAAAAAAACATGCAGTGGTATTAAAACAATAAACTGCAGGGACTTCCAGTGGTTACCTTTGCCCACCTCTGCAGTCGGAGCAGTGGGAGCTTCAGAGAGAAAGCAAAAAGAGACGGAGAGTGGCGACACAGGAAGTTGAGTGTGGTAGCACTGCATGCAATTTCACGCCACCCCCCCTCTCCACCCCCCCACCACGACACACACACACACACAAACTCTTCATCACAGTTAACTCACTTGTTTCCATGAAGGTGGAGGCCTCTTTCGTGATGCTGGGTCCGGCTCCTTTTATGGTTTTTGCGTTTAAGTCAAACTTGTACTGCACGCTGGAGTTCAAGCTGTCCAGAGTCACGGTTGTCTCGTTGACGGGAAAATCCATGATCTTGACGAGCCCTGTTTCTATGGTGGCGTTGGCTAGGTGAATGAGAGAAACATGAACCACAAAAGACACATTTGTACAGCTTTAAATGTTTTTTTTTCACAAAAACTACAAATATGGACGCCGTGAAGATGCGGTTGGTACCTGGTTGGTATCTGAGAGTGTATCCAATAAGGCGTCCGTTGTTGTTCAGCGGTGGACCCCATTCCAGAGTCAAAGAATCCAAACCAGGGTTCACTTGTAGAAACGAAGGAGGGCCTGGAACTGAAACAGAACAAGAACTTAAACCAGGTACATAAAACCATGTTCAATTTTGGGTGTACACACCTCCTTCAGGTGTCTCAAACTGCTTATCTGGACTAGGAGGGCCTTCCCCTTTGCTGTTCAGGACCCTGATGAAGAGGTTGTACAAGCTGTAGGGTTGGAGGCCCGGAAGATGGCCCTCAGTCAGATTCCCGTTGAAGGTCAGAACCTGGTCTTGAGATTCTTGATCCGCTTCCTCCTCTGCCTCATGCAAGCCTCGCTCACGGCGGTAATATACCTGCCAGACACCATGCGGGGACCGTTAGAGGTTACTTATGTAGAACCTCAGGGAAACATTTGGTGGTTCCTTCAAGGTTATTTGGGAGAGTAGCTTCAGAGAACCATTCCAGGTTCCTTTAACTCAGGGGTCAGCAACCTACGGCTCCAGAGCCGCATGTGGCTCTTCAGCCTCTTTGTTGTGGCTCCCTTTGCAATGCTCAAATATTTGTTTTAACACCCAAATGAGGAAAATATGCATCTTTTGAAAAAAATCCGACTTTCTGTGAGGCCGTATACTAGCAAGAGTACTTGATCAACTCCACTTTTTCTCTACTGTGATATCCCAAAATTCCCTCAATCAAAATCTTGGGAGACTAGCAAATTGCTCTGGATGTGAGCATGTTGCTACACATTTCTTAAGGCGTGCATGGGGAGAACATGCAAACTCCACACAGAGATAGCCGAGGGTGGGATTGAACTCGGGTGTCCTTGCTGTGAGGTCTGCGCGCTACCCACTCGACCGCTATGCAGCCCCTATATTCTGCTGTTAAATTATGTTTCACGGCTCCATTCTATTTATCTTCAGTGAGCGAGGGGGTAAAATGGCTCTTTTGATAGTAAAGGTTGCAGACCCCTGCTAACTGTAGTTACCTAGCATAGCATTCATGAAACCATCAGAAGTTCATTAAATAGTTGGCAGTTAGAATATAGCATACAAGGTCATCCTAGTGAGGATAAACGGCATAGAAAGTACTCTAGATGGATGATATATTTGTCTGGGATAGGCTCCGGCACCCCCGCGGCCCTTGTGAAGATAAGCGGTATAAAATGAATGAATGAATATAATCTTTTTTTAATGCATTTTTCTGACCTATAAATGTAGTTAGAATGTTGCATTCCTGTGTTAAATGATACCAAAATTTCACAAAATACAGCTGAATAGGTGCAGATTCTGGAAGAACTTGAAAGCTTTCTGTGCTGAAGCTGCTCTATAGGAGTCCAGAAATCAATACAAAGAGCCAAAATAATAATAGGTAATAGATCCCCTTTCAAAAAATAATATATTTACAAGCTGCTACGACTAATATTCCAGTACTTACAAACCTAATGGGCTGACTTTATTATCTATTTGGTTACTGTGGCCCTGACACTTGTGTCATCATTGTGTAACCACCTTTGCTGTCTCTATTAGCAATGTATGCTCAAGTGTCAGGGTTGCGTGCGACAGTCATTGGTAAATTATCCTTCAGATGTCATGCCATAGCAAACAGAATGATAGCACGGGTACACAACCTTCAGTCACACAAGGACTCCTCCATTTTGTTACCTTGTATCCCTTCAGTTTCCCCCTGATTGAGTGAGACGACACCGGCTCCCAGTGCACTTCTGCTACGGTGCTGTTGTGAACCATGACCAGAACACCATCCGGCGCAGATAAAGGCACTGCAGTGGGAAACCAAAACCAGAACCAGCTAGCATAGAGTCACTAGGTCTTAACCGACAAGAGAGATTTCACTCACGATCTTCCCCGGAGTACCCGATGATGACTTCAGCTTCTGGCCCGTTGCCATAGTCGTTCAGAGACTGGACCTTGATCTCGTAGGGGGCAAAGACAGGGGTTCCGGACACGACCAGCTGTGAGGCGTTGGCTACTGTCCTGGAAGACCACTCTTGATCCACGTCCTTCTGTCTCCATTGGACTTTGTACTCCAGACCAGGGCCGTTGGACTGCAGTCCTGTTAGTGACTAAGGAAACGTTTTATTGTCAATGTGGTGCTAAAAATAAGCAGCTATGAGGATGGGAGGGTCCTTTACTTACTCTCCAGGAGATGACCAGGTTCCCTGGTTCTGTTCCTTCTCCCTGAACGTGTGACGGATTATCATCAGGGGCTGCAAGACGACAAAAACCTTTGACTATTTTGCTTTGAAGTATCTCAGTTTTTTCACATTTTTGAGGCGGTACCTGCAGGGTTGGTTCGGTATTGGCGTGACGCCTGGCTAGGCTGGCTGTACCCCACCTGGTTCTTCGCAAGTACCCGGAAGGAGTAGTACACATACGGAGAGAGGTCCAGGTGTGCCGTCGTGCTCATACCCGGGACCTCCGTAAAGTTGACCCAGACATTTGGCTGGTGTAGCAAATCCTCGAATTGGATCAGGAACTCTTCAGAAAAAGAAAAGCAACCAAACGTTTATCTCCTGTTACGTTTACAGATCACGTTGGTGGTCACATGCTCTTTTTATACTCTGTGTGGGACTGTTGTGTTCATCTCCTGGGATCCAAGTGAGCCGAACACTCCTTTCAGTCTGGTCCGTGAGTTCCAGGTCAGTGGGCGGGTCGGGTTTCTCTGCAAAAAAAAAAACAAAAACCAAAAGATACTCTTTAGAAACACTGTCAACTGGGTTTTCTGTACTTCCTAGTGATGGCACCTGTTATTTTTAATCAAGGCATTTTTATTTGGTTTAAAATAATTTTAAATATATTTTACATATTTATTTATTACATTATTATATATACTATTATATATAATAATAATTCTTATTTAAAAAAAAATATGAAAATGAATTATTTTTCATTATAATTAAATTCTAAAAATAATTATTAAAATCATAAAAATTAATTAATATTCACTTAAAATACCTATAAAATATGTATTATCAAAAATGATATCTAATTTAAATTGTGTATATATTTATATTTATATATACATATATAATTCTAAAATATAAATATATTATTAAAATGCATAAATATATTCAAAAATATTAGAATTTTAAACAAATGAATATGATAAAATTACTAAAAAGAAAAGTGAAATATTATTAAAAATGTGCAACAATAAAAACTATAAATTAGACAAAATGATTTTAAACTATAACCCGGAAATTGCTGCTGTTGACAAAACATATGTGGTAAAATATCCAATACTACACTCAGAGTACACAATATAATACTAGCTACGATTAATAATTCTTTGTATAAATATCAGTATATTAATAGCACTGTGGTCGTCATGTAGGAGATATTAGAAACACCTCAGTGCAATGCAGACAACAATCAACAGAAATGAATGTTAGATGAAATGTGGGGGGTCACATGACTACACTGTGGACAGTTTGTTTACCGTAGACAATAGCTGGAGTAGGAGTAGCCTCTGAGACAGCAAGAATCAAAGAGTAGAGTACAAAACGTTAGTACAAGTGACAGATATTTCAACTGGCAGAAGAAAAGCAGGAAAAATATAAAAACAGAAGCTCCTGTTTTCATTTCTACGCTGACGCAGAAAGCGGTAAATGAAGAGGAAGCGTACCGACAACGGTCAGCATGGCGCTGGCGGAGTCGCGGTCCAGGGTTGTGCTCATGATGCAGGTGTACGTGCCCTCGTCTTCGTCAGTCACATCCTTGATGGTCAGACTGTCTGCATCCACCTCAAACCTAGCAAACGGCAAACAGGACGATTTCAACTCGTATTTCCTTTTAGGCCACACGGTCAATGTACTGCACCTCTCGTCGTCGGGCAGCTTGCCGTTGTTTTTGAGCCAGGTCATGGTGGGGATGAGAGAGGGGTCGTGTTTGACTTTACACTCAAATATGGCGCTCATGCCTCTCTGCACCACCTTGTATTCAGGCTGCTTAAGGATGCGCGTGGGCTCTGGAAAACCGAAGAGGTTTGTATGGTAATGGTAATGGTTGAATTTCATTTGAACATGCATTAGATTACAATTGAATGCATCACATAATCAGTTCACAGTTCCACGTGTCCAAAAGGAGTAGGAAGAAGCAAAGCTTATTAAATCCTACCCCTCCATCTGGTACTTTTACAATCAGTAACTGTTACATTTGTTCACTTCCTGCTTTCCATAATACAGTTTAAGGTTTTTTTTTTTTAATAATGTACCTCGTACCGAAGTACGAGGTGATATGAAGTCATTTATTGTTCTTATTACATCCATAATTATTTTAGGTGTTCACTACCATGCTACGTGATAACCTGTATAATATTTAGGGTTGGTGTCGGACCTTTAACCTCCAGGAAGACGTGGTTCTCTTTGATGCCAAGGTTGTTGGTGGCGATGCACGTGTATTTCCCGCTGTTCTGCGACTGGGCCACGTTGATCTCCAAAGTCCCGTTCTCGTGGATCACATAGGAGTCTCCGCTCTTGATGCTGATCTTGCTGTCTTTGAACCTGCGTAGAAAAAACAGCATCATTGTTTGTTTTTTTGCTTAATTATTGAGTTCACTTTTAACCATTTTGTTCAAGTGTGGTTCTTACCATGTGATGGTTGGTATCGGTGAGCCAAAGGTGGCACAGTGTAGCAAAGCAGGGCTGTTGGTGATGACTTGGTACACTTGGTTGGGGGGAGTGAGGACCCTTGGGGGCTCAGCTACAAGAAGAAGGACAGGGCGGGGCTTGTAAAGCAAAACAAAGTAACCAAATACAATACTGACGTTTTGCACTTACCAAGAACACTAACAAATGCATTGGCAATCAGGTAGCCAAATTCGTTGGATGCGTTACACTGATAAACGGCACTGGACCCGGACTGCACGTTGCTAAGAATCACTGTGTCGTCGTCCACCTTGCGGGTGTGGTCCTCTGGGGCATCTAGCAGAATAGACCGTATTTAAGGAAAACATGTATACCGTAAATGTTCCAGTTAACCCCTCTAATCCTCCTATAGTCCCTGAATGTGTGGTCTCCAAAAGCAAATCACAACTGGGGAGTCTAATTAACGCAAGGTCGCGATTGGCTGTGGCTGTAAGCAACCTCCAGATGTTTACATTGTAAGTACCATGAGTAATTAGCATCCAGCAGCTTTATCTATCTCTGTAAGCTCTTTAAAATGTTGCTTTTAATACAACATTGGTTCTGTTGCTGCATATTCATTTTCACTTTCTCATGCATTCCAAATCATTAATATAATTAAACTTGCTGTAGGCAACCTCCAAATGTTTACATTGTAAGTACCATTAGTGATTAGCATCCAGCAGCTTTATCTATCTCTGTAAGCTCTTTAAAATGTTGCTTTTAATACAACATTGGTTCTGTTGCTGCATATTCATTTTCACTTTCTCATGCATTCCAAATCATTAATATAATTAAACTTGCTATACTGTATATATTGAGCTTTCACAGCTTGCCCAATTTGTACTCACTCTCTAACGGGACGCCATTGATGAACCATCTTATTTCCGGCTTGGGGTCTCCATTGACCCTGCAAGTCAGAATGCCGGTTTCATTTGGGGCAAGGATCAGGTTCCTGGGAGCGCTGATCCAGAAAGGAGCAGCTGGTGAATAAAAAAAAGGAAGTGAGAAACCTGACAGAACAGTACAAAGAGAAAGGAAATGGGATAAAATGTGATTTTGGTACCTTTGACAGTGACCTTGATGACATGGTCCACTGTCCCCAGGCGGTTGGTGGCCGTGCAGGTGTAGTCGCCTGCGTCGGCTTCACTGACATCTGAAATCTTGACAGTTTTCTTGTAGTTGAGGAAGGACACCCTGCTGGTGGGCAGCTCTCCGCCATCTTTCTGCCATGACATCTCCGGAGTGGGCCTGACATAGGAACACTTATTGACTTATTCTGCTGCTATTAGAGATGACAAAGCATACTTACAAGCCCTCTGCGATGCATTCCAGCTCCAGAGTCTCTCCTCGTAGAACCATCTCGGTGCTGGTGTCACCCAAAGGCGTCATGAAGCCTGGGCGGTACTCCCCTGCTGGGTTGGCTAAACGGAACAGGACACAAAACCTGATCAGATCCCCTTATAGGTGTTTCATTGTGGCGGTGTGACACAATGACAGAGGGGGGTTGGAAAACACAACACAAAATGTCTTTTATATCTATTAAGCCTCAAAAATTAATTCACTAATAATTAGTTCTAATAATGGTGCAAATCTTATTTAGAAAGGTTTTTCGATGCTCTAACTATGAAAATATTCCATTTATTAATATTGAATCCTACTTAGTTGAAATTGACTGATGGCAGTTGGGTCTGGAAGCACTTAATTGCGATAAACGAGGGATTGTCTGTGTGGGACTGTGTTGGAGGGGCGGGCCAGTAGGAGTGAAATCAGGGTGAGGATTTACACTAAAAATGTCGCACTCACCACTAAATTTAGTGATATTGTACAAAGAAGCCACAGTCTCATTCATTGTATCCACTGGAACAACAAGAAAACCATAAGCATGCAAAACAGGCAGATAGACCAACACAACAAAACATGACATAAATGACATAAATCACACAAAAGAATAATAAAAAATACTTACTCTCGAGGACTGTGACAGAGATGGGCTGCTTCTGCTGAATGGTCTGTGTATGCGGGAAGCGGGCGTAGCAGATGTAGTCATTCCTGGTGTCCTCAGACAGGACGTTGGAGAAGTACAAGTCGCCGTTCAGGGCCTGGGATACGCGTCTGTCGAGTGGCAGCCTCTGGAAATCTGATGCGGACAGACCCCGTTTAAGAATGTTCATTTTTCGACCTTTTGTATTTAATTGCGGACTCCTATAGAGCAGCTACACACAATAACCTGCATGGAAAAATGTCTAGATCTTCCATAATCTGCACCTATTCCGGTTCTATTTCCTTGGATTTGTGCAGTTAACTTTACAGGACAAATGAATAGTTGTAATTTCCACCTGTAAACAACATATCTTATGTTGTCAATATCAAATAAAGGCTTACTATTATCCATCCAAAATATGACAGGAGGCGGCAGCCCTGCTGGGGGTCGGCACTGCAGCACCAGGGAGACCCCCATCTGCACCGTGATGGCCTCAATTCTTTCCTTGGACCACAAGGGGGACCCTGGGAGTCACCATTGTTGCATAAAATGCATTAACAACACTGCATAGAATTGTAATTATGGTAATGGCTTGTATCATATAATATGCTTAACAAGTTACACTATAGAACATCACATGTTTGAATTTGCATGACTTAACATGTTCGAAAAGGAGCAGGGAGAATAACAGTCTCTCCTTGTCTCATAAATGACTGAAAATGATAAATAAATAATGAACAGCTAATTAAATACATCCTTACTGGACTGTCTGATGACAATGTTGTTGGATACAGCTGTGCCGTGGTCATTATGGGCTGTGCACTGGTACGTCCCTTCATAAGCCTCTGCCTTTTCGCCGCTGATGTCGATGACCAGAGTGCCCGAACCGGGCTTCATTAGAACTTTGGGGTCTTTCTCCACATCAAAATGGGTTCCGTTTCGTGTCCAGGAAAAGCTAGCGAATAACATTTTATTTTAAGAGCGAAAGAGAACGGGGGTATGAATCATTAATTGTGTTGCAGGAGGCATGCTATATAAAGTGTTGCTAATTCAGTCTGACAGGTGTGTTTCTTGGTCGATTGGTTTCCATGACAACCCTTGCAAAGGCTAAATTTGCCCCCCTCCCCGCCCCAGAGCAGATCAATCATAACACAAGTCCATTTCTGACTATATGGTATTTTTTTATATTTCCTTACCTGGGATGAGGCTTCCCTTTGGCTTCACAGTGGATAACGATGTTCTCCCGTGGGTCGAAAATATAGTCCTTGGGGGACTGTAGCGTTATAGTTGGGGGCTGGGGCACTGCAGGAGCAGGAATTGTTACAATAAATAAACATGCAACTGTGTTAAAACACATTGGCTGCATGCAACGAGGACACAGCATAGCAGGGACAAAAGTATTGGGACACGTGAAAGCAGATATGTGTGCAAAAGTGGTCCAATACTTTTGTCATGTAGTCCAATGACACTCCAAACAAGTATTAGGAGAGATGCATGCGTTTTGTGAAGGCACGGCAAAAAAAACTATTAGTGCACAAAAAGTTGGGGCGCACTTACATCCTTCCAGAACTTTTGCTTTTATTGTCCACCATGAAAACAGAACCACAGTGGTAGAATAAACCGCAGTGGGGTTAGTTTGTGCAGTGGGTAAGAATATCACAGTTTCTAGTGAATTATTAGACTATACTAGGACTGTATGGAAAAGTCTGCCTATAGTGTATTGGATTATGTCCGTGATACTTACGGTCAAGAGGCACTTCCAGCGCTGACGTCATGTGACACAGGAACACCATAAGAAGAACTCCAAAGCTCAAGCGGAAGTCCATGTTGTTTTGTTTCAACCCTGCAAAAAGATTGAAAAAGGGGCAATTTTGCAACATCAGCTCTTGTGGTGCCCCAAACACGAATGAGACACAACGACCGTCAATTATGCCACGTGTTGGCCTGTAAACATGTGCCACGCGAGTGCACCCAAGCAGAACAACGAGCATGAGCAACAAGGACCCGCGGGCCTCTACGGCCTCTTGTAAAGAAAGCCACAAACATGTTGACATTAACAGGCTTTGGCAATAGAGAGCAGGGAACTGTGCCAGTGTTGGAGCTTCAGCTGCAGTCCAACACATCTGAAATGATGGTGGGTAGCTTTACATTCTACTCCTCATATGTCTATGCTATGCATCCATGTAAAACGTGTGAGCTAATGGGACCTCAGGCTAAGGCTCATCACGCTCACACTGGATACAACGCTAATTGGTCTCATTGGTCAGACACAAAGTTATAATGCTTTGGGCTTGGTTATAATAATGAACCATGCTATCCTACCTGACAACATGTGCTGGTGATATAATGCGTCTCTTGGAGTGATACTCACAATGGGGATTTTGGTAATGGTAATGGTTTAATTTCATTTGAACATGCATCAAATTACAACTGAATGCATCACACAATCAGTTCACAGTTCCACATGTCCAAAAGGAGTAGGAAGAAGCAAAGCTTATTAAATCCTACCCCTCCATCTGGTACTTTTACAAATCAGTAACTGTTACATTTGTTCACTTCCTGCTTTCCTAAGGTTTTTTTTTGTTCCGTACCAAAGTACAAGGTGATATGACCATCCAATGACATAATGGGTACCATAGTAAGTGTCAATATAGTGATGTATATATATAGCACATCATGACTGGTTGAAGACTCTTCATCCTTGTATTTAGCAAACATCAACTGCTTGTATTGTTTCTTGAATTGGCTCATCGTTGTGCATTGTTTGAGGTCCTTAATCAATCCATTCCATAGTTTGATTCCACATACTGAAATGCTATGACTTTTTAACGTAGTCCTAGCATAGAAGTGTTTCAAATTTAGTTCCCTGAGATCATATTTCTCCTCTCTTGTAGAGAAGTATTGGATGACATTTTTAGCTAATTGGTTATTTTTTATCCTTATGCATTATTTTAGCTGTTTGAAGATGAACTATATCAGCAAGTTGAAGTATTTGTGATTTTAGAAATAAGGAGTCAGTATGTTCTCTGTAGGCGGCATTATGAATTATCCTTACTGACCTTTTTTGCAGTACATTTAGCGAGCGAAGATTGGTAATAGAAGATTTTTTTGACTGAAAAATCGGTAAATGAACAACAATTTAGGCAAAAATCTATGAAAGATGACATGAATCTCTTTGACACGTGTCCCTAAAGCAACATGCCAAGTTGGTCACTGCACAACCTTTAGTCAGAGAGGCATAAGTCATCACGCATGCAATAACAGTAGAGTCCACTTTGTACAGTACTCTAGTGTATTCTTTCATTTGGGAGATACACTGTGGTGTATTTTCCCTTTAGCGTGCTATCGAAGTAAAGCTACTTCTAACGACCCCAGTGACATTGCAAAGGAGACTCTCGCTTTGTAGTAGGAGATGACATCATACAGCTGTCGAAGCACCAACTAGGCATGTGCAGACCGCTGCTCTGTGTAAACACCCAAAGAAAAGGCGAGCCTCCAGTCTGTTTCACATCTCTCTACCACTTTTTTAGACCAGAAAGTAGCCCGGCTGTGGGATTGATTGGTCTTTGCAGGCTGCTACCAGAGCGCAGACAATACCTGATGAATGTTGCACTTCCCTTGTGTTGACATTGTGTGCCGGCATTCGGTGAAGCTATGCAAAGCGTTATGCAAATACTACAGGTTTCCAGAGTAACCATTTCAAGGAACTAAACCCTGATGATTTAATTGCGGACTCCATCATATGTAATCACTGTTGGAGCCTCTTCTTTTGGTTCTCGCATCGTCCACACAATCCCTGCCTGCTGTTTTTGAGCAGGCTTTGGAAAGTGCTGATGGTCAGCATGCCGCGGACGTGTCTCTCTTACATCCGCTGCATTCTATTGTCCCCCCCCCTGTGCTGTTTACCCATGGGATAGCGCTGAAATGGCAAGGGCTACTATAGGGCATGAGGTGATTAAAATGACTTTAGAGACTAAGTGACAAGTTTAGTGGCCAATAGACCACAGTACTGGATTCACAATTATGGTGCTTAGTCCTTAATTTGTATTTTAGCTCATTTAGTTAGTTCATTTAACCATTTTTACACTTGAAAATTAGGCCAAGAATAAGTACAACTTGCATTAAATGTGCATATGTTTTTACTAAGAAGAGCCTGCATTCATATAATGAATATATTTTTGAAAACCAGCAATACAGCCTACTCCAGCTACACCCTGGACTGGTGGCCAGCCAATCACAGAGCACATATAGACAAACAACCATTCACACTCACATTCATACCTATGGACAATTTGGAGTCGCCAATTAACCTAGCATGTTTTTGGAATGTGGGAGGAAACCGGAGTACCCGGAGAAAACCCACGCATGCACGGGGAGAATATGCAAACTCCACACAGAGATGGCCGAGTGTGGAATTGAACTCGTGTCTCCTCGCTGTGACGCCTGCATGCTAACCACTCGACTGATGTGCAACCCAACACGCAACCATTATTGTTAAAATAGCTAGCAACACAAGCGGGCATCAAGATAATTATATGTGTCATGGTCTGGGGCTGCACGAGTGCTGCCGGCACTGGGGAGCTGTGGTTCAATGAACTTCCTAAGTCAATAGATATTCTCAAGATCCTCAAGAGACATAAAGCTAACCATGGAAATGTTTGCGACCTTGGGATCATGTGACTAAGACACACAAATCTAAACAAAACCTGTTAGCATTAGGCTAGCACAATGACTGTTGCTTTAAATTAGGCTTCCCTGAATTAGGTTCCTCCTCAGAATCCAAATGTATCAAAAAACACATAGTCTTACTACAATATTAACATATACGTATTGTACATAAACTACTGATACAGAACGAGGTGTCAATATTATACAGTACACTAATCACTGTTATGCAACACAGGAGGCATCCAGGCTGGTCCACCAAAAGTATAAATCAATAACAACACTCAGATAGAGCTGGTCTACTCCATGTTGAAAGCCAATGTACAGTCAGCAATTTTTACAGACTGTTGCTTTAAAGCAGGGTTCCTCCTTATTAAAGTCTTGCCATAATATTGACATATATTGTACATGAACTGATGATGAGGGGTGTAAATAGACTATGTAGGGTTGTCATGGTAATGACAAGACAACATTAATGTCTCTTCTCTTCCATTCCTGTGATTATTGTACTATACTGTATATGGTTTATCATTACACAGCATTAAAGCAGAGGGTGTAAACGTGGATCCATTCTGCAACATAAACAAGAGAAGGGAAGGCCGTGACGAGAGAGCTGCCGTGGTGGCGCAACAAGCTGACTTTTTTCTCTCCTCTCTCTCTCTCATCCATCCATCTGTTCATTGGGATTAGCGTGGAGAAGGGCCGAGGGGATTTTAACCTCTTTGCATCATAAATAAAACGGCTTGAACCATGACTCGGCGCTACAATCACAGTGACACAATGCAGGTAGTGAGAATAGTAAATAGTAGGTGCTGTGTTGTGCTATACATGCGTGACTTCAAGATACGGAAGCAAAAATAGCATTTTTGAAAGCTGGTAGATGGTAAATAAACAAATGAATAAAATATTCAGATCTACAAAGGAGGTGGAGGTCCAACAATGTGTAGAATCTGGTGCTATATTGTGATAAATTAGGTATTATTCTCAAGAAAGCAATTAAATATAGTCACTGGGGATTCAATCAATAACCACGATGTCTCCAGCCATTTTTATTACTTCTACCAACATCAGGGGCGCCACACACTCCCCTCGGGCGTCCCTCCGTGACTGTGAATGCATTATGATAATCTCCAGAGAGAAGCTCCATTCATCTCACATTAGCGCTACAAATGTGACAAAGAAAGCCCCGTATGGACACGGAGCTATTAAAAGTGCCGTTAGCTCGGCCCGGGGAGCACGAGTCGCCATTAATAGGCCCGACTCGAGTTGTTTCAACTGATTGGATGAGGTGGGGGCGACCGGAGAGGGGTCTTGCCATTGAACCTCGTATCGTGACACGGCTGAGTAGCTGCTGCCGCCGGGCGTGGAGTGACAGATTGGAAGGAGAGTGGCAAGCAAGGCCCCAAGCGGTGACATGTTGCCATGGAAACGGAGGGATACATTGTCGGCAAAGCAAAGAAGGCAGACAGGCAAAGCCAGGAAAAGGAGAAGCCAAAAATGATGGGGCTGGTGTGATTGTGTAGACATGAACAAGTGAGGAGGCAAGTGAAACATGTATAATTAACTGACTAATCTGAAAGCATTTCATCTAAGGAGGAATTGAGGGGGTGGAGAGACACATAAAGAAAGGAGAGGGAGGGAAGGGGCAGAGGAAAAGTCAAAAACCCAAGCTCCTGCACATTGCTATGGCGATGCAGAAGACACTAGAACAAGAATATTTCACAAAAAATTGCCTGAATTTAGTCACTACATTACACAAATACTTTCTTAGAGCACGTTAATGACCTTCTCAATATGTTTAACATTACTAGAGAGCTTTGAACATGAAATAACACCCCTATAGTCACCTTTACACTCATATTATCATAGACATAAGCAATTTAAGATACTACTGTGTTGGTATAAATGTGTTCCCTAGGCCAGGGGTCAGCAACCCACGGCTCCAGACCCTCATGTGGCTCTTCAGCTTCTTTGTTGTGGCTCCCTTCGCAATGCTCAAGTATTTTTTAACACCCGAATGGGAAAAATACGCATCTTTGTAATTCGTTTTTTAAAAATCTGACTTTCTGTGAGGCCCTGAATGTATCCTGGCTGAGTTATGACTATTGATTGGATGATTGTTTTTAAATTATATTTTGTGGCTCTCGTCTATTAAAAGTAAAAGGCTCTTTTGACAGTAAAGGTTGCCGACCCCTGCCCTAGGCGGACAGGAAGTGATGTCCAGGGTTCAGAGTTGAGTTCCAGCTCATTAAAGGAGCTTTTATGTTTTTAATTAGGGGTTATTGCACCTGTTCTGGGATAATTCAAACTTGCAAAAAATGCCTGCCATCGGTGAGCAAGTCTGGTGCTTGTGTATCTCAACAACCATTAAATGGCTATATGTTTTGAGTAATAACAGAACATTTTCAACCACAAAACAGCGTGATTTATTTATTTAATTTTAAGAAACCTTAATAGAAGTGGAGAGAGATGATGGTATTTTTAATTATTCTTCATTTTTACTCATCAAAATAGTCATCATTTAAAAAAACATCTACATCACGTACCAGGGAGCAGCCCGATGAAAGCATAGCCCAGCATTGGGTAAAAATAGATTACATGGCATCACTGCCACTGCACTGAACATTGAAATATTCCCAAGAGATGACAAGACAAGAACCACAGCATCATCTTGGCTGTTTGTCTAATCACGCGAGAAGCGGCGTGGTGCACTTGGATTTATTACGTGTGAATAAATTAGCCGTCTTTATGGACCCGTTGGGACGCGACATGCAATGGAATATTTTAGACCCCAAGCATGAATAGCAATATGTTAGTGCCCTCAGCTGAAGGCTTTTATTGATCGGTCTAACTTAGTGACTGTGTCCTCCCCGGCTGCGTCTCACTGGCATGACCGGCCTCTTAAAGACGCTACGGCGGCCATTTAAATGGCACAATCAGAGACGTGTGGCACCTGCAGGCCGTCAGACGAACCATCTGTGCGCGTGCGATGAGATTTTAGCAAAAGCCTGGAGCTGTTCGGCGAACATCTGTCTCACGGTTTCCAGTTGTCATAAAAAAGAAAGACAAATGACCTAATTAAGACGTGCCATATTGCTGGAAAACAATCGTCCTCATTGTCGACATATTAAAACGCACACAATACTAAAAAACATTTGACAAATTCTAAGAAAATAATATAACTATTGCACTGAACCATCATACAAGCGCTCTCGTGCATTTGAACAATACAAAGTGCACTCGTGCATTTAACCAACACACACCAAACGACCGCAGTTAAGAAACACACAAAGGGACTTGTGCATTTTAACAATGCAGTATGCTAGCATATGCAAACAATACAAAAACACTTTTAAATGTACTTGTGTACTGGTACATTTATTCATTCATTCATTTTCTACCGCTTTTCCTCAAGAGTGTCGCAGGGGGTGCTGGAGCCTATGCCAGCTGTCTTCGGGTGAGAGGCGCGGTACACCCTGGACTGGTGGCCAGCCAATCACAGGGCACATATAGACAAACAACCATTCACACTCACATTCATACCTATGGACAATTTGGAGTTGCCAATTAACCTAGCATGTTTTTGGAATGTGGGAGGAAACCGGAGTACCCGGAGAAAACCCACACATGCACGGGGAGAACATGCAAACTCCACACAGAGATGGCCAAGGGTGGAATTGAACTCGGGTCTCCTAGCTGTGAGGCCTGTTTTCATGTCAAAATAGTATAAATATGACCATGCTGGTGTTTCTTGCACATGTTTATATATTTGGCCTGCCACAGATAAATTTTTACTGTTACAGATAGAATCGGCACTTGGTTTTAAGACCTGTGATTCCGAGCTAGCAACTTTGTTGTTATTTTAGAGAGTAACTACATCAGAGATTCATTCATTTTCTACTGCTTATCCTCACGAGGGTCGTAGGGGGTGCTGGAGCCTATCCCAGATGTCTTCGAGCGAGAGGCGGGGTACACCCTGGACTGGTGGCCAGCCAATCACAGGGCACATATAGACAAACAACCATTCACACTCACATTCATACCTATGGACAATTTGGAGTCGCCAATTAACCTAGCATGTTTTTGGAATGTGGGAGGAAACCGGAGTACCCGGAGAAAACCCACGCATGCACGGGGAGAACATGCAAACTCCACACAGAGATGGCCGAGGGTGGAGTTGAAACCCTGGTGTCCTAGCTGTGAGGTCTGTGCGCTAACCACTCGAGCACTGCGCCGTGCCGCCCCCACGAGTACATTTAATGAAAACTAAATTAATTGTAGTAGAGTAATGCATGAATGGAATTTTTTTAAATTATGTGAATGAAAGAAAGGACAGTAGTAACCAAGCTACAAGTGCCTTTTTCTCATTTTAACAGTCTGAGAATGTCCTTCAGATGTGATGTTTCTCTCTCTCTCTCTCGCTCTCTCTCTCTCACACACTCTCACACACACACACGTGCACACACACAGCGACAGGCAGACAGACCGTGCACTCTGCAATAAAAGCAGCAGGCAAAGAGCTGAGTTTAATCACTGAGATTTACAACCTCTTGGAAGTTTACCCCCAACCCCACCCCGTCCCTCCTTTCCCCAAGAGGTTAAAAGGACAAATGTGCCATTTCTGCAGTTCCCACCCTTGACATCCCTCAAAAGCAGCATCAGCAGCACACAACGTAGTCATCATAAATGTCACACAGAGATGGCGACTATCTTAAAAGTAGTAGAGAGTTTTTGCAATAAAATGTCTCCAATCAAGATTGTCATGACAAAGAAACATCCCTTGGCTGAGGAGAAGAATGATGCAGAGGCATGAGAAAGTGGGAAATGAGAGTGGGTGAGGGTAGGCAAACAGGGGACGGCTATAGGATGCCTGGGAGACGACTAATATTGACGGTCTATACGCAAACTGTGTGTCACAACCTAATATTTGTCTTCTCAGACTCGAGTCGGAAATGATTCCAGCATCACTGCGACCCTCAAAGTTGCCGACATGTGCACGGTTGCATCCTGCACAGCTCTGCACGCCGTGACGATTAGCGGTGCTGAGCCCGTGGCACGCCACACAAGCAGCAGGCGGCCAGGCAGCAGCTATCCCCAAACAAAAAAAGCCCCCCAGTCAGCATTTTGCCACTCAGTAAAACATGCTGTCTGTGCTAATGAGCGTAGCCCCAAGCCAAGACATGTTTATCCCAGGATAGGACACCACTCGGTTTCATTTGCTGGTCTATAAAAAGGGTTGCGACTCTTTAAGTGCAATTAACATGACAACCTTCTGCTGTAGCAATCACTGAATATCCATTTAGCACAACAATATGTTTAGAAACTCATTTACGGGGATAACTGGCACACTTTACTGGAACCTTACACGTAGTAGTAATAGAATCAGGAGACAATTATTGTTATTTCAATACATTACTATGCAAATATGTTCTCATTATATTAGAATGTTATATAAGTAAAAATATACTATTCTATTATTATTGGTGTTGTATATACTCAGCATAAAACAAACTTTCTCTGTCCAGTGTGTGTGTGTATATATATACACACACACACACATATATACGTATATACATACATACATACATGCATATTATATACGTATACATACATATATATTATATACGTATACATACATGTATATTATATACGTATACATACATACACACATATTTATATATACACATACGTACATACATATATATATACACACATACATACGTACATACATATATACACACATACATACACACACATATATACACACATACATTCTTACATACACACACACACACACATATATATAGTATATATATATATACATGCATACACATACATATACATACGTACATACATATATACACACACATACATTCATACATACACAAACATACTATATATACACACATACATTCATACATACACACATATATACATGCATACATACATTTGTACATACATACATACATACATACACACATATATATATACATACGTACACACACATATACATACATACATTCGTACATACATACATACATACACACATATATATACATACACACACACACACAAACACACACACATACATAGCATGTGCATGTGGTACAACCCCTCTAAATCCAGGATGTCAGCTAATGGAGATGAATTGACTAACACCCTTAAACCTCACCTGATGTGTGTCAATGAGTCCACAAAGAATCACCCTGTTGTTTCAAAACAAGAAGGGGAGTCTTGCTTTCACCTTCACTGATGCCTTCGGGCTCCCCCACGACTCTAATCACTGGATCAATAGTCAGCAATGTCAATATTACAACCTCACATGATGACACTAATGGATCGGGGATACCTGATCCAGATCCATCATTTTGCTGTCAGAGTGAAACACTCTGAATGCTTTGTGTGTGGATTGTGAAGAAAAGGACCCCAAATGCAACACTAAAAAATGGGAGTGCATGTGACGAGAAGCCAAGCAATGCATAATTCATCCCTCACTGTAGTAATACTTCCATGCAAGTGGAAAAGTGACCTATTTTTGCACACGTTTTGCAACTAAACCCCAAATTATATTAAAAAGGTAAGGTCTGGAGGTAGGAGGTAGGAGATAGGGAGGTAGGAGGTGTTCAGTGCAGTTGATTTCCAGATGTGTAGTATTCACATTAGTATTTTCACCTTGGGACAAAAGGCTGCAGAATAAACAACATATGTATATGTGACTCAAATGTTCCAAACCAAAATGCTGTCTGGAGGTCAAATACATATTATTTTTATATTCTGCTCAGAGATGCAGAAGTTTTCAAACCAATTCTGATACCAATAATCCTTTTTCTACTCTTTAAAAATATGATTAATTGTAGTTTGTGCACACCCGGAGGTAAGAATACCATGGTGCTGGCATTCTGGGTGGCTGATAAGGTTTTTTGTGTGCTTCATGCCCCCCCCCCTCATTGGGGAGCATTTGGTACAACTAGTAAGCTAAATATCTTTGTTTATTTACAAGTGAGCTCATGCTAAGTTACGGCACGCTGTTAAAGTCACAGGCAGGCGAAAAAAGGAGAGCTTGATTAGCTCACCTGCACAGTACAGATACTCTCGCCTCATTGGAGCATTTTTATCAGCATTATCGGCATGATGTCATAATTCCCTCATATCGGTCCGATAATTATCTGAACTATGGTGCACCCCTAATGTGTAGCATTCAACCTGGCATGTTTGTCATGGGACCAAAGGCTGTGCAGTAAACAACATAGTCATATGCATATATGTGACTTTACTCAAATATTCCATGTTATGGTTATAATCTGTTATATTTGGCAAACTTAGATTTCATAAAAAGCTTCTAAAATATACAGCATATAACCGTTCTTTATCTAAATTAAAATATTTGTACATGCTGCTGGCCATACAAAAAAGCGATAGAGTTTTTACAACATCTGTCCTGCTGAAACATCACTGGCATCACAAGCCATTAAAAAAAGTTAATTATGATCTTGTTAGCTCGAAAAAATGTAGATGTTAAGAAGCAGCTGTGCTTGAGAATATCAAGAGTGCAGGGAATAAACCACATTTACAAAGCGAGGGGAGTCATTTACTATCAAAGATGTTTCTATTTTCAGCCACACGGACACCAAAATGGAAGCGTCTGGGAAAGAAATGTGTTTGGTAACTAAAAAAGTGAACATGCATGTCTTCTGTATTGATGGGAACTGCATATTTGAAGGTGAAAGAGACGGAGAGGATAGCTATACCGACTTTAATGAGGGACTGAGGAACAAATAAAAGATGACTTCCCTGCATAGTCGGTTTGCATCCAGTGTGCTGACGTGACACACATGCAAACTCGAGGAGCAAATAATAAGCAAATTCCCTTCCAAAGCAAAGAGTACCAAAAAAAAAATCACAAACTTTCCTTTCTGTGCAGTTAAATCACTTTCAGAAAAATTCCTGCATACGTCGCAATGAAGCCTGTTTGCATTACTGTAGGATTTATGTGTTATACAAAGTCACAGGCCGCCCTATTTTCATACACACAACATATTTGATGTTTACATAACCCCCTGACAAGTGTCAACACGCGTCTGTCTGGATGGACTGGAGCGTCTCTGTGCTACAAAAGACTTCCTGCTTCACGGCGCAAATGATTCGCGATTATCGGACTTCATCTTCTCACTAGACTGTTGCTCTATTTCCATGATATAAAATAGGCCACACAGCAAAAAAGGTGTCAAACTATTAACAGATGCACCATTTAAAGCAAAACTGCCCAAGAGGAAAAACAAAATAGCTATCAAATTAAGCTAATCTTAGGCCATAGAGTATATTCTCTCTAATTAGGTGGCCAAACAAACATATTGGCCTGTACATTCAGTTAATGATTGCTAAATCCAATTGGTTCACCCCTGTCATGTGATGCAGGCGCCTTGATGAGAAGGCGCTCTTTGAATGGCTTCTTTGACCTAAATCCTCACTAATCATGAAATGCTATTTTAGGCCTACTGTACTATTAATTTCCCCAAGCATTGATATGGAAAAGTAGTCAATTTCAGCATCTTTATCACCATCTTCTCAAGTGACAACACTATAGAAGTGAATATACTTTAGAGTAGTCTGTGTACAGCTTGTATAGCAGTGTAGATGTGATATAAATACTTATACAAAACAGTGGATTTGTATAAGTCCTATATTGCTTTTATTCTCCGCAGGTGACATTGATGTCTCCCAGCTCCACGACGTTCACCCACTCGACCATCTGTTGCCCACCCGATCCTCAGAAAACCTGAGTCATCCCAAACCCGAAGCCCACTCAAGCCTAAACATGCCACAGAGAGCGGCACTTGCTGAACAAGCAAGCGGTGCATTCGAGTACAGGGGAGCCGCGACGTGTCTCCTCCGATTAATCTCCAGCCTCCTGTCGCACACTTCAGACCCGTCTAGTCACACAGCTGGTTATCCCAGCAGCATGTCCACTATTGTTATTATTTTATTCCTCAGCAGTTTTTTTGGGTACTTTTCTTTGTTCCCATAAGACCTCATAGTTTAATTGTAGGGATTCAATATCTATCATTAGGTAAAACCATTAAAATATACTATTTTTATATCCCATAAGCATATTTTGGGCTACAGAGGCTTGTTACTGAAGAATTATCATTAAAATGTACTACTACTCTACTGGGTTACTGTTGCTTGTAACTGAAAAAGTACCCTTAAAATGAGCTACTTTTGGATCCGAACATCATTTTTTGGAGCTTCAAGGGCTTATTTGGGAAGTATATTTAAAATGTACTGCTTTTCTACCCCAACTGCATATTTTGCATTACAATATCTTGTTATTGGGGAAGTATGCTTAAAATGTACTACTTTTGGATCTGAACAGCATTTTTTGGAGCTTCTAAGGCTTGTTATTTGGGAAGTATCCTTAAAATGTACTGCTTTTCTACCCCAACTGCATATTTTGTATTATAATGCCTTGTTATTGGGGAAGTATGCTTAAAATGTACTACTTTTGTACCCCAACAGCATATTTGATTTACAAATGGTATGTCATTAGGGAAGTGCCGTTAAGATTTACTACTTTTGTACCCCAACAGCATATTTTGGGTTACAATGGCTTGCCATTGGGGTTGCATCCTATTCATAGTGCAATTCTACAACTATCATAAAGAGTAGCGCTACAACCTAAGACCCAGGGCCCATGTACAGCCTGCAAATACATTTGAGTCGACAATTCTAAAAATGCCCACTGAAACCACGTCAAAGCTTCAAAATTGCAGAAACAAATAAATGTCATGCGGCCTCAACAGCATCCACATCCACATCCCCTCCGGCGCCCTCCCAACACAGCCCCTGCATATAAGCTTTTCCACTTCATCAATACCCAGCCAGTCATGTTAATTTAACACGTCCCGCTCCTCTAATGAAAACAGCCACCCAAACACGGTCCAGCTGTGAGCCAAGGGTGTACGTTATTACCACGAGCGGGGGATTTTAGTAGGCGTTCATACTCCCTCCCTTCCTAGCCATCTCGCTGGAGCCCGCCATCACCGCTGCAGGGTGCTGATGCTATTAAGCCACAAAAGTATACAGAATCATCTGGGATGCTAATTGTGTTCAATTCGGCCAGGCCACTGTGTCCACATGGGATGGTGCTCGTGCGTTCCAGTGAAATGGGGCGGGATTCAAAATAGAAAGCAGCACAGCTAAATTGCACAATCGAGTGCATGCAAGGCTACTGAGGGTAAAAGTACACACATTTGGCTCATAGTTGAACCACGCTTGTATGACATTAAGTGGTGGCTGATTCACAGTTGGACCACATGATCAGTTCAAGTGTCCTTTTGCAGAACATGCACATGAACACTCCATCATCAGAATATGAAGCAAAGTATCATTTGCTGCACAACTTTACCTTTACCTCATTTGTTTGCATGTAAACTGTCATTTGTACATGTTGGACCACACCATTGGTGGTTAATTCATTCATTCATTTTCTACTGCTTTTCCTCACAAGGGTCGCAGGGGGTGCTGGAGCCTATCCCAGCTGTCTTCGGGCGAGAGGCGGGGTACACCCTGGACTGGTGGCCAGCCAATCACAGGGCACATATAGACAAACAAGCATTCACACTCACATTCATACCTATGGACAATTTGGAGTCCCATTGGTGATTAGTTGAACTTAATTTAAATGTCTTTAGGATGCAGTAAGAGTACATTTATGTCCCTCAAGGTACACTAATGCAGTGTTTTTCAACCTTTTTTGATGTTGGAAAAATTTTGCGGCACACAAATAACCAACATTATTTGCTTCTTTCAGCTTTTTCCTGATTACGGACTCGCCACAGCAGATCTTTTAGATCTGCATACTAATTTAACCAACATGTGTTACAAAATGTCACCACTACCTCTCACGTGCATCACTAAGTCTATTAGAGGAACGAGGCAATCAGCTATGTGTTGCCATACAGACGAATATTACATTGCTCTGCCAGTCTTTACACCAATGACACGCAACAATGACATAATATTTGCAGAAAATTATTAATACATGTTAATTAAAAAAGTGATATTGAATAATTCCTCACGGCACACCTGACGATTTCTCACGGCACAGTTGTTGAAAATCACTGCACTAATGCATCCGAGAGTGGAAATAGTAAAGGCTCCTACAGTCTGTATTTTTGTCCATTACCAAATTGGAAAAAGTCAAGTGTCAAGGGCACAAAAGCAGTTTGTTGGTTGTGATGAGATATTTGCACCCTGGGCACAATAAAAAAAAATCTAATAACCTTTTTCTTTGAAGAATGTACACATACAGAAGAAGTATACTCATTTTTATATTATAAATTATTTTTTTGGTATAACAATGTTTGTTGATATTAACGTCAATATTTAATCATCTCAACAACAAAGACACCAGACAGCCTCAAACTGTTCACATATGGAGATAAAGACCCATGTGTCTAATATCTGCCCCTTCTGCGTGTCTAATGACACGGAGAAACGGAGCTCCAGCCGGCGGGGCCTGGAGGATGGATGCACCGGCCGGCAGCAACAATAAAGGAAAGCCAATGCTGCTGCTGCTGCTACTATAGTACCGCAACCCCCTGCGGGGATAAGAAGCCATGCGATGCTTTTCATCCCTAGATGGATAGCTGCAACACTGGATGCTCAACAGAATGCAGGCTGATTAAATAATTTAAATAAAACCGTCCATATTGCAGCAGGGAGCCAAATCAATGTGTTATGCACTGCACCATTATTCTCAAGCGCAGCCCCCGTCTCATCATAAATACAAGAAGCATCTTATTACTCACTGTTTGCTGCAAAGCGACTGTCCTTGTCCTCCCTCTGCCCCAGATTGCTGCTCTAAAGCCGGTGATTGTGCTGCTGATGACGCCTAAGAGGGAGCGTGTCCGGCCGGCCAGTGTGTCCGTCCCTCTCGGCCTATGCAGCAGCAAACTGTGGTACTCCTCCTCCTCCTCACCTCCACGGATGCTCTCGTCTCCCCTCCCCAGCCAACATGCAAAAAAAAAAAAAGGAAAAAAACATGCAACTGCAGCGACCCCATAGAAGTGTGCGGCAGCAAAAGGTACTGCAACTACCCAAAAACCTCGAAGTGCTTCTTTTTATTTCATTAAATCTAATGTGAGAAATAATACACCTGCTTTATAAAGCACAAATCATGTCATTCAGGAGCAGGAAAATGTAAATATTTGCTTTTATTAGCAAGTAATGCTTCTGAAAATGTGATTTATATGACTCCAAATATGTGCATGTTTTGAGTGGCTATGGGTGTGAGACCTATTCAACACCTTAGTGTAGATTTGCACACACATGTGGCTGCAGACAGTTGACATTGATGCAAGGCTATTGGGATAAAGCTGAAGGTTGTTGTTGTTGTTGTTGTGTGTGTGTGTGTGTGTGTGTCCCTGCAAGAAGTGACTAGTAGAAATATGTAGAGAAAACATGCACCACTTTAAATTCTCCCTTTTCAACACAACCTTCTGTTATTGTTTCAGCGCATATCATTTACAAGATGGCAAACTAAACACTTTTGACATTTAACTTTTCCGGACTCTGAAGATCAGTACTGTGTACATAAGAACCAGTCTGTGCAAGCCAGGATGTATTATACTGTGTTAGCTTTGACAATGACCAGCCACCTGCTGCCAAATTGCTATTGTTTACAATGTAAACGATGAGAATAAACTTATGACTGCATATCTATAGCTGGCCTATGAAAAGGTAGATACAAAGTGCTTGTATTCCAGCCATGTTTTTTTTAATGACAGATGGGATGAATGCATCCCCCCCGGGACTTATTTATTTGATTTGCATGTATCACTGCAGCAGCAAACAACACAATCTTATTTATTGTCACTTTTTGGCAACTAAATAAATTGAATGTTCCATACAAATGGGAGCATACATGCTTTGGTAAAATTGCAGTTGCTAGGGAACACCATGAGACAATCCTGCCCTGCTTCCCCCCGCCCCCCCAGCATGGCGTGGGAGGGAGACAGACAGCTCCTGCCCCTTCCACACACAGCTACGAATGAGAAGGAATGCGTGGAATAGCTTATACGTGCAACTTTGTCACACCTCGTCATGTAAACACAGACCGGCACTACTTTACCTTCACCTCATTTGTCTGTCATGGCTTCATGTTTGGGACTTTAATCTGCAAAACAACATGGAGCTTTGAGTAATATGTCAATTTGAAATGTCCATTGTCGCATCATTACCTTGACAGGTGTACTTCTTCCTCCTTCCATACTCAAGTCAGTCAGGGTGACGCTTTGGTGCACCAGTGAAGGAAAATACGGCACTATATTATTTTGTTGTCACTGACACTGGTATGAATGCAAAGGAATTTCGGTCCAGGATCAAAAACAATAACAAACATTTGACATGACAAACATTTTAGCCAGAATTGAGGCTTTATTATTTCATGATTTCACAATGATGATGGTGGGCTTTAAGGGAGCGTGAGTTGCCAAATTGTGTAAAAATTAGTGATTCAGCCTTGAGCAGGACCGCTAAATAATAAATAAGAGCTGTACAAAGTATAACTGACATCTTTTGTGGACTTTAAACGATGTATCTACTTCGGTGTGAGATTAAAACTAGGCGATGTTGTTTTGTTGCCAGTGTAATTGTGGACTAAATGTCAATTTGGTCATAAGAGATTGTGAGTCCTCCTTTATTTGAATTGTAATTTATTGTAAAGACACTGGATAGTGCATGGATTAAGGGGTGGGGGGGGGCAGACACAGAGGACAGAGAGAACACAGTGATAGAAAGTAGCGACATCCGTGTTAACATTCGCTAGGATTGGAGAGTTCTATTATGCTAATATCTAGCACTATCTACTGTATCAATTAGCTTTACGTTAATCGGTTCATTGCTGCTGACGGGTAGCGCTGTGGTTTTCTGAAAGCTGATAATATCGTATTGACCCGAATATAGAACGAATCCAGCTGTTGGCACCAAACGACTTTTCCACCTAGCGAGTCAAGAGCTTTTCTTCTGGTCACTTACACACACATTGACCCACTTGACAAAAAAAAGCATCTCAAAGACATTTCAGGAAAAAAAAACTATACTTATATAACACAGATGTGTTCCAAAGGGAGATTCAAGTCCTAAATCCCTTGACTGCGAGGCCAACACGCTAACCGTCAGGTCACCGTGGAGCCCCTACCAAAAAGGGCAAACTTCTTTACAGGGTTGTCTTATATGCGGGTCAATAAGGTTATAAAGGTGAAGAGTCCTTTGTGGGGTGTGCTTTGTGGGTGGGGCTATACTGTGTAGGTGGGCCTTATACATACTGCAAAGGTAAAAGGGTTAGTACTTTGAATTAAATAACAAATCAAATCATATTTACATTTTCTACTAAAAAGGTTAAGAATTAAACTCTTTCAAAGTGCATGAGGTCTTTTTTTTCCTGTGCAATATTTAATATTTTAAAACAGGCAATTGTGTAGACGTTTTTTCTGTGTAATAATGTAAATTGATATTTACAGTCTTTACATCCCCCTCGCCTCCTCATAATCATATTGACATCAGCAGTCACTGCATGCTTGTGGTTAAAATCCTACTACGAGTTCTTAAAAGTTCTTTCAAGTTGATGTGCATGTAAACATCAGGCATGTGATTCCGACATACTTTTAACGGTTAAACGTGGCCCCAGGTTATCTTACCTTACCAGGTTAACTACAGTTTAGAAGAAAAGGGGCGGCCCTCGTACATGTCGGCCTTGAGCTTGGCCCACTCAGCCAGTTTCTGTATGCAGCCCTTTTCCTGAGAGAGCATGCTGGCCGCCTTCTGCAGCTTGGCCTCGTTGCGCTCCAGGTAGCGTTCCCCCTCGCCCATGAGGAAGTTCAGCTTGTCCACTCGGCTCTCGTTCAGAGGCACGTCCTCGCTCAGGTGAGGGTTGAAGCGGAAGTAAGTGTCGGGCGGCAGGAGGGCGTCCAGCATGGTGTGCACCTCTGTCATAGAAAAACATTATGTACATTCAGTATGTTTAAAACAATCCAATACAAGAGAATTATTTGCGTCGTGTTATAGTTGAAAAAGCATATGAATATGGCGACAGCCAATAGAAAACAAGCTGCAGCCCCAAAACGGCCCCCGATGCACACTTTGGATGCAAATGCTTTAGCTATTTGAGATAAAAAAAAACTATTAGGTGAATCTACCTTCAGTATCTGTAGCACTGCTGATGACGTTGGTGAGCTTGGTTTTAAGGCTGGTGTAGGCGGTTCCGTTCTTGCCCACAGTCTCGTGGCGTCCAGTGCCGAGGGAGAGCACGCACTGGAGCGGCGTGTTCGGCCAGAGGCTCTTGCACTCGTGGATGGCCAATGCTGTGGGGTTGTTTATCAGGAGGCCGCCATCCTAGTGGAGGAGCAAAACATTGTGCAAAATGGATGTGTGGCTTCTTCTGCTCTTTCTCAGACTCTGTTTTGTTGTTCCTTGGATACAAAAAGACATGAGTGTGCCAAGCAAGGTTAAAGGTCAGTTCTATATTGCTGAACCCCTTCCTCCTTTCTGGCTAACTTCTATGCTAGGACTACGTTAAAAAGCCATAGCATTTCAGTATGTGGAATCAAACTATGGAATGGATTGAGTAAGGACCTCAAACAATGCACATCGATGAGCCAATTCAAGAAACAATACAGGAAGTGAACAAATATAACAGTTACTGATTGTAAAAGTACCAGATGGAGGGGTAGGATTTAATAAGCTTTGCTTCTTGCTACTCCTTTTTGAAATTAAACCATTACCATAACAAAAACAAACAAAAACAAAATGTCATAGGTTTCATTGCCACAGGATTCAAGATTTCACACCTTAATATTGAAGTCAAACAGAACTGTGTATTGTGTATATTTGTATTGTATGTCCCATTATTGCAGATTTCTGCCCTTTGTGCGGAAAACTCAAGCAGAAGTGTGAGAGCAGTTGCGCTGCCTGAAATTGTCAACGAAACGGCTCTACGTGGAATGTGGCACGCAACATGCAAAGCCATTGCCACTAGAAAATGCAGGAAGGCAACAGTGTTGAAAAACGGAGAAGAGAGAGAGACAATAAGGGCAAGGCTAATTTTGTGTAAGTAGGTTGTGAAAATGAATCTAAGCCTTGAGCCTAATTGTTGCTCATTAAAACTATTTAATTTGGCCTCATTATTAAGGTAGCAATGGCCCCTGAAGGATATTCCCCCCGGAATGATTCATGAGACAAGGTGTTTGATGTGTCGATGCCCCAACCAGGTGCAGGCACCCCTTCTCGCTCCTTCCAGACATGCAATAATAATGTGCATGGTGACTGTCTTCATGTCATACCTGATGGAGGTCTTTTCCCAGCACAAATTCCTGGAAGTAGCCCGGCGCCGCCGACGAAGCCCTGATCGCCTGCCACATTTTGTATTTGCAGTCTCCAGGGTAGTGTGACCTCACTCCTGGCATGAGCCTGTAGTTCCTGAACACAAAGGCCTTCAGAGGCAGACCCCGGTTCACCACGGTGCTCACTGCTGACACCTGGTGGACAAATATCATGCTGAGAGGCGACGCTACAAAGAACAAAAAACATGGAGTGTTGTTGTCTAACCTACTTTTGGACAGTTTGGATCTCTGGCACTTTCTATCATACGCCCCTCGCCCATGCGTTCCCTGAGGAAAAATGTCAAACTAAGGACAGGGCTTTTTGGAATTTTTGTAGAGTTATAAAAATAAGAGCTAACTTGAGGAGGTGTTCCCATATTTCACTGTCATAAAAAGCATGGCTCCAGCCCATCTTGACAGCCCCGACAATAACGTTCTGCTTGAAGACATCCGAGCCCAACTTCCTGTACATCTCCTCGCACTCTTCGAGAGGGATCTGAAAAATCCCCAGCATGAAGGCCAGGATGGCACCTAAGGCCAAGAAAGAGACCTGGTCATGCTATTTTTTGCACGTCGGGATGACATCATCCTACCTGTGCTTACGCCGCAGATGTAGTCAAAGAGCTGGTGGACTCGTTTTCCAGTCAGGTTCTGCAGTTTGAGGAGGGTCTGCAGGGCCAGCAGTCCTCTGACACCGGGGACATTGTTTACAAAAAGATGAAATAATGTGATATTATAGCCTGAGTGTCAAAACAGGAAGCAGACTCAAAAATGTAAAAAAATAAAAAATAAACAACTAAATAAGCAGTATGTTTGTGGGCATAATAAACACCAATAATTCAATTAATTCACTCATCTCGCATGTAATTAATGATGACAGACACTACCTTGCACAAAATAAGCCAGTAACTTTACCTTGTCCCGCCTCCATCTATGGCCAGCACCCGGATTCCTCTGCCTTTGACTGGATCTGTGTAGCCAATCAGAGCGAGTGCTTCTCTCACAGCAGCCTGGAGGCGGTGGTCTGTGGCCTGGCGCAAGCGCAGCAGGCATGGTAGTGCTTTCTCCTGCATGAAGAAGCAACAAAACAGATCAGAGGAAATAAAAAAAACAACAACTCTGGACATCCTTTCTTACCTTGATGGCCACGCCTCGCGTCTCGGGGAACTCCAGGAGGTGAAAACTTAGCTCCTCCACTCGACTGGTGAGGAGCCGGATGTCGGCGACTCTCTGCAGGCCTTTCATAAGGGCTCTGGTTCTGTTGTCCACACTGACCCGGGCTATTATCTGCAGAGACAATCTAATGTGCATATCCAGAATAGAAAAGTACACTTGGTCTTCAGTGGAGCTGCTATACCTTCTCTCTTTGAGCCAAAAGCTGCTGTTGCTTGGCTTTATCTGCCTTTTCGTCTTCACTTTCCATCTTCACTTCTTCTACACTGGATGCTGGTGGCTTCACTTTCTCAATGCTTTTGGAATCACCTCTGAATTTGGGCACCAGTGGGGCGATGTAGTTGCCCACAAAAGCCTGAACACTCGGACGAGGGTAGGAGAGATAGTGGGTGAAGCCTTTTTTTGTGGAACTCGGGACAGCTGGAGTTGTGCTTTCCGTTGGAGGAGGTGATTCGGTGCTTTTGGATGCTGCAACTGGAGATAAAACTGGAATGTGGTCTGGAGGTTTCTGAGTATTGGTCTCACTCTTCTGCTGGAGCCTGCTTTCACCTTCTTCCCCCATGCCGAAGTAACTATTAATGTGCTGTGCCAATGTCTTGTAGGTCTCATCCATGTTGGTTGAAAGGCCCGCAGGATGGAACAGCTGCATTGCTTGCTTTGACGCTTCAGGGGCAGAGTTGGGTGTGTTGGCAGCAACAAAAGGCTTCTCTGTAACCTTGTCTTCTGCCGTGTGTTCTTCGTCTATGGTGGTTTCAAGAGGTGGTGAAACATTTGGGTCCTTAGATGTTTCGATTTTGGACACAAGTTTTTCCGCACGGTTGCCGTTGACCGCGGGAGTGCCTGGCTTGAGGCGAGAGAACTTGGAGATGAGGTCCGTGCTTCCTACTGCTTTAGTGACATTGTCTATGGTGCTCCTGATCCGCGACATGTGTCTGCTGACTCACTGGGAACAACACATTGTTGCATTGTTAATACAGTACAGTATTCTAACTTGACTACGTTGCATTTTTTATAAAATCCATTAGGGGGCTCTGTTGCACATACAACCTTCTGGGTAGCCATAGAAACAAACCAAACAAAAGAACTTACTTAACCTCTGACAATATGGAAACAGACCAAACAAATGAAATAGCAGACTTAACCTTAAATATGGAACACAATCAACCGCCATTGCTTTGGAATTTACCTGCAGAGTCGTGGGAAGTTATCAAAATCCTGCGTGGGAGAGAGCTGGAGCCCCCCGATGATCACATCAAGTGGGTAGCTGCCCAGGACTTCACTGTGGAAGTCGGTAAAGAGCAACTTGCAGAGTATATCCAATCATGGGAGCTGGAACCACGCTGGATTTATAGTTTGGACTTCCTGTGTTCGACCGAAGAGGAGGATCGACTCTTCTACCACTACAGAGCTCGATTTAGTACCCCTTCCCCGGAGAAGCCCATCCAGGGGACAGCTAGTGTCTATTTTGTTTTGGATGTATTTAAAGATGCCTCGCCAAGTGAGCCAGTCGAAGTACACTTTGTAGTGGAATCCAATAGGTTTGTACACACGCCGGGGAGGATCCGCTTCACAGACAAGTGGCTGTTGGATATTATTGAGAACAAGCTTGCTCTCAGAGAAGCATTTCAATTCTGACATGTTTTGGACCCATTGTATTTGGGCGCAAGATGGACATTACAGGTATCATCTGCGTCGTACTGAAAGGATTCCCAATTGCAACAAACGCACTAGTTCATGCGAACCAAATGTTAGCAGATTAATATTGAGGAGACACTAAGTCTTCGGACGATACACAAAGTCAAAAAATACAACAAACTATGTTCTTACCCGCTAGAACAGGAAAAAATAAAGATATTCATTCAGAAGCTGGGCTAGCATTAGCGCTAGTTGGGAAACAGGAAAATAACAGGAAGTGACGTCAATTTAGCGAGAATGAAGCTTTATTTGTACCACCATATTTCAACAAAACATTGTTGGAAATTAAACATGTACTAAAGATATAAAAAAATGATTCATGGGTATATTAACGTAGTCAACTTTTACAAGATGTTGATCAGTTGTAACGTGACTGGTTAGTGCTAGTGTTGCACACATACATGTGTTTTAACAAGTCGAAAGTACGATGCGCAAAAAAGAGTTTGGTTTACCTAAACGATGACAGTATCAAGATAACATTTCGCATGACTCGTCACGTGGTGACTCTTGTCTCTGCTCTCATGGCTTGCTTTTAAACATTACCTAATGATTACGTAATTAATGGCGTATAGCATAATTTTTAAACTTTTCTCATTTTTGCATACTGCAATTAATCATTTGAGGATTGAATTGAACATGTGGGTCGCTGCAAAAGATTTTACAGTGGAAGTGGGCAAAGAACAGATTGCTGCGTACATCCAAACATGGCAGCTGAAGCCCTGCTGGATTTATAGTTTGGATTTACTCTACTGGACCGAAGAGGACGATCAGATATCCTACCACTACCATGCAAACTTCAGCACCATATCACAGCAGAAGCCCATTTCGACTGCTGCTGGCGTGCAATTTGTGGTGGAGGTATCCAAAGTTGCACCACAAACTGAGCCTGTGGAGGTGTACTTTCTTGTGGAGTCCAAAAGGCTTGTGCACACAGCTCGAAGGGCACACTTTGCAGAAAAATGGCTGTGGGACATTATTGAGACTAAGAATGAGCTAAGACAAGCAATGCATATGTGAATGATGTGGCCACGAGTGTATATATAAGTGTATATATAGCATGTACAAGAAACCAAGCCAACCTGTGTTAACCACGTGCTTCATTGTACAGTCCAAGTCCAAATACACTATAGGCCCGCTGTCCATCTGATTTGTGTTACTTTACTTGTGTACGTAAGCATTGATGTTCTGCCTAATTAAAAAAAATGTAAACAATACAATCATGTTGGCACAAGCACCATTAATATTGTCCAAATCATTACAATGTGAGCAACATGGATGATAAATATTCTTCCAACACTTTCTCTCGCTCTTTAAAAACACCTCCATCCCTCTTTAGTACCACCACCTCTGTCTCCAAAGAGTGGATTCTTGCCACAGAGTTCTCCACCCTGTCATCCAACTCCAAGATCTTTGCACGCAGGGTCGGGATTTTACTCCACAGCTCATCCCTAGCCATGTCCAGTCTGCAGTAAGAGTGTTCGTACATGGGAATTACGTGGTTTGCTGCAAGGGGTTCTCCCCAATAAATGATACGCAGCAGCTCATCATTTAGAGATGGTGTGAGAAACACCCCAAGATGGATGTTGGAGATCAGATCCAGTTCCTGCATTGGCTCAGTCTTCTGTGCATGATTTGTGAAGCCGGATGTGCTTTTTTTGATCATTCTGTGCAGAATAAGCGGCCACCTCCTGTCTGATCCAGTGTCCTCAAAATGTCTCTGGTCTTCTTTTGATGCTACCCTTAAGTAAAAGAGGACAGGTGGATTTAACATAGGGAAAACTACACTTTTTAAATTGAGACATGAACACACAGCTTTCTCTTTTCTGTGCAATATAAAAACAGATTAAAAAGAGGCAGCTAAGAATGCATGTAACGGGATGCACCTATAAAGTGTTCTGAAAAAAAAGTGCCAACAATGTTCCAATTACATCACGCTACAGCGACATTAACATTGTTACGCCAAAGAACTTTGTGACTGGCGTAGTGACACCACACCGGCTAGCTGCCTTATGGAGGTGGGCCTCATTAAGTGTATTAATTACATACCTCTTTTGGGCTGTTTTTATATCGGTAGAATGCACAGGAAATAGTTATATAATACGTGTTTCCCATAAACAAACTCACATATACTGTACATACATTTCCCTCAAGGAAAATGGTGGGGATGGCTGTGTTCTTAAGGTAGCGATGCCCCATCGAATTTCGAAGCAACTGGTGGTGAAATGAAATATTCACTACTGATGTCGACAGTCCAGTCCTCAATCCTTATCTTGGCCACTCATTTCTGAAACTTAAAATAGACAGTAGAAGAAGGGAACATGCATAAATGTATGCATTTTATTATTCACGCACACATCCGTTTTACACCCAATGAAAACAGGAAGTTCGTCTTTGAGCATCCGTTTATGCTACATCATAAACACGACGACTGTGTGCTTACGGGAGAAGCTGATTTTCTTGTTGTCTTGCCTGGATGTAGCTCCCTTGCGGTTCTTGCACACTTTATCGGCGCAGTAACTCGGCATAACAGGAGTGATACGCCATAAAAACGTTGACAGTACTGACGACTGGGTGACGAAAGTCCTAACTTCCGGCTTGGAAGTAAGACGGATATGATGTCACTGGTTACGTTTACAAACGACACCAGAGCTAAACGTACACGTCACACGTACATACTGTGAGGGTTATTTAAACATATTATAGTTAAAATCATGAAAAAATCACAATACTACTAAGCGAAAAAGCGTAAAAAAGCGTAGAATCTACGCATGTACTTGTACAATAGAGGTTTACATCGAGTGAGAGGCGAAGCATTTGTCTAGGTTTCTCAGCGTCCACGTGGTCTGTTTCAACCAATCACAGGGCAGTGAGTCACTGCCGACCAATGGCATTGCGAGTCGTGGTTCTCCGCTCAGGAATGCATTTCGTCAACAAAAGGTTAGCTTGTGGTTTCGCATCAGCTGGATCTGTCAGCCGCACCACCATCGCTCCTTTTGCGAGGTAATGTAATGGCAACTTTCCATCATTTATATCACAGGTTATTGCAAACAAATAGTTAGGAAGCAGTGTAGATTGTAGCGTGGGTAAATGTTCTCACTTTTTAGCTTAACTTGTCTTGCGCTTGTACACGTCATTAAGTTAGCTATACTTGTTTTTGTAATTTTGTAGGAGAGATTTATTGTATTTTCTATGCCGCTAATCTTCATCATTGTCGCGGGGGAATGAGAGTCGGGGTACGCCCTATATTGGTTGAATGTGACGTATTACTAACAAATCTTTCAACGTCCAACAGCCACCATAAAAGAAGCCCCCCCAACAAGGCAGCCATGGCCACAGTACAGTGTGTGTTACTACTTGCTCTTCACATTCTTCTCATCTCGGAGTTCATCCTGGCTAAGAGAGACTACTATGACATCCTGGGGGTGCCCAAGGACGCATCGGAGCGCCAAATCAAGAAGGCGTTCCATAAGCTTGCTTTAAAGTACCACCCTGACCGGAACAAGGGGCCGGACGCGGAGGCCAGGTTCAGAGAAATAGCGGAGGGTGAGTGTTTGGTCATTCCTGGTCGTTCCTCCCTGTTGTGTGTCAAAGTGGTTCTACCCCAGCTGTGTCTACAGATATACAATACCACCACCAGTGTGTGCATGTAATTATACTCTGACGTCTTTCCTTGACAGCATACGAGACGTTATCGGATGACAAGAGGCGGCAAGAGTACGACCAGTTTGGCCACGGCCCGACAGGACACGGCAGTGGCGGCGGCAGCTACAACTTCCGACAACACTACCAGTCGTTCAACTTTGACGACATCTTCAAAGACTTTGACCTTTTTGGTCAGCAGCAGCAGCATCATCAACACGTCCACTCCCACCACCATCAAGCACACCAGAAGAGGTTCTTCCGAGATGCCCCTGGGAACGAACAGCAGCAGAGGAGGCCTTTCAGAGGCGGACTGTTTGACGACATGTTTGAAGACTTGGAGAAAATGTTCTCCTTTAATGCGCACAGGACTGAAAACAGGTTCCAGGGCTCGTCGGCCAAGCAGCACTGCAGGACGGTGACGCAACGTAAGGGCAACATGGTGACCACCTTCACTGACTGCTCCTGAGAATAAAATAAAAGACATTATGCTTTTTGAAATTGAATGCTAATTTATATATTGAGTGTATGGAATTCATATTCCAGGAACAAACAAACAAAAAGCGGGCAGGCTTTCAAATCTCAGGAATTGGCATAAGCTTGTTTGCATTCTCTCCACACAGTGTGAAAAACATTTGCATAACAAGCACTTGTATTGTATTTTTGCTGTTTTTTTTTTTCAATGTTGATGTTTAAAAATACAAAAAAAACCTCAAGCTCATTAGTGAAGCTGACCTATTATGTGCAATACTCAGCACCTTCATGTCGCCTGTCGTTCATAGACTGAATATCATTGTCTAACATCTGCACTTTGTATGTGAATGTGTGTGTGTGTGTGTGTGTGTGTGAGATGATGCTTGAAGATGGAATAAAAGGTTGTAATAGCAAAGGAGTCTCGAGGTGTCTGATATCAGCTGACATTGGCATAAAAATGAGCAGCACACGTGGTAACGTGCTGCACAATGCAGCTTGCCAACTAGCAATCCGGAGATAAATTATTTCCGCCAAGCACATGCACCTCGCGCTAAATAAACAACCAAGTCACTATTGCATATTTTATTTGCAATAGTTTATTTGTGAAATGTATCTAGCGGCATCTCAGTGACTGTTTGGAAAATAGCATTGAGCGCTTGTGTAATTAAGCAACTTAAACAACAGTATAAAACACAAAATGGAAACAATAACAAAAACCTAAAGTAGGTTTTGGGTTTTGGCCCACTGTGCGATTGAGTCCTGATCTTTGTGGACAGTATTGAGAGTTTAAAGACCATGATGGCAGAGGCAGCACATGACTCTCTCTGACGATTTTGGAGCCACAGAAGACGTGTTGATGTCACCACCATCTAAGTCGATTATCTGCAGAAACTCTCCCACTACCTGATAAGAAATGACCCATTGATGAGGCGATAATGTAAACGCAAACTTTTGTGACGTACCTGCATTGTCCTGTAACAGCTCAGGAATGATTGCAATGAAATCGCGTGTCCTCCTTGCCTCAATTTTGTCATGTTTAAACGGGTATTTGTCTCAGCAATTCAACCATGAATTAGATGTATTTTGTATTATGATTATGGCTGGGAATATCCAGGTTTCTCACGATATGCTAGGATACGAAAACAAAACATAAACATAAACAAACAAAACAAACATCTTTTGTGTATCAAGTCGATCAAATTGACTTTTTTTGTGAAGCATAAGAAAAATAATTTTTTCATGTTGTATAGTAGTAGCGACATAATCACAGGAAAGCGACATAGGCTGACCCAGATAAGTAAAAAAAAAGCCATTCACTGAACAGAATGAACAATGCTGTCCTTTGGGTTTCTGGTGGGTCCATGATAATCATTATATCTGATTGGAACGCTGAGAAAGGTGATACCACCCAGACGGGTACTGTTGGCGGGCAGAGGCCCCACTCCATTACATCCCAACAATTGTTATTTGACATCACAAAAGAGCAAAACTCATGTCTCTGTATGGGCATGCCTCCTCTTTTAGAGGATAAATACACAGGATCTTGCACCGAGTTCTCGGCGCTGTCCCATTTGCGATTGATTCAATGCCATGAGAATTACAAAAAAAAAAAAAGACAAGAGAAGCTAACTACCGTGTAATAAAACTTTAGACAACTTGAATTGTACTGTCCTGGTCAGTTTACTGTTCTTGAGTTGAAGTTTTTAGGCTATTTTGTATTCTTTATTGTGTATTATTTTGAATTCTTAGCACATCGGAGAAAGTAACCAATACAAATTAGGGCTGTGAAAAGTAGTTTACCAATTACGTACACTTTTTTGGATGTACCCTATTTTCCGGTCCGTAAGACACACTTTTTTTCATAGGTTGGCTGTTCCTGCGACTTATACTCCAGAGAGACTTATAAATGAATTATAAATGAATTTTTGTGTTAGGACATCTTACACTTTCAGCCTGTTCTCTATTTTTTAGTGTTAGAATTTGCCTTCCAAGAGGATGTAATGTCTGTTTTGGTCAAGTTTGTAAAATATATTAACCGCAAAAAATGCGACTTATACTCCAGAGTGACTTATATATGTTTTTTTCTACCTAATTATGCATTTTTGGCCTTGTGCGACTTATACTCCGGGGCGACTTATAGTCCAGAAAATACAGAAATTAACAAATACACATCATGGCAGGCTACGCCTCTATTATAACGTTGTTCTGACCTGGGCTTTTTGATCTGAATTCTTATGAGAATTTCGTTTTTTGTGTAATTGCCACATAATTTCTATTTGTTTTCAAAAGATTTAAAGGCATTTCTTATGCGTTTTTGCGTCTTATGTGTTCTTTTATTGTTAGAACTTGCCTTCCAAGAGGATGTAATGTCTGTTTTGGTCAAGTTTGTAAAATAAATTATCCGCAAAAAATGCGACTTATACTCCAGTGCGACTTATATATATTTTTTTCTACCTAATTATGCATTTTTGGCATTGTGCGACTTATACTCCGGAGCGACTTATCGTCCAGAAAATACGGTAATTAATGATTACACATCATAGCAACCTCAACAGTCTGACTACCTCAACAGTCTGCCATATACCTGTACTACCTGGGCTTTTTTATCTGAATTCTTATGAGATTTTTGTTTTTTGTGTAATTGCCACATAATTTTTATTCGTTTTCAAATGATTTCAAGGCATTTTTCATGTGTTTTTATGACACCACACACTGCATTTTAAACTACCCTTCAAAAGTTTGGATACACTTTCGCATTCAGCAACATGAGGAAGTGCGTCCAAACTTGTGACTGGTATGGTGTTGGTAAGAGCATGCAGCATTTTGACAACAACACGCTAAATTAGCCCTGCCTAGCATTACCAATCACTGTGCAATGCAAACAAAACCCACCGCATTGATGCTATGGCCACTGTAGCGATTTTCATAGCAATTGGAGAGGGTAAATGCAACAAAACAAAAGAATGAAACATTGCAAATGAGCATAGGTGCTCACATGACCCAGGATGTTTGGGATTGGTTTGCCTTTGGGCCTTTCAGCTGCTTCTCCACGGGATTCCATGTCACAAAAAAAGAAAGGTCAACCAAAATGCCAAAGACATGAAGTTACCGTCTCCTGAGGTAATAAAATATATCATATTATTATATATGATATAAATGGCTGCTTTCGCAACACCCAATAACGTCCCCTCATGACATCAATGGACACTACAATAACATTTACATACACGGAGAATAACCCAATTTAACAGTTTTTTCCTTTCCAGCTACACATCCATGAGACAAAATGAGTAACTATGAATAAAGTTAAAGGTACATGAGATTGGGTTCACAAACATGCATCAATTTTATCATTGGAATAGAATCATAACAACAAAACATGGCCTATTAATTACACAAACTTAACTGTCTTAAGTGTTGTTTTTTCATGATGTCTTGTTAATAGCTCATCTTTATCTCCGCCTCCCGGTCAGCCCTCCCTTTGTCTGAATAAATAGCACCGCCACTCCCATGAGTGTATTGTGGATGCACCGCTATCACCTCCTCAATTCCTGCAGCTGTGAGGCTGAAGACCATGTCCAATGTGATTCCTGCCATTACCCTCAACAATGGCGCAGAGATGCCCTTTGTGGGTCTGGGGACGTGGAGGGTAAGCCTCACATTTTAATAATATTATTATATTAACTGCATTTGATAAAAAGGCTGATTTTTTAAAATGTATGTCTCGAGAAATTTAAAAAAAAGGCTTTCATGGTTAGCTGCATGGTGGAAAAAGTGGTTAGCAAGCAGGTCTCACAGCTAGGAGACCTGAGTTTGATTCCACCCTCGGCCACCTCTGTGTAGAGTTTGCATGTTCCCCGTGCATGCGTGGGTTTTCCTCCCACATTCCAAAAACATGCTAGCTTAATTTCCGACTCCAAATTGTCCATAGGTATGAATGTGAGTGTGAATGGTTGTTTGTCTATATGTGCCCTGTGATTGGCTGGCTAGCCACCAGTCCAGGGTGTACACCGCCTCTTAGGTAGAAAACGGTAGAAAATGAATGAATGCTTTCATGGTTTAAGAATTTGCGTTCTTGTGTATTCCGTAGGCCGAGGCAGGCCACGTCATTGAGGCGGTAAAAGAGTCCATAAACGCGGGTTACCGGCACATCGATGCTGCGTATGTGTACCAAAACGAGGACGAAGTCGGTGCTGGGATTCAAGCTATGACTGAGCAAGGAAATGTGACGAGGGAAAAGCTATTCATCGTTAGTAAGGTAAGTGATCACAAAATTAACCAACAATAATAATGACAAAAAAAAAAAAGGGCGGTGGCACGGCGGACTAGTGGTTAGCGCGCAAACCTCACAGCTAGGAGACCAGGGTTCAATTCCACCCTTGGCCATCTCTGTGTGGAGTTTGCATGTTCTCCCCGTGCATGTGTGGGTTTTCTCCGGGTACTCCGGTTTCCTCCCACATTCCAAAAACATGCTAGGTTAATTGGCGACTCCAAATTGTCCATAGGTATGAATGTGAGTGTGAATGGTTGTTTGTCTATATGTGCCCTGTGATTGGCTGGCCACCAGTCCAGGGTGTACCCCGCCTCTCGCCCAAAGACAGCTGGGATAGGCTCCAGCAGCCCCGCAACCCTCGTGAGGAAAAAGCGGTAAAAAATGAATGAATGAATGAAAAAAATGGCGGATACATCACAGCATATCATAACAAACACACCTAATAATCACCTGATTATTCATGCATCATCACGTTTTCATCTAAGCTGTGCTGATGTGGTTTTTCTACAGTTGTGGTGCACCTTCCATCTTCCATCGCTGGTAAGAAGGGTCTGTGAGAAGACTCTCAGCAACTTAAAACTGGACTACCTGGACCTGTATCTCATGCACTTCCCTATGGGCGTCAAGGTTTGAATTCACCAAAATAAAGAATCTACATAATAAACATTCTAATTTTAAGATTATTATTATAAAAACGTACAGGCCGGGGATGAGCTTTTCCCTCTGGATGAACACGAGCAGGTCATTCCCGACGGGAGCAGCTTCCTGGACACGTGGGAGGTAACTGGAGCGTCTCATCGCACAACACGAGCGTTAAATAAATAAACAAATGTGATGTGACAACTGATATGTGTTGAACAGGCTATGGAGGAGCTAGTGGACGCCGGTTTAGTCAAGGCTATCGGCGTGTCAAACTTTAACAAGCAACAAATCGAGGATTTACTCAACAAGCCGGGCCTCAAGTACAAGCCGGTCTTAAACCAGGTTACAAACCGAGACAAGGAAGTCATGAAATATGTGCACAATTACGACGAATTTAACGTGTATATGCTCGCAGATCGAGTGTCATCCATTCCTGAACCAGGAGAAACTGATCAATTATTGCCACTCAAAGAACATCTCCGTCACAGCTTACAGTCCTCTAGGGTCCCCGGACAGACCATGGTAGGACACCAGATTCCCTTTTATGAGATTTTACATAAAAAAAAAAGACTTTGCTTTGAAGAGTATGAATGTCTGAAATCAAACCTAGTAATATTTTCAACGTCAACTCATACTATTTTTCTCACTCCAAGGGCATTTGCAGATGAACCTTCGCTCCTGGAGGATGTTACAGTCAAGGAAATTGCTCAAAAGTACAAGAAGACTGCAGCACAGGTAAGAATCACACATACAACATCAATGCGGTAAGGCAGGGCATTCCAAAATGATTGCACGGAAGGTCACATATAGGAAAATTAAAGCATGCAAGGCCCACTTTGGGACTTTAATCCCATAATATTATAACTTTTGTTTGTCATATACAACTTTAACCATTTTTTTCCTTTATATTTCAACTCTATGCTACCAAAATGACATTTTTCCTCATCATATTATTAAAATTATATACAATAAAATAATATATATATATAAATATATATTATAATAATAAATAAAATATAATAAATAAATTTAAAAATAAAATACAATAAAATAATTATAAAAAGATATTATTATTATAATATATTATTATAATATTATTATTCTAGCAAAATGTACACTTTTGTCTCAATATTGTGACTTTATTCTCATAATATTACGACAATTTTTTTTCCCAATGACTTCAGCTTTGTTTTTTTTTCTTGTAACTATGACATTATTTTCTTTTTAACATTAAAAAACCCTTTTCCAAGTATTTTTATCAGTTGTTTTGATTGTTTCTCATCATATTAGTACTTTAAAAATAATAATCTATCTCTAATATTTCAACTTTATGCTATGAAAAAGACATTATATTATTCTTATAAAATTTGTTCATTTTCTCGATAGATGATAGAATATTTGACTATTTAAAAAACAAAGCTGTTTTTTTAAGTTTGAAAATGTTTTTGTTATTTTTTAGAATGTGCTGAAGGCTAATTTCATATATTGTGACTTTAGTCTCGTAAAATTACGGCAATTTTTTCTGTTTTTTTTTCCCCCAACGACTTCAGCTTTCTTTTTTCTTCTTGTAACTATGACATTATTTGCTTTTTAACATAAAAAAAACTTTTTTCCAAGCATTTTTATCAGTTGTTTTGATTGTTTCTCATCATATTAGTACTTTAAAAATAATAATCTATCTCTAATATTTCAACTTTATGCAATGAAAATGACATTATTATATTATTCTTATAAAATTAGGTCATTTTCTTGATAGATGATAGAATATTTGACTTTATTAAAAGAAATAAAGCTGTTTTTTTTTAAAGTTTTTTTAAGTTTTAAGTTTAAAAATGTTTTTGTTATATTTTTAGAATGTGCTGCAGGCCAATTTCATACAAACGGCCCCCAAGCCGCACTTTGGACACCCTGGCAGCAAAGCCTGAATATAGTGCAATACAGGCTAAATTCAAACAGATGTTAGTTTATCCTACATCGATTTCCCAAGAGAACCCAAATACGTTTCAGTTCGGAATGATCATACTTAGTTAACGTTCCCAATGGACCAAAAACATTCATCTCTGTGAAGTGCAAATTGAGAACCACTAAACTTACGCCCTCCAGGTTCTAATAAGGTTCCATATTCAACGTAACGTGACCGTCATCGCCAAGTCTGTGAAGCCCCATCGAATCAAGGAGAACCTTCAGGTATTCCCAACATCAAACTGTAAAATCCTACCTTTTTTTCCCCACCTTCTGCTGCTCTGTATGAACTGTATGCAGAATGTGAGGAACATCATCGACCTGGCAATTCATTTTCCACCTTCTGATGTGGTATCAGATGGCGCCTGTCTGTCAGAATGGCGTAAAAGTCAAATGGATTGGAACATCGATATGAATAAAATCTTCAATATCTAAACACTCTTTCAAACTTACTTGTTTGTTGCTATGCATTCTAAATGTTTTGTATTCTAAAATCAACACTTTCCACATTAATTCAATTACTACGCTGTCACCTACTAAACAACGCAGTGTGTAAATAGTTTGGTCACAGTACAAGGACTATGAGAACATGCAGCCCCGAAGGACATTTGTGGTGCTGAAATGAATTTGTGGCTCGGGGTGCAGAACATTGATTACACTCCCATCGGTGCGATCAATGACTACATGGAGATGATGTAAGGACATTTAGGACAGATTTGAACTACATTTAAAAAGGAAGGAGTCACATTTCCTGCTTTTTAAACTTAATCTTCTCTTATTTAGGTGTTTGACTTTGAGCTGAATGAGGAGGACATGAAGAGCCTGCTGAGTTTAAACAAGAATTGGAGAGGTTTCCCAATGTTATGGTGAGCAGATATCAGGTCAAAATGGCCACAAATCAGATACAGAGGAACCTCAGTCAGCAATGATGTCTTAACTTGCCTTATTTTCCTTTTCTCAACAGGGCCTCAAAACACAAAGATTATCCACTGAATGCTGAATACTAACGCTAGCCACTGGGTCATCCACTTTTATAGATTCATAAAGTTTATTTAATTGTATCATAGCCGTTTTGCTGCACAATGTGGGTCAGTATTAAATATACTACGTCTATATGTGAAATGAATATATCAATTCCTGGTGTTGTGATGCATCCTTCAATAAACACATTCTTCCCCAAAAATGATTACACACATTTTGCATCTTTCTTATACTGATTTTATTGTAGCATGCTCACAATTAAGAGCGATTTTCCGAATTAGCTTTTCTATTTACATTTAGTTGATTGTTCTTGGTTATTAAAATCATAAATTGGGCAACTTTGGCACATGAGAGAGGCAAAAAAAAAAGTGATTTCATACCAATGGCAAGTGCTAGCATTTTGTTAGTCCGAGATAAAACCGATCATCAAAAACGGATTACAAAATAGGAGTGCTTCTATTTATTTATTTTCAACAAAAAAGACTCAAACTAGAATTAATGGCTTTTGTGAATCTTTGGGGTTGAAAATAGGTGATGGAAGGCAGCTTTTTTAAGGCCACGTGTAACAGTAATGTGTTTGTGCTACAATAAAGCGGCTCGCCTTGAATAGGACATTCCAGCAACCGCTTGGGGAATTCTCCGGGTCAGAATTCACCTTGGAAAGGGTAGTCCTTGTGCTTCTTGTTGCTGGAAGCAAAAAAAACAAAACAGTGTTGTACAAAAACCAAATGAAACAAGTCATTTTTAGAAGAGCTGTCAAATTCATTCATCCTAACGAGGGTCGTGGGGGGTGCTGGAGCCTATCCCAGCTGTCTTCGGGCGAGAGGCGGGGTACACCCTGGACTGGCGGCCAGCCAATCACAGGGCACATATAGACAAACAACCATTCACACTCACATTCATACCTATGGACAATTTGGAGTCGCTAATTAACCTAGCATGTTTTTGGAATGTGGGAGGAAACCGGAGTACCGGAGAAAACCCACGCATGCACGGGGAGAACAAACTCCACACAGAGATTGCCGAGGGTGGAATTGAACCCTGGTCTCCTAGCTGTGAGGTTTGCGCGCTAACCACTAGACCGCCGTGCAGCCGGCTGTCAAATGATTACAAATTAATCTCCTATCAAATTAAATAATCTCAATTAATCACCATTTGCAGCGATGAGTGAAACATGGCCTTTTACTGTATTTAATAAACAAATAGACACTTATCTATCTAGCGTAGTTTCCGGTGTTTAAGCCATATGTGTCCATATCATTCATTACATGGCATATTATGGCATATGGTGACAGAGCCTTCTCCATCGCTGCCCCCACCCTTGGGAACTCTTCACTCCGTGCTTGACCTGACCTTCCCACTTTCAAAAAACAACTAAAAACCCACCTCTTTAAATCTGCTTTTAATGTCTAAACTTTTTATTCGGGACTGCTGTGCCCCGCCCCGACTCATGTTTTAACTGTGTATTAACAAATGAATGTTGTATTTTAATGTATCTTTTACTCTGTTTACTTGCTTTTATTCAACTCCGTTCTTCTGTAAAGTGTCTTTGAGTATTTTGAAAAGCGCTATACAAATAAAATGTATTATTATTATTATTATTATTATTATACACAAGTTTGTGAGGCCCAGGTAGCGCTTTACTTGACAGGAGCCAATCATGAGCCTTGTCAACTCATTGGAAATCGCAGATGGTCAGTACTCAATCTAACTGACTGATGATGTCACCTTATAAAGAATACTCAACTCATAATAAAGACTTTGTTATGTTCAGAGTCCTCGCTGTCGTCATGTGACAATAAGGAAGTGTCGCTCCGAGGAGGACTAGAGATGTGTTTGTGATTTAGAGGTAGACATTTGGTGTTGGGAGTTGAACTGCTGTTGATGTGTTGAGGTGAGAATAAAGTTATAGAAGAGCATCATCTCTGTCATTACAGAGAAGGATGGCTTGGCATGCATTAATTACACATAAATATCAACGTAATTAATGACATAAATTAGTGAATGTGCTACTTATTTTTATAGACAAACTCACATGAGAAAGGGGCAGACTCTCCAGTTGCGATTGAATCCTAAGATGGTCTTCATGTCATCTTCGTTTAGTTGGAAGTCAAACACCTGTAAATATGATTTTTTTTAACAAAAATGCATGACAAAAAAAAAAACGTTTTTTGTCGTTACCTGAAAATTCTCCTGGATACGGTGAGGGGTGATCGACTTGGGAATCACAATTACACTCCGCTCGATGTGGAAGCGGATCAGGACCTAGAAAGTGGACTTCACACATCAACGCCCACCACATTAAAATATATATTGACGCCTTACCTGAGCAGGTGTCTTCTTGTACTTATCAGCAATCGCCTTGATGCTGGGATGTTCCAAAAGGGATGGGTCATCTGGCTTAGCCCTGTCATGTATCAGAACGTCATCAATGCCTCGGGATTGCCATATTGTGATGCTGCATTAAAGAGACGCACTAGGCAAACCTACCAGGGTCTATCAGGGGAGCCGAGGGGGCTGTACGCAGTCACAGAGATTCCCTTGGAGTGACAGTAGCTGATCAGCTTATCTTGGGTCAGGAATGGGTGGCACTCCACCTTCGGGTACACGTATTAGCGTATACGTTATTGGGCATCGTATAATGGATCACATGCTTTGCAATGATTTGTACAACAACCGAAGGCCAGAAGGCTTCAATCTAATACTTGACAAGAGATTGATGGTAAACAAAGGGCTAAGCTAATTAGCCTTCCTTCAGTGTAAACAGCAACAGACAATTGCAATGGCAAATCACTGATTTCCCTTCTTGTAGACAGGATAATGGAATTAGGGCCTCTCTTTCCTCAGAGACCAAAGGACTGAGTTGTACTTATGGAAATAGAAACTGTATGTTTTAAGAAGATATACCTGGTTGGTAGCAGGCTTGTATTTAAGTCCCGGTTTGTTCAGGATCCGTTCGATCTGATCCTGGTTGAAATTGGAGATCCCAATCGCTTTGACCAACCCGGCATCCACCAGCTCCTCCATTCCCTAAAAACAACAAAAATCTGCATAGTAGAGGTGAAGTCGCCCGTGTTGCGATCCACTGAAAACAACTAAGGTGCTTCACAGGGCTCCGTACTAGAGCTGCCCAGTTCGATTAATAGCTCATAAGTATTCTAAACGGTGTTTTGTGTACTGTATTATTTCATGAAGTTACCTCCCATGTATCCAGGAAGTCTGAATTATCAGAAATCGAGTCACCGGCGCTGTCCGTCGGGAAAAGGTCACTGCCAGCCTGTGTCGAAATAAACAAAACTGAACTGTGACATTACTGAAGGATTAAAAAAACAAACAGTTTGCAGTGCTTACCTTTAATCCCATCGGCCAGTGCATCAGATACAAGTCCAGATAGTCCAGTTTTAGGTCACTCAGGGTTTTCTCACAACCTTGTCTCACAATGGATTTGTCATGGAAAGTGCACCAAAGCTAAAAAGCAAAAAAACAGGACATCACAACATACAGTCCACATGCTGAATCAGCACAGAAATTAGCTTTATGTATACAAAACAATAAAAAGTCTCACCTTGCTAACAATGAAAAGATCCTCCCGCTTGACCACTCCATCCTTGATTGCCGCCGCTATCCCTTCGCCGACTTCAACCTCGTTCTGGTAAACATATGCCCCATCGATGTGTCTGTATCCTGCAGAGATGGCTGCCTTCACTGCCTCTGACACTTTTCCAGGAGGAGACTAGTAAAGAGAGAAAACAAAATATAGTTGTTAACCAATGATGCCACAGTGAATGCAACATTACTGTATTGCCCGAAGGTATGACACTCCCAAGATGTTTACACAGACAAATTAGGAGAGAACATCTAATGCTATTGATGTGAGCCTGGAGTTTGTTTTGTTATTGGAAGGGAATGTCAACAAAGTTTTTAGTGCCATTGTGGAAACGTCAAGATAGTTCATTTAGCTTTAATCTAAAATGACTGAACAATGACACACACGCTAATATTCTTGGGAAACAGCCACAATCACATTTTTACAAAAAAAAAAATCACAGCTCAGTCAGTTAGCATCCAAAGTAGCAGCGACGTTGACGTACAGCAATCGATGCGGCGTCTATCTATGTCTATGTCTTTGGTAATTATGCCCAAAATATTGTCGTTTTCTACCTAGCAACACTGTCACTTCCACATCAAACTAAGTACATCGCAAATACCACCACTAGAGCAGTATTTACTGTCCACTGTACAGTACAATTGTCCATCTTAACATTTCAAGGCCTTTAAAGGCAGAACTAATTCGCTATTATTGTAGCACGCGCCAGCCACGACAATAAATCATGGAGGCTAATGTTGTCGAATTAGCTAAGGTCTGTTAGCTATAGCTACAAACACGTCAAAATACAATCACACACAGCCACAAACACACACAGCACCAACACTTATACACTTACAACGTGCACAGAGTGGTTTTATTCCTAAAAATACATCCTTATGAAATACAGTATATACTAAAGTGTACTTTCACAGAAAGATCGACACGCGTGACATATGTACATCTTGTGTTGCGTAATCAGAAAACGGAAGTATGTTTTCCCACTCAACCGAACGATTTTAGAAGGAGAGCACTCACTTTCCAGGTCCCCAAACCAACAATGGGCATTTGTGCACCAGTACTCAACTTCACGGACGTGGCCATTGCTGCTTCTTCTTCTTCAAGACGAGTGACTTCCTCCGCTACGGGTGTAGTATTAAAAGGCTGGCATCATCGATCGATTGGTCATGTCTCGCAGGTAGCCCGAGGCATGAAATCAGTGACAAGCGGAGAGTCCACTTAAATAAACACACAAAAGCAACCGTAAACGCCACCCGGATTAATTAAAAGAACATAAATTAAACATAAATTGAAATACTATAAATGATTATGCGATTTATCACGCCTGTTCAGTTTACTATACATCTAACATATGTACTTCCAAATATCACCACTAGAGGGAGACATTACCTCAAATAATGCATGGTAACAGGAGGCTCGTGATTATAAATAATAAGATTGTAACAATACTATATCAATCTAATCAAAAAAACAAAATATTACTAAAATAAACAATATACACACTAAAAACTAAATGAATTAAAAGTGCTATATTACTAAATAATTAGTAAAAGTTACATGGTTTAATCGTCATGTGATCATTTGACCTGATTGCACTTCTTTTTACGCCACATTAAAGTACAATGTATCACTGCTTCTTTTCTTTTTCTTCCTTTTCTAAATCAAGACTACACTTTGGCTCAAATCAGATAAAACCTCACAGCTCTGAGGACAAGATAAGACTTGATGAGAAAAGTGAAATATATATATATAATTTTTAAACATGCAAAGGCAGAAGTTCTAGGAGATGGTGTGCTGTGTACCTCACAATGGTTCTTGCTGAAAGCCCTCCCCTCCCAACTCCTCTGATCTTCTCCCCTGCTGGACGTCTGTTTCTCAGGCCTTTTCCTCGCTTCCTCTGATCTGACTTCAGACGGGCCTGCAAACTGTCAAAGTGGCTTCCAGAATCAAACACTGTCGCCATCAAAGAGCCGCAGGTAAACCAAGACGAACAGGAAGACGAAGACACAGCCACAAGACCGTGTTTTTGATTCCAGAGCTCTCTAGAGTTTGTTGCAGGCAAAGGTATCTATTAGAAGAAGAGGAAAAGGTCATGTGACCTTGCATTTGAAGACGATGATCCCCCTCTCAACAAATAAATCACGACATGTGCTATTTAATGGCCACAAGGGGTCGACAAAACAGTAAAAAAAACATCTTATTTTGCCAAATAGAACCAAAAAATAAAATTGGTTTACATTTTTCCCATAAGAAATCATGTAAATCCAATTAAAACGTTACAAAAAGCCAAAAATATTAGCCCAAAACATGTTTTTACAGTTCTACAATTATATTTTACATGCAGAAAACAAATCTATCAAATCTAAAAAAAATCTATTTAACAATAAATGAAAACAAGACAGGGGCTGCACGGCGGACAAGTGATTAGCATGCTGCCCTCACAGCGAGGAGACAAAGGTTCAATTCCACCCTCTGCCACCTCTGTGTGGAGTTTGCATGTTCTCCCCGTGCATGCGTGGGTTTTCTCCGGGTACTCCGGTTTCCTCCCACATTCCAAAAACATGCTAGGTTAATTAGCAATTTGTCCATAGGTATGAATGTGAGTGTGAATGGTTGTTTGTCTATATGTGCCCTGTGATTGGCTGGCCACCAGTCCAGGGTGTAGCCCGCCTCTCGCCTGAAGACAGCTGGGATAGGCTCCAGCATCTCCGCGACCCTCGTGAAGATAAGCGGTAGAAAATGAATGAATGAATGAATGAAAACAAGACGTATGCAAATTAAACTAAATGGAGAATGCACAAAAACCGAGGAAAAATTGCGGCGTACATTTTTGACATAAACCAAAAAAACATGCTAACCAGGGCGGACGCTAACCAAGGTTCCACTGTATCACTAAGCTGTGCATGGGTGTATTTTTCAAGTGCTTCCGCTCTAAAATAACACATTTTGTGAAGTGCGCGTGAGAAGAAGGGGCATCTCCTCTGATCACTTTTTGGGCTTGATTGAACACTTCTCTCAGAGGCGAGACTGCCGGAAGAAAAGCGACTAATGAAGTGCCTTTCAATATGCACACACACACACACACACTCGGCTGTTTGTTCCTCATCGAGAGAGAGAGAGTATGCTATTTTTACAGGCGATGGACGAGTGCCCATCCAGCCTCCTCCATATTGCTCCTTCATCAGCCGAACAAACACAATCAACACCAGTGGAGGATGACGACGTGCTCATGGCCATCATTATGCAGAAGACGGTAGGACCGCCAAAGTCACATTGCTGTCAAAATTTGAAAGTCAAGCCTTTATTTTTTAGTGCTGACAACAACATGCAACTGCATGTCGTCTCAATATAAACGGCAAGTTCATTTGCGGCTGTACGGTGGACGAGTGGTTAGCGTTCATGCCTCACAGCTAGAAGACCCGAGTTCGATTCCACCCCCGGGTTTCCTCCCACATTCCAAAAACATGCTAGGTTAATTGGCGACTCCAAATTGTCCATAGGTATGAATGTGAGTGTGAATGGTTGTTTGTCTATATGTGCCCTGTGATTGGCTGGCCCCCAGTCCAGGGTGTACCCCGCCTCTCGCCCGAAAACACCTGGGATAGGCTCCAGCACCCCCGTGACCCTCATGAGGATAAGCGGTAGAAAATGAATGAATAAATGAATGTATTAACCCAGGCTGCACGGTGAAAAGTGGTTAGCACACAGGCCTCACAACTAGGAGACCCGAGTTCAATTCCACCCTCAGCCATCTCTGTGTGGAGTTTGCATGTTCTCCCCGTGCATGCGTGGGTTTTCCCCGGGTACTCCGGTTTCCTCCCACATTCCAAAAACATGCTAGGTTAATTGGCAACTCCAAATTGTCCATAGGTATGAATGTGAGTGTGAATGGTTGTTTGTCTATATGTGCCCTGTGATTGGCTGGCCACCAGTCCAGGGTGTACCCCGCCTCTCACCCGAAGACAGCTAGGATAGGCTCCAGCATGCCCGCGACCCTTGTGAGGATAAGTGGTAGAAAATGAATGAATGAAGTTCGCATCGGAAAACAGCTCTCTATGACCACATGGTTATTGATTGGTTATCATGTTGGCAACACAGTCAGGAGATTGGGGGACGTTAGGGTTCGAATCTTCGTTTAGGTATTTCTGTGTGTGTAGTTTGTAGTTGGGTTTCCTTCCACATTCCAAAAACATGCATGTTAGCTTAATTGGACCCCGCCCTTCACATCTGAAATCAGCTGGGGTAGGCTCCAGCATATGGTTGAGGATGGAAGAACTGATTACATTTTGGATCACCGTCTGGATTCGGGGTTTTTTTGAAAGGATTCTTTATTATTGCGAGATAGGACCATTTTTGGTATTTGTGCATGAAAAATTACAGGTTCGACAAAATACCAAACACTGTGGAATCTGGAGTGGGTACTTGTATTTTCGAAAACTATGAAGCTAGATCTAGTATATATCCATTATTACGGAAAATTTGAACTGAACTGAACTGAACTAATGTTGATATCATGATGAATCCAATTGGTAATGGTTTTCCTCATTCATTCATTCATTCATTTTCTACTGTGGGACGTGCTGGAGCCTATCCCAGCTGTCTTCATGTCAACCATTCACACTCACATTCTTACCTATGGACAATTTGGAGTCGCCAATTAACCTAGCATGTTTTTAGAATGTGGGAGGAAACCCGAGGGTGGAATCGAACTTGGGTCTTCTAGCTGTGAGACATGAACGCTAACCACGCTTCCACCGTACAGCCGCAAATTAACTTGGCGTTTATGTTGAGACTCTTTTGGAATGTGGGGGGAAACCGGAGTACCCGGAGAAAACCCACGCATGCACGGGGAGAACATGCAAACCAAGGGTGGAATTGATCTCGGGTCTCCGAGCTGTAAGGTCTGCGCGCTAACCACTCGACCGCCATGCAGCCCGTTTTCCTCATCAAGGGTCTAAATATAAATCACAATATGGGAGAACCATGGCGGAGGTCTGCGTTCTCCGAGTGCTTTTCTCGTTTGCTTTTGTCAACCCGGCGACCACAGGAGACTCAGAATTGATTGGAGGACCATGTCGTGCCATCACGAGATGCCCCAAACATACAAAACGCGACTAAAACATGTGATTCGTGCAAAGGAAACAACAAACTGGCACCATGACTTGCCGGAGTCATCATCCTCATCACTATTTGGGTCAAGAATACGGGTCACTTCCCTTTGCACCCAGCTCCAAGGTGCCCGAAAAGAGGAAACTCACATGGGTTTAAATCTTGGGCCCTTTCACTTGCCCATCCTTGTCACAAAACGTAAACACTAGGTTCAAGTCCAGAAGAAACCCGTCAGCCAGCCTGCAAAAACTACAGGTAATGAATATCATTTTTTAATACATCAATGCTGCTTATTAAGTGTATTAGATGAACTGCCTTGTTATTATGTAACACCCACCTTTTCAAGCTTAGATTACCTTGCCTATAATAATGCATAGTGGAAAAATACTGTATTGTATATTATACTGTATATTATATTCACTACTGTATTATCTTCAACAAATATAATGAAAAATAGCATAAATATTGGAAAAATTGTAATTGGCAATAGTGTCATTATTATTATTGGAGGGTTTAATCCCATTCAATCATGTGGCAAATGGTATATACATACAGTATTCTCCCCAGTAGGATAATTAATATCAGCATGCAGTACTGGTTCAAGGTGAGGGGAATATCTAGGGTTTATATTTATTTTTGCCGTGCAAGGTCAGAATGACACAGCAGGAAAATCTTCCTCCTCAAAGTTCCCCATGCGTCTTATACTTCCTCATGTTAAGTCACCTGATTTTATTTACAATACGTTGAAGTTTGCTTCTCCAATCGTGCAGGCTGGCAGGCAATGTGGTCACACTGCTTGGATAAGAGATTCTTAAAGAAGAGTGTTTCTGATACTTTGTTGTACAAGTCAGATCGCCCTCTGTTGAGCTTGGATACACATGTAAGCCTCCATCTTGTCAAATTCATGCATTGATTTGTTGCTCTCTGTGTAATATAATATAATACAATACAATACAATACAATACAATATAATATAATATAATATAATATAATATAATATAATATAATATAATATAATATAATATAATAATAATATAATATAATATAATATATAATAATATAATATATATATAATATATATATTATATATATATTATATATATAATATATATATAATATATATTAATCTAGCTCTATATATATATAATGATGATGATGTCACATTTCCATTAAATACATTACATAGGCTGGAGGAAGTCATAGTGTTGAAAGTTTCTGCAAATGCTGATATGAGTGCACTCAATGAAGTGCACTCAGATGGTAGGTTCAACCCCCCCTGTGGATTTCATCAGGAAATGTGAAGAAACTATTACAAACAATTAGAATCATACAGAAAAATACATTTATGATAGTTAAATGGATAAATATGAAAATTTATCTTGTGTTTTTTTTTAAAACCAATTTTCATTGTGATGCTTCCCCTGACCGTACATCACTGGTCCAGCAGCACAGATTTTTATTTTATGGTTTTTTGTTTTGTTTTGTTTTTTGCACTGGGCACACAGTATTTGTTTTGCAATCTGGGGCCATCACCCATGTCTGAGTCATGCCTGATTTGCCAAGTCATACACACACGAGGAATTTATGTCACACCATCAAACAGGAAGGGAAGGAAACCACATTCCAAACGACACGCAAAGACAAGTCATGGAGGGGATTTAGCACCATCTTGTGGTTGGTTCGAAGATGACGTCTGCTCGCCAACGTGCTGCAACAACAACAAAAAAATATATAACTTAAATAAATAAAAATAATAATGGAATAATTCAAGCTACGAGGCAGCCGGTAATAAAGCACGTATGCACCAAAAATAATTCAAAAATTATAAATAAATTGTATATTTATTCCTCATGATTACAACTTACATAAAATAAATAAATAACAAATAAATACATTTATGGGTTGGGTAATATAAATATCACTAATTTTTGTGTATTTTTGAAAAGGTTGCTAAAATTAAATAAATGAATGCGTGGGGAACTGACCACTTCCATACAAAAATGTTGACAAAAAATGACAAAAAATACAATAAAATGACAAAGAAAGTCAAAAATGTAAAGCAGTCAATAAAAAAAGTTAATTAAACAACAAATAAAACAAAATAATAAGATTAAATAAGCTCTAGTTAAATTGTGCATATTTAACTGTTCCTACTAAACTAAACCTTCTCACCATAATAACCATAGCAATAAAATAAAAACATTTATTATAATATTATATAACATAAGCCAGCACTACACAATCCAACAACAATGTATTGTTCTTGGTGTAGTTTGGATAATGTCATCAGCAGCCAAGCTGCTGTGGTTGGCATCATCCTTAGAGAGAGAGAGAGAGAGAGGCGTGTATTGTTGGGGTGACGTGCAGGAAGAATGTAAACATTGTCTGCTCGGAGGCACCACTTCAAAGGCCAAATGCACTAACCTCCTCACAGCGGTGGCGCGCACTCTTGAACCGACAAAAAGTGAAAGTGAATGCTCATCCATGGTCTGCAGCCTTTTCCTGGGACGCCTCTTTGAAGTCGCAAAATGGATCTGATTGACTGGTGCAAAAAAAGTCCACAGGAAAACAATCCTTTTTGTTGTTTTCCACGGGGAGGAAAGAGGATGAAGGTTACCGACTGAGCAAAACGTTTTGCGGAAGACAAAAAATGACGCCTGAACACTGAAGGGGTATCCAAAGTGCAGCCTGAGGGTCACTTGTGGCCCACAACTGTTTTTTCATGGACCTGCAGCACATTCTAAATATATAATTTAACAAGAAAACCAAAAAATACATAATTTCACATGAATAAAGTAAAAAAGAGATAAAAGCTGTAGTAATTTTGTTTCTTTATTTGATATTAAATTATTTCTATATATTTTGCATCGTTTATTATAATGTAAGAATACAGAATATTTGTTTTTATGATAAAATTTGCTGAAATATTATATAGCAGTTATATTACTTTTCCTGGTCACGTGACACACGTGTTGCTGGGAATTCATAGGGCTGGCACATAGCTGCCCCATTAGCCAATGGAAACCAAACATTCATTCATTCATTCATTTTCTACCGCTTTTCCTCACAAGGGTTGCGGGGGGTGTGGAGCCTATCCAAGCTGTCTTCGGGCGAGAGGCGGGGTACACCCTGGACTGGTGGCCAGCCAATCACAGGGCACATATAGACAAACAACCATTCACACTCACATTCATACCTATGGACAATTTGGAGTCGCCAATTAACCTAGCATGTTTTTGGAATGTGGGAGGAAACCAGAGTACCCGCAAAACTACATGCAAACTCCACACAGAGATGGCCGAGGGTGGAATTGAACCCTGGTCTCCAAGCTGTGAGGTCTGCGCGCTAACCACTCGACCGCCGTGCCGCGGAAACCAAAGAAACAAACAAAATACAACAACAATGGCTGCTTTGTATGAAATAGAAATCTCCCAGCAAGGCTTTCCTACTGCCTCCTACGCCTTTTCAGCAGCCATGTGCTCATTATGCGTAAGGAAGCCAACCAGATGACATAACATGAATATAAAGCACTTAAGCGGCAACTTTAATAGGCCACATCATCTTCTTTGGAGGCGAATGGAATCAGAACAAGGACACGGACAAAAACGCTTTAAAAACACAAGACCAGAGGGGTGACCTAAGCTCTTCACACCAAACGGATACAATAATAATGAGCATAACGACGGCCATAGAGGCTGCCGGTGCCCCCTCACCATTATGTTGGCTTACTGACTCACGTCGGAGTGAATAAAAAGCCTTGCGTTAAGCGAAAGAGAGGGAATTAGCGGTAAAAGAAAGCAAGTAAATAGCTGCTTGAGTACGCCACAACAAAAGCGAGATGAGTGTGGACGAGAGCGAGTGGGCTACGGAAGCCTTGATGAGAGGACGATGGAGTGGAGGTGATGATGAGTGGAGAGATGTAAAAAAAAAAAAAGTTCTTTGGGGAGAGCTTTTAATGAGGCAGACGCTGTGTGTGTGTGTGTGTGTGTGTGTGTGTGTGTTGTCATCTGTGACATGATGATACTCTTCACTTCCTGTCTCCACTTGGGTGGGAGAGCATTTGAGGACGACATAACTAGTAGAAGGAATAAAGTTATTAACTCAGCTTTGTGTGCTCTGCTGCTCTTCAGGACCAAATGAAATGTTTTTAAGGACCTCCTACAAAAATGCCAGGACCTACTGCCAGCCAAAGATCCTCTGTATTGTTTTTAAAAACACACTGCAAAAACACTATTCAAATATCCTTAATACTGTATGAGCATTCTGCTGTTTTTGAGGACTTACTGCAAATCGCAAATGAATAATTATCTATATCACTGGTGTGGACAGCTGTTTTTAAGAACCTCCTACAAAAATGTCAGTCAAAGATCATCTATAAAATAAGGACAACTCTGCTGTTTTTGAGGATCTATGACAAACACTGTTTTTAAGGACCTAATGCAAGTCAAAGATCTTCTGTATTGTTTTTAAACACACTGTAAAAACACTATTCAAAGATCCTCTATACTGTAGGACAGGGGTCGGGAACCTTTTTGGCGAAGAGAGCCATGAACGCCAGATATTTTAAAATGTGTATCTGTGAGAACCATATACATTTTTTTAAACATTGAATGCAATAAAATGTGTGCATTTTTATGTAAGACCAACAGTTTTAGATATAATGGGCTCAAATTATGTAGACCAGGCACACTACCCCACGCCGATGGGGTGTGGCCAGCACACTTTCGTGAGCAGCGCAGTGTCAAACAATAAATCAAATACTTGCTGCCATTAATGCAACTTCTGCTGCTGCATAGTTTTGCAACATACTCAGTATATTTCATTCTTTTGGCCATCTTCGTCAGAAGGCTTGGTTCTGCAGCTTTAGCTATTTGACTAAAGGAGAAAAGTTTATATTTACATGTTGACATCTCAATGACCGAGGTAGACTACCGCATTACCCAGTAATAATCGAGTTTTGGTGTTTGACCTGGAAAATATCATCAGGAAAGATAGATATGGTTGGCCGTATTGCAGTAGAAAATAGATGGACAAATTAAAATGCATAAGGAAGTTGTTGATTTTTAACATTATTTTTAACAGTCATTTCTGTGATGGTTTACTTTAAAATGTTAGCAAAAATACATTTTTATTGTGGTAAGAAATGTTTGAAAGCCAGATAGTCATCAAAAGAGCCCTACCTGGCTCCCGAGCCATAGGTTACCTACCTCTGCTGTAGGAGCTTTCTGCTGTTTTTGAGGACTTAACTGCAAATCGCAAATGAATAATCATCTATATCACTGTTGCATACGGCTGTTTTTAAGGCCCTCCTACAAAAATGTCAGTCAAAGATCATCTATAAAATAAGGGCAACTCTGCTGTTTTTGAGGATCTATCACAAACACTGTTTTAAGGACCTACTGCCAGGCAAAGATCCTCTGTATTGTTTTTAAAAACACATTGCAAAAACACTGTTCAAAGATCCTCTGTACTGTCGGAGCATTCTGCTGTTTTTGAGGACTTACTGCAAATCGCAAATGAATAATTATGTATATCACTGTTGCACAGACCTCCTACAAAAATGGCAGTCAAAGATCTTCGATAAAATAAGAAGCACTCTGCTGTTTTTGAGGATCTACCACAAACACTGTTTTTAAAGACCTCCTGCCAGCAAGATGCTCTGTATTGCGGGACTGCTATGCTGATTTTAAAGCCATACTGCAAAAACACTAGTCAAAGATCCTCTCCATTGTAGGAGCATGCTGCTGTTTTTGAGAATTTACTGCAAATCGTAAATGAATAATTATCTGTATCACTGGTGTGCACATCTGTTTTAAAGGACCTTCTACAAAAATGCCAGTCAAGGATCTTCTATAAAATAAGGACAACTATTTCAGAGGATCTACAACAAACACTGTTTTTAAGAACCTAATGCAAGTCAAAGATCCTCTGTATTGTTTGTAAACACACTACAAAAACACTATTCAAATATCCTGTATACAGTAGGAGAACTCTGCTGTTTTTGAGGATCTATGACAAACACTGTTTTTAAGGACCTATTGCAAGTCAAAGATCCTCTGTATTGTTTTTAAACACACTGCAAAAACACTATTCAAAGATCATGTACTGTATACCGTAGGAGATCTCTGCTGTTTTTGAGGATCTACCACAAACACTGTTTTTAAGGACGTAATGCCAGTCAAAGATCCTCTGTATTGTTTGTAAACACACTACAAAAACACTATTCAAAGATCCTGTACACTGTAGGAGAACTCTGCTGTTTTTGAGGATCTACGGCAAACACTGTTTTTAAGGACCTAATGCAAGTCAAAGATCCTCTGTAATGTTTTTAAACACACTGCAAAAACACTATTCAAAGGTTATGTATACTGTAGGAGAACTCTGCTGTTTTTGAGGATCTACCACAAACACTGTTTTTAAGGACGTACTGCCAGTCAAAGATCCTCTGTATTGTTTGTAAACACACTACAAAAACACTATTCAAAGATCATGTATACTGAAGGAGAACTATGCTGTTTTTGAGGATCCACCACTGTTCTAACATTGTTTTTAAGGACGTACTGCCAGCCAAAGATCCTCTGTACTGCGGGACTGCTATGCTGATTTTAAAGCCATACTTCAAAAACACTAGTCAAAGATCCTCTACATTGTAGGAGCATTCTGCTGTTTTTGAGGACTTAACAAAAACACAAACGAATAATGATCTGATGTTTTTGAGGACCTACTGCACAAAAAGTCAGAAAACCTCTTTTAGACAGAAGTGCTGTTTTTAAGGAGCTACTGCTCGTCAAAGAGAAGCGATGCCCTCAGGATGCTACGGAAGCACCGTGAGAGGTCTTGCACCTTCCACCTGAGCCTGGAGGCCTTCAGTTATCTGTCCACGTCATCTACAGAGCAACAGGAAGCCTTGAGTATCACAGCTGGATAAAACAACATATGAGATAATAAAAGCGTGGCATCTCAAGCAAAGGACAATGTGTCGGCGTTGTAAAACCATTCTGCCGCCAATTGGAAATGGAGCACGCCAGCTAATGATAGCCAATTACGCTGGAGGCAGGAACACCTCAGGGCTCTTGCTCTGATGCTGTCCGGGTTAGAAAGCTTTCTTCTGGGTAGCATGGCCAAGGAGGAATGGGAGATATTCTTGGTGTGTGGAGGCGCTTACACACAAAGACAAAGCACAAGTGTTGTTGTCCCTACGTAAACATTCCGACTGGAATGCGACAAGATGGACAATTTCTGAAAGTGACGCCATTATTTTAAGACAGACATTCCCTGGTGGAGGTATTCTTGCGATGCTGGTGACAGGCGGAAGAAAGGCCTTCCACACGTAAACAATATTTATGGTGGGATTAGCAACGGAAAGACACATAAAGATGGTTCAAGTCCTGAACGAGTCTAAAACCCGACTCCGCCATTCAAACTGGTCAAGTGATCCGTGTTAAATCCCGTCCTGTTGCGTGTTTCTTGTTATTTCTGTCCTGTTAGTATAATCCAATCGGTGCAGCCGCACACTCTGGGATGCAAATTGAATTATTGGACTTAAAACCCCCACAAATCAAACTGTGACGGGTTTTTTTTTCCCTTTTGATCTCCCACGCTGATACTGTCCCTGAGTTGATTGAAGGTAAAGCAGATAAGACACTCCAAGTCCTGATTCAGGATGTATTAATAAAGTATTGCATTTAATTCACAGATTTTGAAGAGATGTTCCCGTTCGGCACAGATGAGCGATGGATGATGCATCAGAGAGATGCCAAACAGGATTTATGGGAATCTGGACTGCAGCCACGTAGCTGGATTCAGTTCTGTAACACACGGCATCGCTTCCGGCCTCAGTATCCTTATCCTTATGGTGGCGGAGTACAAGCTCATGCTTTGTACCGTTCCCAAAACACATGGAAGGTAGGTGTGCCACTGCACGTCCGTATACTGGTATATAATTAGCAAACGGCCAGGCTACAGTACATAATAACAACACATTTTATGGAGTCATCTTCGCAGTTTGCTCTGTCACTCACATGGCTCTCAAATTATGGCTTATTATTCGTCAAAAATAATAAAAGTCATATGGTCGCAAGATGTCAGTAATGTTATATAATGATACATTACCTTCCATTACATTATCTTAACACTGCATGTTATGTCAGCCACAGTGAAAATAAGTTCTCCTCCCATTCCGTGTGGAAGTGGTATGTTTTTGGCTTCTTACTTAGTCCTTCTTCTCCACTCTGTTTGACACCCTTTCGTTACAATACAATACAAATAAATTGGAGGTAACTTGTTAGCTCCAGTAAACAGTATGTTACCAATTAACCATAATAAACGAGCGACGACTGTAAATAACCAATGAAATGACACAGATGGACATTTAACATAACTCGTACCATTTTTAGCCATGCTTGTCAGCATTTGGAAACACAAGACATGTTCTGGAAAATGAGAGAAAATTAATTAAATAGTGGGGCATGCAGGCCTCACAGCTAGGAGACCCGAGTTCGATTCCACCCTAGGGTTTCCTCCCACATTCCAAAAACATGCTAGGTTAATTGGCAACTCCAAATTGTCCATAGGTATGAATGTGAGTGTGAATGGTTGTTTGCCTATATGTGCCCTGTGATTGGCTGGCCACCAGTCCAGGATGTACCAGACAGTTGGGCTCCAGCACCCCCCGCAACCCTCGTGAGGATAAGCAGTAGTAAATGAATGAATTCAATCGTTTTTCTCACGTTCTTTACAAAGTGTAGGAGTCTGAATTTGGCAACACCAAACGACTCCCCAGATTGACAACAGTGAGAAGGGAATAAATCGAAATCCACAAGGCCGATATGAATCAAGGAGAAGGAAGAGAAAACATCCCCGACGTTAGATGGGTGACTGATAGACTTCAAAGCATTGTTGCGCGATGCGTTTGGCTTTTGTAGGAGGTCTTTCATGTGTTAAAGTTGCTCAGGTCAATGTGTGTGTGTGTGTGTGCGTTTGAGTGTGAGAGAGGCTATCAGCCTGGAGGTACAAGCTGGCCCTTTCAAAAGGATGAGAGGTTTGCTGAGAATGTGCTTGGAAATTGAGCCTCTTGGATGTTAATCTGATATTTTATAGATGTCACTTGGAGAGAAACGTTGGCTGCAGAAGAACGGCTGCAGATAGCATACGAAGATGCCCCCTCGTGGCTGTAGGCAGCATAGAAATTATATTCAAATGTCTAAATATGTTGCTAAAACCCCTAAAATAACAACTTTTTATAATTCAGTAGGAACTCATACATATATGTAAGCCTATTTTGTGCAAACTGGGATGCAAATAGTATAATAATAATAATGCAGGGATAGACCACAAACACTGTTTTTAAGGACCTAATGCAAGTCAAAGATCCTCTGTATTGTTTTTAAACACACTGCAAAAACACTATTCAAAGATCATGTATACTGTAGGAGATCTCTGCTGTTTTTGAGGATCTACCACAAACACTGTTTTTAAGGACGTACTGCCAGCCAAAGGTCCTCTGTATTGCGGGACTGCTATGCTGATTTTAAAGCCATACTGCAAAAACACTAGTCAAAGATCCTCTACATTGTAGGAGTACTCTGCTGTTTTTGAGGATTTATTGCAAATCGCAAACAAATAATTATCTATGTCACTGGTGTGCACAGCTGTTTTTAGGGACTACCTACAAAAATGCCAGTCAAGGATCTTCTATAAAATAAGGACAACTCTGCTATTTTTGAGGATCTACAACAAACACTGTTTTTAAGGACCTAATGCAAGTCAAAGATCCTCTGTATTGTTTTTAAACACACTGCAAAAACACTATTCAAAGATCATGTATACTGATAGATAACCTGCGGCCCATGGGCCATGTATAGCACATAAGAGTGTTTCAAATGGGCCATCAGGCATTTTAAAAACTGAATAAAACCTCATATTAACGCTATCAAAAAGTCCCCCAAATGTACAAATATAGATGTCCATGAAAATGTTTATTTTCCCACTTTTGCTAGCTTGAAGTTGACGTCTGCATTGATTTCCCATCAACATTTGCATAACATAACATAACATGAGTCTCTCTAAAATTTGGACTGGTATTGTATACTAATAACTTTTGAGTCATTTGAGTTAGCGTGGTCATTGGAGGACTTTAGAAAAACCAAGATGGACCTTGAAAGGGGACAACACGATTCCCCAATCCTGACATAAATGCATTCCAAAAACAAAACAACAACTCAAATAAATCCGTTTTCTTGCCACTACCTTCAAAGTGTCACGTTTTGCATGTAATCCTACTTCTAAGTTCTTGTGAGAACCCGGTCCTGTGTATCACGAACATGCATGGCGGAGCCTGTAGGTCATGGTGGGAAGCAGGCGTGCCGTGGGACCAACCAGGGTCCCAACGACTCCAACCACTGTACCGTACCAACAACAACAACAAACCAAAGTAAACTACATGATGTGAGGACGAGGGTTCAGCCAGGACGTTTTTTTTTTTAGCACTTTACAGACCCAAATGCACGATTGCGCAACATGCAGGACTAGTTCGGACCACCCATCTGGACTGGCTGAGTGCCTGGGCTTGACTGGAATATCTGAACCAGAACGGATGAATAAATGGAGGCGCACCGTGCAGTGACTCAGGTGGTGTAGGAAATATAAAAGTAGTCAAAATAATAATAATAATAATTATTATGCATATGCTAACAATAATCAACAGGTACATGTTATATGTTTACTGTGCAAAAACCACAACAAAGCGACTTCACCTCAGTGGTTTTTGACCCTTTGACAGAGCAGTTCACTATAAATTAAATTAGTTAATGAAATGAAGCGTAAACTGTCTTGTCCGCTGTATGCTGGAGGGGTGGGGTGGGGGGGTGGGGGTGGGGGACCACAACAACCTTACTGTTCTTTTAACTCACTTCTATAAAAAGAAAAGTGTAGATAAACCAACATAATGTAATTTCTCCTGAAATGAAATGCCATTTACTATAAGTAGGGTTCGGACATGTGTCTTTGTTCCTGACCCCTGACTTTTCCTAAAGTGGCCGCTTCAAACCAAAACAAAACTGCTTCTGGATAAAAACATATCATAATCCCTTATGGGTATGGTGGTGGGGTGGTCTGTGGGGGCGATTCAAGGCCACCAAGATAGCTATTCACAGTGTCCAGACACACGGAGAGACCTCCGGGAGTGAAAGATGTTGTGAGGTGTTGGTATGAGACTCCCTATGACACCCCTGGGAAGAATGGTGATTAGTAGCTAAAGGGGACCGATAACATTCTGAAGCACCCATAGGCATGGAAGCTAAAGACATATATGAGATATTAAATGATGCTTTTGATGCCATTATCCTGAACCTGGTGATTAGACCTGACATTTCATCATGATAGATATACTTTAAAGTAGTCAGTGTATAGGTTAAATTGAGTCAAAACAAAGTGAGTGAGTACACCTGACAGTTAATATGCCCTAACCGTGTGTCGATAGTAATCTAGCACTGCCTTAATGCTCTTGGGCATGGAATTCGGTGGATGTTAAGACACCTTGGGCTCCTCCACCTTCCTCCCTTCTGCTTGAGGATGCCCAACAGGTTTCAGGTCTGGGGAAGCTCCACCCAATCATCTTCACCTTTACTGGCACATCACCTTGGAGGTGTTTTGGGCCAGTTCTGCTTCAGACCGTCACTTTGCATGTTGGAATTTCCTGACATTGAACCACAGCTCCCCCAGTGCTGACAGCACTCATACAGCCCTGACACTATTACCAGGGTAGTCACTTATGTTGCCAGATATATAAACTTAACACTGTAATTAATGCCAGGTGTTAGCATGCTAATGTTAACATGTTAGCATTGCTAGCATGTTCACATGATCATAGAATAATTTTTAGTCATTTAGTATATAAGTAGACTATTATATAAACACTTAGCCCTATCATGTTAGGTGTTAGCATGCTAACATTAGCATGTATAGTGCTTGGTGGAGTATACTGTGTACTGTGGAGTATATTGTGCTCTCTTAGTTATTTTCGAGTTCATTCATTCATTTTTACCGCTTATCCTCACAAGGGTCGCGGGGGGTGCTGGAGCCTATCCCAGCTGTCTTCGGGCGAAAGGCGGGGTACACCCTGGACTGGTGGCCAGCCAATCACAGGGCACATATAGACAAACAACCATTCACACTCACATTCATACCACGGGGGAGAACATGCAAACTCCACACAGAGATGGCCGAGGGTGGAATTGAACTTGGGTCTGCAGGCTGTGAGGCCTGCGTGCTAACCACTGAAACCCATTTTTCGAGTTATTATTTATTATTATAATAGTGTTTTTTTATCTTATAAAATGGTGATGGAAATATAGTATTATTTGCATTATTCCTATAAACATCTCAACTTTTTGCCACAGTTGCATTACAATGTTTACACTCGCACAAATCAGCATGTCCAAAAAAAAACTTCTCCAAATTTCAGAATGTACTGATGGGTTGTCCCAGATTACCATGCTCTAATAAGAAGAAAATGATATAAATGTGTAATTGTAAATTAATAGAGTTTGTAAACTTCTTTTGTAATAAAGAATTCATAAATAAATACAGGAGTAACAAATACGGGCAGGATATATGATCAAAATGATGATGCGTTCAATGACAATGGCTGCATTCCAGCTCCACGGTGGGCACGGTCAAGGCCTTCTACATCCTCCGTAGCTTTTGGTGACATTAATTCCATAGATGGTGCAGGTGTTGGTAAAAAAAAAAAAAAAATTCCATTCCGATTGGAAAACTCACGGCCCATACCAGCGTCCTAATCCTATTAGGCCTAATTGAGTTGAAGTCGACAGTCTTTTTCAGTTAAACTATGCTCACAGACTAATAGGATTCAAAAGGGGGTTGGGGGGGTGAAAAGGTACAATGCCAGGAGTCGTAAATGGTGTCGGCGGTGGTGGCGGTGAAGTGGACCATCAGGGACGGTGTGTTGTTCCATGCTGGGTTCAGAGTTGTGTGTTGACGTGGGAGGGTGGGCAGTGGGCCGGAGGTCTCCCTGGAGGCTAGATAAGCTCAAAGCAGGGGGGTACAAGATTCACATAATTGGCATTCAGGCCCCCCCCCAGTGTGTTTGTGTGTGTTTATGAGCCCTGTGTGATTGAAAACAATTGCTGTATATTGCGTGTGTGGATACAATCACGTACTGTTTGAGGTCGCAGTTTAGCGGAGTGTGACAGGATCAAATTTCTGCAAAACATTCAGGAAATGTGGATAGATGCATTTTAAGTGATACAAATGTGGATTAAAAATTGGTTAAAATCTAGTGACAGATTTATGATTAATACCAAGCTGTTGAAATGTCCGAGTATATACAGGTGGTGTTTATAATGAAAATGAAATCAACCATAAACAGATTGGTGTTTTTTGGCCTTGTGACCACGCCGTGATGCTATCTTCACGTCTGCGTCCACCAAGGAGACAAGATGAGCGGCCGCGATAAGCTTCACGCACAATTAAGGGAGGTCAGAGTGGGACGGTGTTTCGTTCGGCAAGGACACGCAGACGTGGCCCTGGGAGCTAACCTTTTCGGGGTTGCCCACGGCCAGAGGTGCTACAATGGATCCCTCCTTTGAAGAAGGACACATCCAAAAAGGATTGGAGGGACAAAAGAGGACGGATAGGATGAGCTTGTGACCTGATGTGCCCTTCCTCTGGGAAGAGACGGAAGCATTGGCAGACGCGTTTACATCCAGTTTAGTCTAGCTATATTAATAACTAAATGGACAACGTCCTGTATTGACCCAAATATAAAACGAGGACACAGGGCGTTTAGTCTAAGCAGTGTTGCTTAAATACTGGGACAGGACCCCCTTTGGGTGTTGTGGTGAGGTGTTGGAGGCCAATACTCATAAAATTAGTTCCAGGTTGGCTTGGTTAGTGTCTTCATGCTTGAACGATGCTGGTGCCAGCAGCTCATAGTGGTTTGTACAGACAATATACAACAATATTACAAGTTCTTAAGAGTATTTCAACCCAGGGGTGTGAAAAAAGAATGGAGAACCACTGGTCGAGGGTGTTTTATATAACTTGTGCTGAGGCGTTTCGTTGAATCATCACAAAATTTGGTATACAACTTCCTGGAACGGCGAGATTAGTTGAAAGTGAAAATGTTAATCAAGCAAAAACGTCTTTGCAGGGCGGGACTTAGAAACCAATTGTCCATAAGTCATTGACCATTTGTCTAATGATTAGAGTATTTTGAGCTATATTCCATGTATGCTAGCATGTATTCCAAAGCATTTGAACGCCATTCACATTTTTGGCTTTCTAGAACAGATGTGGATGGGGAAAATTCATGTTTTTTTATGATAAAAAAAATTATTTGGTTAGAGTACATTTTGTCAGAGCTCTTGGGATGGATTAATGATGATAACCAAGGTTCCACTGTATTATGAAAGGTGGTGGCTGTCCAGTGGCCTGTTACCTCACTAAAAGTTGTACATTCTGTATTAATTCTGTATTAATACCATTCTGTATTAATACAGTGGTGCCTTGGTTAACGTCATTAATCCGTTCCAGAAGGTCCAAACCAAAATGGACTTAAACCAAAGCAAATTTTCCCATAAAAAATAATGTAAATCCAATTAATCCGAATACCTAATATCCTAATATAGAGTTTTACCTACTTTTGTTGGAGAAGAAAATACTCCCCCCAAAAAACTAAATCACAAAATAAACACATTATTGTGCTGCAACCACAATTTGCAAAGATGTAAAAAATAAATCAAACTAAACTAGAAAATTAAAAAAAAAATGTGAGGATGACATGTGCGATGTTTACCTCCGATTGCCACGAACAATAAGTTTGAATGCTTATGTTTTGTTGTTGGCACCAGAAATGAGTATTCCGCACCGCAAGCATTAGCAATGTTTCCATCTTTTAACTTCCTGTCGCCGAATTCCAAATCTAAATGAGCAGAGTTAATTCGATTTGAAACCAATTCCGGTATTTTTATTTATGTGATACGATTGCTAAGTTTGATATTTTGCAGTTATATAATGCAGGAAGTTCCTTTGACGATTCCCAAAATCAAAGCTAGCATAAATGCGCCCCGACACAACCGCTCGCATTCATGGGCGAGACGAACAGAATCAAAAAAGTCTTAAGCGGAATTGAACCACACTACGTCGTCTACTTTGTAATCACATTAAAGTGGAATTGCCATCATATTTTTCCTAATCCGATTACATCTCTGTTATCGCTTGGGTAAATTGAATTTTCTTTGTTTCCTGCTCGTCCCCGTTTGACCGTTTTTTTTTTTTTTTTTTGAAACACGGCAAAAAGGTCAAAGAGTAGTGCCAACGATAAAAAATGCCACTTAGGCTCGCTTCTATTCCTGCTGATGTGACTCACAGTCATCCACGTTTACCCTAAAGTGAGCAATGCGTTGCCAATGGCCCGTTAAAAGTGATTCACACTGTGAAAAATCCAGTGGCACAAACTCCTGAATGCAGTTATGGGAACCTGTTGATGTGGAAACGATGGCCTATCGACAGAAAATGTGTTAATTTGGGTGCTTTTAAGGGCTTCTCCCAGGTGTACAACTTTGAGGTACCAGGCCACTGGACAGCTACCACCCTGGTTATCATCATTAATCCATCCCACAAACTGTACCTTCTGACAAAATGTACTCTAACCAAATCATTTTTTGTAATCATTATCCACATCCACATCTGTTCCAGAAAGCCAAAAACGTGAACACAAAACATGTTTTTTATAGTTTCACCAACATGGACACCACCTTCATGTTTTGCCATGACTTAATTCATTAATTGTCTCAGGTTTTCTTTTGATTACACATATATACAAAATACAACATAACCCACAATGGAGCCATATTAACTTCGTTCAGGACATGCTGAATTGTGTCAACTTGATGTAAGCAAGTTCTACATAAACTAAAGCATTGACATTAAAACTGAATGATAGACAATGTGACATAGTATTATTCCTTAGACTGTTAATATAGTAAACCAAATATAACATCAATAAGAGATTTAACCAACAACCAATATAATAAATAACCAATGATCTAAAAATGTCATCCAGTACTTCTCTACAAGAGAGGAGAAATATGATCTCAGGGAAGAAGTACATTTGAAACACTTCTATGCTAGGACTACGTTAAAAAGCCATAGCATTTCAGTATGTGGAATCAAACTATGGAATGGATTGAGTAAGGACCTCAAACAATGCACAACGATGAGCCAATTCAAGAAACAATACAAGCAGTTGATGTTTGCTAAATACAAGGATGAAGAGTCTTCAACCAGTCATGATGTGCTATATATATATATATATCACTATATTGACACTTACTATGGTACCCATTATGTAATTGTATGGTCATATCACCTCGTACTTTGGTACGGGACAAAAAAAAAAACAACAAAAAAAAAGTTAACCATATTAGGAAAGCAGGAAGTGAACAAATGTAACAGTTACTGATTGTAAAAGTACCAGATGGAGGGGTAGGATTTAATAAGCTTTGCTTCTTCCTACTCCTTTTGGACATGTGGAACTGTGAACTGATTATGTGATGCATTCAATTGTAATCTGATGCATGTTCAAATGAAATAAAACCATCACCATTATCATTTCTAGGATGTCATTTGCATAAACGTCACCATCCAAGGTGCACAGTCAAAAGTGTCAGTGTCATTTTTGCGCAATTAGGCACGTGACCCATGACCCCCGCTCTGAATAATTAATGAATAACAGAGGGGATAAAGACAAAAGGCGCAAAAAAGGAAGAAAAAAAAAGTGCTCCGCCTTGAGCTACGCCAGCTAGCGTGTAATACATCCAAGAATGCCGTTAATTGGCCCTGCGGCTTTCATTCCTTCGCCCTATTTCTTTCAATTCATTGACTCAAAATAATGGGTTCAGGTTTATTATCAACAGGTCAGAAGCTCTGGGAGTGCCCACATTCTACGGGTACGAGTCTTGCCAATCAGAGCTCGCCAGTGCATGTGTACATGTACGAACCCCCCACCCTACAAAAAAAAAAAAAAGTCCTGACAATTCCACCCGGGACAAAACTTTTATTCTATTTTTGCGCGTACCTTCACCTTCAAGTGATAACAAGTCTAGCCGGGTGCATGTTTTGGCTTCATTTGGACACAATGCTGGAATATAACTGGTATGGACAGGTACGTAACCGTGACACACCTACTTTGACATGAAGTCAGCTCGAGTGCTGCTGAAAGCGAGCGGCTACGCTAAGTAATACGGCAGATGATGACAGGATGCTACATAACACACAAACAGCATCAGCAGATGATAACAGGAAATGTCAGATGTCTTGCTGGATTTCCATATCACAATAACTTTACACGGGTGTCATGTGGCTGCTTGCGCGCCACAGAGGAAAAGCAGCTGTATGGTGTATTGTTGCTGTGTTTACAAACAAAGAATTTACAGACTAAACATGATATTGCAATAATTCAATCAGGAAGTACAAAAGGGATAACTGCCAGAGTAAAACACAATACATGTACTACTAACAATATATTGATTGAATTTACTAGCAATACTCATCATACTATTATTACTACAAATCCTACTAAACCCAATAATAATAGTCATATCAATAGTCATGATAGTAATATTAATTGTGATCATTATTATATCATTATTTTTTAATAATATTTTACATATTACTACTCCGACTAGTATTTCAAAAAAACTAAAGTATTAATAACAATCATTTCATTTAATGTCTTAATAATTATCTGTTGAAACTAGGTACCCATTATGTCATTGTATGGTCATATCACCTCGTACTTTGGTACATGACGAAAAAAAATAAAAATAAAACAAAATAAATAAATAAAAAAACTTTAACTATATTAGGAAAGCAGGAAGTGAACAAATGTAACAGTTACTAATTGTAAAAGTACCAGATGGAGGGGTAGGATTTAATAAGCTTTGCTTCTTCCTACTGCTTTTGGACATGTGGAACTGTGAACTGATTATGGGATGCATTCAATTGTAATCTGATGCATGTTCAAATTAAATTATACCATTACCATTATCATTACCATAGATTATATGATATTATAAACCAACATAATATTGTTTTTGACAGATATTTTGGCACAATTTAGCAAAAGAAAAATTAAAAATACATTCTGTTTTCTGGTCACTTTGTGGTATCAAGTGTATTATTAGAGCTTATTATTATTATTATTTGAGCTTATTGCCGTTCCCCTTGAGTACACTGAAAAAAGCTGGTGTATTTTAGGGTGTGCGATATTACAGAAACTTCAATTTAACCAAGCCAAGGGGGTGTGTTGGCGTAACTTTGTCCGCATGCAGCACGTGACTCGCTGCACCAAACTATGACACAGACGTCTGCTGCAATGTTTTTCCACCCCCCCCCCCCCTCCTCAAACGAGTCGAGCTATAATTGCCGCACATGCAACATTTCCCATACCTGGGTGAGCCATGTCAAGCAATTAATACCCTGAAATACGCCTTTTAAGTGAGTCTTTTGGTCTCTTGGGCTCCCCCATTGTGATGAAAAGATCGATGTCGTCTCACGTTAGCCTCGCACAGGTGCCCGCACACACACACACACACACACACACATAAGATCATTACGGTAACCATAGATGAAGAGAACGAGACAGCGAAAGAAACATCAAGGCAGAGGAGATGAGACGGAAACAGAATAATTTGTGTAAATATGTAAATGGAGATATACTAATAATAAAGTTACGAGTGAGAAAGTTCGAGGCCAGTTGAGAGTGTTTTTTCTTGCCACATAATGTAGTTGTATGTTGAAATAATAGTATTATGAAGCAATGCCAGCATTAGCATCAATTAGTCAGGCTGTAGTAATCATGCCAGGCCACTAGTTAGCAGTGTCACTGTCGTAAACAACTATGCTGTTACAATATTTCCATACTTTTTGCACCTATTTTGGACGTCTGCGGTTGTTTTTCTCATATTAGCAACAGTATTAGAACAGATGGCCTTTACATGTACAATAGTTTCGATATTTTGGCGCCAAAACAACAGTTCTGGTTGTGCACCCTTGCAGGTGCTTTGTTGATTCCAGTCGCTACGTGCTTTAAAGTGCAATGTCGCCCACTCACTCTGCTTCTTCCTCTTCTGGGCAACGACTGGGAAGAGCAGTGTTGGCATTCTTCCCGCTCCCGTTCAAGCAGTACTGAGATAACTGAGCAGAGTAAAAAAAAAAAAAAAAAAAGAAACACCACAAAGTGCTCTTTTGTGTCTGCAGTACAAACCGTACAATATTATTCGGGTAAGGTCAACGCTTGATCTAATGTTCTGCTTAGTTCTCATTAAAGAGCTATTGCATTATTTCATTTGCCACAATTGAGTTAAAGGCGGAGTGAGGAGGAGGAGGAGGAGGAGAAGAAGAAGAAGGAGGGGAAGGAGGTGGAATTCACATATTGTATGCCCCCCAAAAGCTTTTGAACAGTGCTGGCTGCACAAATGCGGTTAGGATGCTCTTCTTGATGCCATATTAAGCTTCAAAGTTGAGATTTTGGAAATGCTCTGATAGTGATTTCCACTCTAGTTTGGCCGAGTTAAACAGCGCGAGCATCCTCAGGGCGCTGCCCTCCCAACATTTCCAAACTTATTCTGTCTTGCGTCTCTTTGCCTGTTGGCACATGGAGTCAAAGGCCATTTCCACGTGGTATTCCTCCCTCACTTCTTATTAACCCTTCTGCTGTGTCAATTCAACATACAAGTTGGCTTTATGTTCAAATCTGTCCTATTATCTACAGATAGGATCTACACATCTCTGACTGTCAGCCAAAGGAGAAAAAAGTTTTTAAAAATAGCATATTTTTGTAATTAGAGTATAGAAAACCTGATTATGTCTTTCTAAATACACTTTTAACATTATTAGAGCCCCAAAGACATAAAATAACACCCCTATAGTCACCTTTACACTCCTATTATTGTTTACACTGCAGAGACTTGAGATGGCCGCTAGCCAGCGAGCTCACAAGCTACCCTAAAATTTAATTCTTCTAAATTCTTCAGAAGCCCAAAACTTACCACTTCCACACGGAATGGGAGGATAACTTTTTTCAACTGCTATTTTATATTACTCGTATGAACCCACCACGGCGAACACCTACTTCCATCATACATAACATTTATTCAAGCTTGGCAGGACTGGGATTGGCACAAGTGACCAATAAATTCTGAGGCTCAGAGTTAACCTCATGATATTATGAGCAAGACAATAGATTCTTACAAAAATGTGAATGTATCCGAAGACACCAAATGTACTGTGAAGAGGGACTCGCACGGAACCTCACTCACTACAGTGATGCAAATAATGCATACTGAGGTTCAGAGCTAACCTCTTTCACATGAACATGACAGTAGATTTTCGTAAAAAGTAGCCCGGTATTCGTCAATTCCATGAAAACCAATCAATCCCATGATGTGTTCTCAAGATGTTACAGTCAGACAAAGACTGGGGGAACTTCACTCCATTCCCATACATCCTTCACCATTAACATATATGCATAAACTGCAACATACAGAACATCCACTCACTCACCAGACACTGCATTAGGTACTCCTGCATCTACCCGATTACTTAAAAAAAGATGATCTTGGTCATGGCTTTTGTAATGGAAGTGATGAGACTCTGTAATGTGCCTAATATTATGTCCCGTGCACAGCAAGGATGTACGTATATTCACGCACGTGCAAGTCTTCTAAAACACAGAATTCTTGTGAGCGATCTAACCAATTTAGCTGCAAAAATCCTGTTATTCTATTTGGCTAATGATATCTGACATAAGCACGCATACTCAAACCTCCTTTTTCTCCCCGCGCTCTTTTATTTTGGAATCTGTAAAAGTTGGAAGTGCAAAAGTGTGTAATCATGTGGAAAATACTTTCTTTCCACTTGTTTGAGGTTCCCTTACACACTCGTGAGCACTGCTTGGTGCAAAAGTGGTATTGTTCTTTTGGCAAATTCCATAATATTCCACCATCCCTTGTTGGAATCTAATTTGAGAAGATATTTTTTTTGTCCATTAGTGTATTTAATCCATGAGGCTTTACTTAATAATCATGTAGATACAACCATTAGCATGGAATTATTTATCTTTTTTTTTGCAGTGACAGGGATTTCATAGCATAGATGCATTAAGTACAATATTATTATTATAATTATGAATATTTTTACAGTACATTATCAAATATGACTCATGGGTTGTCTTGAGAAATCATTATTTGTGCAATATTTTTTGTACATACTAAATTCATTAGTGAAACTGCACACCAAAACAGGTATTTGGGCTGTAATGTAAGCATAATCCAAACCAACTACGTCATGAACACGGTTAAAATGGCCACCATCTTTAATTCATATGATCGTCATTAAAGGTGCAGTGGTGCCATGTCCATTATGCATTCCTTTTCTAGCAGGATAAAACAGCCCTCAGATGTGCGAGCCGCACTTTGATGCGCGGTCTCAGAAGCCGGGCCGGCTGTTACAGGAAGTCCCTGATGTTTAAAACATGGCGCGGCGCCACTAACAAAGGTGAGCACTTGTGGCTCGGGCTGAGGAATTTTGGTTCCACGCGGCACGAGTTTTACGAGCGGCACACGATACACAAGAGGGCGAGGGTTAGAAAATTAAAAAGTTACCAACAACAGGGGCACTCACACCGTAAATTATACCAGCTGGGGAATGGCTCACTGGGTGAGTAGTTACCGAGTACTTACTAATGAGGAGCTAATGAGTAGTTACTGAGGAAATAAGGCACATCAATTTAGAGTATTTACTAATGAAGAACTGATGACAAAGGCAAATACATTTAGAGAAGTTACTGAGGAGGAACTATGGCACATACATTTTGAGTGGTTACTAACAAATAAGACACATACATTTAGAGTAGTTGCTGGGGAATTAATAAGCAGAGTTGTTACTTAGGAACTAAGCTATACACATTTAGAGTAGTTACTAATCAATAATTACTGAGGAACTAATGACTAAGACATTTAGAGTAGTTACGGAGAAACTAATGAGTAGAGTAGTTACACAGGAACTAAGGTAGAAGTTTAGAGGTTTAGAGTAGTTACTAATAAAAAAACTAACGCTGAACTGAGGCGCATATATTTAGAGTACTTAAAGGAAACTAATGAGGAACTCATGAGTAGTTACTGAGGAACACATGTATTTTGAGTGGTTTAGTAACGAATAAATAATGACTAAGACACATACTTTTAGAGTAGTTGCCAAGGAACTAATAAGTAGAGTTGTTACTTAGAAACTAAGCTATACACATTTAGAGTAGCTACTGAAAACCTAATGAGAAGAGTAGTTGCACAGGAACTAAGGTACAGTAAATACATTTAGAGTAGTTACTAATAAATAACTAATGATGAACTAATGACTAAGGCACATACATTTCGAGGACTTACAGAGAAACTAATGGGGAACTGTGAAGTGTAAAGTAGTTACTGAGGAACTAAGGCACATACATTTTGAGTAGTTACTGATGAAGAACTAACAAGGAAGTAATGACAAATGAACATACAATTAGAGTAGTTACTAATGAAGAACTAACGAGGAACTAATGACCAATGAACATACATTTAGAATAGTTACTAATGAAAAACTAACAAGGAACTAATGATCAATGAACATACATTTAGAGTAGTTACTAATTAAGAAATGGCAAACTAATGACCACGGCACATACATTTAAAGTTGTTACTAAGGAACTAACAAGTAGAGCAGTTACTGAAGCACTAAGGCACATACATTTAGAGTAGTGACTAATACTAATGAGGAACTAATGAGTAGACAAGTTACTATTGTGTGTCGCTGCTCTATAGGAGTCCACAACTCAATACAAGGGGTCGAAAAATGAGCACAATAGGTAACCTTTAAGTTCTTGCATGAATATCTATGGCATTGTCCTGGCAAAAAAATGAACCAGTCTGAGCTATTTTTGTTGTCATCATTCTATTTGTCTATTTATCTTTAGATGTGCCAGGCATTAAAACAAAACAATAATCTAAAAAAAACAAGGTGGTCTAATCATTTTTCCATGAGCTATGGGTCAGAGCTAAACTGAGCCTTACAACAACTATTGTGAAAAACTATTAGAGTTGGGATTGAAATACTTTGATTGTAAAAATCCATGAGTCATCCATCCCTTCGACACGACTCGTCAATAATCGTCAAACTCATTTACAACGGTATCAGACACAAGCGCACGCACACGAGCCTCAGAACAAGGAGGAACATTTCTTTGGCCGTGGCGGCTAGAATGAAGCTGAGCTTAATGAAATGATCCGCGTGTGTGGAGCAACTGATGATGAAGACGTAGCGTAGCTTATTGTGTGTTAAAGGGGAACGTCTCCAACAATTGTCCTGACTGGACTTAATGACATTGGCATTTTCAAACAGGGAGAGAAAAGAGTACAGAAGGTACTAATGTAGTGATTAAGGAAGAAAAGAAAGAAAAAAGTCATGTTTGTAATTTGTAGATTGTCGTAAAAAGTTAGTCTTGTTAGAGAAAAGCACTGGAAGGGTGTAACAGAGAGGTAGTGGAAGAGGCTCAGAGCTAACTTCAATACACTTGAACCAAAACACACAAACAAAATATTACATCAATTACAGTCAAACTTCTTTTTTCCTGTGTAATCGTATGACTTGTTTTTTTTCAATGACTGTCTTGGTTTTCGATGCTTGTGACTCACGTTTGTGTCCATGCATTTTTTTTAAAGGGGTGTGACTGCTAAATGACCCACATGTCAAATGAGATCGGGAGTTTGGTGAACTTGCTTACCGGTAACCCGGATTAACTGCATTAAATTGCCTCGGTTTTCAAACATTTCAGGTTTTGTCAGCCATTTTTTTAACAAATTAACAAGAACTACAAGAAGTACTACGAGAAGTACAACTGTATACAGAGGTGCTTGTGTATGCGTGGGTTTTCTCCAGGTACTCCGGTTTCCTCCCACATTCCAAAAACATGCTAGGTTAATTGGTGACTCCAAATTGTCGATAGGTATGAATGTGAGTGTGAATGGTTGTTTGTCTATATGTGCCCTGTGATTGGCTGGCGACCAGTCCAGGGTGTACCCCGCCTCTCGCCCGAAGACAGCTGGGATAGGCTCCAGCAACCCCCGAGACCCTCGTGAGGAAAAGCGGTAGAAAATGAATGAATGAACTTAACTACTACAGTATGTGAAATTACATTAAAAGGAAACGCTTAAAAGAGAAGTACTGAATCCTGAGGCTCAGAGCTAATGTTTTATGATGAACAAGCCAGTAGATTCTTGTTAGCTGAATGGATTAAAAAATCTGCTTCAAAGATATTGAATATACATACATATATATGTATGAATAAACAGGATAGCACAATGTATAACAACCGCAGGATATGGACTAAGCACTACTTTATATAAAAATCTTTATATAAAAACTTTATACGTATGTTAAATCGAGAAAGTCACTGAAGATCTTGCTGGACCTTTTTGTTGGCATCTGATGGCTAAAACAAAGACCCACAAGGGAAGTGGCTTTCATGGAGATAACCTGGGAGAATGTGCTGAATGTCCTGCAGGAAGGAAAAAGTGTGGCATGCAGAAGAAGCAGTGTGGACTTATTGAGCATCACACACACCCCAACCGCCATGAGCATTTCTGCTTCAGTCAGGTCTTTCTCACAGGAAACGTCCCCAAATAAGCTGATGTGTCATGCCTTCCTTTCCTCTCTGATATTTCTGCAAAGCTTCTTTCTTTTCTCTCCTAACGGCGAGACGATTTTGCGGTTTGGGGTGCACAGATTTTGCGGTTCTCCTGTGATGGGAGACGCCGCGGACGCCATGAGTCGATGTTGCTTGGTCAAAGTGCTCACTCTGACAGAAATTCAGCTGCTGCAGGTAGGCCGCTTTTGGACGCGTCTGCACCGTGCATATAACGCCTTGGGTACTGACAAAATGGAGAGGAGACAGAGTGACTGATAGAAAAGTATTGGATTCGGTGGCTCAGAGCTAAACTTTTATAATGAAAAAAAAGAAAAACAGATTCTTGTAAAAAGTAGCCTAGCAACCGTCTAAACCTGCACCAAAGATAGAGGTACTGACATGCTAAATGTTACCACTGTGGGAACCTCACTCCATTCAATATAGTGTAAAGAATTCGCAAAAACTGTGCAATGAAATGGAATGTTATCACGAAAAAGTATAACAGAAAAGTAGTGGAGTGTAGTGCAGAGCAATGTTCTTGTAAAAAAGTAGCCTGATATCAGTCTACATGTGCTCCAATGAGAGAGCTAAATTTTGCCGGCTGGGGGGAACCTCGCTCCATTGACTACAGTTTATACATAGAATGCAACCAAATGACATCAAATAAGATTTTATTTAAATTTAAGAGAACAAGTGTAACACAAAGGGAGTGGATTTGGAGGCTCAGAGCTAAACTTTTATGATGTTCTTCAAAATGTTGTTTATTATCTCATGAATGAAGACCCCCGCGGCAAAGATGACACGGAAGTACTGACATGCTAAATTCCGACAGTGACACGTCGTCCATGCGCAAGTAGCGGTTAGTGTCCTTGCTTAATATCACAGGTGGACATTTTCAACTAAATCATCTTACAGAAAGTAAATCCGTCCCTCCTACGGGGTTTTGTCCACAATGTGTTCATGTTAGCTCGTGTTTCATAAACAGCTGGCCTTTTCTGAAGTGAAAGGAGAACTTGAGTAAGACTGAAACTTTGTTGCACAAGAGCTTTTGAAAATCTTTTAAGGAGACTCCATTGAGTTGTCCTCTTTAGAGAAGCACTTCCATGGGACTCAAGATGTTGAAAGTAGTATTTCTTTAATATATTTCAATACAGCATGTTGAAGATTGAAAAAATATGTATATTTTTTTAAATTAGAAGAGGAATACATTGCCAACTTCTAATGCACGGTATGGTATGGACATTTACTGACAAATGGATATGGTATGTTTTTATGCTTTGTCAGCGTCTTGCTAGCACACCTCAGTTTTGACCTGGGGGTGGTAGTATAAATGTGTAGTAGCTGTAGCTGGAAAAAGACCTTCTGATTACTCATGAGAAAGATTTAATACATAAAGACTTGAATTTTGCACAAATTTTGAAGTTACTTGAAAAAAATATATCATTTAATAATAATAATAAAATGTATACTACTACTACTACTACCAAGCCTCTCTCAGCTGGTATCGGCTCCAGCATACCACCACGACCCTAGAAAATGAATGAAAAATACAAAATAGAAGCAAAATTGGGAGAATTTGATCATACTTGTGGAGTTACTTGAAAAACCTAGTACATAATAAAACTAAAATAAAGTAAAATTGCATCATCAACCCTCCTATTGTCCTTGAGTAACCCTATTTTATGTTTCACTCTGTTGTTTAATCAGTTTCCCGTACATTTCTCATATTTGAATTTTCATCAGCTTCTCCGCCATCTTTGTGGAATTGTTTTTCCACTTACATGTTGCTGGAAAATTGTCCTGTTTTAACTTTTAGTTTGATTTAATCAACCAAACATGCAGTTGTTTACATATTTACGTATTTCAAATTGACAAATATGACATGAACTATGACAATATGCGGATGGACATTCTTTGTTGTTATTTCCGAGTTGTACATTTGGAGGTTTGTTGTCTGCAGGTCAGTGCAAACAGTGCAAACGTGTGCAAAAATAGGCGTGAACCAGCGACCTCAGCAGCGTGGAACACTGCCTCGTTGTTGCAGCAGGTGTCTGCACAGCTCAGCATCCCCAAAGAGAAACACTCAAGTGTCTCAAACGACACTATTGAGACAAAAATCCCAAACTTGGGGCCTGGATTGATTGCATTCTTATCTCATTGCTGTCGCTACGTGTTTGCGTGTGTGTGTGTAGGGCATTGATAATGCTCCGGCATGTCCTCTTCACACATGCACAGACACACCATTGTGGAGCTGAGCTTCTGCGACTGAAGCACCATAACCCCTCAAATCTAATCAGATTCCTTTAAGTGGATAACAAGCGTATCTCCGGCATTTACAGTAGCGCAAACGGCAAAGTGAAACCAGAACAGTGTGCTATCACACACACAAGACCGTGATGCCGTGCCCTTTCGCTGTCCCTGGCAAAAAATATATATATGGATTGACTCACAAGTGGCATCTTGTTTGGAGCCAATGAGGGGAGATAGGAGTTCTCAGTCAGCACTGACAAGTTGAGTATTGTGAACAGGTCCTTCTCAGTTAGATGGATGCCTGCATGGCCAATCAGTTGTGGAGGGGAATTTGCTGTTTTTTTGTGCTAGTGACGCTTTTATTTGGGCTCTGGAAACAGAAACTTACTTGTGGGCACGCTGAGGAAGTAAATACTGCATTGTGTGCCTTTAAAAATCGGCTGAAAGGTTTCAATTTCTTGTGTTCTTGTGAGAATTTACTCGGAAAAGTTACTATTTCCAGCAACATGAACATTAACCCCTCGCAATGATGTTCCACAAATATGGCAGACATATTTTTTTATGCCAAAATACTATATATATATTCTATATATTAATATTGATTTAATGACAAATACTACTGTTAATAATGACCTTACCAATGAATTAATAAAAGTTTTTTATTTTTATATGCAAGAATATCAATATTTTCAATATTTTGATTGCTAGAATATCAAAAGGCACTATATATATATATATATAATTATAATAATAATTGTTAAAAATAATAATGAATTTAATATATACAGGTATATAAATTACATTATGTATAAATATATAGTATAATGTTTAACAATTTATTTAATACTATAAAATAATATTGTATTTATATATTTGATTTTATTTACCACTCGTAGTTTTTTTTAATTAGTTATTCTAATAATTATGATAATGACAATCATGATATGTTTTTGTTTATGTTTTTCATTTGAATTTACTATAATATGTATTGCTTATTTTTAATTTACTACCATTCTTCTAAAATATTTGTCTTATCTACATATAACAATATTTTTAATTGAATTTTTTTTACATTTTTTAGTTTTTAACTAATAAATAATATATTTTATATAAATAATTAATATACTTTGTATTTTTCGTTTACAATTAATTACCATTAATTTTAATTTACACTACAAATTACAATAATGACAACAAAAAAGCAACAATAATAATGTAATATTACTGTGTTTGTTATTTTTATTAATTAAATTATTACATATTTTTATTGACCATATATTTATTCACTAGAACTACTACTACTGATAATAATCATGACAGCAACTACAGTAATAATAATAATAATTTAAGAATAATAATTAATAATATTAATATTAAATTAATAATATATTAATAATATATTAAATTAATATTAAATTAATAATATTATCTATTCATTCATACAGCATGTGCTTCCAAAACTAGCCCGGGTTAGCCATCATGTATAAATACCATTAAGTTCATCCCAAACCTTTTATAGTGCTAAACTATTTGTCCAAATTCCAACTAAAAGGATGACAAAGAAGTGTTTGGGCGTCTTTACTATGTAATGTTAGGAACAAAAGGCGCTTTTATATTAATCCAAAAAGCAGACATCCTGATAGCAAAAATAATGTCATTCTTCTGAGCGGTCAAACATGAGGTCAAGCGACATTGTGTGGCAAACTGAGTGACACACGTTGTGAATGGATTGGCTTGGCTTTGTCAGGGAGGACTATTTGTTTCGAGTTCAGGCAAGTTCATATTGTGTTTTTTTCTTTTGTCTTTTACCTGTGGTGGATGAAGACATCAGTTTATTATTAGATCTGCTTCAAGTGTTCATAAGATGTCATTTTTAAGGGGAAATATAACGCCTGCTGTATACAAAGACCTGAAAATAGCTTTTATTGACGCTATTGTTTTGCAAAAGCGATCGCTCTAAATGCCGCCTGGTTAAAAATGGCATAAGTGGAGTTATTTAAAACTCCTATTGGAGAACAAGGGTCAATTGTGCTGCCGTTACCCCTGGAGCAGGCAAAAGAGGACCTTGGGAGCAGAGCGCCGATTGGCCAGCGGGTCAGAAAGGGGCGGTCTCAGTGAATTAGTGATAGACGCTAAAGGCAGACGTCCTGCAGTGATCAAACCCCGGGTGATGTGACAGTGGTGTGTTTGAAGTGATTGTCATGCTATGCAACATCAAGGCTTACCCCCAGCTTTGGGCCTAATTAGTTCACTTAGGGCCCTTTATAAGGGACACTTCGAGGGGACACACTGAGGAGACAGCAAGCAGAGGACCTGGATCTGTAAATTACAGCAAAAAACAATCAAATTTGAAGACTTTTTGCGCCTCGCTGAGAATGCCACACTTATCTGACTGCAGCTACTTCACTATGCGGGACGCCACGAGAGCTTCAAATGTAAGACAGGGAACGTTTTTGTGTCACTTCTCAGTCCAAAATTGTTATGGATTACTTTATTTCTTTAAGAAATTTATATGAAGTGCACAATTTGCACAATTCAAATTTCAGAATAGGAGTAGGAAGAAGCAGAGCTTATGTAATCCTGCTGTAAACATGAACAGAAGCGAAGGAAAAAGATAAAATATGAAATAGAAAGAATTCGAAGAAACGGCTGTGACTCACGAGCATTTCTCGCAACACTCAGCAGCCGTGCACACCCTCCCCGCAGGTACAGAACCAACTGGAGACCTCCAAGTTCCACCTCCACCAGAGTCAGAACCAGCAGGTCAAGCAGTACCTGACGCTGGGCTCCAAGTTGGCCTCTTCGGCCGTGCCCCAGCCGCCGCTGCCGCCGCACCCCCACGCCCCCATCATGAGGAACGGACACATGGCGTCCGTCAACGACCCCGGCAGCAACCCCGGCAGCCCCGTCACCCTCATGAGCATGGGCGGCCATGACAGCGAGGTAAGGAAGTGAAATTGTATGGGGGATGAAAACCACATCGCGGTCTTGTGGGGGGTGTTTTTTCACAATGATGACACGTCTTCCCGTTACTGGTCTCAACCCTCCCGCATTCTTTTATTATGATATAAGAATCTCTGACGTGCTCATCAATAACATCTGAATAAGATGTAACGGCTTCCATGACTGTGTTCTTGTAGTTCCCCATGGATGAAGTTATCGATGACCTTATCAGTCTTGAATCGGGCTTCAAAGATGGAGGCCTGGATTGCATGGAGCCTAACATCATCATGCAAAACAATGTAAGTATGCATCGTCTTCATTATTTGCTTTTTCCAAAGGCTTTTCAGGAGTGGTGGAGGGGTTGGTTTGGTTCTATCTTTGAGGTCAGCTTAAGTCTCAAGATGAGTCAAAGTTCAGCAGGGCTTAGCGACAGTTCCCAAGACGCTTTATTTACACGAACTAGCCATTATGGACACGTTGGATTGTGCAAATGTTCTTAAATGTACCCGTGTTAAGCGTGTCGGAAAAAAGAAACTAAAGCACACGGAGCGAAAGAAGACAGTGACGTGAGACACTTTAATGGGATTTTTCTGGAATGATACCATGTCGGAACGTATCAGTTCAGGCACGTTAGCATCTGAGATGGGAGGGGTCCTTGTGAATTGTTGGGGTTTTGATAAGCGACTCCTTCTTTGGTGAGATAGCACCAGAAAAATGCGCTCCTGTTTTGTTTCCTCTGTCCTTACATGTTGTGAAAGGGGGGGGGTCGTTCTTTTATCACTGAAAATCAATTATACACATTTCTATACTCTGAATTAAAACAATGCTGTTCACAGGAAGTGAGCAGACTACCAGAAACTGGGGTAGGAATCAATAAACTCTGCTTCTTCCTACTCCTTTTCAGCCATGTTCAATTGTTCAAGTGTAAATGTAACGCAAGTATATTGGAATAAGAAACAAATATGGAGAGGTTAAAGAGCGGCGGCACGCTACATCTTGACCCCTGACCTGTGAAAAGGCATCATTATAGTTGAGATGGAGCAAGGAAAACAGTTTGGTCTCTGTTTCCAAGCAGCTCCATAATTTTTTGAAAAAAAAAAAAAGTTTTATTTTCAACAGAGGATATCTCTGTTGAGTGCAATGGCGGCATGAGCAGAGGTCATGGGTAGACGGGAGCCTGTTTGGCCTCGTTTCAGTTGTTTTTACTCATTGTGATGCAAGATAAGCAATTTGCATGACTAACCCCCTCCTGGAAGGTGGGGGCGCGGGGGTCTGGGTGTCCGCCATGCCTACAAGGCTCCCATGAGCCGCTATTTAAACGTGTCTTCTTTCCTCCTCAGGTGTCTCTCAGTAGCAGCATGCTGGACGTGTATGGGGGTGAACAAGGTATGAACCCCCGTAATGGTGGACTGAGTCCCACATCTAACCCCACAAAGCTCACAGTAAAAAGGGAATACACAGGTATGGACTCATACCGTACATATAGCGCGAAAGTTAACAGCTACACAGCAGATGGACAATTCATTAGGTACACCTGCTTTATCCCTCAAAAACAGCTGAAAAAGACGAGACGTCTTATATTTGGGTTCTAGAAAAAAACACTTGAGTCATAGCTTTTCCTCTTGTCACTCACGTACACTAGCAACCTAGAGAGATGCATATGCAGAACAGTGCTTTCTGTCCTGAAAAAAATACAGCTTGTCTTAAATATGGGGTGTAGAGTCACCACTTATATTGAGTCAGAGCTTTTCCTCTTGTCACTCACGTACACTAGCAACCTAGAGAGATACATATGCACAACAGTGCTTTCTGTCCTGAAAAAAATACAGCTTGTCTTAAATATGGAGTGTAGAGTCACCACTTATAATGAGTCAGAGCTTTTCCTCCTGTCACTCACACACCCATCAGCAACCTACACAACATACAGCCCTGAGACATTACCTTTCTGCCTCAAAAGAGGCAGGGTCGTCTTATATTTGGGGTTTAGGATAATCTTGTAAATCGTGTCAGTTTTTCCTCCGTTCACTCACATACACAAGCGACGGCGAGAGACACAGCCGCAACACAAAATGTATCTTTCTTGAAAAGAAGAGTCGTCTTATATCCGGGGTCTAGAATAACAACTTGGAGAGTCACAGAATTTTTTTATTCTGTCACTCGCACCTGCCACCAAGATAGATACAGATACAACACAGTATTTTTCTGTCTTGAAAATGAAGGGTTGTCTTATACTGGAGGTCTAGAAGAACCAGAGCATTTCTGCCTGTCACTTACACACAACAGCAATCTAAAGAAATGATGTCCCAACACAATACTTTTCTATATTAAAAACAAGGAATTGTCTTATATTCAAAGTCAAGAATAACCACTGAGAGTGTCGCAGCTTTTCCTCCCGTCACTCACGCACACACCAGCAACTTAGAGAAATGCAGTCACAACACAATACTTTTCCGTCTTAAAAATCAAGAGGTTGTCTTATATTCAAGGTCAAGAATAACGACTGAGAGTGTGTCACAGCTTTTCCTCCTGTCACTCCCACACACCAGCGACCTACTGAGATGCATTCACAACACAACAGTTTTCCGTCTTGAAAAAGAGGAGCCGTCGTATATTGGAGGTCTCGAATCAAGGCTTATAGAGATTCTGAGTTTTTCCTCCTGTCACTCACACAGACCAGCGACCTGGGGAAATGTAGCAGTAATACAGAGGAGAGAGGTCTTCTTTGCGTTTTAGCAAATCCGAGCTCTTCTTCCTGTCACGCATACATAACTAATCAAAAGCTTGGACACACTTTGTCATCCAACAGAATGAGGTAGTGTGTCCAAACGTGACTTGACTAGCAGTGTGCAAACTAGCGACCGGAAGAGATGCAGCCGCAACACAATATTGTTCCAAACATGTAAAAAGTCTATTTGGGTCAATATGCTGTTATCCTTAAAATGCCAGGACTTGAATAGGATGTAAGGTGCCAGTGTATAAGTAGGCATATGTACTACATATTAGCGATATTTCTCCAAATTTAGCCACTCTACATAGACTTTTTAGTTGAAAATATACAACTAATCATCACAGTCTTATTAATACGGGGCCTTAAATGATGTCGGAAGTCCAGAGTATTGCCTGAAGAGCACTCCACTCCCCCTCTCACTGTCAGCGTGGTGGGGAGAGGACAATGCGCTGCCACACAGACTCCAAATTGTCTTGATTGAATCAACAGAGACAAATTGGGAAATCCAATTTCAGCGCACTAATGATGTAATTTGGAAAAATGTGAATACAAATATAAATGCAGTGGCATTTTTTAGCCCCTCTCAGGGCCGCTTAGTAAATTCGCTTAATTACGCAGTACGTCGTTTAAAAAAAGTGCTCACTTTTTTTTTTTTGCCACATGCAGCAGGAGCCACACTGAGCTTTCTTTCATTCTCTGCGTGTGTGCGTGAGGTCAAGCTAATTCATGCGTGGAAACGCCACATTCTGGCTGACCTCAGCTCTGAACTCACTGTCTCTCTCTCGCTCTCTCTCTCTCGACCGTCTAAATCAGACCGCGTTGTGAATCAATTGGTTATACAGCTGCGATATCACTCATCTTTGTCTTTTTTTATGTCTTGACAGAACACGACACCCGGGTCATGGCCAAGGAGAGGCAGAAAAAAGACAACCATAACTTAAGTCAGTGTCTATCATCTTTTCCACGCTTAAAAAAATGCTTTAAAAAAATGCTTAAAAAAACCTAATCGTCTTTATTTTGGTGATTTTCAGTCGAAAGAAGGCGAAGATACAACATCAACTACAGGATTAAGGAGCTGGGGACGCTCATTCCCAAGTCAAACGACCCGTGAGTTGCTCATTTAAACTCGAGTTTACAGACCACAATGTTAGGTACGAGCAATATATTGGCTTTACAATGAGCGAATAATCATAATATTATACACTACATACAGTGTTATTTCTAATCATAATAAGTCAAATAAATTATTACTTCTGGCTTTACATGGATTTAAAAATAATTTAAAAATAATTAAGAATAAGTAATTCTTTTAATAATTATTTTAAAATCCTTAATCCTAAATATAGTACAATTATTATATAATATAATCTTATATAATATAATTATTATTAGATGTTTATCAAGGATTTAAAAATAATTATTAAAAGAATTACTTATTCTTAATTATTTTTAAATTATTTTTAAATCCTTGATAAACATCTAATAATAATTATATTATATCATTATTGTACTATATTTATAACTAATTATACTATAATTACATTATTGATATGTATATTGATCATTATTATTATATAGATAATTTATGACTTAAAAATGTAGTTATAAAAACTTTAAAATAATAATTTAAAATAATTCTTTACTTAAAATTTACTTTAAAATGTACTTAAATTTTCATAATTAAAATCTTTTTTTTTACATTATGATAAGTTAAACATTGTTAATTGAAAAAAACATTACATTACAAACATTTTAAACATACTGATAATAACTTAAAATTACTGATAATTGAAAACACATAATTTATTATTTTTGTGATATACACTAAAATACACTAAATGCTGACTTCACAAAGATTAAAAAACATATAACTTAAAAATGATTACTAATTTAAATATAAATCTCATTTCCTGTAATAAAAAAAATATTAAAATACATACAATTCTAGCCTTACAAAGAAACAATTACACTCTAACATAAACATTGCAATTATAATGTGTGGTTACTGTATACCTCAATATTGGGAATTTCGATGTACTTTTGGACACTTTTTAACACATCGGATCACATTAGACACTCAAAGGCGTGCAAGAGCAGGCAGGAAGTGGATTAAATTCTAAGCTAAATGAATCCGAATGCACTTGAACTTTCACTTGTGTCATCTGGGCGAGCATGAATCAAAGTTTGAAGAGCAAACGCGAGCGCCGGAGCTGAATTAAAATCCAGTGGCCATCTCCTGCAATTGAACTTTGCCACACATTTTAAATTGGAAGGTGGGTCTTGTCACCGCCGTGCCATTAACGCGGGATAAAGGAGATTATTAACTCTGATCCAACTAGCACTCCTGTGGAAAAGGACAATTTCACCTCCTTTCCTTTTAAATAATCAAATAAAAAAAAAGGCGGTAATCTCCACTGAAGAATGACTTGCACTCTCGCACCTTAGCCAACTTAGCTCATTTTCCTTCACCTATTTGTACTCCAGGATTAATTTTAGACACCAAGGAAGTACAAGAATGGACTTTTCACATAGCTACTTAATTATTCTATTAAAATCCCCTTTCAGAGTCCCTACGCAATGTCTAAGGATGAATAATTCCCCGTGTAAGTCGTCATTTCTTATTCACATCATAAAAAGACAGCGGGTGGGGGGAAAAACCTGCAAAACACGCCTGCTTTTTTTTTTTTAAAAAGAGGTTATCTCCACCATGTTCTGTGCAGCGACATGCGCTGGAACAAAGGCACCATCCTGAAGGCCTCGGTGGAGTACATCAGGTGGCTGCAGAAGGAGCAGCAGCACGCTCGCGAGCTGGAGGGGCGGCAGAAGAAGCTGGAGCAGGCCAACAGGAGGCTTCTGCTCCGGATTCAGGTAATAACGTACTGGCTTTTTACAAATAGACAGTACTTCCTGTTGATTTTAACAATAACAATGGCCGCTTTAGGGGTGTGACTCATCATCTTATACCTGAAAGGAATTCTTATAACAGGAATAATTTTATAATAATTTTGGCCTCTTTCACCACATGGAGACAGACCTTCTGGATGTCTTTGTGTCCTTCATAAAGGCACAATACCTTCACTTGTGTCTTTTCCGGAAATGGCTTTTTGAGTGGCTGGAGTTGTAGCGCCCCCTGGTGCTGTGGCATGCACTTGACAGCCGGAAAATACATTTTCATGCAGAAGAAAATGCATTAACACAAATAAATAATATAAAAATGATACTAAGTCGGAGAAGGTGTTGCAGCCGTCGGCGCCCGTAATTTAAAAACATGATTTATCTGTAATTTTTCACTGCACGTGACCTCCTGTGTCTAGTGGTTAGCGCGCAGACCTCACAGCTAGGAGACCAGGGTTCAATTCCCACCCTCGGCCATCTCTGTGTGGAGTTTGCATGTTCTCCCCGTGCACGCGTGGGTTTTCTCCGGGTACTCCGGTTTCCTCCCACATTCCAAAAAACATGCTAGGTTAATTGGCCACTCCAAATTGTCCATAGGTATGAATGTGAGTGTGAATGGTTGTTTGTCTATATGTGCCCTGTGATTGGCTGGCGACCAGTCCAGGGTGTACCACGCCTCTCGCCCGAAGGCAGCTGGGATAGGCTCCAGCACCCCCGCGACCCTCGTGAGGAAAAAGCGGTAGAAAATGAATGAATGAACGAATGAGTGACCTCCTGTTCACACACAATATTTGTTTCTAATTTAAAGTTGCTGACGTGTCATTGTTGTTATTTCCCGATATTAGTACTAACAAATTTTACTCTACAGTATTTGTGTCTTTTCCGCATACAATTTTCTTTTGTAGCACCACCTGTTGCTTTGGCATACACTTGACTGTCTGCAAAGATATTTTCCTGAAATAACTATAAATGAATAGCAACAAATTATATAAAAAAAATGCGAATGCTACTACTTTGCAACATTTATTAACACTTAAGTAAAGCTTATTACTTTTTTGTGGAGTGATAAAAAAATCAATAAATAAATTGTCGCAAATAAACATATTTTTGGTAATATTTAATAAAAATGAATAAATAAATTAAATCAATAAAAAAAAAATATATATCATAAAATATATAATAATATATAATAAAAAAATATAATTATAATTAGTAATTTTTCCAATGTATTTTGGACTTTTCTTTCACAAAACAAACAGTTTTTAATAATACTGACTTTTTGGGGAAAAAAAACAAGGTTTTCGTAAATGTTTTCATTTGTGACTGGTTATAAAGTCGGCCTTGTGGCAAATGCATATTTCTTCAGATGATACATTTTGTTTAAAAAAATCTATTAAAAATTATTGTAAAGATGCATTTTTAATATAAATTTCTGTATGTTTAAACATCATTAAAAATATAATTTTCTGTGCATTTTTGGCTTTCTAAACAGTTTTTCCAAACACTATTCTTAAACTATGAGGGCTGATACATTCAGTCAAAACATAGCTCTCATCCCTCCCAAGGTACTGTTTAGCTTAGAAAGGATGTTTCAATAAAGTTGATTAAAAAAATTGCAATCAATTACATCCTTTTTTGTTTCGACCAGGAACTTGAGATCCAGGCTCGAGCACACGGCCTCCCAAACATGGCGACGTCTTTGGGGACGACGGAGCTGCCCTCACATCTCCTCAAACAACAATCGTCTCCCCAAACTCAGCAGCCGCCTCTCTATCAGGAAGACCCAAACAGTGATTACCTCCAGAGGATAGCCGTGGTTGCTGGCGTCCCGTCCATCCCGGGGGGAGGTCCCACCGCGTCTCAGGACCACATGGCGGGCGCCGACGGCTGCAACACCTTCTCCGACCCGCTGTCCCACTTCACGGAAATCTTCAGCGCCACGCTCAAGGGGGAGCACCGGCTGGACGAGCTTCTCATGGACGACCCGCTGTCGCCTTTTGCCACTGATCCGCTCCTGTCGTCCAGGTCGCCTGGTGCGGTGTCCAAGGACAGCAGCCGCCGGAGCAGCTTCAGCTCAGGGGAGGGCGACGAGCTATAATGCAAAAACGGAGGTTAAAGGTCAAACAGGGTATCAGACTGACAGACCTGCCTTGTATATACTGTACAGTTCTGACTGATCCAGAATCAGATCATGGACCTCCCATAAAAGGACTTTCATTCATTCCAAAAAGGGAGACATTTACTGGCCTTTGGTAACACTGTAGTCGCTGTACACTGAAAACTACTCCAAAAAAAACCACAGTTTTATTTTGAATGACGTTAGCAAGCATCCATTGTGCCTTACTCTTCCACCGCAGTGCCTAACATGCTGTGTTTCTGTATTTATACATCAGTGTAATCATAAATATATATATATTATTATCTAACATGTTACTTTTTATGTCTTGTAGGGGTGGGGAACACTATAATAAACCCCTTTTTTATACGAATGCCCTCTTCTTGTCATGCAGTATTAATGGGATGTCACAATAATAATAATGATGATGCAACACATCTCAGGCACAAAAGGCTGCAACGTGAAGCAAAAGCAAAGGTGGCTGATTGGGGATGAGAGTGAGAGAAAGGAAAAAGGAAGTGGACAATGGAGACAAGTATTGAGGAGGAGTAGTCATGCTGATGAGCCCACTATGAGCTGATGAGCCCTTGAGTGTGCATAATGACCAGACAATGAACGCTTGAGCGCTGAGGAAAGGAAAAGTTTACTGGACAAGACGTAAGGTTGATTGCAAAGTCTAGTAGAATAGTGTATTATTTTATTATTTTTTCCCATTAATAATAATACATGTTAAATAAATGACATATACTTTATACCTAAATAAAATTAATTTAAATTTTAAATATTTAATATATTAAAAATGATACAATTATTTATTTATACTAATTTAATAATTTAATAATTTAATAATTTAATAATTTAATAATTTAATAATTTAATAATTTAATAATTTAATAATTTAATAATTTAATAATTTAATAATTTAATAATTTAATAATTATTATTATCTGCAGAACGCGTCTGCTACTACTCTTCACTACATTGGGGGCACTCCGTTGCTAAACCTATCTCCGTTGCACTATTCTTGCATCTTTGTTTACACGTTTTGCCTATCTGTCACTGGATAGACATAAATTGGCGGCAGCTAGCTTCTGTTTTTTTTAACTCCAAAAATGACTTTTAACCATAAAGAGATTTTCTTTTTAAAACAAATGAGCAATGCGTTTAGTTGGGAGCTCGTTTCTGTCCCACGTTCATGGGGTACGTAGTGTCACTGAACAATTTTCCAATTTCGTGTGTCAAGCCTTTACTTCAACGCTTAGTAGTTTTTATTACAACTATTCAATTCAGACTTTATGCCCTTATATCATGACAAATGAGAACTCAATTTATTATTTTTTAAGTTAAGCAGGACATATTTATATTTAATAAAGATATTTCTTTGTCATTTTTGATTCTGTTAATTTTCCTGAGCTGAAAAACATGCTCCAAAAACACATATCAATTTAAATGTAGGTTTATGTACAAAAGTAAGAACAAAAAAAACTTAAACAGGTGATTAATCAGGATTAATTAATTTGAAAGATTAATTACTTTGATTAAGTGTTTAATCACTGGACACTCCTAATAATTATGCATGCCAACAGGTGTTCTTGTTAGCTAACAAATTTCCTGTTAGCATCCTTAGCTTGCTAACAAAATGGAAACCAGAAGTAAAATACCATACTGTTCAAATGTTTGAAGGTTTAAAGGAATGGTCCATCCAGAAAACAATAATGGCGGCCCCTCATTAACAGTTGCCTGCTAACTAACAAATAAAACAAAGTAACAAAAATACACTCCACAGTTGCTTTACTGAAGACATACAGTTTTTTGCCCAGGCTCAATTGATAAGAAAAATATAAAAGAAAGAAAAAATTATGGCTTAAGTGTGTTTGTATGTTCAGTTAGCATGCTACTTCCTGTTTCTTGGAGGATTTCACAGGGCGGACCATTCCTTTAATTTCATTTAATATCAAAATTAATACCCTGGAAAAAGTTTTGTTGTACAAAATAATGTTTAAAGAAGGTCTCTTGAAATAATACCAGTTGTATAGCATTTCTATGTGGGCTAGCATGATGTCATCACTGGTCGACAAGAAGACAAGATGGCCGCCCGAGATGGAATCATTTGATAAACAAAAGCTGAGCTTAATCAATACTGTAATACAATCACAAGTAAAAAGTTGGGTTAACTAAAGTGACGTAGACACATAATAATGGTCTGATGCAACCATTATAACGAAAGTAGACACAACACAGGGAGAAAAAAGATGCTAACTTTTCCACACATCTTTGAATTAGACTCAGGAGACAACGCATTTCCTCCATATCAAAGGCGATGTATGGACAAAGTTGAAGGCTCGTTACGTGCAGGCCTTCAAACAGGAATTGTGGTCGGATGAGGCAATGGTGACATCAGACCGAGGTGCTTTTTATTTGGAATATCACACTTCATCTTTTTTAGTCAAATTGAGAAAGCAGCGTCGGTATCTGATAACACATGTATGTTAGAGACATTAGCTGCACACGTCTGAGTGTTTTTAATGCACGTTTGGGAGCCTTCTCCTCCTACTACTACTTCATTTCCTTTATGACAACCTGATTAAACCCCAGTAAAACTGCAAAAGGATTTTAGTATAACATACCGATTCACTTTGCAGGTCGCACGCAAGGTCGAAGAGTGAATAAAACGCAGCGATTCTCTAACTTGGAGCACAGCTGCTGTATTGCATCTTCAACAGCAGGTGGCAGCAATGCACTGTCTATGCATTGCATGGCTGTTTCCTTTAAAACCTACAGTCATTTAGAAGCAAATTCATAGTCAAAGCAATGCATAATTAGTAGAAAAATAGACATATTTTAGGAGCTGATATGATACAAAAAATAACACACTGCTAATATGGACCAAAAGAGAATTTAAGAGGCGTTTATATAAAAAAATAAAGTAAAAAAAGCACTGCAACTTTAATGGGTTACTTATACAAAATACAAAATATTGACTAATATTGACTCAGGTGTGTATTAGGTAGGATTGACACCAAAGCAACACATTTCAATGAGGACAAAATGTGGCATATTTTAAAGCATTTCTTACAAAAATTTCAATATACTTAGGGCAAAAACATTTAGTGGGATTTCACACAAAATGTAATGCATTGTCATTTGTAGAAAATAATTTTGTTGATTTACCGACAAAAATATACAGTGTGTGTATTTGAGAGTATTTACTGAGATTTTATACAAAACTAATACACTTTTACAGTTCTATAAATATTATAAATTGTTACAAAAGCTTCATATTTCATAACATATGGACCAATGTGTGTATTTGGGAGTATATAGTGGGATTTCCTACGAAAGCAATATGCTTCAATTAGTGGAAAAACAAACTTATTTTGAAAATTTTAATATTTGAGTACATTTAAGTGGGCTTTCATACAAAAAGCAACACACTTTCATGAGTAAAAAACTGACATATTTTGGGGTGGGGGTTACTTACAAAAGGTAGTTGTCAGTCATTGCCTGTTCTCAGAAAATTTTGGTGTGATTATACAAATTGTAATGCATAAATTTAGTACAAAACTGACATAAACTAATAATGAAGTTATCAAAATTGTACGGAACTAAAAAGGCATAACAGTACCCCTCCTCTCAAAAATGGGACATTTTTAATGAAGTATATCTGCTTTGTTGTCGTGTAGTATCTCTGTATGAACTGATAAATCTAAAACGTGCAAGCAATGTCGTGACCCCTTTCCCCCCAGTCCCGAGCCTGTCACCAAAAACGATGCTGTCAGAGCCCCCTGCCAGCTTCCCAGCAGCCCGGGTGTCCGCCATGTAGTGCTACAGGCTCTCACCTGTCGAGCCTGCCACCGCTAACGCTTAATCACCTCCTGCATAGGTCGTGCAAACACACGTTCGCGCGTGTCAGTGCAACAAGAAAGCAAAAGCGTGGCAAGAAAAGAAAAGGACCTAAAGAGTGGAAATAATGATGTGGAGGCACTAATCACCAAATGTCATATCTATTTCCAGCCATGAGTCACATACTACGTGCGACAAACAACAATATCCTGGCCTCGTAACTGTGGAAAATGTGCACAACTATGACACAAAGGTTAGGTCATGAAGTCATCCCATGATGCTTTGGGCCACTATGTGAAAAAGGGGGGGACCAGAAAAAAAAACCCCAAAGGGGAGGCTGGGCCTTTCCGAAATGCTATAAAATTAATGCGATTTCCAGAGTTTTTTATGAATCGTGCCAGATGCCAAATCCATAACTTCAAACAAATTGACTTCCAATTATTGGTCGCGGTGCACCACTTCCAGATGTGCAACAGATGGGGGCCGGGGCGACCCAAGGTGTCTCAGTCCCGTGCTTTGTGTTATTGTGCAGTAAAAACAGCGGTGCGGACGTCTGCGTGTGTGTGTGTGTTTTAAATCACAGTGGGCTGTGGGCTGGAGGTGAAGGGAAGGACAAGAGGGACAGAAATGAAAAAAAAAAGAGACTAAAAAGAAAGAAATCATCATTAGGAAGAGGAGACAATGTAAGTGTTAATACAGGCTGATATTATGTAAAGACACATGGTGGGGGATTGAAACATGGAAATGTGATCTCTGCTCCAGCTTCCAGGGCTGGGATTAAATGAAGGGGGAAAAAAAAGAACAATTATAGCGCCCTCTTTTTTTTTGGTGCATATGTTAATAGCGTACGATATCCCTGCATGCTTAAAGTACATTAAATCTTTCGCTCTTTTTGCTTAAGTCATGAGCAGCACTGTCCATTGTTGTTGCTTTGAAAGTGACGTATGTACAACAAATGCCATTTTCTACAAAAAGTAATACACAATAGTTAGTAAACAAAAAATATTGTACATATATTTTCTCCATATAGACCAATTTTCTGTTTTACAAAAAATAGAGCACTCCATGTGTTTTAATGGATTGGACAATATATATGCAACACATTTAGTTGCATGGTAATTGGTGGAAAACATTCTAGGTTTACATCAAAAATCTAAATTTAAAAAATAACTTAAAAATAACTTAGGATTTCATACAAAATGCAGAACAATGTCTTTCCCAAAATTTTATTGTAAGGATTTCCCAGGATTTTATTGGAAAAATCCAACACTTAAGGTCCAACGCCTGTTTGCATAAGAATTTCGCAGGATTTTATTCAGAAAATTGAATAACTCCTGTGTTCATGTGAATTTAGTACAATTTTGGAAAAACATATTTTTTCTTGAGATTTTAATAGGATTTTATACAGAAAGTACGACACTCTACTTATGGAAACATGTATGTTTCCATAAGAATTTAGTTGGATTTTATTCAGAAAATTGAATAATTTCTGTGTTCATATGAATTTAGTACAATTTTGGAGAAACATATTTTTTCATGAGATTTTAATAGGATTTTATACAGAAAGTACGACACTCTACTTGTGGAAAAATTCCCGTTTTCATAAGAATTTTGTTTAGAAAATCCTATATTCTACTTTTGGACCAATGCTTGTTTTTATGAGAATTTTGTAGGATTTTATACAACATTGTTAATTATGGAATCATGGCTGTTTATGCAGACATCAGTAGAATTTAAAACAAAGTGCTACACTCTACTTATAAACCGGTGGCTGTTTTAATGAGAATTTTGCAGGATATTATAGAGACAGTACTTCGCTCTGCTTATTTGAAAATGCCAGTTTCATAAGAATTTTGCAGGATTTTATACATAAAGTACTACACTCTACTGTTTTCATGAGAATCTGCCAGGATTTTACACAGAAAATACAGTCAATTTATGGAAAATGCAGTTTCCATGAGAATTTAATAGGATTTCATACAAAATCTAATACCCTGTACTTATTGAAATATTTTTGCAGAATTCAGTTGGCTTTGATATAAAAAGCAATGCACTGCTATTAGTAAAAAAACAAAAAAAGACCCGAAATGAATAATTCTCTCTTTACCAGTTCTAGAATGCAATGTAATATGTAGAACATAGTATTTAGTGGGATTTCATACCAATGGTAATAGATTCTACTTATGAACCCATGCCTCTTTTTGCAGAATTTATGAGGATTTCGTCCAAAAAAAAATCAATACACTGCAATTAATAGGAATATAACACATTTTTGTGGTTATTACATGAGCTAACATTAATCACATGTGAACCAATACCATTTAGTAGGAATTAATATAAATGACTGATAATACAAATGACATAGTGGAACATCTTGTACTGTATCGTGTGCGAGAAACATAGCTCCTTATAATAGTCAAATACTAGCGGTCGACAACCTCCAAGACCACCCTCAAGCCCGGTGGCTATCCACACACACACACACACACACACACACACACACACATGGAGGGAGGGGGTATCATTTCCTTGCATATTGTAGCTGCATGCTAATCCAACTAAGAAGCCCGCCTCTGGCTGGTGTCACACACACTCCAACACACTTTAACCTTGTGTTATCTGGATGACCTTCTCCGCAGAAGAAAAGCCAGCATTTTCTTGCTTTTATTTGTTTGGTGTTTGACTCATTAGCAGATAATGATCCCCCCCCCCACCTACTGCTGCATTTCCGTGATGGGCATCTTGTGTGCATTATTCATCCATTCACTCCCTCCTCGCCGACTCTTTCCTGTAACTGTCGTGTTCCCTCTCGCGACCCGGCCCAGGCGCTGGGCCTTTGGAGCTTGCGTTCATCTATTATAGATGGGTAATTGTTTATTAAATGCAGGCCTGACCCTATTATGCCTATTACCGGAGCGAGCACCGCACACCCACGCTGGCTGGCAAGCGGCTGCACTCCTGCACGGATTCCGGAAAGATCTAACAAGGAACTGTCAAGGAACGGTGCAAAGAGGAGGAGGCGGCGGCGGCGGCGGTGGAGAAGGAGGAGGAGGAAAAGTGCCTGCCGTCTTGGCCTGAAAAGATGGAGGCAAAGACAAGAAACGGAGAGCTTAAAGAGACGCTTTGCCTCTCATTACACTGACTCCTAATCTACCTCTGCCCTTTGCGGGACAATCCCTGCTTCAGGCGTTTGGAGGCTTCCAGAAGTGGACTCATTACTTTGGCTGAAGCCTGGTTTGACACTAGAGGTCACTATTGCAGCAAAGTTGTTGCATCCAAGCAGCAAGGAAGCCTCTCCAACACATATACATTTCCATGATAAATTCATCAGTAGCTTCATTTATGTTAAAATATATTTAAAAGGTATTAAATGGCACATTTTGTCACATGTGGACCGATGGTTTTAGTAGTAGAAAGCTGAGCAGCATGAATGGATGATTCCTGGTGCACATGTACTGGATTGGACACAAAACACAGAACTACAGTACTGGTTTTCATTCATTCATTCATTTTCTACTGCTTTTTCCTCACAAGGGTCGCGGGGGTGCTGGAGCCTATCCCAGCTGTCTTCGGGCGAGAGGCGAGGTACACCCTGGACTGGTCGCCAGCCAATCACAGGGCACATATAGACAAACAACCATTCACACTCACATTCATACCTATGGACAATTTGGAGTCGCCAATTAACCTAGCATGTTTTTGGAATGTGGGAGGAAACCGGAGTACCCGGAGAAAACCCACGCATGCACGAGGAGAACATGCAAACTCCACACAGAGATGGACGAGGGTAGAATTGAACCCTGGTCTCCTAGCTGGTAGGTCTGCGCGCTAACCACTCGTCCACCATGCCGCCCAGTACTGGTTTTAGCTCATCAAATTTTTGTTTAAGTGCAATGACATGCTGGCAAAGGAGTCACAATAAGCGCCGGGACCACGCTGAGGTAGCGCATGCTGAGATAGAACATCAGGGGTGATCTGGGTGATGGCCTGTCACCGGTTGTCGGCTGGGAAATTAACATAGGGTGCTAATTAAAGGTGTCTACATGTTCAACACTCATGGACACAACATTAGGTACACATATGCTGATGCATGAGCTGTATGAAACATTATGCATTTACAAACTTATCATATGTTTATTATTGTGGTGGATTATTGTATACACTAGTTTCTACTGTATATACTGGACATTTCATTAGGTAAACCTGTCTTATAAGACATTCATAATGAATATGAATTGAACATATTTTCATTGACAGGGTTTGCATACGAGCACATAAAAAAATTTTAAAACGACATTAAAATTATTACTATTATTACTACAAAGGCTTATGTAGTATTTTGGCCATCAGGCCTTAGTAATGTCCCGCTACTGAGCCATGACATCAGATTACTGTCCAACAGAGTGCAAATAAGTTATCCTCCTATTCCGTGTGGAAGTGGTAAGTCTTTTTTGTCCTTCTTCCTCACTTTATTTTAAACCCTTTCTTAAGTTTAAAATACAGTAAATATATTGGGGACTAGCTAGTTAGCTAATGGTTAAAGCCATGGCCGTGCGTCTCTTGTGTCCCTGCAGTGATCCCGTAGCATGTGCATTCCAAATGAGCAAAGTGGTTTCTACAGGGGTGTCATAATAACAAAGATCATATTTAAACATTATTCTCTATGGTCAGTAAATCAGTCTCTCATTTGAATTGCAGTGCATCATATTACGAGCTATTTTTAATATTCTCTTTATTTAGGTAAAATCGTGCCGTGCAGTCATGATTAACTCAGCATTAATCCAGTATTTTCCTGTGAGGTCACATGTAGCTAGCCTGAGAGGGCATAAACTAGGAAATGGAGTCCCTAAAAATGGAGGAGGGGGTGAATTATGATGTTCTTTATTCTGTCAGCTTGTTGGTTAGGCTGTTGCACAATGAATAAATGAAGCCTGGCAAGCAACATATGGCTAACGCTACACCTTATTGTGCCCTGTGAGAGTATAAACTAAAAATAACTGTCAAATTAATAATAAAGGTGGGTAAAATTAGAGAAGACAGTGAGCTATGTTGTCATTTATTCTGTTCATAACGAGTAAATAAGGCCTAGCAAGCAACATATGGCTAACGCTACACCTTATTGTGCCCTGTGAGAGTATAAACTAAAAATAACTATCAAATTAATAATAATGGTGGGTAAAATTAGAGGACACGGTGAGTTATGATATTATTTATTCTGCTCATAATGAGTAAATAAGGCCTGGCAAGCATCATAATGCTAATGCTACACCGTATTGTGCTCTGTGAGAGTGTAAACTAAAAATAACTGTCAAATTAATAATAAAGGTGGGTAAAATTAGAGGAGACGGTGATCTATGATGTTATTTATTCTGTTCATAACCAGTAAATAAGGCCTAGCAAGCAACATATGGCTAACGCTACATTGTATTGTGCCCTGTGAGAGTATCAACTAAAAATAACTATCAAATTAATAATAAAGGTGAGTAAAATTAGAAAAGACGGTGAGCTATGATGTTATTTATTCTGTTCATAACGAGTAAAAAAGCCTTGCAAGCATCATAATGCTAATGCTACACTGTATTGTGCTATGTGAGAGTATAAACTAAAAATAACTATCAAATTAATAATAATGGTGGGTAAAATTAGAGGACACGGTGAGTTATGATGTTATTTATTCTGCTCATAATGAGTAAATAAGGCCTTGCAAGCAACATATGGCTAATGCTACACCTTATTGTGCTCTGTGAGAGTATAAACTAAAAATAACTGTCAAATTAATAATAAAGGTGGGTAAAATTAGAAGAGACAGTGAGCTATGATGTTATTTATTTTGTTCATAACAAGTAAATAAGGCCTAGCAAGCAACATATGGCTAACGCTACACCTTATTGTGCCCTGTGAGAGTATCAACTAAAAATAACTATCAAATTAATAATAAAGGTGGGTGAAATTAGAGGAGACGGTGAGTTATGATGTTATTTATTTGGTTCATAACGAGTAAATAAGGCCTTGCAAGCATCATAATGCTAATGCTACACCGTGTTGTGCTCTGTGAGAGTATCAACTAAAAATAACTGTCAAATTAATAATAAAGGTAAGTAAAATTAGAGAAGGTGAGTTATGATGTTATTTATTCTGTTCATAACGAGTAAATAAGGCCTTGCAAGCATCATAATGCTAATGCTACACCGTATTGTGCTATGTGAGAGTATAAACTAAAAATAACTGCCAAATTAATAATAAAGGTGGGTAAAATTAGAGGAGACGATGAGCTATGATGTTATTTATTCTGTTCATAACCAGTAAATAAGGCCTTGCAAGCATCATAATGCTAATGCTACATCGTATTGTGCTATGTGAGAGTATAAACTAAAAATAACTATCAAATTAATAATAATGGTGGGTAAAATTAGAGGACACGGTGAGTTATGATGTTATTTATTCTGTTCATAACAAGTAAATCAGGCCTAGCAAGCAACATATGGCTAACGCTACACCTTATTGTGCCCTGTGAGAGTATCAACTAAAAATAACTGTCAAATTAATAATAAAGGTGGGTGAAATTAGAGGAGACGGTGAGTTATGATGTTATTTATTTGGTTCATAACGAGTAAATAAGGCCTTGCAAGCATCATAATGCTAATGCTACACCGTGTTGTGCTCTGTGAGAGTATCAACTAAAAATAACTGTCAAATTAATAATAAAGGTAAGTAAAATTAGAGAAGGTGAGTTATGATGTTATTTATTCTGTTCATAACGAGTAAATAATCCTTGCAAGCATCATAATGCTAATGCTACATCGTATTGTGCTATGTGAGAGTATAAACTAAAAATAACTATCAAATTAATAATAATGGTGGGTAAAATTAGAGGACACGGTGAGTTATGATGTTATTTATTCTGTTCATAACAAGTAAATAAGGCCTAGCAAGCAACATATGGCTAACGCTACACCTTATTGTGCCCTGTGAGAGTATCAACTAAAAATAACTGTCAAATTAATAATCAAGGTAGGTAAAATTAAAGAAGACGGTGAGCTATGATGTTATTTATTCTGTTCATAACCAGTAAATAAGGCCTTGCAAGCATTATAATGCTAATGCTACATCATATTGTGCCCTGTGACGGAAAAAGTAGAGATAAATGTGGGATTAATGAGGAAAAAAATGGGTAGGTGAGTACAAATGGGGGAGAGCGTGAGCTATCAAGCTCTTTATTCCGTTGGAGTGTCAATTAGTCCGCTGCACGCCCTCCGCTGTGAGTAAATATGGCCTTGCAAGCATCGTGAGGCTACCGCTACACGGAGATTAGCCATAGTGTTTACAAATAGACCTAATTCAAAACAAATGAGAGCATAGGTGAGCGTGCACGTACTTGAAAAAAATAAACCCACACCAGTGAAATAAATGCAAATATCTCTTCCGAGTGCAAAATACCTCCCCGCATTATGGAATTTCTCATGTTCAGTCAGAGCTGTCATTGCAAGAACAGTGTGCGCTAATGTGTGTAATCTGCTTTGCAACACATCAATTATGATGGATATTGCTCCAGCGCCACGCTTCCAGGCTTTTTTTTTTTCCCCCTCCGCCAGCCTGCAGGGGAAATCAGTCTTCTCTTGTTAGGCAACCTGTTTAGTAAATAATGATCCACTTTGAGGCTGGTTGACGCTGTAGAATGCAATATGTGTGTGTGTGTGTGTGTGTGTGTGTGTGGTGGCGCTCCAGTGCACATGGACTCCATCAAAAAAAAAAAAAAAAACAAAGTGAAAGCTGGAATTCAATCACGCCACCGCTGTGAACGACACCTTCAGAGACGACGAGGGCATATGTAAAAAAAAGTATAAATATTATCTGTGGCTTGTTCAAGTGTTTCCAGAGCTGTCTGAGCTAACACACACATTTGAAAGTTCAATATTTAGATCTCACGCTCTTGTCAAGCAAAATGGATTCTTGTATTGTGAGTAATGTTTCTGCAGCAGGAGGAACAACAAGAAGGAAACGACAGTAGAAGCTGCAGGATGGATTCAATATCCTTCATTTTGGACAAGGACCTTTTCTGGTTGGGTACAGGAGAACTTCAGTAGCTCCATTCAGATCTTCAGGTTCAGATCTTTGACTAAGCTCCTTGTGTTGTATTTTGAATTGGACAATTCCATGCTGGCAATGTTGTGGAAACCAGTTGGGTTGGGTAAGAACCTCCATGGAACCTGCTTGGACCCTTGAACCTTCACTTGAATCTGTATTCCTTATCTCTCCAAGACGTTTTGGGCAATTCCATGTTTCCAACTACGTATTTGGGGAAACCTCCGGGAAGTCCTTTTGTCTTGGGTGCAGACCACACCCAGTCCTTTAAAACCTAATTGTCTTAATCGGACTTGACACTTTAACTCCCCTTAAATCTTAATTCCGTTTCTCAGCAAGATATGTTGGACAGTTTTTGAGGAAGCCCCCCCGAAAAAAAATAACATACTGGGTTGGAGAACCCAGCATGAACCTCCACAGACCTTTCTTGTGCTCAAACCTTTAGCCCTCCTTGAATGTGTATTCTTTAGCAGTGGTGCCACCCCAGTAACGTCACTTTGTGATGTCACAGAGGGACAGACCACTTCCCACTGAAGACATTTTTCACAATTCCATGCTTCTAACTTTGTGGAAAAAAACTTGGGGAAGGTTCGATTCTGCTCAAAATAGGGTTGGATGCGAAACAACTCAGACGGACCACCTTCAAAACCTCATTGTCCCGTTTGGGCTCGACAATTTAGCTCCCTTTGAATTTTAATTTCATATTTATATTATTATATAATATTATTATATTTTATTATTTTTTAATATTTATATTTTATTTATATATAATATTTATATATATATATATATTATATATTATATATTTTTATTCATATTTTATTGTTATATATATACTTATATATATATATATATATATATATATATACGTATATATATAATATTTTATATTATTATATTTTATATTATAATTTTGGACAACTTCCAACTTTGTGGAAACACTGGAATTTCGCGCATTATTCACAATCCTTATATTTAATATAATTTATGATGTATATTAACAATGGACACACTTATTTTGACGACAAAGCCCTCTAAAAAATATAATTTTATCGTTTGGTGTACATTCTGCGATCATGCAAGAACAAGTACATTGATGATAACATGTAATACTTACAATATATTGCTGTATTTTGATGATTTCCCATGACGTACATTGTTAGCTAGCTCATACTAACTTGTTTTCTCACATTATAATGCACATATTAAGGAAATAAATATGTTTCATGTTTCATGTAAGGATAGTGAATGGGCAATATTCTCCCAAAAGTGCATTTCCCCTTTAAGGAAGTCCCTTTCTACTCAAGGATGCACAAGAACCTCGACTGAAGTGCATATTTTTTCCCTTTTCCTATAGGTAGGATGGCTAAGTGTCCAAATACTGTTTTAACCATACGTCATTTTCCTCTTGTTTTTTTAACATACCGCGAGTTTGAAAAAGTCCAGAGCTCTCCAGCAAATCCAAAATTTAACTTGGCTCCGAATCCTCCACATCCTGCTTTGCGCACCAGAATAAAAGACAGGAAGGCGTTTCATTAACATAGCAAGTTGCAATGAAGCCAACCAACACAACAGTGCACGTTTTGACAAAACACACAGAATATTCTGCTTAAAAAAAAAAAAAGGAAGGCAAGCCTCGGGGGGCTCCATGCGGCCCACCATGTCTGCTGGAAGCTGGAGACAGACCTTCGGGAGGGGATCACATGGAGATCCCCTTGTCAGATCTCCGGCAGACTGCACACTTCAGTCAGTAAGTCAGTGGGTAAGTTGCTCCATCAGCACAGAGGGGCCCTTTAGTCCAAACATTTTTAGTGTCAGCATAAAACCCATAGTTGCATTGGGACCAGTACCCGTGTGGATGTGTTTTCTCCTGTCAGACACACACACACACACACACACACAAAGCAGAGATTTTCCCAGCTTTAGTGCAGGTTGGGACAGACACCAGTGGGTATTCTATTTACTCCACACAAGCTGCTCCCCAATGTCCCATAAAGCTCCCCCTGCTCGTGAACTAAGCCAGCTAGGGTTAAAGCTCCCCCAGCAGACAGCAAAGACTGAGTACCTGCCCACCGTGTGTGTCCGATGTTTGTGTGCATCCTCCCGCCACACACACACACAAACACATACACCTTTTGCTACAGTGTAATGGCTTTATTTATGAAGTGGCAGCAGCAGTAACAGGCGGGCGATAAAAGGAGGAGATCGCCACGCTGGCCTGAAGCCATGTTGGCCTTTTGTAACACTCGTAGTATTTGATGTCAGGGGGCTTATTGGAGTAAACACGGCTGCCAGACCAGCGAAGGTGGTGGATTATTGTATACACTAGTTTCTACTGTATATACCGGACATTTCATTAGGTACACCTGCCTTATAACAGAACATATTTTCATTGACAGGGTTTGCATACGAGCACATAAAAAAATTGTAACAACGATAAAATTATTACTATTATTACTACACAGGCTTATGTAGTATTTTGGCCATCAGGCCTCAGTAATGTTCCGCTACTGAGCAATGACATTAGATTACTGTCAGCCACGGCATGTCCAACAGAATGCAAATAAGTTATCCTCCTATTCCGTGGGGAAGTGGTAAGTTTTTGTCTTCATTGTCCTTCTTCCTCACTTCGTTTTAAACTGTTTTCTTAAGTTTAAAATACAGTAAATATATTGGGGGCTAGCTAGTTAGCTAAAGGTTAAAGCCATGGCATGTCCGACAGAGTGCAAATAAATTATCCTCCTATTCCGTGTGGAAGTGGTAAGTTTTTGTCTTCATTGTCCTTCTTCCTCACTTCGTTTTAAACTGTTTTCTTAAGTTTAAAATACAGTAAATATATTGGGGGCTAGCTAGTTAGCTAATGGTTAAAGCCATGGCATGTCCGACAGAGTGCAAATAAGTTATCCTCCTATTCCGTGTGGAAGTGGTAAGTTTTTGTCTTCATTGTCCTTGTTCCTCACTTTGTTTTAAACCGTTTTCTTAAGTTTAAAATACAGTAAATATATCGGGGGCTAGCTAGTTAGCTAATGGTTAAAGTCATGGCATGTCCGACAGAGTGCAAATAAGTTATCCTCCTATTCTGTGTGGAAGTGGTAAGTTTTTGTCTTTTTTGTCCTTCTTCCTCACTTCGTTTTAAACCATTTCTCAAGTTTAAAATACAGTAAATATATTGGGGACTAGCTAGTTAGCTAATGGTTAAAGCCATGGCCGTCTCTTGTGTCCCTGCAGTGATACCATAGCCTGTGCATTCCAAATGAGCAAAGTGGTTTCTACAGGGGTGTCATAATAACAAAGATCTTATTTAGACACTATTCTCTATGGTCAGTAAATCAGTCTCTCCCTCAATTGCAACGCCCCTTCCTGAGTACAAGACAACCAACCACTCCTGTACTGTAGTAGTATCTGGTTGCCAGATTGTTACCAATAAATAAATGTGCTTTACAATAGCAGACAAGTTTGTACGGAATTTAAATTTTTAATAATTTTATGTGGGCTGCACAGCTAGGACACTCGAGTTCAATTCCAGCCTCAGCAATCTCTGTGTGGAGTTTGCATGTTCTCCCCATTCCAATATTCCATTCCCATTCCAAAAATATGCTACGTTAATTGGCGACTCCAAATTGTCCATAGGTATGAATGTGAGTGTGAATGGTTGTTTGTCTATATGTGCCCTGTGATTGGCTGGCTCCGCCTCTTGCCCGAAGACAGCTGGGATAGGCTCCAGCCCCCCTTCCCCCCCCATGACCCTCGTGAGGATAAACGGGAGAAAATGAATTAATGTATTTTCGATGGTCGAACTACTCTAACTTGAATCATACTTTGCGGAAGTTCGCTCATTGCGGTCGGGTCTGGAACCAATTAACGGCGATAAACAAGGCATGACTACATGCATTCTAGGACAAGGGTCCACAACTGCCGGGTCGGGGATCAGGGACCGGTCCGTGGCACAATTTGCTACCGGGCCGCACAGAAATAATAAATAATTCACTGTCTCCCATCACACCTAGATGGGACCATCTCGTCTCAACGAAATAAGCTTTAGGCCTCCCACTGATTCAGTGGGTGAGTTATATTTTCCCTGCACTTAACATTTGCTTTTAGCTCTGTTGTGTTATTTTATATTTACTGTATTTTTCTGCCACACACTGCCGGTCTGTGAAAAGAAAGACTCAAATCAAACCGGTCCGTGGTGCAAAAAAGGTTGTGGACCACTGTAATGTAATGGTAATGGTAATGGTTTAATTTCATTTGAACATGCATCAGATTACAATTGAATGCATCACATAATCAGGTCACAGTTCCACATGTCCAAAAGGAGTAGGAAGAAGCATTCATTCATTCATTCATTTTCTACCGCTTTTCCTCATGAGGGTCGCGGGGGTGCTGGAGCCTATCCCAGCTGTCTTCGGGCGAGAGGCGGGGTACACCCTGGACTGGTCGCCAACCAATCACAGGGCACATATAGACAAACAACCATTCACACTCACATTCATACCTATGGACAATTTTGGAGTCAAAGCTTATTAAATCCTACCCCTCCATCTGGTACTTTTACAATCAGTAACTGTTACATTTGTCCACTTCCTGCTTTCCATAATTTCCCCAATTTTGCTTTTTTTTAAAAAATAATGTACCTCGTACCGAAGTATTGGCTCATCGTTAGTCTTGCATTGTTTGAGGTCCTTACTCAATCCATTCCATAGTTTGATTCCACATACTGAAATGCTATGGCTTTTTAACGTAGTCCTAGCATAGAAGTGTTTCAAATTTAGTTCCCTGAGATCATATTTCTCCTCTCTTGTAGAGAAGTATTGGATTACATTTTTAGCTAATTGGTTATTTTTAGCCTTATGCATTATTTTAGCTGTTTGAAGATTAACTACATCAGCAAGTTGAAGTATTTGTGATTTTAGAAATAAGGAGTTAGTATGTTCTCTGTAGGATGTAGGATGTCTTCTGAAGCATTTTGTCTCTAACCAATAGGGGGCATCACAATGGTTGTAAATTTGTAAGAAGAAAAACCCTGGCAAACGAAGTGAATACCAGGTCACGATAAAATACACGGAAATAATCAGCCATGCACCTGTAAAGTAAAGGTAAAAGTTCCTCCAAAAGAAGTCGATAAAGCCCAGCTGCTGTCATCTCCACCACAATAAAAAACAAGAGAGAAGAAAAAGGAGGTGAAGTATAAATAGAGTCTGGCTTTTGTGGCCTCTGCTAGATCCCATATTTCAGTCTGATTCCCAGCTAAAACAACAGCAGCCTTTTCAGATGCATCATCTCAGTAAACTGCTCATTTGTTAGCTGCCTTTTTATAATCACCGTCACGCCGGGGTCGTGTCGTCGCCGTGTTTTGCCAGGTGGATGGAGGCGGGTCGTGGATGTTTGGATCCATTGCAGCTGGCTTTGTCGGGACGCCGTACCTACATTTTTCACCCTGTGCAAACAAACAGCACATCCCAGCACAGCACGGCGCATCTGCCGGCCATTAAGACGCTCATATCTGTCTTGAATCCGTCTTAAAATAAGCCCGAGCTTGCGGATAAACAAATCAGGCCTCGGGCATCATCACTCTTTATTACAGAAGGTTGTTTGGTGCACATCTGTAATGCCTTAAAGTCTGCAAACAAGCACGGGTCACGGTGAGGTGAGGTGTCATATATGTCATATTTTCACTCAATTATTCAAAACGGTGCAGTACAAACTTTATTTAAAATGCTTGTGACACATACAAGGAACTGGTATATGTTACTTTAGTTCACACATAGTTCACACTATGCATGTTTTTTTTTTGCCATCAGTCTTCCGGGCTTCCCTGTCCTGTAATCAGAATAATTCCCATCCCGCCCTAGGACACCCCGTGTCCCCGAGGAAAGATGGACAGCACCAATGCTTTTGCACCTTGCAGCAGTTTGGACTTGTAAGACATGTTATCTACCAATGCAGCCCTTGGAATATTCATGCTTTTCACCGCTGCTCCAGCAACCAGAATAACTGAAAAACTACTCTTATGTCCTCAAAAAGCACAACAAAAGTTATTAAAACAATGTATAGTGGATATATGGACGTGTCAAGAGTATTTTGATTTGGTTTGTTAGCAGGATTATACCATATTTGACAACCTAAGCACCGTTTTCAGCACCCCCAGATAAAATAAAAAAGGTACAGTCATTCATTTATTCATTCATTCTCTACCGCTTATCCTCACAAGGGTTGCGGGGGGGTGCTGGAGCCTATCCCAGCTGTCTTTGGGCGAGAGGCAAGGTACACTCTGGACTGGTGGCCAGCCAATCACAGGGCACATATCGACAAACAACCATTCACACTCACATTAAAAGGTACAGTCATGTTTTGTAAATCAGAAGTAGCCTTCTAATATAAGCACAAACCGATGTTAAAGCTAATTTTCATGCCAAAAATGAGACGGGGACAAGCCAGACTGTCTTGGTTTCGCCAGGAATGCGAACTCAAGCTGAATTACGGAAGGGTTGATACAGCTTTGAAACCGCCGTTGTACTGCAGTATTTGTGTACAATCTGAGGTAGCGTGAGGCGTATGGTTAATACGTTTTTTTTGTGTGTGATTCTACATTTTGTTTACTGCAATTCTAGATTTTGTTTATTGTAGACGTTATTCTTTTTGATGTACATATATTTATGTTTATTCTGAACAGCACCTGCCACACTTTTTTTTTTCCTTATTTTTATTTTAATTTTCTACAAAATGCACCATGGAGTTGCACTCAAATTTTGTTGTATGCAATACAATAACAATTAAGAAAATTCCGATTCTGAGAGGCGGTGATGATGCAACTCCACAATAAAAGCAAGCATGTCTTGTGCAGTTTTAAGGTGAAAAATGTCCGAAAGGTGGCATACATAAGTAGATAGATAGATAGACTTTCTTTATTGTCATTGCACAATAACACAACAGTGAAATTGCCAATGAAATGTCGTTGCCTGGCTTCCGTATAATAAAAAATAATGAATAATAATGTGGAGAATAAATAGATGACATCAAATATGAACAATGTACAGCGTGAACAGTAATTTGTACAAATAATTTCAATAATTAAGTGCATATTATATGTGTATCCTTGCCTATTTATCTGTCTATTTGGCCAAAAAATTGGCCAAATCTGTCAAAATCAACAAAAATGGCCAAGATCGAGAGGGACGGCTTTTGAAATAATGGCTGAGATTGAATGAGTTCAGCAACTCTGATGAAATGTAGAATTACGACAGCTTCTGCTTGGACGATAAACATGACGACAGCTGTTAAACTTCAATGGAAAAAAAACACATCCACACGTCACTCGCTGATGCTTACTGTGGGAACACAGTACACATAAGTACTTAATGTGCTCTTCCAAATAATGCCTTGCACACTGGCACTTTCACATGACTGTATTGTCATGCATAGTAGCCATGCAATAGTACAATCTACAATCAATACAATACATCACACATTGTCACATTTGAATCTCTATAACGCTACGTATAACTACGTCATATTGTGTCACTTTTCTTGCAAACAAATGTCGGCTTATTCACTTTAAGCTCCATAATCAATAATAATGATCAATGATGATCAATGATGATACGCCATGAATCAGCAAGTGGCTTTTGGCTGCAGCGCCATGCGCCTCCCTGGCATGTAATATGCACTTTCACATGTACTACCACCAATGGTGTGTTTTTCCCTCCTCCATATCTGCCTCTCTCCATTTCCTCAGTGCGTGGGCTCGCTCTGGAGACATCATTATGAGGCACTTTGCACGAGTGCTGCCTTCAATCAGCCCTCAAATTAATTCTACTACACACACACACACACACATGCACACGCACACACGAGTGCTGATGATAAATAATGACGTGAGGAGAGGCGGTAAATAATGTATTTACAGGCCGACGCGGTGTCGGCGACACCTTTCTGTCCCAGTGGCTTTACAGTTCAAAGCATCATTCCAGGCTTAATTGTAGCCAATCACCACTCAAGGTCACTTTGACCACTCATACATGTCCCGCCTTTTTCCCCTGCTCATCATGGGTGATTAATAACAAAAAAATACAATCTCTGTTATTCTAAGGCAGAGAGATAGACATGGGAAGAAAGATATGGGAAGAATGTGACCCCTGAAATCTCAAGCATGTGTGTGTGTGTGTAAGATGGCTGAAGGTCAGGGAGACACCGAGGCAATCACGCTAATGAAAACAAACGAGGGATTCATTCGGAATAAGAGAAGAGAGAGACGTATCTGTGCGTGTGTGTGACACTCGGCTCTACCTCCATATAATCAAACACAACATGGCTGCAGAGAAAGTACAGACACATAAGCAAAATCCCTGCCCGTCTTGTGCATTGCACTGTTCTTTTATTTACATGGCCTCCTAACCTGATGCACACGCGTGCACACAGTACACAAGCAAACACGGCAGCGGCAATATGTGAAGGTTATTCCTGCAGAGGGATGACAGTGTTTATTCAGGAGCAAGCAGGCACGCTCTGTGACATTCAACCCGGCAGAAAATGATTAATGCCACCGTATACATATTGGAGAAGAAAAATGTGCCATTCCGAGCGCTCTTTAGCTCACCATGCATGGAAAGGAGGAGGAATTACAGAAAAGGAAAAAAGGAACAAAAAAGGACTAAGTATAAGTGAATAAAACCAACGTTACAAGACTAAATGGAAAGGAAATTGGCCTGGAACTCCATTTAAATCAGGAAGTGATTGCTAAGGCAGATATTGATGCACTGGCAAGCGTAAGATATTTCCCGTTCTTGCAAGAATTTAGTACAATTTGCAAAGTAAGTAGTAATTACAAAAAATTGTGGAAAATTGTAAAATTTTTGTATTTTTAAGTATATTTTCATGGAGGCTTGGCAATGCTTTTATTGTTTTTTTTGTGTGCGTTTTTTTGCATCATTTACTACAAAATCATTGCTTTGGGGTTTTAAGTCAAAAGACTGAGCCATAAATTGAAAAAAAAACACCTCTATTGATAATACACAATATAAAATTATAAAATAAAATAAAACATTAATACATCTAAAAAAAACAATAAAAAATAAATACATATACATAATATGTATAAAAAATATGAACTCACTTTTTATAGACATTTCCATCAAGAAACATGATATGTAGGGACCCCACCATGTCTTAAGGGGGTTGAGAAAATACCCAATAAAATTAAAAAAGTAAAACAAAATAAACCAAACAAAAAATTAAATATTAATACAAATTTCCAGTGCATTTTAAATAATATTTTATACTATATTATACATTATAATTCTATTTTTATTGATGTTTTAATACAGAAATGATGGCACCTCAAGGGGGTTTTGAAATGATTCAATGAGACTATAATATTCATTCATTCATTTTCGACCGCTTATCCTCACAAGGGTTGCGGGGGGTGCTGGAGCCTATCCCAGCTGTCTTTGGGCGAGAGGCCAAATCACAGGGCACATATAGACAAACAACCATTCACACTCACATTCATACCTATGGGCAATTTGGATTCACCAATTAACCTAGCATGTTTTTGGAATGTGGGAGGAAACCGGAGTACCCGGAGAAAACCCACGCATGCACGGGGAGAACATGCAAACTCCACACAGAGATGGCTGAGGGTGGAATTGAACCCGGGTCTCCTAGCTGTGAGGTCTGCGCGCTAACCACTCAACCACTGTGCCACCCTCATAATATTTTATTTTATTTTTTCTGAAACATACCCATGTTCTAGGCAGCACGGCGGACGAGTGGTTAGCGTGCAGACCTCACAGCTAGGAGACCAGGGTTCAATTCCACCCTCAGCCATCTCTGTGTGGAGTTTGCATGTTCTCCCCGTGCATGCGTGGGTTTTCTTGTCCATATTGTCCAAATTGTCCATAGGTATGAATGTGAGTGTGAATGGTTGTTTGTGAGGAAAAGCGGTAGAAAATGAATGAATGAATGAAAATATTATTACAGCTCAAAAACAGATTTTAAAATAAATAAAAAACAGCAAATATGGTTTTGATTGACATTTTCATAAAAGGCGTCCTTGCCAAATGTCTAAAGGGATTATGAAATGACCTAAAGCTCCAAAAAAGGTGCTAAACAACCATATTTAAATGTTGTTCTGCACCAAAATGGAATGGGTTCTTGCTATGCATCCATCATCCTGCGTAGGAACACACAAACCTTCCAAGTGTTTCCTCTCTGGCGGATGTGCCTGTGCTTCTTCTGGTTTGGCTAATATCTCCACTGGGGAGCCTCATTCCAAATAAACATCAATATCAAGAAATGGGACTAATTCGGGCCTATCGTCGACAAACAAACACCTCAACGTTAAGAGATGCTGACACAGCTACTAAACATGGATGCTAAATAGAAGGCTTAGCGTGGGGCGGCGAGGAAGTTGAGCCAAGTCAAATAAACAAAATAAACGGAGTCAGCGCCTCTGTCTGACAGCATCCTGGCGCTCCGGAGGAAGCCCTTTTTCGTTTATTTTTCATATGGAGGGGATTTGGCTGCTATCAAGCGGCGGCAGGCCGGTATCAAACACGTGTCTGGCTCGTAAACAGGCAGCTGGCGCCTCTCCAAGCTCCCCACGGCGGGTGCCAACGAGTTGTCACACTGATCCCCCCGACAGTATAGTAGAGGCTAATGGAGCCTTTAAACATCCTCCGTCTATCTTTACTGCGTTTAAGAGGTGCCATGTTGTGTTTGTGCTTCCTGGCGTCTCGTTGTTGACATGCATGCAGGCGGGGAAGCTGCTCCACCAGTCAAAAAGCATTATTCAGCAGGTCAACAAGCACTTCCACTACATGGACGTTTGTATCCGTATCTGTGTGTGTGTGTGTGTGTGGATGCACAGCGAGCGCTCCGGGCTAAAGGCACTCACAGTGAAATGATGTTCTCAGACTCGCTCCGCGTTGCCCTCTTTATCCTGACAGGCCACAAATAAATAAGCAGCTCGCTCTGTTACTCTCTCCCCGCAGACGTGACCGCAATGCCTGACGAGAAGAAAACACGATTGTGCTTTATTGTGGAGACAGGAGGGGACACACACACACACACACCAGCAAGATAAGCGTGGCGTGTTTGTTGCATTTGTGCCACCGTGGGAAACGCTGACGGGGCATGTGAGGACAAAACATGTGTTCAAAACTCCATGCTGGATTGGGTTATTATATGGACCATATTTTTGTGATGTATCAGGATATGATGACATAAAATTATGCATTCATTCATTTTTGACAATCTTTTCTACAATCTTGTGCTGCCTTTAATTATTATTATTTATTCTAAATTATTTAAATTATTTGTACAAATTACTGTTTACGCTGTACATTGTTCGTATTTGATGTCATCTATTTATTATGTATTATGTATTATGTATTATTTATTATGTATTATTTATTATTTATTATTTATTATTTATTATTTATTATTTATTATTTATTATTTATTATTTATTATTTATTATTTATTATTTATTATTTATTATTTATTATTTATTATTTATTATTTATTATTTATTATCACACGGGAGCCAGGCAACGCTGGAGCTGGAGCCTATCCCAGCTGTCTTCAAGCGAGAGACGGGGTACACCCTGAACTGGTGGCCAGCCAATCACAGGGCACATATAGACAAACAACCATTCACACTCACATTCATACCTATGGACAATTTGGAGTCCCCAATTAACCCGAAGAAAACCCACGCATGCACGGAAAGAACATGCAAACTCCACACAGAGAAGGGAATCAAACTCGGGTCCCCATACTGTGAGGCCTGCACGCTAACCACTCATCCGCCATGCAGCATCTGAACTTTTGGTGAAAACGGCTATTGAATTTAACAGCGCTTATATCTTGTTCGGAGTCATACATTTTGAGTCTTTGAGTTTGGACTTGACTCGTCAGCCAATCACAGGGCACATATAGACAAACAACCATTCACACTCACATTCATTCTATGGACAATTTGGAGTCGCCAATTAACCTAGCATGTTTTTGGAATGTGGGAGGAAACCGGAGTAGCCGGAGAAAACCCACGTGGAATTGGGTGGAATTGAACCCTGGTCTCCTAGCTGTGAGGTCTGCGCTCTAACCACTGGACCGCGCCTTGGTGCAATCAGTGAGACATAAAAAGACATCTTGACGTCTTGTGTTCTACCGCCATGGTGACGTCTCTAAATTGTGACCGCCAATGACGCCGTCTTAACCGTGTGCTTGATATGTGGCGAGAAGCTAGCAAACAACAGAAAGTGTAAAGGGGAAATATGTCACAACTTGATGGAAATGGAACGCGTCCATACCAAAATGCAGCCGTTGTTGACGTCTCAAAAGCGCAGATAAACTGGGATTGGAACGTGAAACGACACAAATGGGTAAATATGAATCCAAAGGGAAACGTGGGTTGATTAGGGTTTTATTTAAATGTCCAGAGCAATGAAAGAGGCTTATTTAAATTGTGGCTGATGACAAAGAGGAATAAAAAAAAGCCTCTCCCCAGCGTGGGACTTGCAGAAAGACATCTTTGAAGGTTCTCCTTCAAAAAGAAAAAATAACCCGGCGTGCCTCGGCTGCCGCATCGGGGGGATTTCTGTTATTAATTGAAGTTAATTTTCTGGGATATCAGTTTGCCGGGCACGTGGGGGAAGATTGATAGCCCCCACACTGCTCCCGAGTGTTGGGAGGGGGGGGAAGAACGATGTCGTTTCCTCACTGGCTTTCACTTTTATCATGCCCAAATCAAATGACAAACATCGCAGGCCAACCTTGGCTGGAGGAGATTTCCATAAGATTAATTAGGCCAGCAAAGACAGAGTGGGCAGGGCCAATATGAAATCATAAATATAGGAGGTGGTGGTGGGGGTGACAGGCATGGGGGGTAGAGCGAGCGGCTGGATGAAACATGAAGTCAATTGGACAATGGGTAATTAGTGCAAGCAGCAGCATTCTCAAAGGCACGGGGAGGACGGCAGCAGCCAGGCGAGGGGCTCTCAGTTGGCCCCCGTGATGTGGAGGGGCCGTACGGTGGGGCCCGCATTTAATTAGCACTACTTTGATACCCACAGGAGTGCCAGGGGGCCCTAAGGGCAACCCAAACAGTGACTGACAAGCACACACCTCTGGACAGCTTCCTCCTCTCCAATTATAGATGCGCCAAGCTGAGAGGACGCTGCGTTTTAAGAAAATATATTAATAATAACAAGAAAACTTGATGTGGCGGCTTCAGCTTCTTTCTATTTGTGCCTTGCAAATTGGCATTTGGATTAAATGGAGCTTGAGATGCCCGGAAGGCGGGAAGAGACGACAATCTCTCACCTGGCCTACAGCAAGTTAAAATGGAGGAAAGGGATTGAGGCGTGCCGGTGCAAGAGAAAAATTGGTGAAAATAAAAAAGCATTTAAATATTTGTAAAAATTCTAAAGCATTTAAATGCATGATGATATAATTATGATGAAATGGGAGTTTTCTGGGGAATACAAGAGTTTAATAGTTTAATATTAATTTAATACATTTAATTCAAATTAATAATAATTTAATTTGTATTTATTTATAAATACATTAATTACGTACATTTTTTTCATTATTTATTTATAATTTAATTTACTTTATAATTTATTTAAATAATAAAATAATTTGTAATTTTAATTTAATTAATTTAAATTTAATCTAATTCATTATATTTAATTTTTAAAACTATAAATTTAAAATAAGCGTGCAGACCTCACAGCTAGGAGACCAGGGTTCAATTCCACCCTCGGGCCATCTCTGTGTGGAGTTTGCATGTTCTCCCCGTGCATGCGTGGGTTTTCTCCGGGTCCTCCCACATTCCAAAAACATGCTAGGTTAATTAGCGACTCCAAATTGTCCATAGGTATGAATGTGAGTGTGAATGGTTGTTTGTCTATATGTGCCCTGTGATTGGCTGGCCACCAGTCCAGGGTGTACCCCGCCTGGGATAGGCTCCAGCACCCCCTGCGACCCTCATGAGGAAAAAGCGGTAGAAAATTAATGAATGAATTTAAAATATATTTAAAAATATTTATCCATACACTGCATTAGCAAAGTAGGCTGAAGAAATACATTTATTTATTATAATTACATTTAAAAAAAAATTCAATACAAAAATATTTTATATTTTTTCCAGGACAGTGTGCAATTTTAATTGAAATTTAATTTATTTAATAGTTTTTCCAGTGTTCCATCAGCAATGGTGTAAAAAAAAAATAAAAACACGTCTCCACAAACACCCATAAAGACATACCAGAAACAGATTGTGCAATATTGATGCACTTTTCACAGGTTCACGCTAGTTTTATTTTTAATGCTCAGGGATGCGCCTGCTGCAACACGTTTTGCAGCGCTTGAGTTGCGTGAACAAACAACCTCCTGCATGAATAATGCAGGCGTGGGCCCAAACACATATTTAGTAAACAAACTGCTTACTCTATAGCTGACAGTGTGTTTGTGTAAATAATAGATAGAACCAAAGCTGCTCTCCTGGCAGAGTTGTGGCATTTGGATTATTTAGCACATTGTCTTTAGCGCTCAAGAAAAACACCAACTGTTCTTTTTTTTTTTTTCGTTGTTGTTGTATTTCTACCACATGAGCCTACTTGTCCCACGCTGACTGCAAGCCCCCCCCCCCCCGAGGTAAGTCCACACGGTGAAAGCTCATGACCCGGACACTGCATAGCTGGAGGTGCACCCTCACACATGACCGTCACACGCCCCTTCCTTTGCCAGCCACACCCCCCCCCCCCCCTCCCCGGTATGGAATGGAAAGCATCGCCAGATGGGGCCCCCGCTTCCCATCACACTGTGCACTTTTCCCTCTCTCTCGTCACTAAACGTACCAGTTGACCAGCTGTCAAACATTACGTCCAATCAGTTTGGCGGCCATTGGGCAAGGCGCCCAGAAGAGCACTTTATTGGATACGACAAATTGAGAGCCTCACAAAAAAAGTCGTCCGTTTTGCAGCGTAATGCAATTTGTCATCGTGATAGCTTACATTGTGGAACGCAGGGGGCTGTCAAAGTTAGCCTTTTTACCCCCAAACTCCTTCAAAACACACCCATTCTCATTAGGGACCATCTCGACAACAATGCAAACAACAAAAAATTATTTAATGCCATGTGACATCTAAAGGAAAGAAATATTCACAGAAATCAATCACATCAGCTGCTCCGAGCATGTGTTTGAATACAGTACACCTTTCTGGGCCATGCCTGCTCTATACTACTTTGGATCTCCTGACCTCCAACGCAGCAGGGCAGCTGCTTGGAGCCTGTGCCCGAATATAGTGCACCTTTCTGGGCCATGCCAGGTGGCTCCTCCTGCTCTATACTCTGGTTCTCTGGTACCTGTAACGTTATGATATTTGATTAGTACTAATCAACTGGTACAGATGGTGTCGGATATGAATAAAAAAAACAATAGTGTTCTTGCAACAACGCCTGAAATGAACACATCCAATACCAAGCTGACAATCCTCAAGAATGGAGCGTCCAGTTCAGACACCATATTCATGCCACAGCTGCAAAGCATTATCATTTGTTACACATTCTGTATATCAAGCGGGAAAACATGACACAAACGCTTCCATATGGGACGCTAAACGCTTTGGAGTCACTCAGCATCAACCGTACAGACCCCCACTCCCTTCTCTGCTACTCGTCTATTCAACATCTTTTCCAACAAAAGACAGACAAGCATGTGGTGTTGATGCATGCCATTGGAATAACATTTACTCTGCAAATCACAACCACATTTGCCTGCCTTGTATCAGGTACACTGACAAATGACTATACATATACTATGTATATATATATTATATATATTTCATAATCATACACGCTAATTGAGAGTCACTTTTCTGCAAGGGTCTTGCGATGTACCGCAGCTATAAGGCTTTCAAGGGTGTCTGCTCGTCACTTAGCGGCAGTAAACACCCTGTTAGTGAACTGTGAGCACCCTGCAGCAATATGTTGCATGTACTGTAAATTAATGAGGGGGGGGGGGCTAAATGGCTCCAAGACTGTGTTGAAGCAACAGGTTGCAAGTAGAATTTAGTCAGAAAAGTGAAATGTACTTCTGTGTAAATTTGTTAAATGTAACTCTTTGGTTCTCAATAGGAGGCCCGCGAACCACATCTGGTTCATCAACGCTTTTGATTTGGCCTGGCAAATGGTAGTACTCGCTCATTTAGGACTTCCTCATCTTCTCATGTTCCTCTTTTTGGCATGTCTATAAAATGAGTTTTGTGTTGAAATGGATTTATAGAAAGTTTGCTTTGGTTAGAGTCCGTTTTGGTTACAGTCGTACCATCTGGGAAGGATTAATGACTCAAACCAAGACGCCACTATACTTTATAAGGAAGTACATACGGTTTCCATGGAATCTAACCTGCAGATGAAAAATCCCACTTTTGCTGTTTTACGAAAAACAGCTTTATTTGAAACACCGAGTTCAATGTTTGTGTTTGAAAGTCACATCAAATAAAAGCATTGAAAATATGCCGAGTCATATCAAGTGAGCCTAATGGGACATCACAAGTCCGGCCATTTTTGAAACGATGGCCCGCTTCATTATGCAGTTGGTTAGCCGTGAACTAAACCCATTAGCAAATATAAAAACAAGATAGTAATCACATCAAATGTGGTCGGTCAAGGTTGCACTTTGACGAGGCTGCCGGTCCTCGCTAGCAACGATTGTGCTAATTCCAACAACCTCTGCCCCCCCTCCCTATGTGAAAATAACTTCATTAGGTACCGAGATGAGAGCTGCACTTAACCCCCGATGACGCCTTATTTGAGAGTTTTAATATGAAGAGGCTGATGATGACAGCTATGGCAGCTTAAAGTAACCCCCCAGCTCTTTTTTTTCTCTTCTCGTCCTTTAAAAGGAAGAAGAAGAAATAGGCCAAGGTACTTGCCAGCATCTCCTCAACCCCCGCCTCTCCCCTCCCTAGGGTTTTGTGTGATATTTAACTACGGCTACAGTGGCATTTACTAATTTTATATGTGCAGAATTTATGTCAGATTCTTATTCGGCGAGAGGTGCAAAGGTGGCCGCCCGCGTGTCCGCTGTGTATACACTGGTATTATGTGAACTATTCACAACACGTCGGCTGACACGGGCGCCGCTGTTTTGTCGTGAGGAGCGCGGCTGCTTTTCCTCAGCTCCGTGCCACAATTAAAGCCTAACCTCAGCATTTGGAGAGGACGACAGGATGGAGCCAATTTGTTGTGCTGCATTGCAATAAAGGTGTTCTTTTTCTTGACCCCCTCCCTTTCCGAAAGAGCTCAATGGCATGTTGACTGCGGCGCAAGGTCATGAGGATGTAGGATGTACGAGGGGGGGGGGCACGGCTGCAGGCATGCAAGGTGTATCCCGTACGTGGTACTCTACATGTACAACGCAGCATTGTACGTGTATTACCACCTATTTATACATTACTACTGACTTGGGGTGACGGATATGAGTTTTGTTAAAAAAATCCTGCCTATATATTTAGGTGATATAATAATCATTCATTTATTCATTCATTTTCTACAGCTTTTTCAGCCAATCACAGGGCACATATAGACAAACAACCATTCACACTCACATTCATACCTATGGACAATTTGGAGTCGTCAATTAACCTAGCATGTTTTTGGAATGTGGGAAAAAAACGGAGTACCCGGAGAAAACCCACGTATGCACGGGAAGAACATGCAAACTCCACACAGAGATGGCAGAGGGTGGAATTGAACGCTGGTTTCCTAGCTGTGAGGTCTGTGCGCTAACCACTCGAACACCGTTCAGCCCTAATCCCGGTTAATTCATTCCAGACTCGACCGTGATAAGTGAATTTTCTTGAATTATGATTCCTTATTTCTAAATGGGAATATTTTCCCAGTTTAAGACCTTTTAAATGATTTTTTTAACATTATTAGAGCCCTCTAGACATGAAATAACAACCATTCACACTCACATTCATACCTATGGACAATTTGGAGTCGCCAATTAACCTAACATGTTTTTGGAATGTGGGAGGAAACCGGAGTACCCGGAGAAAACCCACGCATGCACTGGGAGAACATTCAAACTCCACACAGAAGATGGCTGAGGGTGGGATTGAACTCAGGTCTCCTAGCTGCTAGGTCTGCTAGGGGTGCTGTAGCCTATCCCAGCTGTCTTCGGTCGAGAGGCGGGGTACACCCTGGACTGGTGGCCAGCCAATCACAGGGCACATATAGACAAACAACCATTCACACTCACATTCATACCTTTTGGAGTCGCCAAGCGCCGAGGGTGGAATTGAACGCTGGTCTCCTAGCTGTGAGGTCTGTGCGCTAACTACTCGACCGCCGTGCAGCCATAAACAATAATCATCACCAGAAAATGGATAATATACACAGTACATGTAGTCACTTGTCTCTGATTGGTCATAACTGAATATATACTAATTAGCTTCAACAATCAAGGTTAGGGTTTATATAGTACATTCTTAGGACAGTTTCTATGCAGAAGGGTACATAAACTTACACTATAACAACTGTAATACTGTAATACTTAAATATAAATATAAATTATAGAATATAAACACAGTTTACAGAGTTACTATGACAAAGTAATAAGAAAAAAAGCAGTAGAAGGTTGGGGAAAGAGGAGGTGGGGGAATGATAATAGGGAGTGCCAAAAGAGAGCGAGAGGGGGGTGCGCAGATTGACCTGTGGGGGCTTAAAAGCAGAAGGATAAAAAAAAAAAAATCAAATTTCAACAGCATTGTATTCCCTCCCATTTCCAGTACGTCCATTAAGCTGCTTATTGATAGATGGGAGATGAGACCACCCATACCTGGGGCTCATCGTGCCGTCGCCGCGTGGGATGGCCACCGAGGGGAGGGTGGGGTGGTGGGGGTTTGGCTATCACACTATTTTGCAGCCAAAGCCAAATCCCGGGAGGTGGGATCCCGCCTCGTTCCTGTGCTCAATAAAATAATTATCTTTTCCTTGGCCCGGCCGTTAATCAACTTGCTCAACATATGCAAAGACGACAGAGAGGGAGGGGAGGATATATCCTTTTTTTTTTGATCCGGCGAGCTGTGTTACTTTTATCTGGAAAAGTCGCTGATTCCACTTCTTTTCTTTGCCAGATTACTATAAAACACACGGCGCAGGCTTTTTTTTTTTTTTCCATTTTATGTTTAGTCTACAGGAAGCCAGATTATTTCCAGCGAGGTTTTTAAGGAGGGTGAAGGAAAGAATCAGCACAAACGCTTTAAATAAATCTGCTGCAAGGTGATGGAGATTGCGTCGAGCAAACTTTCATGAGAGCAGGTGGCCCGCGGGCCAAATGTGATCCGAGAATGACATGAGACCGGTATGGGGCCGACACAAGAAGCAGATTCCCAAAAACAGCAGAACACGGCGGAACGTTACTGTATTTCCTGGAATATAAATCAGCCATTTTTTCATAGCTGGACTGGTCCCGTAACTTATTTATCAAAATATGTATACATATGGGAGTGAACATTGTTATTGCTCTAGGCAACAATAGTGATGTGAAATTAGATCGAGAGCTTGGTGAACTTGCTTACCAATGCTTGTTGGACTCCCTGGCTTGCTTTGTTATGTTAGCCTCTTTAGCCTCCCAGGTATTGTTCTTTATGCTATTTGGTAGCCGTTAATGAGTTACGTTAACATACCAGACATCTATTCAGCTTTCTGTGTGCTACAGTGTAGTTAAAAAATGTACCTGTCCAGATGAAATATCTAGTTAATATGAATAAATGCAATTGATAATCCAGTGTGACTGAAATATGTTTGTTTTTTCCTCTTCATGACTCACTTTTGATAGAAGTACGCCGCTTCTGTCATATAGAGGATCTTTGACCAGATTAAACTTTACTGCTTGTTTTTTTCTTAAATTACTGACTATATTAGTCACTTGTTGGAGTAAAAATATGGTAATGATAATGGTTTTATTTAATTTGAACATGCATTAGATTACAATTGAATGCATCACATAATCAGTTCACAGTTCCACATGTCCAAAAGGAATAGGAAGAAGCAAAGCTTATTAAATCCTACCCCTCCATTTGGTACTTTTACAATTAGTAACTGTTACATTTGTTCACTTCCTGCTTTCTTAATATAATTTTAGTTTTTTTTGTTAATTTTTATTTTTATCTTTTTTTATTATTTTGTATTTTTATACATTTTTTGTCACATACCAAAGTACGAGGTGATATGACCATACAATGACATAATGGGTACCATAGTAACTGTCAATATAGTGATATGTATCGCACATCATGACATCAACTGCTTGTATTGTTTTTTGAATTCACCAATCGTTGTGCATTGTTTGAGGTCCTTTCACATAGGACGGTATGACACAGCATTAATGGACATTACAGTGGAACCTTGGTTAGTGTTCACCCCGGTAAATTTACACCATATTTTGCCTCAGTTTGTGTGCATTCTCAATATGGTGCACTAACCAAGGTTCCACTGTATATATACAAGAATAATAATAGTGGGAGGCATCCTACACCCCGGCCCTTAGCTTTCTGAACATGTACAGACATCTCTGATCAATAAAACTATTAGGACATGCACGCCCCATTTCATCTACAGGTACTTCCCAGAGTGACTCAACCCCACATTGAAGGCATCACGTTTATGCAAATGACCAAGATGTCTGCAGAGGCCTTCACTCTTCTCTCTCTAAGCACAGCTGTGTGGAAATACCACTAAAATATGGAGCGCTAATTTAAAGCCCCCCGACACGATTCGGCGTCTCATTTTCATATGGCAACGTGTAACAAGTCAGCGAGAGGAAGGAGGGTGTTTTATTGTCGCCCCCTTTGGGGGTTAATCAGTATGTTCGCACCCGTCGTACACAAAGGGCAAACAGGCTTAAAGTTAGATCGCGCTCATCTATTTCAGTACTAAGCCAAATGTCACGGAGAAGAGTCACAATATACAAAATGGGATGTAATTACAAGAAGAAGAAGAGAGTACAGTGAAGTGTACACCTTGGTTTACACCCACTTGCTGTATATACTTCATTATACTATATTATTTCTACAAATGCATTAATTCATTCATTCATTTTCTACCGCTTATCCTCACGGGGGTCGCGAGGGGTGCTGGAGCCTATCCCAGCTGTCTTCGGGCGAGAGGCGGGGTACACCCTGGACTGGTGGTCAGCCAATCACAGGGCACATATAGACAAACAACCATTCACACTCACATTCATTTTTTACCAAGAACACTAAACTCATCACACAGCGACTTAAAGGGATAGTTCATTCATTCATTCATTTTCTGCCGCTTTTCCTCACAAGGGTTGTGGGGAGTGCTAGAGCCTATCCCAGCTGCCTTTGGGCGAGAGGCGGGGTACACCCTGGACTGGTGGCCAGCCAATCACAGGGCACATATAGATAAACAACCATTCACACTCACATTCATAACTATAGAGTTGCCAATTAACCTAGCATGTTTTATGGAATGTGGGAGGAAACCGGAGTACCCGGAGAAAACCCACGCATGCACGGAAAGAACATGCAAACTCCACACAGAGATGGCCGAGGGTGGAATTGAACCCTGGTCTCCTAGCTGTGAGGTCTGCGTGCTAACCACTCAACCGCCGTGCCGCTCAAATGCATACAAATTCAAGCTATAATATTTGGTGTAAAGGAGGCAGTAAATAAGCTGTGCTTCTTCCTACTCCTTTTCAGGCACACTGGATTGTGTTAATGTTCCTATCCCTTGAAAAAGCATGTTGTTTGAAGACATATTGGATGAATAAGGCACCATTAGGGTGTGTTAATGTGTGTGTGATGCTGAGACAATAAGATGGAGCACAGTGGGACTGCGTGACTGCACATCATCATGTATCACAATTACCCCTCAGCAGAAATTAGGACTCAAATGGAGGGGGTGGAAGGGTGTCGAAATGTCCATCATGTCTGTTTTTCTTTTGCACCTAACTAATCACCTCCAAACGGAACGCGGCTGTCAATCATCTCCTTGTCGTCGATCCATAATTCCCGGGCACATTGCGAGGAACACGGCGGAACAACAAAACCCACACGCACCCGAGCTGCGAGAGAATGAAATAAATAAATGGATAAATAAATGAAAGATGGAGCGCTCTCATACATTTTAGATGAAAGGCCGCTATTGATTAGGGTGTGTTTGAAACTAAACAAGCTATATCCACGGCCCAGAGCGAACATGAACATAATTATTTATGATCAATTTCATCGAGACGGAGAAGAAACAGACACATGAAGTTTTATAAGACGTTGATCCTTCCAGGCCATGCGCGCGTCATATTAAAATATATGCTTACGAGGAAGATGGACGCCATTGTCGTGTTCAAACGCTAACAGCCGTCATCACATTTCAGACGTTTTATACAAGGTAGACGCGGCGGCGCATGGCGACCTCGCGTTTACGTACGTGTACAGCTGCCTGTGTGTCCGTACATACAAACAGACCCTAAGTAGCTTGGAAATCAATCCCCCCCCCTCCTCCGCCCGTATTCCATACATGTTTCATATCGTGGCAGATTTTTCCAATCAGGATCAAATAAAAAATTGAACAGTAATGTAACACTAATCAGGAGCTGTTGTTTACATGACCGTGATCTCTGACCCCGCACCCAAGTGGGGATGTGTCCTCCATCCAACCATCACGTTTATTAAAACCGTCAGGATTTTTGTAAGATTTCTGTGTAACTGAGGCTAAAGAATATGAGCTTGCTATTATTTTATACGTCATGTCATTGCCATTAATAACAAAAACACACTCACAGTTCACATACAGTAAATATTAATTCATTCATTTTCTACCGATGGACTGGTGGCCAGCCAATCGAAGGGCACATATAGACAAACAACCATTCACACTCACATTCATACCTATGGACAATTTGGAGTCGCCAATTAAGCTAGCATGTTTTTGGAATGTGGGAGGAAACCGGAGTACCCGGAGAAAACCCATGCAAACTCCACACAGAGATTGCAGAGGGCGGAATTGTACTCAGGTCTCCTAGCTGTGAGGCGTGCGCGCTAACCACTCGACCAATGTGCAGCCTTTATAGTAAATATGAAAAAAATATATATAAAAAATTGATATATCAACCATACTATATTGCAATTTCTACAACGTCACACTCTCTTTGTGTATGGTGGCGGCCCCGCCTCTACCTACTGAAACAAACCAAAGGGCTCACTCCATTCATGCTGTTGTTCTATGGAACAAACTCGCCAAGGCAATTCAGAGTGAATCCTCTTCCTGCCTGTTTGGAGGCAAGAATTATCGAGTTCAGAGACGGAATGAGAAATCTTGTCACTACCAACTTAAGCTGAATTAATGTTTTTTGGTTTTTTTTTTTTAACCAAAAATGAGTTAATTTGTGAATCAGACATGTTTATTCTTGCAATGTATATTTCCGAATGGTTGTTTGTCTATATGTGCCCTGTGATTGGCTGGCGACCAGTCCAGGGTGTACCCCGCCTCTGACCCGAAGACAGCTGGGATAGGCTCCAGCACCCCCGCGACCTTTGTGAGGATAAGTGGTAGAAAATTAATGAATGAATATATATTTCCTTGGTTCATAAAACCCTTCTTTTTTTAGAAATATTCTCCAAAAAATGACCTCAAGGGCAGATCTGATGTCATATATGGACCATATTTGGCTCAGGTTCCTCCAGTTGAATAATCCTGCAACAAAAACATGGCTGCTCCAAGACACCCAACGTATTTATCTCCCTGGTAGTCATCTCCACTCGACTAGCAACAATAGAAGTTGTCCCTCAAACGTTAGTGCCATTAATTAATAGGAGGCAACAAAAGGCAAAAAACGAATGAAAGGGGATCCATTCCCATCGTGACACAACAGCGGCGCTACAACAAACGTGCCCTTTTTAGGGTGTGACAGTCTGCTACTGGAACTGTGATTGTATTTTCAGCAATCAATAATGACAGTCGCTTGCTTTGCCTCATCTTTCTTCTGCTACTTCAGTCTGGGAATGAATAGAAACATTTTTTTGGGGGAGCAGATGCTGCTTGTAGTTGGCCTTTGTCACCCCGTCTGGCTGAATGGACACCTGCTTGGGTCTGTAATTGCTGCAGCATCCTCTTTACCAAAGAGAAAAGTAGACATCTTGAAACCTATTACTGATGATTATGACTGCGAGCGGGTCAAAAAGTCCAAGTGTAGCCATCCCCGAGTGGTCATTTAGCTCTTCTTAACACAACAAAGAATGCAGATGATACCGCTGTCGCTTTAAAAAAGGTTACACACAGGCGGGGTTGTTCATTGCATATTCAAAAGAAAAGAGAAGAAATAATGGCTTCATTGCCTTACAGTGTGTAGCCTTCTGTCGACCTTGACTGCATCCCAACCTGTTTAAACACAAGCACAGCTCCGACATGATATGGATGCCTGTGTATTATTAATACTTGGAGAAATGAGAGGTGAGAGACCGAAGCAGCAGTAGAAGGTCCCGGCCGTGGCGAGAGGAACCCGGCGGAGTTGTGGAATAATTTTGGCGGGCACATAAATATGAGTGAATACTGAGTAGTGCTGGGACGTAGGTGCTAGTGGGCCACCTCATAGCAACATTGCAATCACATTGGCTTCTTATTTTTTTTTAATATGTTCTATTGCCCATTTGGGAGGACAATGATAATATCGGATAATGAAACTAGGGTTGATACTTTGGGCAATGAGTCCTAAAAAGTTTGGAAGATGCTTAACAAAGTTACATTAAAGTCCATTGTATGTTTATACAATTCAACATATCTGAAAAGTCAGTTATTCACTCAACTCTCGTTCCGTGTGAACGCAGTCCAGGACCAAACAGGAGGACGGAGCACTTGAGAGATGGATCTCGGTCCAAACATACTTGACAAAGATGAGCGTGTCAATGATTCATTGGTGCTCGATGAAGACTCGAGTTTGACCGACTCACGAGTGGTCAATGAAGCCTTGAGGTTTGTTGACTCGTGGGTGGTTGACAAAGACCCAGGTTTCAATGACTTTCATTTCGACAGAAACCCGAATTTCACTGTCTCGTTGGTACTCGATGAAGGCACAAGTTTTACTGACTCACTGGTGATTGTCAGAGACTCAAGTTTCACCGACTTTGATGACTCACGAGTGGTCAACAAAGCCTTGAGGTTTGTTGACTCGTGGGTGGTTGACAAAGATCTTCAATCAACAGAAACTGGAATTTGGAAGTTTTACTGACTCAGTGGTGCTCGACAAAGACCCCAGCTTCACTGCCTCATCAGTGCTCGATGAAGACTTGAGTTTGACTGACTCATTGGTGCTCAGCGAAGACGAGAGTCTCAATGGTCCAACAGGTACTCCAATAAGAGTTTCACTGGCTCAAGGGTGCTCAACGAAGCCTCGGCTTTCACTGACTCACGGGTTATTGACAGACACTCAAGTTTCACCGACTTTGATGATTCACGAGTGGTCAACGAAGCCTTGAGGTTTGTTGACTTGTGGGTGGTTGACAAAGACTTTCAATTGACGGAAAGACTCGAGTTTGACTGACTCACGAGTGGTCAACGAAGTTTTGAGGTTTGTTGACTCGTGTGTGGTTGACAATGACTCAAGTTTCAATGACTTTCAATCGACAGAAACTCGAATTTTACTGTCTCGTTGGTACTCGATGAAGGCACGGGTTTTACTGACTCACTGGTGCTCGACAAAGACCCCAGCTTCACTGCCTTATCAGTGCTCGATGAAGACTTGAGTTTGACTGACTCATTGGTGCTCAGCGAAGACGAGAGTCTCAATGGTCCAACAGGTACTCCAATAAGACTGGAGTTTCACTGGCTCAAGGGTGCTCAATAAAGCCTCGGCTTTCACTGACTCACGGGTGATTGACAGAGACTCAAGTTTCACCGACTTTGATGACTCACCTGTGGTCAACGAAGCCTTGAGGTTTGTTGACTCGCGGATGGTTGACAAAGACTTTCAATCGACGAAAAGACTCGAGTTTGACTGACTCACGAGTGGTCAACTAAGTCTTGAGGTTTGTTGACTTGTGGGTGGTTGACAAAGACTTTCAATTGACGGAAAGACTCGAGTTTGACTGACTCACGAGTGGTCAACTAAGTCTTGAGGTTTGTTGACTTGTGGGTGGTTGACAAAGACTTTCAATTGACGGAAAGACTCGAGTTTGACTGACTCACGAGTGGTCAACGAAGTTTTGAGGTTTGTTGACTCGTGTGTGGTTGACAATGACTCAAGTTTCAATGACTTTCAATCGACAGAAACTCGAATTTTACTGTCTCGTTGGTACTCGATGAAGGCACGGGTTTTACTGACTCACTGGTGCTCGACAAAGACCCCAGCTTCACTGCCTTATCAGTGCTCGATGAAGACTTGAGTTTGACTGACTCATTGGTGCTCAGCGAAGACGAGAGTCTCAATGATCCAACAGGTACTCCAATAAGACTGGAGTTTCACTGGCTCAAGGGTGCTCAATAAAGCCTCGGCTTTCACTGACTCACGGGTGATTGACAGAGACTCAAGTTTCACCGACTTTGATGACTCACCTGTGGTCAACGAAGCCTTGAGGTTTGTTGACTCGCGGATGGTTGACAAAGACTTTCAATCGACGAAAAGACTCGAGTTTGACTGACTCACGAGTGGTCAACTAAGTCTTGAGGTTTGTTGACTTGTGGGTGGTTGACAAAGACTTTCAATTGACGGAAAGACTCGAGTTTGACTGACTCACGAGTGGTCAACTAAGTCTTGAGGTTTGTTGACTCACAGATGGTTGACAAAGACTTTCAATAGACGAAAAGACTCGAGTTTGACTGACTCACGAGTGGTCAACTAAGTCTTGAGGTTTGTTTACTCGTGGATGGTTGACAAAGAATCAGGTTTCAGTGACGTTCAATCGACAGAAACTCAAATTTCACTATCTCATTGGTACTCGTTGAAGGCATGGGTTTTACTGACTCATTGGTGCTCGACAAAGACCCCAGCTTCACTGCCTCATCAGTGCTCGATGAAGACTCAGTTTCACCGACTTCGATGACTCACGGGTGGTCAACGAAGCCTTGAGGTTTGTTGACTCGTGGATGGTTGACAAAGACTAATGTTTCAATGACTTTCAATCGACAGAAACCCGAATTTCACTGTCTCGTTGGTACTCGATGAAGGCACGGGTTTTACCGACTTACTGGTGCTCGACAAAGACCCCAGCTTCACTGTCTCATGAGTACTTGACAAACCAGAGTTTCACTAACCAATGGGTGAAATTTGGTGATTTTCTCCACATGCACTTTGGGACAAGTGATTTTAGTGAGTTACTCGTTGATTCGTTGAGTCATAGAAGGAATCGAGTTTGAAGCAAGCACTCCAGATGATGAATCCAAATGTGAAAATAACCAATGATGATAACAAGACAGGAAATTGAGTGAAAATCTTTTAAAAGCTAAGTTAAAGGGGAAATACAGACATGAAACCTATCAAGATCTTTTCAACAGAAAGGGTTGTGTTGATCGATCACAACATTTCGGTAAAATAGCCTCTTTGCAGCACATCTCGGGGAACCTTTGTGGCATTGGTTAGCTCCTTGTGCGTTTGAAAGTTCAACTGCATTCTGATCCAACATACAGTATGAGTAGACAAAGACAGATTACGACGTCTTCCGTCATTTTGAAGCCTGATTCGAAGAAGACTATTTATAGAAAAGGCTTTAGAGATTCATCTCAGCATGATGTAAATGCCAATAACACATTCTTTATTGGAAATAATGAAAGAGACTTGCCACAATGAAGCAGTTTGAGGCACATTTGCGGAAGACCCTGATCTGGTAGAACAATGGCTCGGTTCATGGACAATTAAAAGAAAGAGCTCGGAGTAAATGTCCGTTATGGTGCGTGCAAATTGTCCTACTTCACAGTTGGACGGCCTCGGTCTTAAGGATGACAAACTGTACTCCATAGTGCTTATTACTGACGTATGTCCATGTAACTGGACTGTACTATTAATGCTGATCATTGAAAGACAATCAACAAAAACAAAACAACGCAATCTCATTTTTGGATTTTGTTATTTTCTTGGCATTGTTTTTCCTTGCTAAGTAGAGTAGCTACACTCTTATTTAATCTGGATGCCCAATGGGGTACACTATAGTGATCTGCAACCATTCATATATAAGCTTTAGTTTACTGCTGAGCTGCATTAATTATACTCAAAACACTATTCTCTTGTATAAACGTCTCATTAGCACACCTTTTTAACATTAAGCCAACATGTAGGAAATCAGGGCAGGATCTTTGCATGAAGTGTCTCTTAATGAGTGTTTACTTTGCTGTGTATTTTTCCTGTAAGGGGGGGAAAAAGTGGGGTGACGATCTTTTTTTTTTTTTTTCTTTCTCCTCCACATGTCACAGACGCCAAAAAGCATGTGACCTGAGAAGACCCCTCGCTGATCCCTCATTCATGCCCCCTCCCTTGAAAGCCGCTTAATTAACGACACTAAAGAGGCAACGATACAGAAATCAAACCGGGGGATCTGACAGGGCCGCCATACAAGCGGCTAAGCAGAAGAATAATTGCAACTGGTTTACCTTGGACTGGATGGGAGGGATGCTACACTGTGATACTGGGAAGAGAACGGACCTGTACTGCTTGTAGGGACATGGGAATGTTGCACATGGAGAGTGCATGCAAGTCTGCAAAGAAGCAATAATATTGTGCAATCTGCTTAATCAAAGGCAGTTTTGTTGGTCAAAATGCATTTTAATGCCATATTATATTATATATGATCTATTTTTACAATATATTTGTAATAATATCAACACATAATATACATATATAAGTTTTTTTTCCTTTTCAAAATCAACTCGGTTCTTCAAAAACCTTTTATATCACCCAGACAGCAGAAAAATAAAGGCAAACAATATATATGCAGTATATTACAGCAATTTAGCTAAGTAATTACAGCGTTTTACCAGGATCCCCTAGCCACCTACCGTCACCAGAGAAAGCTAATAATTCAGGTTCTCCGTGGCAGTAATTGTCAGTGTGCGGCGAAAGGTCACATCAGTCACCCGAGAGAAAAGGGGGACCCTCCATGACACAATCGCACGACTGCCATTTCACATCAGAGCTAATAGGAGGAGCAAAAACGACGTGATGGACACTTTGGAGAGGCCGGCAAAAGACAACACAAGCCCTCGTCAGATGTTCTGATGATAAGAAAGTGTGGAGATTTAATTGATTAATTGGAAGGTTTCAGTGCGAATTTACTTGTGCGGAAGATGCCTGTTTCCAATGCATTCCCATCGCCATGGCAACGCAGCATCACCTATGCAGCGACAGATGAGCCGCAGTGCAAAAAAAAAAAAAGAGAGTTGATGGCTGAGAAGATAAAGAAGAAAAGTGCAGCGTGGCGCTAACGAGAGGGCAGCCTAGCCTTTGAGGTAATTGACTAATACAGTAGCGGGTATTAAAGTCATCGAGTGCCAACAGGGAGCAGGCAGACGCTTGACCCTGAGCCACTTTGGACTAATCTAGCATTCAATCCAGCGTGTAATGACTGCCAGAGCTGTCAGTCCTCCATAGGCTCTCGCTCTCTCGCTCACACACACACACACACATACACACACACACACACACACACACACACAAAGCTACAGAAAGGTGAGGCTCATGAACCATCCAGGCCATTTGAAGGAATCATCCATAAGTGAGACCACAGGGTGTCCAAACTTTTTCCCCTGAGGGAAAAAAAATCAAAAAATCAAAAAATCAAAGAAAACAGATGGCCACGTTGATATTTTTGTATGGATTTTTAAATTTTGAAAAAGTCTACAGAAAAAACCTTTATGTATGTATTTATTTATAAGGTTATACACTAAATAGCAGACTAAATAAATATAAATAATAAAATATATTCATTCATTCATTTTCTGCCGCTTACGGTCACAGTTGCTGGAGCCTATCCCAGCTGTGTTCGAGGAGAGGCGGGGTACACCCTGGACTGATCGCCAGCCAATCACAGGGCACATATAGACAAACAACCATTCACACTCACATTCATAACCTAGCATGTTTTTGGAATGTGGGAGGAAACCGGAGTACCCGGAGAAAACCCACGCATGCACGGGGAGAACATGCAAACTCCACACAGAGATGGCCGAGGGTGGAATTGAACGCTGGTCTCCTAGCTGTGAGGTCTGTGCGCTAACCACTCGAACACCGTTCAGCCCTAATCCCGGTTAATTTGTTCCAGACTCGACCGTGATAAGTGAATTTCCTTGAATTAAGATTCCTTATTTGTAAATGGGAATATTTTCCCAGTTAAAATATATATAATAAATATAAATATTGAGTTATGAGAGGAAAAAAACCTGATGAGCCACCTGAAACACCAGCACCATGCTAACATTTCGCCAGAGACCTCTGTGGTAGCACACCGGCTGTTTGGGGCGTGTGCCCGAATACAGTGCACCTTGCTGGGCCACAGCAGGTGGCTGCCTCCCCTCTATACTCTGGTTCTCCTGACAGTAGTAAAGGAGTAGTAGTAATGTCATGATATTTGAATAAGATAAACCAACAGGTACAGTTGGTCATATACAAATTTGTTCCAGCGCTTCTTACCTCCAGGTGTGCATGAACTACAGTTTAAAGCACGGGTCTCTAACACGCGGCCCGCGGGCCAAATGTGGCCGGCAGGACGCTAGTTTAGGCCCCCTAGTTTGCGAGTTAGCGTGTGTCTCAAGACCCTGCAGTTGCACAATATGTTGTAAATAAAAAAAGTATAAATGTGACTATAGTCGTGTTTTGTCATGTCTACAGGGCTCTAATAATGCTTTGTTCATTTTAATCTGAAAAAAATAATTTGTCTACCCACCAACTATATGTGGTTTCTTAAGTATTTATTATTTGCCGTTTTATTATTATTATTATTATATTTATTTATTTATTACTGATTGATTGATTTTCTTTATTCTTGATTTGTTTATTTATTTTTCATCTTATTTTGTGCAGAAAAATAAAAATTAAGATATTTGAGAACAATGGAATGTTTTATCAGAGCTTTTATTGTAGAAAATCGGAACCAAAGCACTCAAAAAGTTTGTATATTTTTCTGTTTTTAATAAATGTTTTTTTTTTTTTTGAAAACCTGATTCGGCCCAGCCTCGCCCAGACCCTAGCTCCAGTGGCCCCCAGGTAAATTGAGTTTGAGACCCCTGGTTTAAAGTGATCGGTAATCACGACCATATCGGTCTTGAGAAGCAGAACGTTATCTGTGTCGGTTTGGTAGTAACAGCAATTTGGCAGGCGTCTCTATTTATGACTGAACGATGCTGATGCCAGCAACTCATACAGTGCTTTGTACAGGTAAGTAAATTTTTATTACTTAATTTCTATTATTTGACTAACGGTACCTACTCTATACATTGCACTGGTGGAAAAACATGGCCGCTCAATGCATATAGATGCTTACCGCCACCTCACCGAAGCTCCATCTGATACAGTATGCGACAGGAGCCACTTCACAATACTGCCATTCATAATACACATCGGCGTATAAAGAGGGCCATTAGGGGCCCCAACCTGGGAGCCATTAAATCATTTTAAAGCAATGTAACATCCCATTAGCGTCAGCAAGGGGACCATATAAAAGTCTGTATTAGACAGATAACCACCAGACCACTTCCAAATCCGAACCCCTGTCCCCAGCTAGCCAGGGGTCACTAGTGTCTACATAAGAGACCTCGGTGTACTTGGGAGGGGTCCCCTGTGTTAACCGCTTTGAATGACGAGGAGGCTGCTGAATAAGGAGATGTGGACGGATAACGGCCCGCGATGAATTAGGCATGATGCAGGTAGCCTGTAATAGGGCCCATTATGCTGCCTTTAGTGGTGTCAAAAAGGAGACATGGGAATTAAACTTTGCTTTGCCGTGTCTGCGGGGAGCAAATCAGCATCCTGCGTGTGCATCTGTGCTGTAATAAAACGGCATGATGAGAGGCACTCATAAATACATGCAGGCGGATACTTGCTGACCTTCCGGTAAAGAGGACTCGGAGGTGGACAGGAAGTTGAACTGTCACCTATGCTGATACAAACCACGACAAACTGAAACCAATTACATCCTGCTAGTGTTGGAGCACAAATAAAGCTTCTTCGGCATGACGATTAAACTGTACAGGCGATTTTTTCAAAATGAGTGAATAAATGCTATAAACGCTATTTCGTGGTTGACTATGCTGTGTTATTAGTCAAAAACATTGAAAGATAAAAGTATATATAGTAGATTACCATCACATGTCTGACGCGATCAGAAAAGGCGAAAAAACGCGAAAAGTTCTCCTCTCAAGCAGTGTGGAAGTGGTATGTTTTGCCCTTGTTCCACCCTCCATAGTAAATAGATTGGAAGCTAACTAGCTAGCCCACCCATCTGAGCAATATTCATTCATTCATTTTCTACCGCTTATCATCACGAGAGTTGCAAGGGGTGCTGGAGCCTATCCCAGCTGTTTCAGACAAGAGGTGGGGTATGTTTTGTCCTTGTTCCGCCCTCCGTTTTAAACCCTTCTTTAAGATTAGAATGTAGTAAATAGATAGGAAGCTAACTAGCTAACCCACCCTCTATTCCCAGAATCGCAAATCTGAGCAATATTCATTCATTCATTTTCTACCGCTTATCCTCACAAGGGTTGCATGACGATTAACAGGCGATTTTTAAAAAATGAGTGAATAAATGCCATAAACGCTATTTCGTGGTTGACTATGCCGTGTTATTTGTCAAAAATATTGAAAGACAAAAGTATATGTAGATTACCATCACAATGTATGGAGTCAGCCATGGCATGTCTGACACGATAGAGTGAAAAGTTCTCCTCTCAAGCAGTGTGGAAGTGGTATGTTTTGCCCTTGTTCCACCCTCCATAGTAAATAGATTGGAAGCTAACTAGCTAGCCCACCCATCTGAGCAATATTCATTCATTCATTTTCCACCGCTTATCATCATGAGAGTTGCAAGGGGTGCTGGAGCCTATCCCAGCTGTTTCAGACAGGTACACCCTGGACTGGTGGCCAGCCAATCACAGGGCACATATAGACAAACAACCATTCACACTCACATTCATACCTATGGACAATTTGGAGTCACCAATTAACCTGAGATGTCTGAGGGTGGAATCAAACTCGGGTCTCCTAGCTGTGTGGCCTGGCGGTAACCACTCGACCACTGTGCAGTTTCGGGATTTATTATTATATTTCAATACCAGTGTCTGATATCAATAATCCTGTTTTCATTATTATTATTATTATTATACCGATTCATTTATTATTATTGAATGACTACCACATCAGATTACAGCTAGGTGATACAAAGGGTTGGAGGCTTTTTATTTGTCATTTTATGTTTTAAAGAACAGTGGTGGAAAGCACAAGTTTCCATTTCCCGGATTTGGAAAAGTATAAATTCAAATTCCATACTGTTCCATGCCTGCGAATAAGGAATAAGCTGTCTGCAAACCCAATTAACTCGACCATCACACTCTCTTTCTCCGCTTCTGTCCCTATTAGAAAATGGTAATGAGTGGACATGTTAAACACAGGAAGTGAAGAGTAATTGCTGTGACATGGATAAGGGGTAGGATTAAATAAGCTCTGCTTCTTCCTACTCTTTTCCGACATGTTGAATTGTGCAAGTGTAAACACGTGACACGTTGAAACGCGAGTACAATGTAACTTGTTAATCATGTGGGAAATAACCTCAAGCTTTACAAACGTGAAAACGTGTCATATTTCACGCTATTGTGTGTGAAATATGCATCTCTTCATTTCTCTGCTATTTTTCTCCACCCCCAGATGATAAATAGCTTATCCGGCGGACCCGCGGCGTGCCCTGGCGCTTCTTAAAGGAACAAAGCCATGATGAATGGATCAATGCCAGCCGTCCGGGGGAAATAGCTCTTCCGGGCCGATAAAAAAGGATTTGCCAATGACAACTGGGGGACGGCGCTGACCCGGAGAGTGGGTCTTTGGGGTACGCCCCCCCCCCCCTCAAGAGGGCTCCCGGTGATGGAGCTGGGATCACCATTAGAGGGAAGATTAAGTGGCCCCGGCTTCCTCTGTCTCTTACTTAATTATACATGCAAGTCCTCTGCGTTGGCCTGCGCGGCACCTCAGGAAGAGGCAGGGCTTCTTTGTCTCAGTTGCCACTTTGATTGCTTATTGGCTGTCTCTCCTGACAACCCGCCGGGCACACACGCCCAACTCCCATTGGTCGAGGTGTCAGGAAAGTTGAAAGATGAAAAAAAAAAAAAGAGAGAGAGTTGGCGTGCGTATTTAGTTAGAGAGGATGGCGGGAGGGTGGAAAAAAAAATGTCCTTGTCAGGATGGGAGTCTCTGGAGGTGACGCTCAGCTGACAAATATGGCAGCCCTCAAAATAGCTGCTTTGAAAACAATGGCTTATGAATAAACAAGAGGAGCACTGCTAATAAACAAAGCGGTGCCGCTTGGGACTGAAAGGAGCAGGGAGGTGTACGCTTTGGTGCGGTTTGCTTCGTGTTCACACTGACTGTGCAGCAAAGCGCTTTCCGCAGAATATTACTCGAATAATTCAACCCAAAATGCCGTCTGCTAGGTTGAAACGCGACTATTTCAAGTGTGCTATTAGCACAGAGGCAACCCTTTCTGGGCATTTTCTCCCTTAATCCTCACGAGGGTCAAGGGGTATAATATGCGGGACACCATCCCAGCTGACCCCGGGCGAGAGGCGGGGTACACCCCGGACTGGTGACCAGCCAATCGCAGGGCACATATAGACAAATAACTATTCACACTCACATTCACAACATAACTAATGACTTCCTGTTCAGTGCAAAATAATTCATTCATTCATTTTTTACCGCTTATCCGCACGAGGGTTGCGGGGGTGCTGGAGCCTATCCCAGCTGTCTTCGGGCGAGAGGTGGGGTACACACAATCGCAGGGAACATATAGACAAACAACCATTCACACTAACATTCACATTCACAACTAATGACTTCCTGCTCAGTGCAAAATAATTAATTCATTCATTTTCTACTGCTTATCCTCACAAGGGTCGCGGGGGTGCTGGAGCCTATCCCAGCTGTCTTCGGGCGAGAGGTGGGGTACACACAATCGCAGGGCACATATAGACAAACAACCATTCACACTCACATTCACAACTAATGACTTCCTGCTCAGTGCAAAATAATTCATTCATTAATTTTCTACCGCTTATCCTCACGAGGGTTGCAAGGAAGCTGGAGCCTTACCCAGCTGTCTTCGGGCGAGATGCGGGGTACACCCTGGACTGGTCGCCAGCCAGCCATACATAGACAAACAACCATTCACACTCACATTCACAACACAACTAATGACTTCCTGCTCAGTGCAAAATAATTCATTCATTCATTAATTTTCTACCGCTTATCCTCACAAGGGTCGCGAGAGTGCTGGATCCAATCCCAGCTGTCTTCGGGCGAGAGGCGGGTTACACACAATTTCAAGGCACATATAGACAAACAACCATTCACACTCACATTCACAACACAACTAGTGACTTCCTGCTCAGTGCAAAATAATCTTCAAAATAAAAAACGGCAATATTAACCTGGATTCTTGTGTTACTGCTATATGCTAACACTCCACACAAGCCATGACTGCCACTCTGCTGCTAATCCACACAGCCACCATGTTGACAAGTAAGATACGCCCTCTAAAGTATCAGAAAAAAACATATTTTTCTTCATATGAGAAGGCATGGGAACACTTTTAAGATCGGGTTGCGTGGAGGACAGTGTCAATAATTCATCCGCCAGCTTCAGTGTACTCATCATGTTTTTAAGAACATTGCCGGAGACGTTGTTAATATGTAATGCCGCAGCCGAGATGCCTTCCCCGGGCCCGGAGAAATCAACATTTATGTCCTGAGGCAAACTCCGAGTGGGTGTTTTCAAGGGGATCGTTAGCGGGTTAAACGCAAATCAATAGGTGAGGTCTCCATTGCCTAATCCAGCTAACGATAACGAGTGCGAGTGACCACCAAGGACACAGAGACTCTTTATTGGAGGGTGTCAAGATAGTCACGGCTGTCTATGTGACAATTTGCAAAAACACAGGAAACATTGTGTGTGTGTGTGTGGGGGGGGGGATTTGGTGCAGACTTTCATTTCTCTTAGTACTTTTTTAACACATATTCTGTAAGGGTTAGACAAGGGAGAGGTCAGGTTATTTTATATTTTATATGACCATGACATGTTTATTTGTAAGATTATGCATTAAACATGCCATTAAACATGATACATAAACATATAACAGTACTTTTGATGGAATTCAGTGCAAATTTGGATAAAGGTACAGATCCTTAAACATACTTAATTTCTCAGTCAAATATTTAGACATTTATAGAATATTTTTTAGCGACTCAATGCATTACAAAATAGAATTGTGTCGAGTTATTTGATAACTATAAACATATAGGTTTGTTGGAATTTGGTGCAAATCTGGATAAAGGTGCATATCACATTTTTTCCCCCAATTCTAATCCTTGTTATATTTGAATATTAACACCATCTGTGCAGGGGGTGGGCATTAACTCATTTAATCCCAGACATCCCTCTCAGCACCCACTCATTTTTCAAGGCACACAGAATACTGCATACTAGGAATATATAAACATGGTATATGCCAAAAGATCAGACTCTTTTTTTCAATTCTTTAGTAACCAGCAGTGGTAAGGAACTTAGGTAAGTTGCAGGAAAATATCAGTTCTGAGTAAAAAAAATGCCAAAAAATGGTTGTTTTACATCAAAATAATCCGCTATACAAATCTGTGCTTTTTGGCTTCCTGTGGAGCGCTCTTTTACATGGGAAGGATGCATGTCGAGGTCTTATAAAATGCACTTCTGCCACCTGGTGGCCGTGTTTACGGATTAAAACTGCACCAAACATGAGCTCTTTTATTGTGCAGTTGTATCATCACTTTTTTTTGTCCCTTGCATAAAAAAGGTGAAAAGAAAAAAACATATAAATATGTCTTTGGTAGGGAATTAGTTATTTAATACCATAATTAAATTTTATAGTTTTTTCAAAGTACTTTTTAGAGTGGTTGTGGTTTTCCCGAGTACAGCACGTCAAGCCAAAGTGACTGAATACGACGATGGGATGACTTGATGTTGATCTTGAAAGATCTAAGGTGACTTTTTTAGGGAAATGCGTGCATCAAGACGCTGCTTTGCGTGTTCTTTCAGACGCATTTGCTCCCACGTTGCTTTTAAGGCGTGAATCAATAATCGACTGTTTTGAACCTTGAGGAGGCCATGTTTGGTTTCCCCACTAAAAGGAAAGTTTGCAAAAGTTAGAAGACTGTGTAAGATTTTTTTATATATTTTTTTTTTGGTGGGAAGATTTGCATGGAAGGCTCTCTAAATATTGAGAGGTGAACTAAGGCATGATGAAATTCCATGCAGTCCTGCATTAACATTTATGGCCAAAAGCTATCTATTATTTAGCAGAATTTTGGAAATGATGAGCTGAGAGTGACATTAATGGCAGACACAAGATTGATATATTTGGACTCTGGCATGCAAGCATGCAAAAGCATGCGCACATGTTCTTTATTCATATATGTGCTCTGCAGGTGAAAATGAACACCGTGTAACGACTTTAGCGTGGCTTAGGCTCCTAATTGTTTACATAATTCATCAGCTGATTATCACATAGCGCTGTGTAATTCACGCTCCTTCAGATCCGGGCTCTCGGTGGCTGACTTTAATATTTATTGTCATTAAAAAAATCAAAGTTGGCAAAGCTCATTTGCAGCGAGGACTAATCAGCGTCTGACTGCCATCATCAAACACAAATATTGTTCTCGAGCTAGCGGAGAGGAATCAATAGGAGGAGAAAATCAATTAGAATGTGTTTGCATGTATGGATTGACATCTCGGATCACCACGTCTATTGATCCTGGCCCGCTGTGATCTTCATAAAACCCATTTGTTCCACGGAAAGTTTGCACATGCAGCCAATACGTTGTTCTTTCCTCCATCCTGCAGGTTTGCATAATAAACAATGGCGGCGCCTTAAAGAATACATTTTTTTTTTTTTTACGGACCAAAACCTCCGATGCGAGTGAGGTGATTGCAGTTAATTATAAATAATGCAGCCATTGTGGGGCCACAAAAGAAGACATCTCCCACTCTGCAGTCGAATGTAATTACCAAAGTCAGTCGCGCTCCAAACGTCTGTGATCCATCCCCCGACAGCCGACGCTGACTGATGACCTTCGCAGATAAAGTCGCTGAGCACCGGACACGCCCCCTTACGTCACCCACCGCCTTCCTTATCCCTGCTTACAACAGACTACTGAACAGGCTCTGGGAGAAAGATGTGGGGGGGGGGGGGCTAATTTGCTGTAGCTCGCTTGGCTTGCCATAATTGCTCCGTCACTGTCAGTCCTTGAAAGGCCTTCTCGCCGTACAATTTGGACACAATTACTGTCCGTTTACCAGCGGCCGTTAAGGCCATCACATATCACACACCCCCCCCACACCACCACCACCACCTAAAAAACTCCCGGTGTCTAGGAGGTGCCACGGCTCATCAAACGCGGATGCGGCCCATTAATGAACACTGTTAGCATTTCTCTTAAACTTCTCCTGCCTCTAATAAACATGCAGTGTCCCATGAAGGAGCATTGCCATCCTCGTGACGGGATATTTATTGCCAAAAGAGGGGGCGGGGTTGTCCGAACCAAGAAAGACATGGGCCATGGTATCTCTTTCCACTAATGTACAGTATCTCACACAAGTACGCCCCCCGCACACACACACATCTTCAACATTATACAACATTATAGGAACAACATTATAGAAATGTACTGAATGTACTTTGGGAAGCAGTGTAAATGTACTAAAAATGAGTTAGCACACAGCCATTATTGTCTGAATACCTAGCAACACAGGTGAGTAGCAAGATAACTGGTAAATGGTGTTGGAAACCACTAAAACAGCATGAGTGCTGCCACCAGTGGGGAGAAATGGTGTATTGAAGGAAAGAGAACTTGAACATATACAGTCCTGTTGCATTGAGACGCTTCTAAAGGCACTACAGAAATTAATACTGATGGTTTATAATATATCATGGTCTGGGGCTGCACGAGTGCTGCCGCCAGTGGGGAGAAAGGGTTTATTGAAGGAAACAGAAGAACTTGAACAGATACAGTCCTGTCACATTGAGATGCTTCTAAACAGACTACAAAAATTAATACTGATGGACATTATAGTCAGGGGCTGCACGAGTGCTGCCGGCAGTGGAGAGAAGTTGTTTATTGAAGGAAAGAGAATAACTTGAACAGATACAGTCCTGTCGCATTGAGATGCTTCTAAAAGGACTACAAAAATGAATACTGATGGAGTTATAGTCAGGAGCTGCACGAGTGCTGCCGCCAGTGGGGAGAAATTGTTTATTGAAGGAAAGAGAAGAACTTGAACAGATACAGTCCTGTCGCATTGAGATGCTTCTAAAGGGGCTACAAAAATGAATACTGATAGACATTAAAGTCAGGGGCTGCACGAGTGCTGCCGCCATTGGGGAGAAATGGTTTATTGAAGGAAAGAAACATATACGGTGGCATTGAGGGACAATACTGTAGAAATGAATACATCTTAGTATTGTCAATATTATTTACCAATAATTTGTAAGGGGTGGTGGTATAGCGTCATCTGGGGCTGCACGAGTGCTGCCAACAGTGGGCTGTGACTCATAAAAGGAACGATGAATTCCAACATGTACGGCGGCATTGAGGGACAATACTGTAGAAATGAATACACCTTAGTATTGTCAATATTATTTACCAATAATTGCTAACGGGTGGTGGTATAGCATCATCTGGAGCTGCACAAGTGCTGCCGACAGGGGGCTGTGACTCATAAAAAGAACGATGAATTCCAACATGTACGGTGGCATGGAGGGACAATACTGTAGAAATGAATACGTCTTAGTATTGTCAATATTATTTACCAATAATTGCTAACGGGCGGTTGTATAGCGTCATATGGGGCTGCACGAGTGGTGCCAACAGTGTGCTGTGATTCATAAAAGTAACGATGAATTCCAACATGTACGGCGGCTTTGAGGGACAATACTGTAGAAATGAATACACCTTAGTATTGTTAATATTATTTACCAATAATTGCTAACGGGTGGTTGTATAGCGTCATCTGGGGCTGCACGAGTGCTGCTGACAGTGGGGGAGGAACAGATTTGGCAGAAACATTACACAATACTGTAGAAATGAATATAATACAGGGTAGGCACTACACTATACAGTGAAAATGACAACACAGCCAAAACAATTGTCTCCTGCGCCCTAAAAGTGCGATTTAAAAGCACGTAATGGCACTCATGCATGCGTAAAATAGCAGAAATGCCATTAAAGGATGATCAAGCATGCAGTCTACTGTCTCCAGGGACCTGCACTGTGGCACCTCACATCTCAAAACCCGCAGGAATAAATGAAGCCCAGTGCAAGCAAAGCGACAAAAAATGGCGGCTCATTAATAGCCTGCTGTCATGGCGCTACAGGGCATTAACAAAATATGATATTATTATGATATTATTTGCTTCAAATCGGCATGAAAACAGCACTTGTAGACATGCATGCGTAACCCTGCCAACAACTTTCCTCAGAGGAGATAAAGAGCCGGCATCCTACAAAGCGTTTGCGTTGCTCGCCGAACAAACTCATTAATTTGCTTAATTATGAAAGTCCCTATCAATTCTCCCCTCCCCGGGAATTGTTTAGCGAGGCCGTGCAACAACAGAACACATTTGGAAGCCATGTTTTCCCTATCACATAATAAGACAAATACACCAGGGCCTGATTAAAGGCCTTTTACACAACAGAGGGAGAAGACAGTGTTTGTTTTTCAAATTGTTGTGTCTTGTTTTTGACAGCTACAGCCATATACTGACTGTTTAAAAAAAAAAGGGTAGTGATAATAATTAAAGCGCACGGGTAACTGGAATAAATTAGCGTCCTTAAATGCCAGATAGACTTTGTTCCCTCTGATTGTTTTCTTTTTTTGTTGTTTGCATGTGCGGGCGTATGTACAGTATGTGTGAACGTTAAGGTCTATTAATATATTATGATGGCAGCTTATCTCATGGGAACAAATGGAGACCAGTTTTTTTAGCCTTTTATAATGAAAATAAAAATGAATACAACTACAGTCACTGATAGCCAGGACGCTTCTTATATGGATTTTCTTTGCAGTGTGTTATTTATGTATTTGTAATTAGTAGCAGACACATTAAAAATATATATAAAAAAAACATTAATGATAAGTGTAGAGGAATCCCTCATTTACCGCGGTTAACTGGCTGCAGACATGGCTGTGATAAGTGGATTTCCACAAAGTAGGGTTCCTTAATTGGAAATTGAATATTTCCGTAAGTATAATAAAATAAAAAAACTGTTTACAGTCTTCAAAATACAACTTTTAACATTACTAGACCCCTCATATAGTCATCTTTATACTCCTACTACCCAATATAGTAAGTATAATCAAAGAAATTAATCCACTTTAAGAAGAGTCCCTCATTTACCGCGGTTAACTGGCTGCAGACATGGCTGTGATGAGTGAATTTCCACAAAGTAGGGTTCCTTAATTGGAAATTGAATATTTCCGTAAATATAATAAAATAAAAAAACTGTTTACAGTCTTCAAAATACAACTTTTAACATTACTAGAGCCCTCATATAGTCATCTTTATACTCCTATTACCCAATATAGTAAATATAATCAAAGAAATTAATCCACTTAAGACTTAAATAAAACTTGTGCTGATGTGTATCGCAGTAAATGTGTTCTGTGCGGAGGACAGGAAGTGATGTCAGGGTTCAGATTTGAGCTTCAGCTTGGATTGGATTACAGCCACACACACAGCCATAATAAAAATTATTATTTTTATTATTATCATCATGTTATCAATATTGTGCCTGTCCGTGTAATAAAAGTCAGTAAAAAAGTAAATAAAACAATTACTGCCACCTGGTGACTGATATAGAATACTACATTAACAATTTCAATGGGTCTTCTTAAAGGGATAGTTCACGTATCAGTGACGTGTAGTTCATTACTATTACTTTTACTATGATACCATTGACGCTCACGTGACTCCAAAAGGGGTTCTTTAACATTATTTCGAGAATGTAAGACGACACATTAATCTTTTAAACATGGATCCGCTATCGCTTAGCATCCTTCCACGGACGTTTACTTTAAAGTCCATTTGCAACCACCCCATCCTTTCAAACTTGACAATGGCAGCCAAACTGGCAGGGATGGTGAGACTCAGTTGCATATATGCATGGAATGTACCAAAACACACACACACACGTACACACACACACAAGCAGGTAATTATTTATATGTATGAGACACTGCACTCGCAAATACTGGGGGCGACACGCTCTCGTCCGACAGGCTAAATCCCATTATTTGGCCCTCATCCCAGACAGTGAATTGAGAGTCAAGTAGGATGCATGTGGTAACCACAATGAAATTACAGCGGCGCTGAGTGCGGACGCTGCTAATGCACCCCCATTGTGTGCTCGAGTGCATCTAAATAAGCAGGGGGTAAAAAGGCAGCCTGTGCCATGGCCGCCCAGGTGCAGCAAGTAAATGGAGGGCTGTACTTAGGTATGATGATGATGAGGCACCACCTGGATTGATGTAATGGTGGGAATGCATGCACGGGTGCAAGATATTTTTCTAAATCCTGTTTGAAAAAAAAAAAAGATATCTGCAGAAAAAATATCCTCTCTGCCACGAAATATAACTCTACTGTTTGGTTCATCCACAACATATCATACGACAATTCATTTTGCACAGAAATATAATCAAAAAGTCTGATAAAAAACAAAATTTACAAAAGCTTTAACTATTTTTTCCCATGGATAATAATGTAAATCAAATTAATATGAAAAATATATACAGAAACTTTCTTCAACTCAATGTTGCTCACATTCTTTATCAAACTAATGGCCCCATGGCAGGTCATTTAGCAGTCACAATCAATAAAAAGGGCGAGTAGGGCAAAACGATGCATAATTTTGGCAAAAAGGTTTTTTCAAACACCAAATCATCGTGTTTGAAAACCAAAATTTGACTGTATTTATTTTTAAATTGGACATGGAAGCATGTTTGGTGAATTTAGCAAGTGTTTCAATGCTCTTGAACGCCACACAATGAGGTAGGAGAACCATGTGATCAACCCCTGATCCAATCAACCGTAAAAAAAATATTTAAAGAAATACCGTATTTTCGTACATAAACACTGGACACCTTTTCTGTTCATGTTTATTTTTTGTGTTAGCATATCTTACACCTATTCAGCCTGTTCTCTATTCTTTTATTGTTAGAACTTGCCTTCCAAGAGGACGTAATGTTTGTTTTGGTCAAGTAGTTTGGAAAATAAATTACCCGCAAAAAAATGTGACTTATACTCCAGTGCGACTTATGTATGTTTTTTTCTACCTAATTATGCATTTTTGGCCTTGTGCGACTTATACTCCGGAGTGACTTATGTATGTTTTTTCTACCTAATTATGCATTTTTGGCCTTGTGCGACTTATACTCCAGTGCGACTTATGTATGTTTTTTTTCTACCTAATTATGCATTTTTGGCCTTGTGCGACTTATACTCCGGAGTGACTTATGTATGTTTTTTCTACCTAATTATGCATTTTTGGCCTTGTGCGACTTATACTCCAGTGCGACTTACGTATGTTTTTTTCTACCTAATTATGCATTTTTGGCCTTGTGCGACTTATACTCCAGTGCGACTTATGTATGTTTTTTTTCTACCTAATTATGCATTTTTGGCCTTGTGCGACTTATACTCCGGAGTGACTTATGTATGTTTTTTCTACCTAATTATGCATTTTTGGCCTTGTGCGACTTATACTCCAGTGCGACTTACGTATGTTTTTTTCTACCTAATTATGCATTTTTGGCCTTGTGCGACTTATACTCCAGTGCGACTTATGTATGTTTTTTTCTACCTAATTATGCATTTTTGGCCTTGTGCGACTTATACTCCGGAGTGACTTATGTATGTTTTTTCTACCTAATTATGCATTTTTGGCCTTGTGCGACTTATACTCCAGTGCGACTTACGTATGTTTTTTTCTACCTAATTATGCATTTTTGGCCTTGTGCGACTTATACTCCAGTGCGACTTATGTATGTTTTTTTCTACCTAATTATGCATTTTTGGCCTTGTGCGACTTATACTCCGGAGTGACTTATGTATGTTTTTTCTACCTAATTATGCATTTTTGGCCTTGTGCGACTTATACTCCAGTGCGACTTACGTATGTTTTTTTCTACCTAATTATGCATTTTTGGCCTTGTGCGACTTATACTCCGGAGTGACTTATGTATGTTTTTTCTACCTAATTATGCATTTTTGGCCTTGTGCGACTTATACTCCAGTGCGACTTACGTATGTTTTTTTCTACCTAATTATGCATTTTTGGCCTTGTGCGACTTATACTCCAGTGCGACTTATGTATGTTTTTTTCTACCTAATTATGCATTTTTGGCCTTGTGCGACTTATACTCCGGAGTGACTTATGTATGTTTTTTCTACCTAATTATGCATTTTTGGCCTTGTGCGACTTATACTCCGGAGTGACTTATGTATGTTTTTTCTACCTAATTATGCATTTTTGGCCTTGTGCGACTTATACTCCAGTGCGACTTACGTATGTTTTTTTCTACCTAATTATGCATTTTTGGCCTTGTGCGACTTATACTCCAGTGCGACTTATGTATGTTTTTATCTACCTAATTATGCATTTTTGGCCTTGTACGACTTATACTCCAGTGCGACTTATGTATGTTCTTTTCTACCTAATTATACAGTTTTGGCCTTGTGCGACTTATACTCCAGTGCGACTTATGAATGTTTTTTTCTACCTTATTATGCATTTTTGGCCTTGTGCGATTTATACTCCAGTGCGACTTATGTATGTTTTTTCTACCTAATTATGCATTTTTGGCCTTGTGCGACTTATGCTCCAGTGCGACTTATGTATGTTTTTTTCTACCAAATTATGCATTTTTGGCCTTGTGCGACTTATACTCCAGTGCGACTTATGTATGCTTTTTTCTACCTATTTATGCATTTTTGGCCTTGTGCGAATTATACTCCAGTGCGACTTATGTATGTTCTTTTCTACCTAATTATACAGTTTTGGCCTTGTGAGACTTATACTCCAGTGCGACTTATGAATGTTTTTTTCTACCTTATTATGCATTTTTGGCCTTGTGCGATTTATACTCCAGTGCGACTTATGTATGTTTTTTCTACCTAATTATGCATTTTTGGCCTTGTGCGACTTATGCTCCAGTGCGACTTATGTATGTTTTTTTCTACCTAATTATGCATTTTTGGCCTTGTGCGACTTATACTTCAGTGCGACTTATGTATGTTTTTTTTCTACCAAATTATGCATTTTTGGCCTTGTGCGACTTATACTCCAGTGCGACTTATGTATGCTTTTTTCTACCTAATTATGCATTTTTGGCCTTGTGCGAATTATACTCCGGAGCGACTTATAGTCCAGAAAATACGGTTTATGGACATTAAACAAAATTTTGGTTGAAAAACATAGTCGCTATCAAGCATCAGGTTGGCGACAAAGCCAATATTTGTCTACTGATTAGAACACTTTAGCAGCATTTTGATCAGGACCCATAGTGGGTGCCACAGATGTAATATTTTGTTTGTAAAAACTCCTCTAAAAGTCAGCGATGAAATGCAAAGCGGAGATCCGGCTCGATCAATTATGAATGAGGTCTGTTTAGAAGTCGGAAGGCTGAACAGCGTTGCCCTCTATGCAAGCGCCACTTCATCAACAACAGCCTTTGTACAGTCAACAGGGCTGTTTTCCTTTTGGCGTATCCACAGAGCTGTCCGTCAGCTTCGGCGGGGGGGCGTCTGATCTAAAACAGCGCTCATGACAGGAGGATAGAGCTGTAACTCCGCCATCCTAACCTCAGCTGTTTGGAGGCCCCGCTGAGAGCCAAAGCGAGCGCGAGGGAGGGTAAGAAAAGAGACAGATACACATCCTAATGACAAGTACAAACACGAGAGCGCCTTTGTTGCAAACGGCGCAAAAAACACTCGACGGGCCTGATCTGGCCTCCCAATCAAACACTCCAAAGCGAGAGCGAGATAGGTGTGCGTCTCCTGCTAATAGCTGCTAGCCGAGTTAAGCTGCTTATTTCTGACATAAATAATGCATCCGGGCAGATGCGCTTGACTTTGAATACGAATCGGCGCCGGCGTGATTGACGCGGGGGCCGACTCGACTCCGCCGCCTCACCTTTTTGCGACGAGGCCTGTCTCATTTAATATCCCTTATGTTAACATAATTATGACAAGCCGCACTGATTCATGCACACGACAGCGTAATATCCATGACAAAATTAGGCAACGACTTCTTTTTTTTTTTTTTTTTTTTTTCAGATTTCAGCCTATCAAAGGCAACTAGCGTGTCGAGCTAAGCCCAAGCAAATACGAAATAAGAGGATATCACTTAAAGTCAGCATACCTTGACAAGACACCCTGCCTCCTTTTGCTCCTCTTTTCATTGATTCCAATCAATCAGCACCTAATTAGACAAGCACATACACATACATGTCAAACGGTAATAGGGTAATGATATGGCCATTTAGTTGCTTCTTTCACCTTGCTACTTGCGGCTAATGACACTCAGCCACGGGAATATTCATAAGGGGGCACTTCACACTGCACCACCGCGTTCAACCTTATTTACAACAGCAGCAAACGCAGCACATGTGTCGGCAATGGGGGCTATTCCATGTAATCCAATGCAATAAAATAACGCTCTCGTGCAACATCACTAGCCATGAAGGGAATATTGTGGTTAGGGTGTACAGGAGGGATTCTGACAAAATCTGCTCATCAAAGTTAGGAAGTAACCTGTCTACTCATTTCCTTGTTAAAACAGCAGTAAAATCTCTATTGAATTCGTGTAAAATTCTATCTTTAATTCTTTAAAAAAGGCTGAGAAAGGAAGTTCATCTAGAAGGGCAGGAAGTGACTTTCTACAGGAGTTTGTAAACAAATTATTGCTTAAAAGGCAAAAAGGGCTGTTCAACAACTGAAAAAGAGACTCATAAGGGACCTATTAGACTTAATTTTGGGCCTTTGTATTGAGATCTGGACTCCTGTAAGGCAGCGACACACAATAACCTGCACAGAATGCTTCATAGATCTTCCAGATTCTGCACCTCTTCCTGCAGTCTATCCATGGATTTACAGATCTGCCTGATTCATTCATTCATTCATTTTCTGCCGCTTATCCTCATGAGGGTCGCAGGGGTGCTGGAGCCTATCCCAGCTGTCTTTGGCTGAGAGGCAGGGTACACGCTGGACTGGTGGCCAGCCAATCACAGGGCACATATAGACAAACAACCATTCACACTCACATTCATACCTATGGATAATTTGGAGTCGCCAATTAACCTAGCATGTTTTTGGAATAATAGTAATTTTATACTTGATCAAATTTACTTATGATTTGTCAGATCAAAACGTGCCAAAAAGGTTTTATTTGTGGCATGTGGGACGATGGCTAGTATTAGATCACAGTATATGTTATTAATTATTTCAGTCAATAAATAATACATAAATAATACACTGTGATATGTAATAATAATTTAAAAAATAATTCATTCATTCATTAATTTTCTACCGCTTTTTCCTCACGAGGGTCGCGGGGGGTGCTGGAGCCTATCCCAGCTGTCTTCGGGCGAGAGGCGGGGTACACCCTGGACTGGTGGCCAGCCAATCACAGTGCACATATAGACAAACAACCATTCACACTCACATTCATACCTATAATGTTACATTATTATTTCATATTGGTCATACTTTTCTACAAATGTCCGTTTCCAGGTCATGTGATTGTTGTTAGCAACATTTGGTGACCCAAAATGTGAGTAAAATATTGACCTCTAACGCTGACGCCGCTCAATGCTAACAAGGCAGCTAACAACAGCTCTATCTCGTATTTCCGACTTTCGGCAACGCAGTACGTGGCTGTAGTTTCACCACGTTGACGCCCACTTCCAACCGCCATACTGCAGGAATAGTAGGAATGGCAGTATTAATGGTTTTGAAGTACTGACTTGAAACCGGCGACCGGTCCATGCCTCGTCAAAATGTGTCGTATACTCTGCGAAGTCTATTTTCAAGCATTAAAGTTCTCCAACTTTCCAAAGCTGTTTTCTGACCTTGGAAGCCCTTCCCTCTTTGTTGCCTGCCTTCCATCCCCGGCGTTGCTGTGTTGTGCTGTTTGTAAGCCTCCCTCTCTCCGGCGCTGTCTTTGCGACTCCCAAGCGATAATTATTTGATCTTGTTTGCTTCATTATTCATCTTGAGGGAGCGGCGCATGTGACTTGTGGATAAATGCCATATGAAAGGCATTGTGCATCCTCCCGCTTTCATCCCGGCTCCCACAACAGATCAATTAGTCAAACTAAACAGTAAATTATTAATCACGTTGCCTCCATCACCGGAAGCAAACACTTCATTAGAGAGGACGGATGATTGAGAGGGGGGCTATGATGTGAACATTTAGGAAGGAAAGGAATCAAGCATGTCCATCACCGCAGGTAACTTCCAGCTCCCTCCTCCCCCGACGTCCCCCCTTTGCCAAAATGACATAAAATGAGGTCAAGCGTCCTGTGTGTCACCCGTCGGGTGATTAAAATAACACACGAGGATGTTTCATGTGCAGCAATCGGAGCATATTTGCAAAAAATATTCAGATCAGATGAATTTTAATGAGGGACTGCATGGGGGGGTGGAGAAAAAGCCTGTCACCTTATTTGCCAGGAGATACAAGGTAACATAAAGTTACTCAGTGTTCAGATTGCTCTGCTGTTCCGAGTTCGGCAATTTGAATAAATTATATTAGATATTAAAAAAAAGTCAGAGAGAAATGATATTTTTGCAGGAAAGGTTAATTTTGAAGGGACGCTAGGAAGGGGAAGAAGGGGGCGATGGATGGAGGGAGGGCTGGCGAGGCAGTTATTAAAAGCGATTGCATTGCCTCCCGGATGTCTCGGGAGAGCGGAATCAGTGGAGATGTTAAACCTTGCTTGACACCCCAGTTGGATAATTGTGGGTGTGGGAGCTAATCAGCGGAAGATGTCTCCTCAATTTATATCTTGTCAGTTAGCCAAGATTAGCCCCCGCCTCCCATACCCCTTCCTCTGTCCCGGCCACCATTAGCTTTGTTGCATGTCAATGCGCCGGTGAGTGTGTCCGCCTGGTAAAGGGGGGTGGGGGGGCGTAGTGTGATGGAAACCAGCACATTTATTCCAGCTCAAGCCAGTAGGGCATTTTCATGAAAAGCCATAAGAGAGGTGGGGGGGGGGGGGGGGGGGGGGGGGGGGATGGGGGGGGGTGGAGGTGTGGGTTGGGTCGGCTCTTTGAAAATGCATTTTTTAAAAGTGGCCAAACCTGGAACAAAATAGGACATTTAGTAATTCATATTATTCATTGTAAATTAGTAATCAAGTCTAACATCATAATGCTCTGCATATAAGACGGTCAAGCCGTAATAACACCCCATTGTACTGAATATAAGACAAGTCAAACTCCCATGTAAAACATTAATGCACAGAACAATTACACTATTACTGCTCAGAATACAAGACGACCAAGCTCTCGGATCATAGTACTCAGAATATAAGACAACAAAGCTTGCAAATCATATTGCTCAGAATATAAAACAACAAAGCTCTCCGATAAAACCCATTAATGCACAAGACAATTACATTATATTGGTCAAAATACAAGACGACAAAGCTCTCAAATCATATTGCTCAGAATATAAAACAACAAAGCTCTCAAATCATATTGCACAGAATATAAAACAACAAAGCTCTCAGACAAAACCCATGAATGCACAAGACAATTACATTATATTGCTCAAAATACAAGACGACAAAGCTCTCAAATCATATTGCTCAGAATATAAAACAACAAAGCTCTCAGATAAAACCCATTAATGCACAGGACAATTACAATATATTGCTCAAAATACAAGATGACAAAGCACTCAAATTATGTTGCTCAGAATATAAGACAACAAAGCTCTCAAATCATATTGCTCAGAATATAAGACAACAAAGCTCTCAGATAAAACCCATCAATGCACAGGAAAATTACAATATATTGCTCAAAATACAAGACAACAAAGCTCTCAAATCATATTGCTCAGAATATAAGACGACAAAGCTCTCAAATCCTATTGCTCAGAATATAAGACAACAAAGCTCTAAGATAAATCCCATTGATGCACAGGATAATTACAGTATTACCCTGTGGCTTAAAATATAAGACACAACACAACAATGTACAGTACAATTACAGGACTATGATATTGCTGAGAATGTAAGACAACCAAACTGTCTGATAAAACACATGCATTTACAAGACAAGTATAGTACTATTACAGCATTGATGCAAATATAAGATGGTATTTTTCTCCTAGAATAAAGTCTTACAAAGATGTTATACATGCAAACCAGCAGGTGACAAGCTAGAGCTTTTCTGCTCTGTCACTCACACAAAATAGATGTATTTCATCTTTGTTGTTTTTTCCTAAAACAGGTGTTCAAAAAAGTTTCAGAACCGTCTTATATTTGTCACTTTTACTCTCTTTGGTTAACATTGGTAACTTTGGTAATGTCTCCCGAGTGTGAGGCAGACTCTTCTGCAGAAAAGGAAAGTGAAAAGGAAAGTGAAATCTCCCTCATGGGAGATTTTTCCGGGTACTACGGTTTCCTCCCAAATTCCACAATTGTCCATAGGTATGGATGTGAGTGTGAATGGTTGCTAGTCTATATGTGCCCTGTGATTGGCTGGCGACCAGTCCAGGGTGTACCCCGTGGAATTGTCCAAAAGGTTTTGAATAATTAAGAGTGAAGGAGTCTTAAAGTGTACCTGGCAACTTCTGAGCAACACATTTTGGATACATTTGTGCAGATGGAAGCCGATCAAACACTAATACAATACAATACACAGCAGTGTGGGGTAGTGGGTTTCACATTTTCATCCCCTGTGGTAAATATGCACAACACACGTTCCTCTCCCAGGACAATGGCTCCTTTCAGCGAGCATGACGAGTAACCTCATCAGGGCGAATAAACAAGGTGGCCATGCCAGTCTGAGACCTGAGATCGCATACCTCTCCACTCCCCGCCTGCCTTGAGTGCTGACAGATGTTTCAAGCCCACCCTCCACAAAGCAAAAGGGTCGTTTTTTTTTTTTTTCCTTACCTTAAAAGACGGAGTGGGTGGGTCCACATGCGGCCTCCCGCACCTTCAGAACCTGTAACAAAAATCATGAAAGAGGAAGAAAAAAAAAGTCATGATCAAGCGCCACCTCTGATCCGGGCTCTATATAATAAGCAGCTGTGCAAGCCTTCAAATAGGAGGTCAACAACCTCTGACTGCGTTTTAATGAGCGTAAGCAGTAGAATAACATAATGGCTACGTACATGTACGTTTTTTTTTAGGTTCAGGTGGATGAGGGCATTGGTAAATCAATGTATTTATTTTTAATTGTTCCTTGAAGCAAAGGAGGCTTTTCGTTATGCGCCAGTTTCCAGCAACCAGCAGAGGGTACAAGGTCAGGCCCATCGCAATACAGGAAGTCAATAGTTTGGTGTAAATAATTAAATAATACTGAATGGAGTGAGGTTCCCCGGGATGGGGAAGTTAGCGCAAGTAGCTAGTGCTTTGTAGATTGTTTCCACATGTTCGAATCAGTCTAGCTAGCTCATGTGAAAGATTTAAAATCATTTGTGGAATCTAAATGGAGCGAGGTTCCCGGTGGCTGAGCTAAAAAAAAACCCAAAACACTAATAATATAAATTCATGAATAAAACATGGGAATTTTTTGTTTAATTACTGTAAAAATATTATTATTATTATTTTTAATTAAATAAAAAATTTAAATGAATTAAATCAAATTAAATGAATTAAAAAAATAATTCATGTAGATTTTTTTAGTTTTCCAAATATTTATTATTTGAAAGACCATTGACACAAGTCTTCAGCAGAGAATCATTTGTGGAATCTAAATGGAGCGAGGTTCCCTGTGGCTGAACTAAAAAAAAAACAAAAACACTAATAATATTAATTCATTAATAAAACATGGCATTTTTTTGTTTAATTACTGTAAAAATATTATTTTAATTTTTTTATTAAATAAAAAAATAAAATGATATAAATCAAATTAAATGAATAAAAAATGAATTCATATAATTTTTTTTTAGTTTTCCTAATATTTATTATTTGAAAGATCATTGACACAAGTCTTCAGCAGAGAATCATTTGTGGAATCTAAATGGAGCGAGGTTCCCTGTGGCTGAGCTAAAAAAAACACTAATAATAAAAATTAATTAATAAAACATGGCAATTTTTTGTTTAATTACTGTAAAAATATTATTTTAAATTAAAAAAAATAAATAAAAAATTAAAATGAATTAAATCAAATTAAATGTATTAAAAATTAATTCATATAGATTTTTTTTAGTTTTCCTAATATTTATTATTTGAAAGATCATTGACACAAGTCTTCAGACACTCTGCACAGGGTTCCTGCTGACGCTCGAGGTGACGGACTGTTTGTTTCCAGCAGCTTCTCGCTAAGCTTGCGGTGGCATGCAACAACAGCCACCGCTGAGTGAGACATCGATCCGGAGGTTCTTTGCGTTTCCACCCCTCTGTGCAGCAGCAGCAGCAGCAGCACATAACACAGATGTCCGTGTATTCCTCGCATTTTATGCAACGTAGAACAAATTAAAGTCATTAATTGACAAACTCAAACAAATGTATAAATTAAGTGCTCTCGTGCTGAGCCGTTTACGGTATCAAAGAGTGCAGACTAGAGACTGGCATTGCTTCTAATCTATTAGTTAGGGCGGACATTAATTATTGATAAGCCTGGCAATTGATTGGTTAATAAGATAATGTAATTGAGAAATGAAAATTGTCAGTGTGTGTGTGTGTGTAACATGGAGGTTGGAGTAGTGCTGGTGGGAGGGGTCTTAGGGGATTGCCCCTACATAGGCTTCCATCATTACTGCCACACTATGAAAGCAGAGTGGTGATTAAAAGAACTTGATTGATTTGACTCTCATTGGGATAAGCTGTCCTCATTCCGTCACTGGGCTCCGCCTGCACATACAAAAAAGTGTGTGTGTGTGTGTGTGTGTGTGTGTGACACATAATACACTCACCAGACATAATATTAGGTACACCTGCGTAGGCTGTTTTTGTTAAAATAGCTGTCAATGTGATGCAGTGCAGAAAACAATATTACCACAATATTGTTCAATTAACTGCTTTATAATTTCTAGACTGGATTTGTGTATTATATCTCCTTACATTGGACATACACATACATTGTGTGTGTTGATGCAATTCAAAATCAAAATCCATGCAATTAATGAAATTAGTAGATTCATCTTTAAAATTTATATTGCATGCGTGGACATTTTTATAAAATAATACAATTAAAAATAAGCACATTTTTATATTCAATTGTGATTACAATTGCATGTCAATAAATATATATATATATTTGTCTGACTATTTTGTGTAATTTACATATTTGTATTTATTTTTGGATTTATGTGCCATTTGTGCAAATTCAAAAAAAAAAAACACAAACTAAAACTAATGTTTTCATTTTTATATTCAAATTGTGATTAAAGTTATATAACATACAAAACATTTATACATTTATATTTCTGTACAAAAGGTCTTCCAACATGTAAAAGGGTACAAGCTAAAGGAGTGTGTTTTTGCGTGTGTGTGTGCGCGCAAGAGTGACTGCATGTCGTCAAGAGGTGGCCCCACTCCCCCAGTTTTCACTCGCTTTTTGTCTGCACTGTAAAACACACACACACACACACACACCATGAGAGACAGCCTGTGCAGCCCTAACACAAAAGCTATTGATTTTACTATCAGCTGCAATGAATGATCTTCCTGAGCCAATTTCGGAATTTAGAAATGAGTTCAATACTAATAATGATATTCTTTAAACTGTTGGGAAAAGAGGGGAGGGGGCTGGGATGATGCGGAGAAAAGAAAGATGGAGGCACAGGAAGTCAAGATGTGTGTTAGGCTTGAGGGCCAGCGTGCGTGATGAAATAAAGATTTGAATACTATTCCTATTTGGTTATTTTTGGCAGCACTTTTGAAGCAAACAAAATAAATTGTTTGTTGTAAATATTGCAGGAATAAACATAGGCAAAAAAATGGAGTGAGGCTCCTCAGGCTCTGGAATTTAGCGCCAGTGGCTGACTCTTCCTTGACTCCAGGTAAAATGCTACAATAATATACCTTTAAAATTAATTTGTGGAAACTATAATTCAATAAATAGTTTGTTGTAAATGTGTAAAAGTCAGTGGAGTGAGGTTCCCCGGCCTGGGAAAGTTAGCGCGATCAGCTAACTCTTCCTTGGCTGCTTTCCTTTAGTTATATGATCATATTTTTCAATCAGAAGGCTAAATGTATGATATTACATGTTCACATTAGAGAAGAGTGAGGTTCTATGTTCTTGAGAGCGTACAGTTTGTGTCAAATTGCCACACAGTTATTTTACAGTTTTGCTTTTGCATTTCAGTATAATATATTCATTCAAGTAAACAATTTGTGGTAAATATTGCAATAATAAATACACTGAATTTAATAGAGTTAGCGCTGTTTGCATGTTGCATATTTTTTGATCAGTCAACATGTTTATGTTACAATGGAGTGAGGTTCCCTGTGCTGGAGAGCTTACCAATTTAACACCCCGCCCGCGCTGTGTGCACATGTTTAAAGGTTCGGACGGTTACTTACTGCATTACAGTATTAAAAGAATATTCAAAATATACAGGATGCTGTAAGTATTGTAATAGGAAACATAAAAAAAATAATGGAGTGAGGTTCCCCAAGATAGGGAAGTTATCACTAGTGCATCAGGCGACTTAAGTTATAACTTTGCATGTTCGTATTAGAATGGAGTAAAGTTCCTTCGCAAATATCAGCCCATTTGCTTGTGCATTTCAATATTGTTAGTATATTCGAACAATTTGTTGTAAATAAGTGAAGTTCCCCGAGATAGGGAAGTTAGCAGTAGTGTAATACCTGCCCGTTGTCATGTTTAAATGTTCAAAGGTTACTTGTAATTAGCTTGTGCATTTCAATATTTGAGGTACATTCATAAGTAAACCGCTTGTGACTTGCGCGATAGCGAATGGAGTGAGGTTCCCCGGGATGGGGAAGTTAGCCCAAGTTGCTAACTCTCCCTCTGCTGTTTTAATGTTTAAATGTTATGAAATCCTGCTTTTTTGGACACACTTTTAACAACTCCCCCAACTTTGACGGCAGTGTGCACGCGCTCATGCTTTTTACGACACCATTTTGCAGCATGCAGCACACTTTTATCGTATTACACGCGCCATAAAGACACTCCGGTAGCGCCGATTCTGTTGTGCACCACACAAATCTTCCATAAAAGACAATTTAAAACAGGCGCATAAATATTTAGATGAAGAAAATGTTGCGGTGTGTGAGTGAAAATGTTTTATTTGGGGAGGGGGTGTTAATCAGAGTGCAGCAGTGCCCTGTGGAGGTGTTAATTCAAAGCCCCGTTACAGGGAGGTGAAGATTAACAGATAAGGGAGGTCTGAACGAGGGGTCGGCGCCGCCTGTGTCGGTACCCCCCCCCCCCCTTGTCCGACACCTGACCGAGATTAAGCCCCCTCCTCCCAAACCACCACCAACTATCTAACGACCTAGCCCTTCGCTCTGTGTTGTGCACAGGTGAGAGGTCAAGCGCTTACCCGATTCGCCGGGCTCTCTCGTTCAGTTTGCGTGGATGGATCTGCATTACAAGGGCCGGGCATCTGTATGCGGTGGGAAGCGTGTGTGGGTGCGTGTGTGGGTGCGTGTGTGGGTGCGTGTGTGTGCACCAGGGAGTTGAATGAGGGGGAGGTGTCGGGTGTGATGTTCTTGCAGGTCGAGGCAGGATTACAGTAACTATACGTTGACGAGTCATGGGGATATGGACATGCTCTTCTATTTAGGATGGATTTCTGTAATTATTGCTATGTATTATTTTTATTTTGCATTATTTTATCCTCATTTTATTTATTATTTTAGACCACAGCAAAAAACCTTAAATGGCAGTTAATAATTTTTAAAATTAAATATATACTATTTATGTCTTATACAATCTGCATTGATGTCTGATGTTATTGGGGAAAACAACCACATTTTGTTAAGTAGGTGTTAAAAATGGACCCTGAATGCATCACGTTGAGGCTGTAGAACCACATGATTGCTCAGAACCAACCCAAAGATGTCAAATAAATTATAAATATATTATTTTTGGAAATTTGCTGGGCAATGTCGGCTGAAAATGGACCTTGAATGCATCACGATGAGGCTGTAGAACCACGTGATTGCTCAGAACCAACCCAAAGACGTCAAATAAATTATAAATATATTATTGTCGGAATTTGCTGGGTGATGTCGACTGAAAATGGACCCTGAATGCATCATGTTGAGGTTGGAGAACCACGTGATTGCTCAGAACCAACCCAAAGACGTCAAATTAATTACAAATATATTATCGTAAGAATTTGCTGGGTAATGTCGGCTGAAAATGGACCCTGAATGCATCACGTTGAGGTTGGAGAACCATGTGATTGCTCAGAACCAACCCAAAGACATCAAATTAATTATAAATATATTATTGTAGGCATTTGCTGGGCGATGTAGGCTGAAAATGGACCCTGAATGCATCACGATGAAGCTGTAGAACCATGTGATTGCTTAGAACCAACGCAAATATGTCAAATAAATTATAAAGATATTGTTTTAGAAAATTTTCCTGGGCAATGTATGCTGAAAATGGACCCTGAATGCATCACGATGAGGCTGTGATTGCTCAGAACCAAACCAAAGACGTCAAATAAATTATAAATATATTATTTTAGGGAATATGCTGGGCAATGTAGGCTGAAAATGGACCCTGAATGCATCACGATGAGGCTGTAGAACCACGTGATTGCTCAGAACCAACCCAAATACAGAAAATAAATTATAAATATATTATTGTAAGAATTTGCTGGGTGATGTAGGCTGAAAATTGACCCCGAATGCATCACAATGAGGCTGCGGAACCATGTGATCCACTGCAGCCAATCAGCAATGGAGAATAATGATCCAAAAAATGTTAAATATGAATGACGTGTCAGTGTAATTACATATTATAATAAGGCAATGTCTGTTCAAAATAACAGCGTATCGGCAGCATATTTCCTCGATGAAGAACAAGAAGGAAAAAAGGATGGATGAAACGTCTTGAAAGGAGAAGAAGGACAAGAAAAAAAAAGCCAAGGAAGATGAAACTGCAAATTTGACTTATAACAAGCAAAATGACACCCTGCTGTCATTTAAATTATGGCTGCCCTCTATAAAGGTGTCTTTTAGGTGCATTAATTGAATTGGCCACTATTTCCCCCAATAATCATCTGTAAAGTTCAGCCGTCCATCCTTCATGAGATTCCCCGCCGCGCCAGCCACCGACATGCCGTGTCTATATTTCAGTGGCTTAATTTATTTTCATGATTCGCCCCATAATGACGGCCGTGCAGGCTGTACATCAGAATTAACCTTCATTCCGCCGAGGTATATTACGATGACAGTCGCCGACACATTTCACCTACACAAAGGGCATTCTCTTCCCCCGCTTCCCTCCCTCCTCGCCGCTGTATAATCATCGCAGGCAGAGATTGTTTGATAGCCGATTAATTTTCATAGGAAATCAAGTGGCCGGCTTTTTTTTTTTTTTTCGCCTCGACAACAATGCTCACTTTTTCCTGTCAATTAGGTGTTTTATTTAATCTCATCTCTTTTTTTAAATAAATGACAACCCCCTCCCCATTTCCCCCTGTTTTTCTGATATCTCCGGTGGTGTGGTTAATTTATTTTTGGGTGATGCCAATGCAACAAAAGTGGTGTAAATTAATCAGGGGACATGAAGCGAAAAAAAAGAAAAAAAAGAGGGTCTCCTTGTGTGTCATTTCTATGCAAAGTGTCAGATATAGATTTGCTATGGTCGCAATCAAAAGATTTCATTAGGGACCTGACGTCACGTTTATGAAGGCGGTGAGGACGACAGCGGCGGCGGCGGCGGCGGCGGCGGATCATTTCTGTCCTATTTTCTCCCTCATGAGCTCTTTTGTTCTTGCCGCACCCCCCCCAACACACATGCAAATGACAATAATAGATTTCGCCCAGCGCCATGATAGCGTATTTAAGAGGAGGAAGTGGGGGGGGGGGGGGGTAACCAAAGAAACATTCAATTTGTGACTGGCGAAAAAAGTAATTAAGAAATTACAGAATTCTTGGAGTTCCACCCCCCTTTTCCTCTTTTTCCCTCTCCATAATGAGTGATTAGAATATTCCGGAAAAGTGAGCGCTTAAGTCAGTCATCTACTTGACTCTATCCATGTGTGTGTGCGTCGTACTCACCCTGCAAATAAATATAATCAATCCCCTATTTACATGCAAATAAGGCTTCCCCCCCTTCATCCTAATAATCCTCAGAGAGGGCTAATAATATTCCCTCCATATACCAATTTCATATTTAGCATCGATTGTTGTTTTTTTCATCTTTCCTCCTTCTTTAGATCATTGCTTATCTCCCTCCACTTCATCTTATGAGAGGATATTGAAAGGCTTGTAGGGATGACACCGCGCACCACGCTTCATTATTTTATTTATTGTGCACGCCGACGATTACCGTCACAAGTCAAGCTCGTCTGTGAGGCATTGTGGGGTTTGGGGGGGGGGGGGGGGGGGGGGGATAGGACGCTATCATGGAGGCTTAATGGGTGTGAACTATGTGGTGTCATGTCATTAAGATAAATAGACATCTTTACATGTGCGGATTGTATTTCCGAGAAGAAAGTGCATGTGTAAGAAATGCGGTGTTCTGTATTTTGGTTATATGATGCAAGCTGAGGGGGACAATTAAAATATTGACGAAAATATAAAACGGTCAAGATGGCTAAAGAATAATTCATTTCCAGGATTCACTATCACAGCCTTGACGCAAATATAACACGGTATTTTTTCCCAAGAAAAATGCCCGAGAAAAACACCTTATAATTGTTGTCTTGTATTGTGTCAATATGGATAAGAAAAAAGCAAAAACATAAGTCAGTTTTTTAAAACATCACTATTTCTCACGTCTACTGACACTTGCTTATACTTGTTATACTTGCTTATACTTGCTATATACTTGCTTACAAATGTGGCATGACCATTGCAATGACTAAAAAGAAGCAGGAAGTAAAAAACTTTGCACATATAAGACGGTTGAATAAAAAGATAAAAAGAGGGAGAAATGCAAACTTTCAAACATAAAGCATTATTTTCTTTTCCTGACAAATGTTCCTATACACTATACATCTAAACCAACAGGTGCCATCTTGTCTTCAAGTTCGTCTTATACTCAGTAGATGATATCATCTACAAGACTGCCCTTTGCAGACAGGTGATAATTTTGACACACATTGATCCCTAAATTTAAAATTAGGGTAAGCAAAATAATTTCAAAATATATGATTGGTGGAAAAGGAAGAGGAGAAAAATAGATAATTTGCAAATATAAGACAGTAGAAAAAAGCGGGGAAAGAGCAGCCATTTGCAAATATAATACAGTAGAAAAAAAAAGAGAGAAAGAAAAATAAATTTGAAATATAAAACATACGGAGGGGGCAGGGAATTTTTGTAAATATAACAGATATCAGTTGTCTTATATTTGTTGTCTAGATACCTAAAATATAATACCATAAAATATACACCATGGCAATAAGAAAAATAGGAGGAGAAAGCAAAAATAATTAGCAAATATAAGATGACAGAAAAAAGCAATATATTTCGCAAATATAAGAAAAGTGTGGAAAAAATTTGAAAATATAAGATGCTACAAAAAAGGAAGAAAATAGTTTACAAATTTAAGATGGTACAAAAAGAGATGAAAAATATACTTTGCATATGTAAAGTGGTAGAAAATGGGAAGAAACATGAAATAATTAGCAAATATAAGACAACAGAAAAAGCAATATATTTTGCAAATATAAGACAGAAAAAAAGTGAGTAAAGTGTGAAAAAAATTTAAAATATAAACTGCTAAAAAAAGGAAGAAAATACTTTACAAATTTAAGATGGCACAAAAAGGGAGGAAAATATACTTTGCATATATAAAGTGGTATAAAAAGGGAAGAAACATGAAATAATTAGCAAATATAAGACGGTAGAAAATAGCAATATATTTTACAAATATAAGAAGATCAAAAAAAGATGGATATTGCTGAAATAACTAGCAAATATAACACTGTAGAAATAAGGACGAAAGAAGCATAATAATTGTCAAATATAAGACGGTACTTATCCCTTGGAATGGGATAAACCAACAGGTGACGTCTTGTCTTCCAGGTCGACTTATACTCGGGTCAATACGTTAAGTACGGCAGCAAAAAAGAACATTGGACGTCGTCATCCACGCGGCCGCCCTCCCTGCAGCCATTAAAAAGCCACACACATTGACCCCCATTTCTTTCTTTTACTGCAGTTTGCGTTACTTGAGGGCAAAAATCACGCTGGAAATTGTAGCGTGGTCATTCATGGCAGCGAGGGAAAAAAAAAAAAAAACGGGATATCATTTGCATTTCCTTTGAAAACTTTGCATGATTAATCACCATATTCTTTGGCTTCTGTAGCTCATTAAGCAGCAAACAACAGGTAGCAGTGATGAAATATTAAAAAGCCAGCTATTAACCGGGGCTTTTTTTTTTTTACAACAACACATCCGCTCGGAAACGGCGGCGGCGGCGCCTTTGATCGCCATTAATACCATTTGCTTAAACTTTTCAAATATGCTTCTGTATGTTTGATTAACATCTTTGGGAATTATTTAGCATGACGGCTAATGATGAAATTGTGATTATCATCACTCGGGAGGGTAATATTACATTTACTGTTGTGCATATTGGACACTTCATGAAAGTTGGTGTATTAACTTGGCCGCGCACATTCACATATGCACTTATAAGCCCTGGGTATTAATATTCACACTGGGTATATTTTAGTTTGAGAGCGCTGCGTGCCCGACATTGTAATTTCTTAGCTTATCTAATCAATTCTGCAAGCTCCACGGGCCTCGTATCGGGGCCTCATGAAAGAAATCAGCTCGGTAGCACCTTCAGAACACTTATAAATAATGAAAAACAGCATTTAAAAAAAGAAAGAAGCGCTTCAGGAGAGAAAATGTTGATTAGAAAAGTGCCTTTTATCCATGCCTTCGAATCTTTTACATTCCGAAGATGCAGAGGACTCCGGGCAACGCATAAAGTAGCCCTATCTGACCAGCCAAAGTAAAATCAAATGAAAAAGAAGTAGTAATTTTTCTGAGATAAAAAGTGCTGACAGCAGAGAATGAGGCAGGTGCTATTTGGATATGAGAGATGAGAGCGGAGGAGATCACTTTCATCTCCTGCGTGGAGTTGTCCTTGAAAACTTTGCACATTTTGGTATTGCCGGATGCATCGGAGCCCACTCTCACCCACAGAAAGGGTTTGGGTAAGCTTTTCCGATGGGATGGAGCATATTTCGGAGTCGTGTTCCAGTGTGAATAATCTACCCAACTACTGTTTGTTTTCAATGCAGACGGAGAGAAGATGCCTTCAAGTAGACAACAGCCATGTACCCTATATCCGTTCCGTATATCTGTTATGGTTTATACACGTTTTTTAATCAGAAAACAAAGAAAAATGTTATTAATTCATCAAAATTGAAGAAGGAAATGACACTTTCTGGTCCATGTGAAGCTCTACAGCAGGGGTCGGGAACCTTTTTGGCGAAGAGAGCCATGAAGGCCAGATATTTTAAAATGTGTATCTGTGAGAGCCATATACAAAAAAAGTTTATATTTACATGTTGACATCTCAATGACCGAGGTAGACTACCGCATTACCCAGTAATAATCGAGTTTTGGTGTTTGACCTGGAAAATATCATCAGGAAAGATAGATATGGTTGGCCGTATTGCAGTAGAAAATAGATGGACAAATTAAAATGCATAAGAAAGTTGTTGATTTTTAATATTATTTTTAACAGTCATTTCTGTGATGTTTACTTTAAAATGTTAGCAAAAATACATTTTTATTGTGGTAAGAAATGCTTGAGAGCCAGATACAAAAGAGCCCTACCTGGCTCCCGAGCCATAGGTTCCCTACCTCTGCTCTACAGTAATGATAGACATTTTTGCTTCTGTTGTGATGATGCCTTCAAGTAACACATGTAGATAAGCTAAGAAGTAAAAAAAACTGCATCTCAGCTTTGTGATATAGGTAAAAAAAATACCTTTATTAGTATCAACTTTGGTCTTTAGTGTTTCAACGTTCTTGTTAAATTTGCTTCTCATAATATTTTGACTTTATTCCCAGAATATTTTGACTTTATTCCTTTAATATTTTGACTTTATTCCCTTAATATTTTGACTTTATTCCCTTAATATTTTTACTTTATTCTCTTAATATTTTGACTTTCTTGCCATAATATTTTGACTTTATTCTCATAATATTTTGACTTTATTCCCAGAATATTTTCACTTTATTTTCTTCATATTTTGACTTTATTCCCAGAATATTTTGACTTTATTCCCTTAATATTTTGACTTTATTGCCAGAATATTTTGACTTTATTCCCAGAATATTTTGACTCAATTCCCAGAATATTTTGACTTTATTCCCTTAATATTTTGACTTTGTTCTCAGAATATTTTCACTTTATTCCCTTAATATTTTGACTTTGTTTTCAGAATATTTTCACTTTATTCCCTTAATATTTTCACTTTGTTCTCAGAATATTTTCATTTTATTCCCAGAATATTTTCACTTTATTCCCATCATATTATAACAAGCTACTTTTCCAAAGATTACCACTTTATTTAGTTTTGTTTCTCATATTTTTTTCATTATTATTGCTAACTCTATGCTACTAAAATGACATTAAATAAATAAAATTGAGAAAATTTTCCTGTTTGAATATGACTTTTTAAATGTAAATAATTGACTCCCATAAAGTATGTACTTTATAATTGTAACATTACAATTTTTTCCACAATATATATGTATGTATATTAAAAATTAATTAATTAGTTAATAATTAAATAAATAAATATTAAAATAAAAAATAAATACAAATAATTACATCAATAATTAATTACTACATGTATTATTAATATATGCATAATATTAATATATATGTATGTTAAAACATCTTTAATCTTTATGCTACTAAAATGACATAATTTTTCAACATGATATTGCAACATAATATTCTCGTAAATGTAGTTTAGTTTTCTTGTTAAATTCTATTTTTAGAATGAGCCACGGGCCAATAGCTCGAGCCTAACCGCGTAGTTGATTTCTCCAATTTTAATGCATGTTAACCTACAACAATAATAATAATAATAATAACAATAATAATAATATATTGTCATGATATCCCTACAAGAAATGCCAGAAAAGCCCCAGAAGTCAAACCATGCACGACAATGAAATGCTGAAATTGAACTGTCCCAAAAATCCAAGCATTTTCCTGTCATATTTTCCCATTTGAAGCTTCCATGAGAAGCTAGCGTGGTTAACAACTTGTGTCTTATTTAGCCTCGGCAGGCGGAGGAGACTTGCAGGGGAAAATAAAGGAGTTTTTATGCCCATCTATAAATTAGGGATGCTGGGTTTGATGAGCAGTGAAGGAGAGTCGGAGAGAGACAAAGAGGCAGTGCTGCATTTCATATGTGTTCTCATCATCATCGTCATCATCATCATCATCATGCTGAGGCTGTGATGAGTTACACACACACATACACACACACACATACACACAAGGATTTGCATTCTGCTCCTGGCAGCTTAAGCGACAAATTGACACGACGAGAAGCTCTTGGTGTTTTGAGGGACCGGAAGGGTCTTGGTTGAGGACCTGCTGGACCTTTCCTCCCTGAGGGGCCCGGCGAGGGGCTCTGAGGCCAATGTCCCAGCCCGACTTCGCCTCAGGCCATCAGCCCCCGAGGCTATCGCTCACGAATAAGCCCCAATCAAAGATGGCAGAAGGGGCCCAAAGTGCTGCTTTAGCGCCTTGAATTATTCACCATTGGACCGTCTTGACCACGAGACGTTTATCTATTAGCTGAAAATGTTCTCTTTAATAATAAGCTGACTTGCAAACAGTTGGAATGGGAGCTGATCAAAGCCATGCTATTGCTAATTTGGATATTTTTTATTAATGATGAGGGAGGCTTGAGAAAACTGTTGAAACTGCGTGTAATTCTGCTGAAACTTCATATCCTCTCTAAGGGAACGCGAAAATAGAAGAAATTGAAAAAGTACATTCAACTTTCATAGTGATGGTTTTGCTTAGCATCACATTTATACTAGCAGAGTGTCCGAAAAGGAGTCGGAAGAAGCGGATCTTACTAAAAATATACTTAAGTTGATCATTCATACATTCATTCATTTTCTACCGCTTTTTCCTCACGAGGGTCGCGGGGGTGCTGGAGCCTATCCCAGCTGTCTTCGGGTGAGAGGCGGGGTACACCCTGGACTGGTCGCCAGCCAATCACAGGGCACATATAGACAAACAACCATTCACACTCACATTCATACCTATGGACAATTTGGAGTCGCCAATTAACCTAGCATGTTTTTGGAATGTGGGAGGAAACCGGAGTACCCGGAGAAAACCCATGCATGCATGGGGAGAACATGCAAACTCCACACAGAGATGGCCGAGGGTGGAATTGAACCCTGGTCTCCTAGCTGTGAAGTCTGCGCGCTAACCACTAGACCACCGTGCCGCCCTAAAGTTGATCAATATGTGCAAAAAGAAGACAACCGGCTTCTTACGAGTTATTTTCATAAATGCCAGATTGTTGCTAAATAAAGAAACTCCCACCTCACCATCACGGCGTATCCACGTGCCCCCCCACCCCCTCCTGTGTCGCCTTGTTTGTTGCCCCGATGCCCCTCCGTGGCTCCTCTTAATGAGGGTTGGACGCGTGGCTGCCTCAGCACCTGCCGTGGGTGACCACAGGGTTAATCCCACCTGGCTGGGCTGCTTGCCTCTGGGCTGCTGACGGCAGCAGAGAGAGGGGGCGATGAGGAGGATGGAAAAGGAAGGAGGGGAAGGTGACATGAGGCGCAGATACCCCGGGGTTACACACACACACACACACACATACACATATAAGTCCGTCGACTTTGGCAGCCTGAAGCACAGCAGAATGAGTTGTACCAGTCGCCGCTGGATACCTGACAAGTGGACGCCTTCATAAATTACTGAATGAAGATTGATAACGCCAAAGCCCTCAACTCCTCAACTGCTACGACTCCATATTGGCCGTGATGCTGCTACAGGAAGTAGTATCAACAGACCGGTCGGAGCCAGTTGAATGAAGCTGATGTGATTATTTGTTGCTGTCAGGCCAACCGGACACAACGGCGGCTATACGAGCCAAAACAAGAGATTCTAACTAAACATGATTTGTGAATTCAACAAAGATGAGAAAAAAATTTGAAAAGTGGAGGAAAAAAATATATTTTTTTAAATTTATTTTAATTTTTTAAATAATTTTTTAAAATTCCTTTTGCTTTAAAAAGCATTTTTCCCTAACTAGTACAATACTGTATTAGTTAGATTGGATAGCGACCAGTCCAGGGTGTACCCCGCCTCTTGCCCGAAGACAGCTGGGATAGGCTCCAGCACCCCCTGCGACCCTCGTGAGGATAAACGGTAGAAAATGAATGAATGAATGAATGAATAATACAATACCGTATATTCATTAAGAAGTTTGAGCTTCTACTTTATGAGTTGAACTGACACTGTCAATCAAAACTGAGCATTAATTGTATAACTGTATACAATATATAACATGTAATAAATGATTTGATGTGCAAATGATGTGCAATAGGATTCATTCATTCAAGTGAAACTCAGGTGCAATATGTGCAATGCTACATTTTGTTTACTGTATAGGTTATTGTTTTTGATATATATATATATATATATATATATACATTATTATAAACAGTACCTGCCACTTTCATATTTATATTCTTATTCCTTATTTTATTTTAATTATTTTCCTTATTCTTATTTTTAATATCTACAAAATGCACTCAAATTTTGTTGTATGCAATACAATGACAATAAAGGTGATTCTGATTCTGATTATTATCACCATTAATATTAGTTCATATATTCATATATATTCATTTATACTCCAGTGCGACTTATGCATGGTTTTTTTCTACCTAATTATGCATTTTTGCCTTGTCCGACTTATACTCCAGTGCGACTTATGTATGTTTTTTTCTACCTAATTATGCATTTTTGGCCTTGTCCGACTTATACTCCAGTGCGACTTACGTATGTAGTTTTTTTCTACCTAATTATGCATTTTTGGCCTTGTGCGACTTATACTTCGGAGCGACTTACGTATGTTTTTTTTTACCTAATTATGCAACTTATGTATGTTTTTCTCTACCTAATTATGCAGTTTTGGCCTTGTGCGACTTATACTCCGGTGCGACTTACGTATGTTTTTTCTACCTAATTATGCATTTTTGGCCTTGTGCGACTTATAGTCCAGAAAATACGGTACTTAGTGCTTTCATTCGTACCCTGGCACAGCAAACCTCCCCTCCATGCACCTGTACGACTTAGTGGAGCCATGAATGAATGACTGGAAATTCTTAATGATAGTCGATAGAATTCATAGTACAAATAAAATGGAAAGACTCAAAATAATCAATGAATCAAACCCACAGCAGTATATACTCCATATATATAGTACTCCAGTGCGACTTATGTATGTTTTTTTTTTCTACCTAATTATGCATTTTTGGCTTGTGCGACTTATAGTCCAGAAAATACGGTAATAATATCAACCTATATATCAATGATAAAAGTACAATACTTTTACTCCCATGTCGCCCTATTCATTGATACCCACATGGACAAATGTCGAGATATTTATAGTTAATACACGGCAACTCGCTTTCACCCAACCAAGCAACCAACCAAACACACAACCCGATCAACTTCCCAACCCCTGACTCCTGTCTGGTCCCGGCTTTGGAAGTTGTTTACTCAACACACCGGGCACTTTACAGTCCCCGTCTAAAAGGTCAGCAGCCCATCTCATTCCGACGGTCCTGGTGGCCGCTCCTTTTACGAGGGGGGCCATTACCGTAAGCTGATTCACAAAGTGGAGCAGTAAAGGATGATGGCACGGGGGGGGCACCAGGTGAAAAGTTAGCGCGGTGTTGGTCAGGCGCGTGTGAGGAGCGTCCATATCTGACATCTCCTAAATTGGCAGCCGGACAGCCAGAAGTCCGTCCTTAAAGGAGCGTTTCTACATGTGTAGACACACTAGAATGACTTGAGGACCTGTCAGGACGAGCTGCTCGGAAGAGTCAAATAAATCTGACTGATGCCCTCTCCCATCGGTGGGCTAAAATGCCAGACGGAGCGTAAATCACGCCGCTTCGACGGTTCATCTCAGTACCGGCTGACATTACCACGGCAACTTGTCTCCGCTTCGCTATTTGGCCGCTCCACAGGCGCAGGCGTGGAGATTGATGTTTATTCAGAAGCGGCCGACATATTTCAGCTCTCCAACATTAGTCCTCTGAGCTCAAACCTGACTAATTGAATGTGCTGGACGGATGACACCTTGGCAACGGACGCATCCGTACATGTCCAAAAAGAAGTTGAGTTGAGGGTCAAGCTCGTGACTTCATTTTCCATTGAAATATTAATATTGTTTGAGTACCGCACAGTTGCTCTAATGTGCCGTAAAGGGCAGCCGTTCAGTCAGACATTAGCGTTTCTGCGTGTGTGTGGGCTTTGACCCTTTTGGAGGTTCAAGTCCAAACAGCCACATCTCTGCTCGTAGACATTTCCACTTTATAAAAAAACACAAGTAATGAAAGAAAATAGCTATATCATGGAAAACTTCAGGTTGGCATGTATTTGGAACAATGTCCGACATTGTGACTGTGTCACAATTGGTGACACAGAGTGTTGGGTCAAAAATTACGTTATTTCGCTTAAGAAAGGTTAAATTATCAAACCTCACGGCAAGATTGAATGGAAACTATATTGACAGTTACTATGGTACCCATTATGTCATTGTATGGTCATATCCCCTCGTACTTCGGTATATAATAATAAAAAATATATATATACGTAATTAAAATAATTAATAAAAAATAATTCAAAATCAGAATAATAATTGTATATAAATTAATAATTTGATTAATATATTATATATAATAATATATATTAATATTACAATTACTACTATGGTACCCATTATGTCATTGTATGGTCATATCACCTCATACTTCGAAATATAATTAAAAAATAAATACATTTATAATTCAAATAATTTTTAATAAAAAATAGTTCAAAATCAAAATAATAATTTTATATAAATTAATAATTTGATTAATATATTATATATAATAATATATATTAATATTACAATTACTACTATGGTACCCATTATGTCATTGTATGTCATATCACTTCGTACTTCAGTATATAATAAAAAAAAATAAATTTATAATTAAAACAATTATTAATAAAAAATAATTCAACATCAAAATAATATTTTTTTAATAAATTAATAATTTGATTAATATATTATATATAATAATATATATTAATATTAAAATTAAAGTTGAAATTGATATTGATATTTAAATAAATAAAAAAAACTTGGTCTCCTAGCTCCTAACCACTCGACCGCCGTGCTAATTAAATATTATAATTAAAATAATCATCTGTGTTTGGAGTTTGCATGTTTTCCCCGTGCATGCGTGGGTTTTCTCCGGGTATTCCAGTTTCCTCCCATATTGGAATATATGTCCCACATATCTTGCATCTCCCACATATGTCATTGTATGGTCATATCACCTCATACTTCGGTACGAAACAAAAAAATCAAATACATAATAAAATAAATAAATAAATAAAAATTTAAATTCATAAAAGAAATAATAAAAAATACATGATATTCGGAAAGCAGGAAGTGAACAAATGTAACGGTTACTGATTGTAAAAGTACCAGATGGAGGGGTAGGATTTAATAAGCTTTGCTTCTTCCTACTCCTTTTGGACATGTGGAACTGTGAACTGATTATGGGATGCACTCAATTGTAATCTGATGCATGTTCAAATGAAATGAAACCATTACCATTACCAAAATCCAGGGTGGTCAGTGTACCTAATATTGGGCCCAGTGCTCCACACTAAATCATTCCGAACAGCATCTTGCCCCAATAAATTTAGTGCCGCAATTACCTTGTTCCATGCCTACCCTTCCGTGTGCCCTCGGGGCCCCCCCTGTCGGAAATGTCACCCAGGAGGAAGGGTGGAGAGTCGGCATGAGAAACAAGGTAATCAGGCTAGGCTAACAACAACGCCGTCCTATTAGTGTCCATCACTGCAGTGGGATGCAAATAAGAAGACACTTTTGATTGGTTTTAAAGCTAAGTACTTTTTTTTTTTTCCCTGACATTTTTTTTTTATTTCATCATCCTGCCACAAGCTCACCGAACTGGACTGCGGCTATATCAGTGGCGGTGAACTGGGATGCCTGTAATTACCGCGCAGTCCTCATCTACTCAAATCATCATCCCGATCCAAATCTTTTATTTCCCCTGAGGCCCCCCGGCCAGGCTCCTAGCTATAGCGCTATACCTCTTACCTCCCAGGAAGAGGCGGCCCCGGTGTTTGTGCTTTTTAATCAGGCCTCGACTCAAGCTGTTCCAACCGAGCGAGCAGCGGAGTAAAAAAAAAAGAAAAAGGATGGGTCAAGCTGTGAAAGGTTCCGAGCAAAGTTGCGGCCAAACACAAACACCGGTGGGGTTTTAATTCAAACGTAGCACAGTGGGGCAGTGTAGCTGAGGGGGGGGGGGGGGGGGGGGGGGGTGGATTTATGGATTTAAATGAGCTCACCAGCTCATTAGCGAGCCTGTTCTATGGTATTATACAACAAATATGACACAACAAGCTCATTGAACGATCATGCTTACTAACATTGACTGAAATAAATATAATAAATAAGAGAGGAAGCGGCTCATTTGCACTTCACAGCGTCACATTTAATCATCTCTGCGGGCTTTTGCTTATTTGCCCACATACTTTACCCCCCCCCCTCTTGACTCCTCCTTCGGCACAAAATGCTAACAAACCCAAAGCGGCGGGAGTCCAAAGGCATTAGAATTTATAAACAGTTTAAAAAAGAGACACACAAACAGCATCAATATTTCACTTTTCCTAATGATGCACTTAAAACGCTCATCAGGAAGTAAATTGCACTTTAAAGAAATAATTGATTGCCCCCCCACCCCCTCATGCCCGCCTGCTGAAAACATATCCAGTGAGTTTTAAACACAGGAAGTGAACAAATTATCAGTGACTGCTTCGACTAAGTAAATAAGCTCTGCTTCCTCCTACTCCTTTTCAGACGTGCTGTAATGTCATGTCATGTGACCTTGTTATGAATGCTGGGGATTATCGCTCATCATCGCATCCTTTAAAGGACAAAATGCATCACGTGTGCAATATTCAGATGTAAACGTAAATAAACGTTAGTAACCAGACCCAGAAACTAAGTACATGGTAGCAAAGGTGCTACAGAATAAAAAAAAACAACTTTTAATTAAATAAATATTTTTATTTGATAATGTGACCATTAAATCTGTCATCTTCAGTGTCAGAATTCACTTTCTCAGTCTCTCTTTTTTTGTTGTCACTTTTTTGTGTCACTTTCATCTAAAGGCAAATCAGCCCTAGAGCTTGTGCTGTCCTCTTCATCAAACAGTAGCCTTTGTGCAATATTCAGCAGCAAGATGTAAACGTACGTACATGGTAGTAACCAGACCCAGAAACTAAGTAGATTTCGGTGGTTCTTTAATTTTGTGGCACTAAAATTAGGTGAAAATGAGACATACCGTAAGCTAAAGGTCGGAACATGCTAAATGCAATACACACAAAGGTGTTACATAATTTAAAAACATTTGTTTTAATTAAATAAATACTTTTATGTAATACAGCTAGTTAAAACAGTCGCCCTTCATTGCTGTCTTCCTCCTTCAACATTAAATCTGTCCTCTTCAGTGTCAGAATTCACTTTCTCAGTCTCTCTCTTTTGCTGTCAATCTCAGTGACACGTTCATCTAAAGGCAAATCAGCCCTAGAGCTTGTGCTGTCCTCTTCATCACACAGAAGTACAACCTTTCGAAGCCGGTTGCCGATAGTAGATTCTGCGCAATATTCAGCAGCAAGATGTAAACGTACGTAAATGGTAGTAACCAGACCCAGAAACTAAGTAGATATCGATGCCTCTTTAATTTTGTGGCACTAAAATTAGGTGAAAATGAGACATACCGTAATATCCTGACTACTGAGCTATAAGCTAAAGGTGTCCATGTCGTAACATGGTAAATGTAATACACACAGGTGCTACAGAATAAAAAAAAAATAAATTATTAAATATATACTTTTATGTAATACAGATAGTTAAAACAGTAGTCCTTCATTGCTGTCTTCATCTTCCTCCTTCAACATTAAAACCATTGAATCTGTCCTCTTCAGTGCCAGAATTCAATTTTTTATTGTCACTCTCAGTGTCACTTTTGTCTAAAGGCAAATCAGCCCGAGAGCTTGTGTTATCCTCTTCATCACACAGTAGTCCAGCCTTTCGAAGCCGGTTGCCGATAGTAGATTTTTCTAACACTGCTGTCAAAATCCTTGACAACTTGATGAAAAGTTGCTAGATTGATTGCCTTCAACTTGAATTGCCGTATCATATGCATTTCCTGGTCTTTTTTCCATGAATGTGTGTGCATGAAACGCAAAATGACATTGAAGAGAGGAAAAAGAGGAAGAAAAGAACAGTAGTAGTAGGAAAAAAAGTGTAATTAAAAGATCTTAAAGGTGATGGTGTGCATGTAACGTCTTTTAAGTAACTTCATTTTTCTCATTTTGCTCGGGAAGTCTGATCTTTGATATAATAATAATAATAAATTTAATTTATAATGCACTTTACATCAAATAAATGATCTCAAAGAGCAACAGTTACAATAAAAGAATAAAAGTTAACAGCAAGTGTCACAATAACACAATAAGAACATCTAAAAAAAAGTAAGTAAGTAAGATATCATACTATATGAGCAATTTCGGACCAGATATTTGTCGCTTTTGTTTGATACGACCGCTCTGACAAAGTGTACTATGAAAGATGAGTTGAGAGTAATAGAGGGAGTGAGCGCTCTCTCCTGTAGTGCAGCGTGAGTGCAGGGAATACTGTAAAGGAACCTATACACTGCACAAAATGTGAGTGTGTGTGTGAACTTTTTTTTTTTTTTTTTAATCCACACCCTCTTGTGGTCCAAGTGATTGCATTCCTCATCAAAGCCTCAAAACGCTTGAGCCGAGAAATAAGGCCTCTAGATCTCCCAACACAGGTGGCAATGCTACTAAATATATATATATATATATATATGTATACGTATATAAAGTACATCAAGAAGAATGAAACGCTTCCTTCTATCTGCTCCTCGGGCCGCCGCTTCTTCTTTCAGGTGGAACGCTCATTAAAAGACGGCCGTACAGCAGGTGTTTGCTCACGCGGCGTTGAAGGAGAGGATGCTTGAAGGGACGGGAAATCACAAAAGAGCATCTGAGCGCCGGCGCAGGCATGCACAGGTGGGTGAAAAGCAGAACACACACACAAAGATGTGGCTGCATATACGTCAGTCACAGGACACCCGCCTGGTCATCACACTTTGTGAAAGATCCTCTGCTATGTTCAAGTACCGCCAAGATCCTCTATATATAACAGGATGCTGTCCTTCATGCTGTGTAGCTCCATTATGGTAATGAAATACAGGCGGTAAAAAGTGACAATAGTCGCCATTTCCTGTCTCCTGCTCTAACTTCATGCCAATCCATAGGTGAGCTGATATTATAGCAACCGTTTGCAAAGGGGGCTGCTATTTTTACCCACAGACGCCACGTCCCCTTTCCTTGGGCACATTCAATTTCTTTACCTACTTTCCTTCTGCCCACCGTCCCCTCGCGTTCCAGCCCCAGCCCGCCTGATTCAATTAATATTCAAGCAAAGTACAAAAATCAATTTATCATGCCTGAGACTCTTTTGTGAGGCGGTTTACACACAGCGGCTACGTGGCTTATCCCAGATGCTGCGTCAGCGCTCGGCGACATGCCGCATGACGGGTGTTTGTGCAGTGTTGCTCGTGAGTGGGGACCACTTGTTATTCCCCGGGTTAGAGCTCACTGAGGCCTGCATCTTTTGTGTGTTTACAGCTCTGGGGGCTTGTTGCCTCCCGACTACAAGGGAAGCTGATGAATAAATAACATCTCTGCAGCTCCCTCGGAAAAGAAAGGCCTTGAAGTTTTGTGCAAATGCTTCTACGGTTACCACTGGATGTGTATATGTGTGTGTGTGTGTGTTGTTTGTGACCGCACGAGGCACACAAAAGGAGTGTGTTTGTGTCTTCAGCATCTCTCAGCGGGCCCGGGACTCGCCTTCATCTGGCGGATTCCCGGCCCCTCTTGGCAGGAAGCCGTCAGAGAGTATTCTCTCTCCGATGGAGGGGAAACATCCTCTTTATCTTGCACATCAGTGGGAGTATGCGGGGTACTATGTGTGTGTGTGTGTGTGTGTGTGTGTGGATGGAACTCTCCGGGAGAGAGCGCTGAAAAGGCGGGATGCATTTACTGCCATTTCCCCATGAGAGACCTTCATTAACCTTTAACCTACTAATTAAACACACCAAAGTAGCCCTAATGGGTCTTTGGCAGCAATGCAACAAGCAGGAAATTAAATGATTCTTACATTAGCAATGAATGAGCCTCCAGTTGGCACTACAGCAGGCTTGGTCTCCAAGGGGGGCAGGGGGCAGGGGGTGGGGGGGCAATGGTGTTATTTACACTGCATTATGTGCCATTAAGTGGCTGTGCTCAATTAAAGAAGCAGCCTCCATAGTTTTAAAATGATGCATCAAGGCAAAGCAAAACATCGAATCAAAGATCCTCTATATCAGTGATTCTCAACTGCTCACTCCGTCACCAAACTGAGAATTATTTTAATTCATTCATTCATTCATTTTCTACCGCTTATCCTCACGATGGTCGCACACACCCTGGACTGGTGGCCAGCCAATTACAGGGCACACATAGACAAACAACCATTCACACTCACATTCATACCGATGAACAATTTGGAGTCGCCAATTAACCTAGCATGTTTTGGGAATGTAATGCTAATGGTTTAATTTCATTTGAACATGCATCAGATTACAATTGAATGCATCACATAATCAGTTCACAGTTCCACATGTCCAAAAGGAGTAGGAAGAAGCAAAGCTTATTAAATCCTACCCCTCCATCTGGTAATTTTACAATCAGTAACTGTTACATTTGTTCACTTCCTGCTTTCCTAATATAATGTATTTTTTATTATTTCTTTTATTAATTTAAATTTTTATTTATTTATTTATTTTATTATGTATTTGACACTTTTTTCCTAATATAGAAAAACTTTTTAATGAATATTTTTGACTATAATAATAACATAATAAATACAAATAATAAAATTCATGCTGCTTTTTTAATTTTCAGTTATTTCTACTTCTAAATTTACTCTAAATTATGAGTATGTAATTAACTTACTCTTAATTATGACTTTATCATAATATTTTGACTTTATTCAGTACATCAGTTAACTGTTACATTTGTTCACTTCCTGCTTTCCTAATATAGTTTTTTTTTTTAGTTTTTTGTTTGGTTTTAATTTTATTTTATTAATTATGTATGTGGGAGATGCAAGATATGTGAGACATATATCCCAATGTGGAAGGAAACCGGAATACCTGGAGAAAACCCACGCATGCACGGGGGAAAACATGCAAACTCCACACAGAGATGATTATTTTAATGATAATATTTAATTATTTTAAAGGGACTGTCTTCAACACAGTCTCTTTACAGCGCATTCTACTCCAGCAGATATCTGCAGCGGTCTCGGACGGACGCACGTTAAAGTCTCCACTCGAAGTACTTACATGAGCTTGACAAAATGGCTGAAATGTTTATCCAGAGACGAGATTAGTTGGACACACCTTTCTGTATTTTTAATCGTTGAAGCAATTGGTTGTCACAAAGCTCGGCTCGGCTTCAGTCCACCCACTATAAGAGTCAAAAGACTCAAAAGTAAAGACTCAAAAGTATATCCTACACTCGGGTCCCACCCTTGCAGGGGTGGGACCGTTCTCCTACGTGTAGCAGTGGTGTGTCTGCTTCTATCTGCTTCACATTCTGTGAGGTGCATTAACAGAAATTTTTACTTCTTTTTCCCAGACAAAGACATCGGACTAACCGAAAACTGCTCCCGGCCCACTAGATGTTCCTCTGTACGACAGGAACACTGTGCTGTTGGTAAGGAGCTAACATCTGGCATCTTCCTTCAAAATAAGTTTGGTGTGTGCCCATGCAACAAGCAGGAAATAAAATCATTCCAGCATCCAGTTGGCAGTACAGCTAGATTTGTCCCCAGCGGCTGCGTTGACAGAGGGAGGGGGGGGGGGGGCAAACAGGGGGTGGAATGGTGTTATTTACATGCATTATGTGCCATCAAGTGGTTGTGCTCAATTAAGGAAGCCAGCAGAATGGTTTTAAGTCTCGCTAATAGGGTGTAATTCCTTTTGTATCCATGCGCAACAGCGCTACGGAGGAACCAGAGGGGGGGCAAATCCGTATCATCAGCAAAAACAATGCTTCAATTAAGCAATTAGCGGGGAACAAACTGGGCAGCGTTCCAAGGCACCGTGCCAAGGGGGCTTGTCGCTTTCATTACAGCCACATCAAACGCACACAGAGCGGGAAAGAGGCGGCGGCGTTGTGTTGGGCCAGATGTGCTTTTTCGAGGCCACATGTTCGGTCAGGGCGGAGGAAGAGGATGAGGAGGAGGGGGTGTGCGAGTGCCAGCTGCTGCCAGGAAGAGGGGTGGCAGGATGGCGGCCTCTTCGCTGCCATCTGATTAATTAAGACTTGAAAGGGGCCCAGTGGCAGCAGGGTTTTAATTGTGGTAATTGGGGTTAATAAGGTGCCATTACACGCACTGATCACAAGTATTGTTTCAAGCAGACGGCCAAATTGAGCGAGGTTAAACACCGGCACGGTGGGGGGGGGGGGGGGGGGCTTGGCATCGGTACATGCATGTTAACAGCATATTGGGACTTGGGGGGAGTGCATCTATTTGGGGGGAATATGTATGATTTGGTTTATTTAGGGGTGCATGGTAATCATTAAACCGATGATTATCATCATACCGATAAATTTGATCTAAATAAAAATAGCTTTAAAAAACACTGGGGGGATTATCTGTAAATCAAGCGTTCCTTTTTTCTCCTGCCTGTAACGTTAACATTCATGCGACATTACTATTGATAGCTGTACCAATTCCTTTGCGATGACGGTAGAAAAGTACACAAAAACGTTATCAACCACCTGAAAAGTGCATAAAACTTGCAAGCGTGGTGTCATACCAACTGCACCGCATCATGTGTCTAAATATTGATCCACTCTGATTCTCTGGTTCGAATGATCCCGAGTTCAATTCCACCCTCGGCCATCTCTGTGTGGAGTTTGCATGTTCTCCCCGTGCATGCGTGGGTTTTCTCCGGGTACCCCGGTTTCCTCCCACATTCCAAAAACATGCTAGGCTAATTGGCGACTCCAAATTGTCCATAGGAATGAATGTGAGTGTGAATGGTTGTTTGTCTATATGCGGCCTGTGATTGGCTGGCCACTGGACTGGTCGGGAAAGTCAGTATTACATGTTATCATGAATGTGCCTGTTAGTTCACGGTGACAGCATGTACATAAAACCGGAAAATATGCAGGTAGGTTGCACGGCGATCAAGTGGTTAGCGTGCAGACCTCACAGCTAGGAGACCCGAGTTCAATTCCACACCCGGCCATCTTTGTGTGGAGTTTGCATGTTCTCCCCCGTGCATGCGTGGGTTTTCTCCGGGTACTCCGGTTTCCTCCCACATTCCAAAAACATGCTAGGTTAATTGGCGACTCCAAATTGTCCATAGGTATGAATGTGAGTGTGAATGGTTGTTTGCCTATATGTGCCCTGTGATTGGCTGGCAACCAGGGTGTACCCCGCCTCTCGCCCGAAGACAGCTGGGATAGGCTCCAGCGGTATGGAAAATGAATCAATGAATGACTTTTTTGAACATAAATACGTTGGTACAACATTAAAAAATGAAAAAGATGATAATGAATTGTGCAATAATAGCCCTTTAAGGGTAACCATAACGGGGGTGTAGCTCAAGGTGAAAAAGGGTTTGACACCCCTGATTTAGCATCTTCCTGGACCACTTGAACCAGGAATGTACACAAGTGAAGAGTATGTACATGAAATCGCGTATTCTATAAACTCCCAGTCATACTTTGATATAATTTAGAGGATACTAGTGTATCTTTCAGGCGGGACATTATCGCTCCTCTCAGTCATTGTAAAAAGTTGTTGCATAGAAAACAATGCAACATCTCCAGCTGAGTGATTTGAGCAGTGGAAGGTCTTCTTCACCTGCTGACAGTCAGCACAGAGAAGGAGACGGCTCGCTCCTGATGTCCTATAGCTTCCTGTCAAGTTGCCCGATGGTGAGACGGAGGGATGCCAGGCCAATTAATCAAAGTCAGCTATGGCTGGATGCCTGGAGTGACTCACACACAAGCACGCACACATGCACACACATACACACTCGGCTACTGTAGTGTATTTCAACATAAACACACACACACACACGAAAAAAGTAGTCCTATTCTTATCAACGGGATGCAAAAGCACCTCTGTCTCTCCCCATGCGCCCTCAAAACGCACATATCATCTCCCTCGCTCCTCTTCAAATCTGCCAAAGCGGCACTTTTGCAGAAAACGAGAATTTAAAGGATTTTGCCGTCACTTGATGTATCGCCAGACATGGCGTAGTTGCTCACCTCTGCACTTTTTATGCTCATTTGCACTACTGGGGACACACTTGAGAGATGTTTTGGCTACACGATTACGTGTCTCATACAAAACCACATGTGCAGACCTACAATCAAGTATAATGTCAGTCATTTGTCAAAATAATGGGAATATGAAAGCAACTTTAAACTGTGAGCTTTGAAATGATGGCAAAAATGCAACATTTTTAAGGTAACATTTTGTGGCCACTTTTGGCAGCACCTGCTTTCACTGCCTTTTGGATATCATGTTGCTTGAGAAAAATAAAATAGTTCATAAAATGAATTTCCTTCAGAAATGATCACATTTATCTGTCCATATATCACTATATTGACAGTTACTATGGTACACATAATGTCATTGTATGGTCATATCACCTCGTACTTCGGTACGAGACAAAAAATAAAAAATAAAAAAACTGTATTATGGAAAGCAGGAAGTGAACAAATGTAACAGTTACTGATTGTAAAAGTACCAGATGGAGGGGTAGGATTTAATAAGCTTTGCTTCTTCCTACTCCTTTTGGACATGTGGAACTGTGAACTGATTATGGGATGCATTCAATTGTAATCTGATGCATGTTCAAATGAAATTAAACCATTTCCATAAATAAAACCATTACATTTCCATGCAAGGTGTAGCTAAAAACAGGAAGTTGCTGTTCCCTTTGACGCTGTCATACTTATTTATATATACTGTTCACACTTTCCGTCCATTATTTTCTATGCCGCTGATCCTCATTAGGCTCGCGGGTATGCTGGAGCCTATTCCAGCTGACTTCAAGCGAGCACCCTGGACACCCTGTTTTTGGAATGTGGGAGGAAACGGAGTACCCGGAGAAAAAACACATAGATGCCCAAGTGGAGAACCCACGTCTTCCTGATCTCCTGACTGTGTGGTACATGCTAACCACTCGACCACCGTGAGGCTACTGTAACGTTTTGTCCTTGGTAAAGAGATACACCACATCTCGTGGTACTTTCTACCGATATGGTACCAATAACAGACTGTAACTGTAGTTTGTGCACACCTAAGAAGAGGTAAGAAGAACTCAAAGGTGCACTGTATTTGGGCACATGTTCCGAGCAGCCGATGTGATGCCATGGAGGTAGATCTTTGACACTTTCTAAGGAAATAGCTTTTACATAATAAAAAACATATATATGAATATACTTGAGTTTGACACCTGTCCATTCAGGCCAATCATAGCAACGCTCAAATACCACGCCAGCATGTTTGTGACCAGCATCGGAACAATCTGGTATTGTTTCATACGGATTTCTGGAAAAGAATCCACATCCTCAAATAGAAGTGGAGGGTGAAGTTTGACCTTTAAAAGGTCAAAAATACATCAAGTGGTTTTAAAGACGACTACATCTGCTCCCTATGGTGCTCCCTCCCTCCAAGGACACAGGAAGCTTTAATGGCGTCTGCAGGGAGTCGGCATTTAGTGCATTTGCGCCACTGAGGTTGGACCGGTCACTTTGTTTTTGCTGTGTTGTACAACGTTGTACAAGCTGCCATCTTTTGTTGAGTCCCCTTGTTGGATTGCTACAAAGCTAAGCTCGGATGCCGCAATCACCCTCCTGTTGCATCATGGGAAGTAAAAATGCACAACTTTTTTCCGCACCTCTTGAGCTCAAGCAGCGGAACAATAGCTGGAGATGGAGTGGGGTCCTGCACAACACACAATGACCTTTAAAAAAGACAATATGCTAATAAATAGCAGTGGCGAGGGCGCCTAGGCACTCCACACAAAGGGACCTTGGGAAACGGGCAGCGTTTTAATCAGGTACGACTTTTTTTTTCTCTTTTTTTAAAAAGAGCCCGTGGCCACATAATTGATCCCAAAAGGTAGGTCCTCCTGCAGAACCTTGGGATGACGTTCTGTTACTATAAAGAACTAATGGCGCTCTTTGTTTTGCACTCCGGGAGGATGGATGGAAGAAAGAAGCGGAGGGGCGGCGGCGGGGGGGTTTAAATCTACTATATGTTCTCTAAAGGCCACAAATGGTGAGCATTTTAATGATGGAAATGTTTTGATGTTTGACACCAACCGAATATGGAAAAAAAGAGAAAAGGTTGAGTGTGTTTAGCCCCTCCAGTGACGATGCATAGGCAAAACGACTGAATCAGTGTTATTACTGACTCGGCTGGAAACAATTGAGTCCTTTTAGGCAAAAACCTGCCTGGAGATGTGAGAATAAGTCAATGTATTTAAATTATATTATTATACAGAATGGACAGTCCCTCCAATTATAGCATTGACAATAGAAACTGCTTGGTTTCATCGGTTGACCTTAGTGGAGTAACCATGATTTCTGCTTGTATAAATGGTCAAGTGGACTCCACGATCAGGAGTTCTGATAAAACTTCCCCAAACTGCTACCACTATCTAATTGAATACCAGGTTACGAGTACATTTGGAGTATTCGCCACCCTAAAACCATGACCATGACCCTCCCTTTCCAGTACAAGCACTGATTTCCAGATAAAAATGATATAAGCGAGCAGGGAGTCCGCCATCGGTTCGCAACGTCTGCCAGTAGTTGTCAAAACAACCGCAACGTAAACACACGTGAACCCTTGGCAAAACTAGGATGGGGGGGACACGTCTGGGCTTAAACTGTGGTCTGCGCTGATTACAGGCTTGCAAGATGCTGCTGATTCCGTCAGAGCCAAACATGACAAGGAGGCGGGATCATCTGACTCGCAGCTGTCAGGAGAAACCACTATATGTCGCTCCTGGCCTCTAGCTTAGCTTTGAAACTCTAAACAAATGCAGGTTCTCAAGTTCCCTACTCTGAAATGTGTCTTAGGTAAACTTGTGTATGTGTGTGTGGTGGTTTTGAATGTCTGCCCCCCCCCATATAACCGAGGGAGGCGATGTGTGGAAAATAAATCACGTAATTGCGTTACACTTTCCAACGACACTGCACGGAGATCATCTTTCCCAGCTGGGTAAACACATCGCACGCGGCGCAAACATCCAGTTAAATGTGAAATATTACACCGATCAAAGCGTGATAGCAGCCGGTAACACAAAGAAAGCAAAAGTGAAGCCAGACGAGACCAAAGACACACTACAGTAGGGCTTTCCATCATGGATGCTTGGTCAATTCTCTGATATGTGTAAGTACGTTTGGGCTGAAAGTAACTAAAAAGCTTTAGAAAACCTCGTAAAAATTTGATGTTGACACTTACAAGCTTATAAACTGGACAGACAATGCAAATTTAAGACAAAACTGCTGTAGAAATATATTGAAATGTAGTACAAGAAGAATAGCAGCAATACTAATGGTGAGTATGCTAACAGCACCCACTTGATCTATCTTGTTAACATGGGAACCTCACACACTTTACCTGATAGGTGCTAAAGTGCTAAATCCCAATGTGAAATGCTAAATGCTAACAGTCAAGACTTGAGCACAGGAAGCACAAAAGCTAAATATTTCTAAGGATTATAGTACATTGTCGTCAAGTAGCATATATATTATGAAATTGGATAACATGCTAACATTTGGTATGCTAACAGATGAGAGTGTGAGTATAGACAGGGCTAAAAACAATCCGTAAGGATTATATAGCATGTCCTACTGCTGTAAGATGCTAACAATGCTAACAAAGCATGTGCTAGCAGCCATCTTTGTTAACATGGGAACATCATACGCTTTACCCGACAGGCGCTAATGTGCTAAATCCAAATGTGAAATGTAAAATGCTAACAATACATTGTAGTCAAGTACCATTTCAAATATATTACGAAATTGGATAACATGCTAACATTTGGTATGCTAACAGATGAGAGTGTGAGTATAGAAAGTGCTAAAGACAATCCACAAGATTATATAGCATGTCTTACTGCTGTAGCATGCTAACAATGCTAAAAGAGTGTGTGCTTAGCAGCCATTAAGATGGGAACATCACACGCTTTACCAGACAGGTGCTAAAGTGCTAAATCCCAATACGAAATGCAAAATGCTAACAGTCAAGAGTGGAGCACAGGAAGCACAAAGGCTAAATATTTCTAAGGATTATAGTACATTATTTCTAGTTATTATAGTACAGTGTAGTCAAGTACCATTTCAAATATATTAGTAAAGAAAGCGCTAAAGACAATCCATAAGGATTATATAGCATGTCCTCCTTCTGTAGCATGCTAACAATGCTAATAGAGCATGTGCTAGCAGCCATCTTTGTTAACACACGCTTTACCAGACAGGTGCTAAAGTGCTAAATCAAGTTTGAAGTGTCATGAGGCAAAGATGCTAAATAATAGCAATATAGCAGCATGAAAACAAAAAGGCAATCCATCAGGATTATCTATCATGCCTTGGTAGCCAAATACTATGTCAAAAACAATATATAGAGCCTAATAATGTGAGTTTTGACGGTGTAATGCTAAGGGTTTTAAGGATTAAATTCCAATGCTAACAGTCTGTATGCTAACCTGTAACAATACACAGAAAGTACAGAACGTGCTAAAGTAGGAAAGGGAATATGGTGTTCATTAGAAATGTTCTATCAACCTGAGAGTTAGCAGGGTAAAAGCCATATTATTTTCATTGTAACAATTTTTGTATGAAATGACACTAAATGCTTGTGATTCTTCTTTGATTATGATCCATTGTTTTACAGCAGACTGATTTGTTAGCGTCTTAAACTAGCACATGATTAATGGACACTATGGTCAGATTAATTGTCAAAGGTAATTGTCAAATTGATAATCAAAGGACAAAGCCAGCTTTTAGCCAAGGCTTCTACCTCGCCCGCCATCAAATATCAAATCCCATCGCTATACTTAATTGGCCAATATGAAGCCAAAGCATTGGAGGCTAATTCAAATGTCTTTCTCCGCGATGGATATGTGCAATTGTCCTCTTTTCCTCTGTTTTAATTTAATGCCACTCGGTGTATGTGATTGGCTCGGCGTCGCCACCTCAGCCAAGCGGGGTCACCCGCGCCATCACGCGCCGTAATTGAGTAGTTAGCGGCAATTTTCCTTACCCTGATTCCCATCTGCGAAATCCGAGGCCGGCATGGCAAGTAGCACATTACTACATAGCAGGCGCTTTTGTGGCAAAAGTGGAATAACATTGTTTCGGCAGTTTGGGAAACTTCCCCAACACACACTGATACACACAACACACACACACACAGTGATGACGTGTCATTAACATATAGATAATTAGCTGCTCCCATCATCGCACCCCCGCCCTTCAACACCCTAATCCCCCTGACAAAGCCTTTTGACGAGTGCTATCACAAACACCACGTTGATGCCGCCGCCCTTTCTTTCACTCATTCATTATGAGTGAGATCAATTATTACCTATTGTTCTAATTTGTTTTGGCGCCAATTGGTTAATTTACAATGACACATGTCCATCGCAAGGAAAATGAATAAAGGACCGGGGTCAAACTGTCACCGCCGCTATCGCCGTCTTTAGAGGCCATCTTGTTTGGCTTATTCACCGTGACGCACTTCCTTTCATCGCGAGAAGCAAGATGAAGGCGGCGGGAGGATTTACGACGACGTAATCCACCGGCGGCGCCTGCTCCTTGTGTATGTTCTGCGAGAGGAGGCCCGGGCGGAGCGGTAAACTAATGGAGCGGGTGGCGCGCTAACTCCAACTGTGAGAATTACGACCATCTTAAAGCTGTTTCAGGGACAAAGATGAATATAAAATTAGGATCCGGATCACTAATGGCTGCTTTATTGCACTACAGGAGCTCATATCTCATTGCAAGTCTTCCAAAACGAAAAAGAAAACCTGTTTTTGAGCAAATATGATGCATTTTGTAATTACTTTCATGCACTACATCAAAAAGTGCAGTAATAATACTTGTAATATAATCGTCCTAATGTGTGTTTCATTCATTATTGATCTGATGATGTGTTCATGACAACCTCCGACGGGGAGATTCAAGGTTTTCATTACAGAGACGGCAGCCCAAACAAAAGATAATTAACATGAAGAGGGGACGTAGCAGGACCAATCCCCAACGCCTCCCTTGTCTGACGTCATCATCCACCCCCTCCTGGATGCTCCACGCCGCCGCCGGTCAAACAACATAATTACTAAGACCTAGAGGAGGAGGAGGAGGAGGGGGCGGGATTTAATTTATCCTCCTATATATCTCATTTCTCCTCTTTCAAACTATCGTCTCATCTCAAGCTTCGTGTCTGGAGATCTGAACACACACCCTGCAGGTCGAAGGTGCTTTGAACGGAAGGGAAAACATGACAAAATGATTTAATTGTGCACGCCAATCAAGCGGATCTGACAGAGGTATCACATTTATGTTCATAAATATTCATATGATGACCTCCAATATAAGTATTAAGCCTGGGATCCGCAAACAGAAAATATATGGGATCTCCTTCTACGGTTTTGTAAGAATTCACACTATTTTACGTTCAAAGGGACAATCTTTGCAGCAAAATTAGTCTTCTGAATCCAAAATGCTAATGCTAAATGAAAAGTGTCACAAAAATGGCCGACATGAGAGTACAAATGCTATATCATGCAAATAGTACTGATAAAAAATATATAATCTTGTTAATTTTGTTAATGGCTCACATGATAATCAACATTTAAATTTTTCCACATTTTCCACAAAGATGGCTGACGTGACACTATAAATTCTATATTAAGTCAACAATACCCAAAAATGGCATTCAACCATCATCAATGTTTCTGCACATTTTATGTCACAGCTAAATATAAAAATTTATTAATTTAAGCCTTAACACCCCAAAAATGCACACCGGCAACTGTTTCATCAACGTATTCCACCAAAATGGCTGACATGACACCATAAATTCTATGCTACATAAGCAGGACCAATAAAACGCATTAATTCATTTTCTACGTTTCAAGTTGTAGCTGAATATCAAAATTATTTTAATGAACCCCGAAAAACACAAGAAAATAACACTGGCAACTGTTTGTTTCCACAAAAATGGCTGACACGACACTAAATATTATGTAAACGGTGCTGATAAAAGGCATTGAATACCTTGACAGCAGAATAGTAACATTGATTTAAACTTGTGATGTCTCCTGCAGTGTATTCCACAAAAATGGCCGGCGTAACACATTCATTCATTCATTTTCTACCACTTATCCTCACGAGGGTCATGTGAGTGCTGGAGCCTATCCCAGCTGTCTTCGGGCGAGAGGCGGGGTACACCCTGGACTGGTGGCCAGCCAATCACAGGGCACATATAGACAAACAACCATTCACACTCACTTTCATATCTATGGACAATTTGGAGTCGTGCATGTTTTTGGAATGTGGGAGGAAACCGGAATATCTGGAGAAAACCCATGCAGAACATGCAAACTCCACACAGAGATGGCCAAGGGTGGAATTGAACTCGGGTCTCCTAGCTGTGAGGTCCTGCGCGCTAACCACTCAACACAAAAATTGCAAAATCATATAAACATTGCTGATAAAACCCCTTGACCTTTTCCATATTGTATGTTACAACTTCTTTTTGTTTTACATATTCCACAAATATGGCCGCCATGCCGCAACAAGGATAATAAATTAAACTTGTGAGCCTGATTATCTTTGCAAAATCTTTGCCATCGGAAGTCCTGACATGGTACAGGTGTACCTAATGTTGCGGTCAGCGAGCCACAGGTCAGTCACAGGTGGAGGCATGCCCACCGAAAGCTCTGCAACAGTCGTCTGCGACTGTCTCCTCGCCACCGAAAGCCAAGTATTTTTATTAAGGAGTGGGGACAGCATTCATTTTTTAAAACCTCGTCAATAAAATATCATACGGTCGCTCCACATTCCTCAGAATTATAATGACATAAATATTTAAATTTAAATGCATTCCGCGCACGCCGCTTTTTCTCTTCTTCATGACGGCATCAGATCTCATTTTCTACTTAAGCTCCTCCATCATGTTTATGCATATCCACATGCATGATACATATCTCACTTTCTTTCTTTTCTTTTTTTTTTAAAGCTTCTTAATGCGGGCCAGATAATTTTGCTTGACTTTAATGGGGAATGACTCCTCATTGGCACGCTTTTCTCTTTTACGACAAAAATAAAAAATATATGATCAAATGACCCTTTCATGTGGAGCAGAGGCTGTTTTTGAAAGTTGGCCATCGCTGGCGAGTAAATAGATCAAAAAAAAAAGAACTGCAACTTTGGATCCCACAGTAGTTTTGAAGCATTCAGTAATTGGACACATTTAATTGATATCCCTCAACATTGTAATTAAGATGCAGGGGGAGAAATCTTGCGCAAGGGGGGGGGGGGAAGCAGATCGTGTGGAAATCCTGTTAAACGAGTGAATAGCTGATGCAAGACCGTATTGGTAATGTTAACGTGTAGCATCATGTTCCATCACTTAGTCCTTATGAGGCAAGAATGGACCCTTGTGATCTATCTCGCTTATCTATCTATGGCTTCCTTCCCTGCCGCATGTCTTTTCCTGATGTGCCGCACGACAAGACGTCTCGCTTGGACTTCCAGGACGACACTAATTGAGGAAGACGTTAAAAACTCACTGCTGTCAGTCCAGATCTGTGCTTTGTAAAGATTGGAAATACATTTTCCAGATCTCATGACTGGTGATGCGCAACGGCGGTATTTGTAGTGTGACTTAATTTTAGATGCACTGATATGAGAAAATGAAGACTAATGTCATGTTGGATTGTAATCACATGCAAATATGAGCCATACGGCTCGGTATGATGGGTAAACAACATCGTGATATATTAGTGCTACCTGTTGAGCTTTGAAAAAAAACTAATGGAATATAATAATTCGCAAAAATGACATTTCTAGTTCATAGTACCAGCCATGACAAACTAACTCACCGCTCAGCCTCATTTCCGGAACTGACGTCATTGGCGTGACACCTCTCCGCTAAAGTAAAGTAAGCCAGATAGTTATCATTCCAAAATGTCGAGTTGCTGCTGGATGTTCACAGTAGAGAAATGTTTAATACAACAATGAGTGAACCAAGTGCAGCGAACTAGAAGCAGATGGACGCCCACCTCCAGTTCTGTTCATGTTCTGTCAATGACAACCACTTCGTAGGAACACCTTTACATGAAGCCTTTGGCTCGAGACTATGATATAAATCACAAATACTGATATAGTTAATCTTCAAACAGTTAAAATAATGCATAAGGCTAAAAATAACCAATTCGCTGAATGTACTGCAAAAAAGGTCAGTAAGGATAATTCATAATGCCGCCTACAGAGAACATACTAACTCCTTATTTCTAAAATCAGAAATACTTAAACTTGCTGATATAGTTCATCTTCAAACAGCTAAAATAATGCATATGGCTAAAAATAACCAATTACTTAAAAATGTCATCCAATACTTCTCTACAAGAGAGGAGAAATATGATCTCAGGGAAGAACTAAATTTGAAACACTTCTATGCTAGGACTACGTTAAAAAGGCATAGCATTTCAGTATGTGGAATCAAACTATGGAATGGACTGAGTAAGGACCTCAAACAATGCACAACGATGAGCCAATTCAAGAAACAATACAAGCAGTTGATGTTTGCTAAATACAAGGATGAAGAGTCTTCAACCAGTCATGATGTGCTATATATATACATCACTATATTGACACTTACTATGGTACCCATTATGTCATTGTATGGTCATATCACCTTGTACTTCGGTACGAGGTACATTATAAAAAAAAAAAAAAAACCTTAAACTGTATTATGGAAAGCAGGAAGTGAACAAATGTAACAGTTACTGATTGTAAAAGTACCAGATGGAGGGGTAGGATTTAATAAGCTTTGCTTCTTCCTACTCCTTTTGGACATGTGGAACTGTGAACTGATTATGTGATGCATTCAATTGTAATCTGATGCATGTTCAAATGAAATTAAACCATTACCATATAAATGCATTTTCTGCCGGTACACAGGAAACGGAGAACGATCACTTTGTGAATGTTGGCACAAGAGAGGAAGTCTTGTTTACATATTGTCTTCTAAACACTATTCCACTATAGTGACAAGACTGTAAAGCATTATACATGTTTAGACGACGATGGTTGGCAGCAGTGATGGCGTAATGGTGTAATTCCATAAACGGGTTATGAAAATCCCTTTTACGCTCATTAAGAAACCCATTTAAAACAATAATTGAAGCATTCTGTGTCTTCAAGGCGACCAATCATCATCTCCATGTCTAAACACAAAAGTCCATATTCTGCAACTTCTCTATTTCATCCTCCTCGGAAACTATTAACACATATTATAATCAACAACTAAAGATTATAAAGAATATATTTAGATGTGACCTTTAAAATGGACCATGGTGGATCGGGCAGGTCAATAAATAGCGCTGTTCTTCCAGGTAAGCATGGCATCAGGCTGCTATACGGAGCTGAACGCCATGACAAGAGGCTAAAGAGGGGCCGAGCAACACCAAAGAGACTAGATCAATTCCGATCTCCTTGATCCCGTGACCCCCCAGAGTCCTGAGAGAGAGAAAGAGAGAAAGGAAGTCTCAGACGAGTGTGACGATGCTGGGTGACTTTGAAGTCGGTTCGGGAGACGGCGGTTGCTACTAGCTAAGTGTGTGTGTGTGTGTGTGCCCCCTGGTGTGTGTGCCGGGCCTGTGGAGAGGACTGGGAGGGTTTGAGGTAAATGACGGTAACAGAGTCGCATCCGTAGATAGAACAAGAGACAGAGGCCTGCTTGTTTGTTGTCTGGCTAACGAGCTCTCGGGGTCCATTAATGAGAGGACTGCATCCATTACCATCATCATTTCAAAAGGACGATCCTGGCTCTAAACACACACACACACACACACACACACACACACACCATTTCATCAGCATCATGCAGTGGGGGTTCTACGCACAAAACTTCACTTTGTAGTACGGTTCACTCGTGTAAAACATGTATTTATACTGCTTTAGAAAACTAACTAATGTGGGTGTACGTGTTACTTGTTTTAGTACACGGGTGTCTTTTGTTTGAATTGGCAAAAATGGAAAAATGCAAAAATGCAAAGATGCGAGCATCTGTGGAACACAGGTGGCAGCGACGCTCATATAATGACTCCATCTTCATCGCATACACATGAATGGATAGGCAACAGCGTACGGTCTGATTCTGATGAGAATTGGGCTCACGAACACAAGAGTGGGATAAGTCACCGTTGATGCACTACACTTAATTACAACTTAATTACCAAAAATCTCAACTATCCTTTTAAGTCGCTGTGTGATGAGTTTAGTGTTCTTGGTAAAACTCCACCCTCAGTCAGACCTCCTGACATTTCCAATCGGTTGACTCACTGATAGCTTGTGAACGGCTCTTGCCAAAAAAAAAAAGTAGTAGTAGTTTAAAACTGGGCTGCACGGTGGAGGGAGTGGTTAGCACACAGGCCTCACAGCTAGGAGTTCAATTTCACCCTCAGCCATCTCTGTGTGGAGTTTGCATGTTCTCCCCATGCATGCGTGGGTTTTCTCCGGGTACTCCGGTTTCCTCCCACATTCCAAAAACATGCTAGGTTAATTAGCGACTCCAAATTGTCCATAGGCAGGAATGTGAGTGTGAATGGTTGTTTGTCTATATGTGCCCTGTGATTGGCTGGCCACCAGTCCACGGTGTACCCCGCCTCTCACCCGAAGACAGCTGGGATAGGCTCCAGCACCAACATGACCCTCGTGAGGATAAGTGGTAAAAAATGAATGAATGAATGTGTTACGCTGGCCATTTTTGTAGAATACGCTACAGGAAGAGTTGCTAATCCCCACTAGATTAAATCAATGTTACTATTCTGCAGCACTGTTTCATAATTTTAGTGTTATGTCAGCCATTTTTGTGGAAACAAACAGTTGCCAGTGTTAATTTTTTGTGTGTTTCAGGGTTCATTAAAATAATTTTGATATTCAGCTACAACTTAAAACAACTTAAAGCAACCCAGCACCACAGATAGATTGCGGTCTTGTGGGAAACACTGCAACACATTGAAGATAATAGAGAGATACTAAGGGGGTCCAATGTGCAGCAATTAAACTATACGCACATACAGTATGTACCTACATCACATTGACATTACTGATAAAAGACTGCATCTTTATATGTGCTGTATGGGGTCCTTACTGTATAAAACAATTTGGTCACCCCTGCCTGTCTGGAGGCATGAAAGAAAAAAAAATGCATAATAGCATGAAGGCAGCAGACGAGGACATATTCCATTTTCATTGCCTTCCCCACCTTTTGCGGCGCGCCATCAAAGGACCAATTAAGGTGCCAGTGAAGGCCGTCAAGGTTGCACTGGAGGTCCTGTCAGCCCTGCCCTCACTGCTGCTGACACCGGTGACAAGGACCTCTTACTGCCTGCTTGACACCGTCGCTCACCCCCACACTTTCCCCAAAAATATGCATTTCTTGAAATATGCTTCTTTTTTTAACATCTTTGCACTGCCTTTGCACAGTATACAGTCCAAAACTATTTTTAAAAAAAACAAGAAGTCCAAAGTATCATGGTGGGATACAGGTAGAACTACTACATATTTTATATAGACAGCCAGAAAGCAAGACTCCTTCATCTAGTTTGATAACTTCTTGGCTGCACCGCCGCTCCACCCCGCATCTCCGCCCACTCTCACACACCACCTCTTTGGAATTACTGAAATGTTAACGCGCCTCGGCTGCCTTTGATATTTAAGAAAAGGGTACAGATGTGCCGGGCGCCGTGGCCCAACTGGAAATGCAGGAGCTTTAATCTCACTCTTTGTCATGCTCCAAAGAGAACCACCTCGCTGTGTGTTTTAGTTTTTCTTTAGTTGGGTTCATGCGTACGGTTCGGCAGTCCTGCGTGCCCTTTTCTGCTCACATTTAAAAAATATATATATATTTTAAAAAATGACATTTATTAAGGCGACATGTCTTGAAAATGCAAACAAACTTCCTGTATTGCTGCCCTGGCACTCGTGCACCCAGAGGACAACAATGATAGCGTGGCACAAAGACAGCCAATCCACTCCCCGCTCCGACGTCCTCCTCTGGTATCTTTCTAGTGCAGTGGCCTCCGTTTACCACCATAACCCAAATTAGCAGGGCAGGCAATATCCTCTCCATCGTGCCACACTTTTAAGAGAGTGTGGGGGGTGGGGGGAGGTTGCAAATGTGGCAGAATTTCCTCCCTGACTCTGTGACAGCGCTATCTGACAGCGTTTTACATCTCCCCCTGCTCTCCCCTCACTCCACTCGGCTGTCAGACAAAGAAATTAATACCCCCAGTGACTGTGTTTTAATTAAGCAATTTCATGCAAATTACACATTTTAGATTGTCAAATAATATACTGCGCAAAATTGTAGGCAGGCTGATCTGATATGCATGGAGTGTTATTCTTCCAGGCACTGTGCATACATGGAAAATGAACAAAAATGCTAATTTCTAATCTATTATGCAAACAGTGGAGATACTTACGCAGATTTGCACGCCGTTCCCGCTTAAATGCGCCTCCTAAATTCTACGACTCGATTGCTCTTTCTATTGCTTTTTTTTTTATTTGCCTATATTACAGTGATATTGTTCCACTTTCCAAGCGTGTTCTTACAAGCTGTAGCATTTGAAAAAAAAATAAAAATACGATATGGAGCACATGCAGGTTTAACAGAGCTCATTGACAGTGAATAATTAGGAGCAAATAATTTGACACCTAAAATAAAATGAAATATTCTCGTTTCTAATGAAACACAGCTAATATTAGTCATCAACACATCTTACCACCCCCATTAACTCAATTAACTTATTTGGATCGTGCATGATGTGCCGTATAATCGACTTGCTGGTTGGAAAGGGACTGAATGCTGCATTTTCCTCCAGCTGCCTAGGGGGCGCTGATGTTCAAATATGCTCCAAGTATTATATGCCGCCTTTTCCTGCTAAGACGTTGCAGGCCACGCCCCATGTTGCACACATGCACACATGTTGGTGAGGTTTGTTGCCACCTAATAATAGCAATTTGGCAATCGCCACATTTTGCGGATTCAGTTTCCCAATTTTTCAAAACATAAGTATTAGCTGTTTTGTGGTTGAATGCAGCCTATTTTTAGTACAAAATGATGTGTACTTTTTTGCCTAATTTAAATATTTTTAAGCATAATAGTAAAATAAACTAAAATACAAATGTAAGGCATTTTTATATATATATATATACACTGGTCATTAGGTATCTGTGATGTTACATTAAGGACACAATAGCCACAGCAAGAAGTACTACACAAAAACCAAATGTGAAAGAAAAAAAACAGTTTACATTATATCATATTTTCTTTTATTACAGCTACTATATTGGGTAATAGTATTAAAAAGATTATTATAGGGGTGTTAGATCATGTCTAGAGGGCTCTAATAATGTTAAAAACTCTATTTGGAAAATTGTAGACATGTTTTCTCTCATCTAACTACAAAATTATTTGGATTTTAAGTAAGGAATCCTACTTTGCCGGAATTCACTTATCACAGTCGGGTTTGGATGAAATGAACAGCAATAAACGAGGGACAACTGTACAATGACGACAAATTGTTGGTCATAGCTAATTCTGAATAAAGCCGTCTTCGTGCGTAAGTTAACTGAGCCTGGTGTTTCATCTAACGCTTATGATTGATCCTCCTGCCGGTTATTAAAGCTAGAAATAATACAAAAAGTCAGCAAAGTTAGCAGTAGTGCAGGACTTAACCAATGTTTGATTGCTCCTTCTGCTGGTTATTACAGCTAGAAATAATCCACTCAGTCAGAACAGTTGCCTGGTGTGACATATAACCATTTTGATTGATCCTCCCACCGTTTATTAATGTTATTAATGGAGTTATTCTCCAAAAAATCAGGGAATTTGCTATTGTGCCGTGTTGTATAATGAAGTGATGGTATGTAGAGGTGTTTGAGTACACAGACATGACACATATACTACAATATTTTCCTACTTTCCAAGCATATTCTTATGAAAGCAATATATGGAGCACGCATTGGCAGCTACGTATAGCTATGCACAGGTGGAAAAGACCTCATTGACAGTGAATAATAAGGAGCAACAAAGTTGACACCTAAAAAGAAATCTGCTTAAATATTCTCTTTTCTAATGAAACACAGCTAATATTAGTAATCCACACATCTTCCCCCCCATTAGCACAATGAACTTATTTGGAACTCATTATACTCCACAAGCCTTTCAGCACACTCCAATCGGTAATGATGACAAAATGAATATAACATTATACTTTATTATTATAGCCGCCTTGATTTAATCTCGGGTTGCCAGCGTATGAGTGTTCAGAAATGCCCCTCTTGGAAACGGCGGGTGTCAAAAGTCAGCGTGACATGCGTATCGACTCCAAAAAAGGAAAAAGAAAGAAAACCTTATTAACTGAAATCTCCAGGAGGGGCGCCTAGCCGTTTCTTTGTGATTCAAATCCATTTAATCAAAGGTTTGTTGCTATATGACGCCACTTAATTGTGTATATTACAGCATACACGCTGAATTGCCATCCATCCTGGAGTAGTCCCTCTATTCTCCTGGATGAGGAACAAAAAGTAAAAATAGCAGGATAAGAGGGGAAAGCAGACCTAATAGTAGGGTATGGGGGCTTGTGGAGGTGCCTTATGCGTATTCACAACCTGGTACCACAGTCGTACAGTACAATAATCAAACTATTTCTTTTGTACAGTACAATGGAATTGGAGTAAATAAAGGAAAGCAGAGTTTGAAGTAAACTATTTTCCTATAGCTAAAATAAAAGCTATTATTTTGGCAAAATGTTGCAATATGAAGACCTTCTCTTTACTTCTCTGCAAAAAAAGCAAATTTTCGCAGTTTTTTTTAGCTGAAACCACCCCATGTTTTACTGATGATTTATAAAGACCCCAAAAGGCTAGAAACAAACTCTTTCTGATGAAAGAAGACGATATAAAGGTATGCTTTTTCCACATTTCTGACCTATACATGCTGTTAAAATGTTGTATTTTTGTGTTAAACCATGCCAAAGTTTCACATAATGAGGTTTACACATTTGGAAATGAGCCCTGAAAGAAGTTTAGGATGGCTAAACTAAAGACTCGGTTTCATCACTGTGATCTGTGGAATAAATTAAAAACAGACCATGTTGGAATTTCAAAGAAATACAGCTGGAATAGGTGCAGATTCTGGAAGATCTAGAAAGCTTTCTGTGCGGGTTGTGGTGTGTAGCTTGCTCTATAGGAGTCCACAACTCAATACAATGGGCAGAAAAGGAGCATAATAGGTCCACTTTAAAAAGTATCATTGACAAGCCGAATTTTTTAAATAAATAAAATAAATTAATAAAAAATAAATAATAATAGTAAATAAAAATAAAAATAAAAATAAAAATAAAAATAAAAATAAAAATAAAAATAAAAATAAAAATAAAAATAAAAATAAAAATAAAAATAAAAATAAAAATAAAAATAAAAATAAAAATAAAAATAAAAATAAAATGTGGTTCGTATTTTAGTGAAAATTAACAATTTTATTTTAATGGCCTGTCTTGTCTTGATTTGAGTATAACCCTTTATACTATATGATATTATTCCAAAAATGTTTGTATTATTTATTCCAAGGTTTTCCAGGGAGGTAGGTCATGGACAAGGCTGGGAACTTTGGCAAATTTGTATCAGTTTTGCACCTGACACCAACTGTTGAACTTGTTAAATACATATGTGAATGTGTCTTGCTGGTCATTAATGCCGGAAATAATCCCAATAGAAATAGGAAAGTTGCATCTAGAGTGTGCACACTTGACACCTAAATTCCGATTTGTTTGACTAGTCTGAGCATGACTATGGCGTAATCACTTTGTTTGCGCCCCGAGTCAAAAAGTCAGGAAATCTGCAGAAACGGATCAGTTTGAGAGCATCACAAACAAACAGAAAGTGAGTGACAAACGAAGTGGGCCAACAAGGACAGTCATTGCCATTAAGATGCCCCAAACAAGCACCCGGCCTGGACAACAATCAGATCCCATTGTTGCGCTCTCTCATTAAGTCCGGCCGGAGGTAAGCCGATTGATCAGCAATTCATTCTCACCAGCGTTAAATCAATTCCGGGCGACATGAAAAGCCTCATTTTTTTAAAAAAGCAATTCAAAAGATTCATGAAATGCTTTGTAACGGCACATAATGTGCCTTGTTTGTGACTCAATGGTCAAACAAAATAAAAAGAAGCGGGGAGGGGGGTAATTGCCGCAGGAAAGGAAGTTCATTTAAATAAAGACAATAGAGTTTCTTTAATGCCGTCTATACCTGTTTCGCTTCAAGTCGCCTCTTTTCTTCTTGGCTGCTTTTATGGGCCACTCGCAATTCTAAAGCCATCCACTCCAAGATAAATGACGGCGCTCATAAAGCTCATCTACTTAAATGCTGCACACTAATTAACGTATAGCCTCGGTGGTACCTGCTGGTGCTGCACATCGCAAACAAACCCTATAGGCTATGTGTGTCACACCTAAGCGATCCATTACAGCTGGTATTGATTGACAAAGCCGCAACATAAAGTAATTATAATTGATTCCAGATGAGGCTCGCCATACACAGATCCTCCCTCATCCTCCATCTTACCGCTTGGAATCTGAATAGTGAGCGTGGGTAATTAGGTCACGCTGCTAAATTTTTAATGACCTCTGAAATCATATTCATGCTCACAGTGTGTCAGGTACAGCCAGCCCGGAGTGATACATCACCATTCCTATGACACCCACAGAAGGGTCCCAGCCATTTAATTGTGTGACCTTTTCGACCGAGAGCCACGGGGAAGGGTGGGCTATTTAGTGGGAGGATGAGCGCGTCATAATAAAACAGACGTTCCTCACGTGTTCGCATTGTGTGGTCAAGTCTGAGGTTGACGGGCGGGGAAAAGGTCAGACGTGGAGACAAACGCAGGGAACGTGCTGGTCTGTAATTTGCAATGACAGGTGATCATCCTCTACGTGATGGAACATCTATGCACATCCGGGTAGATGTGGGAAACGCATCGGATTTCATCTTGTTACCATTTGTTTCATGAGCATTGTTTACCATATCACATGGTATGTCTCATAGGTGCTGTACATCAGTACTCTATTTCCTGTCATGACCCCTTTAAGGGACAGAAATTATTTATTTATTTGTACTATCCAGACTGAACTTGAAACTGAAACCAAAGGTATTCAAGAAAGTACCCCCCCTCCATTTGTACTATCCAGACTGAACTTGAAACTGAAACCAAGGGGATTCAAGAAAGTACCCCCCTCCATTTGTACTATCCAGACTGAACTTGCAACTGAAACCAGGAAAATGCACCAAAATGGAGAACATCCAAGGGTATTCAAGAAAGTACCCTCCTCCACTACTGTACAGATTGGTTTTGTATGCCCTAGTTTGCGTATCATTTGCTTTTTCTTAAATTTTTTGATGAAATTTTGTGTCGGTTCACGTACAATATTGCACATAACAAGCTAATCCGTTTGCCCTGTGCTGTATTATTTGCATCAGATTTCACCTTGTTACAATTTGTTTCATGAGCAACAGATTGTTTACCATATCACATGGTATCTCTCATAGGTACTGTACACAAGTACTTTAATTATTTCCTGTCATGACCCCTTTAAGGGACAGAAATTATTCATTTATTTGTACTATCCAGACTGATCTTGAAACTGAAACCAGGAAAATGCACCAAAATGGAGAACATCCAAGGGTATTCAAGAAAGTAACCCCCTCCACTACTGCACACCTTGGTTTTTGTGTGCCCTAGTTTGCGTATCATCCGCTTTTTCTTAAAGTTTTTGATTAAATTTTGTGTCTGTTCACATACAATATTGCACCTTGTTAGAATTTACCTTGTTAGCATTTGTTTCATGAGCAAAAGATTGTTTACCATATGATATGGTATCTCTTATCGGTACTGTACACCAGTACTTCAATTATTTCCGGTCATGACCCCTTTAAGGGACAGAAATTATTCATTTATTTGTACTATCCAGACTGAACTTGAAACTGAAACCCAGAAAATGCACCAAAATGGAGAAGGGTGTTCAAGAAAGTACCCCCCTCCATGACTGTACACCTTGGTTTTTGTGAGAGAAATAATTCCATAAAAATCCATAGGTGTCAACTCCAATTTCACCAGGGTTAACCCTGTTCATATTAACCCTCCTTAAATATCACACATATCAAAGGCCAGCGTAAATAAGTCATGAGGAATATACAGTACTCTTCTTTTTTGTGCCCCAGCTGAATCAATTAAGCGTGCAAAGAAGGAAAGTGTTGACCCTCCGGTTTGGAGGTTTCCATCGGAGCGCAGTCAGCAGGAGGGAGGAAAACACTTGGGCGAGATAGCGGGAAAGTTGGATCTTCCGAGGAGATCTCGGGATGAAGCGGTTGGAGCATATCCAGTGGATATGCATAAACAGGGAGATGAGTGAACAGCGGAGGCAGATAAAGCTACACAAGGCTTGTCGAAATCCAGCAGCTTGGCCAGGTGATTTATGAGGATCCCCCACTCAAGACTTCCCTCCAAATCCTCATCCTGTAGCGAAAGAAGCCCATCGTTCAAATTGCACTACCTGCATCCGTTTTGACCCGACCAGAATAACCACAAGAACCCAAATCTTGGTCCCATACGGAGAACACGGTCAAACTGCCTTTTACTGCATCATTTGTATCAGATTTTGTTACCATTTGTTTCATGAGCAACAGATTGTTTAATGCACCAGGAAAATGCACCAAAATGGAGAACATCCAATGGTATTCAAGAAAGTACCCCCCTCCACTACTGTACAGCATGGTTTTTGCATGCCCTAGTTTGCACACCATTCGCTTTTCTTAAAGTTTTTGATGAAATTTTGTGTCAGTTCACGTACAATATTGCACATAACAAGCTAATCCGTTTGCCTGTACTCCATCTTTCGCATCAGATTTCACCTTGTTAGCATTTGTTTCATGAGCAAAAGATTGTTTACCATATGACATGGTATCTCTCATAGGTGCTGTACACCAGTACTTCAATTATTTCCTGTCATGCCCCCTTTAAGGGACAGAAATTATTCATGTATTTGTACTATCCGGACTGAACTTCAAACTGAAACCAAGGGTATTCAAGAAAGTACCCCCCCTCCATTTGTACTATCCAGACTGAACTTGAAACTGAAACCAGGAAAATGCACCAAAGTGGAGAACATTCATGGGTACTCAAGAAAGTACCCCCCTCTACTACTGTACAGCATGGTTTTTGCATGCCCTAGTTTGCACACCATTCGCTTTTCTTAAAGTTTTTGATGAAATTTTGTGTCAGTTCACGTACAATATTGCACATAACAAGCTAATCCGTTTGCCCTGTACTGTATTATTCGCATCAGATTTCACCTTGTTAGCATTTGTTTCATGAGCAAAAGATTGTTTACCATATGACATGGTATCTCTCATAGGTGCTGTACACCAGTACTTCAATTATTTCCTGTCATGCCCCCTTTAAGAGACAGACATTATTCATGTATTTGTACTATCCGGACTGAACTTGAAACTGAAACCAAGTGTATTCAAGAAAGTACCCCCCCCTCCATTTGTACTATCCAGACTGAACTTGAAACTGAAACCAGGAAAATGCACCAACATGGAGAACATTCATGGGTATTCAAGAAAGTACCCCCCTGCACTACTGTACAGCATGTTTTTTGCATGCCCTAGTTTGCGTATCATTCGCTTTTCTTAAAGTTTTTGATGAAATTTTGTGTCGGTTCATGTACGTACAATATTGCACATAACAAGCTAATCAGTTTGCCCTGTACTGTATTATTCGCATCAGATTTCACCTTGTACATGAGAACACGGTCAAAATGCCTTTTAGGAACAAATCCCAACACTTTTATGGTCTCAAACACACCATGAGTGTTCAGTTTTGTGTTGTGTTGGCAGAATGCGTGGTTGATTGTTTATTTTAACTGATGATGCAGGCTTTGATTGAACAAAAAGGTGTGGACCATTTCTTATGGTCCACTTGCGGCGGAGTAGATAACTGACGACGCACCCTCAGTACACTTCAAGCCTGGGATAAAAGGTAAGGAATATGCTTTATTAACTTTAAATATGCATGATGTTTCAGAGGGAAAGTGCAGCACAGCATCAAGAATGTCCAAAAGCTTGACTACTTATTTCTCTTTAGTGTAAATAATTAAAAAGCAGGGGGGAAAAAAAACGAGGAAATAGAGTGTGACGCAGGGAAGAAGTCCCACTCTGCTTCATAAACACATTCTTATTAGTGACCTTGCCGCCGTGAGACATCATAACTTTAAGGTAGTAGCTGCATATCTGGACGTCGCCACGATATCCCGTCGTAATCCAATCCAAAAAAAGCAGATATCGACAGAGTGACACTCTCTCTCTTCTTAGTCAATTGATTTCCTTTTGACGGCGCCAAGAGGGAGCGCTAAGCTGCTGGCTGGTAAGAAGCGGCTTAGCCTTATTAGCACACAGAGACCGCGCAAACACGACGCCTGGCTGCAACTCCCTGGGCGGCGTAAATAGATAAATACATAAACAGGCCTGCGGAAAGCTGATTGTGTTAGTCCCTGTTGATTTCAGGAAAATGAAAAGCTCTCGGTTGCCAAGTGTGGCTTGAACGGGGTGTGTGTGAAATGTTATTCCCCCCCCCCCCCCCCCACCTCCCGCTATAAATGAGAAAGCAAATTGTTTATGGCTCGAGCCGCTTCATCTCGGCGCTCTGGCAGCAGCCGGCTGAAAGAGATTTAAATGGCTAAACGGTATTTACCCGGCATCATTGCCTTGTCATGTTGCCTGCGGCGAGGCTTAATGGGCCTCTAAACTCTTATAATGAGAGACATCCGCTGTTATTTATTCCCTGCCTCATCTTTTTTTTTTTTTTACCCTGCCTCACTTTCTTCCTTGTAAACACGGTGCGTCTTCAAGGAGGCGGAATTCTATCGACTGCCTGTCTTTTACACAGGCACTCATCTGGATGTCTCTTTTAAGCTACTATCTCCATTCATTTCACTTCACATATACCCTTTGACCCCAATATAAGACCCCCAGGGGTGTCCCGATTCAACAAGTTTTGTATATTTGGAAGTGAGCTCAGAAAAAAAGTTTGTGATGGCTCTGAACGTTCACTTTCAAACCAGCCTGGCTTGTATGGGCCTTCCCAGGTACAAGCCGAGTGGGACCAATCACAGAGGAGTGGGTGTGGCCGTGGGTGAAATACAATAAAACTTTGTCGGTAGGGTCTACACGGCGGTCAAGTGGTAACTTAAATTCCAAAAATCTCAACTATCCCTTTAAGTCGCTGTGTGATGAGTTTAGTGTTCTTGGTAAAACTCCACCGTCAGTCAGATCTCCTGACATTTCCAAATCGGTTGACTCACTAATAGCTTGTGAACGGCTCTTGCTCAAAAAAAAATATTAGTAGTAGTTCGAAACTGGGCTGCACGGTCGACGAGTGGTTAGCACGCAGGACTCACAGCTAGGAGACCCGAGTTCAATTCCATCTTGCATGTTCTCCCCGTGTATGCGTGGGTTCTCTCCGGGTACTCCGGTTTCCTCCCACATTCCAAAAACATGCTTAATTGGCGACTCCAAATTGTCCATAGGTATGGATGTGAGTGTGAATGGTTGTTTATCTATATGTGCCCTGTGATTGGCTGGCCACCAGTCCAGGGTGTACCCCGCCTCTCGACCGAAGACAGCTGGGATAGGCTCCAGCACTCATAAGCAGTAGAAAATGAATGAATGAATGCTTTCGTGGGAAGCATGATCCAAAGAAATACAGATGAATAGGTGCAGATTGTGGAAGATCTAGTTGGGGTTACGCGTAACTGCTCTACAGGAGTACACAACTCAATACAAAAGCCCACTGTTAGTACCAATATCGGAGGCCGATGTGTACGTACAAATACACACTCTTCTAAGAGAAGCTACTAGCAGTCATGGCTAAGATGGAAGGGGGCGGTATATAGTGTGTTCAAATGCTCCCGCCCCCCATTACAGTACCTAACCATGACAGACAGCACCTTTAATAACAAAAACCGAGGTACCACTGTACATGACAATATTTTTGCACCTAGAAACGGTCCCTTCAGCCCAATAATTAGCCCGCGAGGCTGCATTTGTCTAGATTATACCTTGAGGGATAGAAATGGACTCCGCCTGCACCCCTTATTTTTGACAGTGTTGCAGAAAATCTATAATCCAGTAAGCATTTTTAGTGAATTAGCCTGAGCAGGCTAATCTGCAGATCACTATGTGCAGCTACACTACATCAGCCCCTAGTGATGAAGGAAGGAAGAAAAAAAACACACACAAAACCTAGAATGTGCTAAATTACACAAGTGCAACTAAGAAGAGGCTCTGATAGCAACGCCGACGAGAGCGTGCTGCCATTCCTTGCCGCTCGACTGGGAAGATTATGCTCAGGTATCAGCCGCAGCGGCGGGAAAAGCGGATTACTTGTGTCCAAATAGACTTGTCAGTTTGGAAACTCCAGATGCGATCATTCCCAGCAGAAGGGTAATTATGGGAGGATAAAGCCCGCGTTGCTGTCAGATGCTGGCGCCGGATGAGACAATCGCTCAGTAATGAAGGATTTTACATGTGTGAGGTGAGCAAGGTGCTCCCTCTCAACCCCGACGCGCTTTACCTCGTCCTTCCTGTTGATGATGTTCCCTATACATATGCAGTACCTTACTTTAGCCTGAAAATCTTTTGGAATTCTGCCTTGTACAATCATTCCTCTCGAAAATACCGTCATTTCCAGGCTACTTTTTCTCATGCGGCTTGCTTATATAATTATAATGCTGTTAGCCGACTAACAATGGCCAATATTTATATGTGGAGTAGCAAATGACCGACAATCTAATGAAACATGAGTGACATTACTGTGACAATCAATAATTATTCTTAATTACTTCCATTTATATTCCATTATGATGTGTTGTATCCGCATAGACTCCGCCTACTCCTTCTGTTCTGGTTCCCGACCACACTAGGTTTCTTCGCACTAACCGCATACCCCTTAATTTCAGGAAAATTGAGACACCACTTGATTGTAGGGATAAGCGGTGCAATTGGGATTCAACCATGTCTTTACATAAACTTCTAAACACTATTCCACGATAGTGACAAGGCTGCAAAGCATTACACGTGTTACATAAACGTCTTTTGACAGCCATATGTTTACTGTGGGGGCGATGGCTGCAGCAGAAATTCATCCTGATTGTGCATATGCAATCAAACAGGCTATAAAAACCCCTTCACGCTCATTAAGAAGCTGATTTAAAACAATAATTGAAGGATAAGCGAGTTCGTCATGACTGGGGCTATCAACTGTAGATATCATTTTTGCTAATTGACTGTTTACTTTGAAAAGTCCAACATAATTACCAACAATATATCACATATTTAAGTAAAGCTGAGCATTTAAGTACGTAAAAGTACTTCAGCTTCTGTTGGGACTACTCGGACCGCCAATATCAACAACAGGTTTCGAAAGGACAGAATTAAAATGGCTAATTTGCCTGGCAATGAAAGAAAGAGAGAGAGACAGACAACGTGTGTGATGAAGGAATTATGAGGCTGATCAATTTTGATGATTGTCAAGACAACTTGGGTGTTTTTAATTCTGAAAAGGAGAAAGACAGCAATGAATATCTTTTGTGTGCTACTGTTTAGCTAGCTATATTACACTCACTGTTTGCCACTGTTTTACTCGGCATGTTACAATGCATTGTTCGGCACTCTTGGGAAAAATAATTACTCTTTAAATTCAATGGGTGCGACTTACATACAGTCTGGAAATTACTTATTCGTAGTTGCTACCTTTCAACAATAGACAAATCATGTCAGGGACCCTTTAAGTACGTGAAAATACTTCAGGTTCTGTTGGGACTACTCGGACCGCCAATCACCAACAGGTTTCGAAAGGACAGAATGAAAATGTAAATGGCTAATTTGCCTGGTGATGAAAGAGAGAGAGAGAGAGAGAGAGAGAGACAGACAACGTGTGTGATGAAGGAATTATGAGGCTGTTCAATTTTGTCAAGACGACTTGGGTGTTTTTAATTGTGAGGAGAAGAATATCTTTTGTGGGCTACTGTTTAGCTAGCTATGTTACACTCACTGTTTGCCACTGTTTTACTCGGCACTCTTAGGAAAAATAATTCCTCTTTAAATTCAATGGGTGCGGCTTACATACAGTCTGGAAATTACTTATTTGTAGTTGCCACCTTTCAACAATAGATGAATCATGTCAGGGACCCTTTAAGTACATAAACGTACTTCAGCTTCTGTTTGGACTACTCGGACCGCCAATCACCAACAGGTTTCGAAAGGACAGAATGAAAATGTAAGAGAGAGACAGACAACGTGTGTGATGAAGGAATTATGAGGCTGTTCAATTGTGATGATTTTCAAGATGACTTGGGTGTTTTTAATTGTGAGCAGGAGAAGGATAGCAATGAATATCATTTGTGGGCTACTGTTTAGCTAGCTAGCTAGCGAGCCATAGTACACACATATTACATACCCGTGCATTCTAGAGTCTGGAAATGACGGTACTTATTCATAGTTGCCACCTTTCGCAACTGAAATGACCAGAACAACTTGAAATAATCTAGAAAGTCCAAAAAATCGCAGTCGCCCCGCATGGTACGAACCGCCTCGTATGAGTGCGCCCTCCAACCAGCCAGAAGGGAAAGGGGGTATTATTCTTGTAGCAGGTGTAGTCTCTATACGTATGTGAACGCCCACGCAACACATATGTATAGTCTCAGGTGCTGACAGAGGGAGGGGAGATGGCGCTCTGAGGATGCGGCGTGGAGGCTCGCGGGCCTACGGTCCCAGCATATTCATAAATCAGGCCTTTCAGGGAGCTGTCAGAGGCTCCATAATGAGGGTCATTACTCAGGCAGGGTGTCAAAGCAACTATCACAGGGACGCGTCCCTGGAAATCACGCTCACTCTGCTCCTTGTTAAATAAACAGCGCCGTATACAAAATGGCAAACAAGCTGAGGGTCAATGTGATGCGGCGAAGGGGCCAGGCAGGCCTCCAGAGTAATTTACCCTCGGGGAATACCTCTCGGCTGGGGAGATGGATTATAGAGGGCTCTCCAACGGGGAAAAAAGATGAATGGAAATAAAAACATCGGTGAGTGACACGTCCCCTTATTTATCCGCTACATTCTTTTGCTCTCATTGAAGTCCTACATCCCATAATTGTCAGAAGTGTTTTTTTTTGCTGACGTGAGGAAGTGGCGTCTGTCTCGGGTCTGAGCTAACAGCGCTGATGTAACGGCCTGGTAATAACAGAGCACTATCAAATATTCATCCTTTTATTGCCTTGCTAATATATAACACACACTTTTATTAATTTCAGAGGGGACGGCCTGGTGAATAACGGGCTGATTCTCACCCCCCCCAAAAAAAAAAAAAAAAATTAATTCCTCATATTTTACTCGCGATGTCAGGCTGCTATGTATCTCGCCACTATTTGAAAACGCTTTTATCTGGGTTGCAGTGCACGCATCAGTATGCGGCAAGGAAAAACTTCCAAGCATGGAATATTTACTGATTAATATTCCGGCGACTTTCCTTGCTCTGCACTACAAGAACACTTCCTATCCGAGCGAGGATGTGCCCTTTTCTTTCTGTTCTCCCGCTAACCAAACACCTAAAGGGGGTCTTTTTCTTTTTTTTCTTCCTTCTTCTTCTTTTTTTTTAAACACCCACTGATTTCCAGCTCACCTACCTGAAGGCAAAAAGATTAATCTTTTACATGTGTGAGTTTTAGACGGGCACTCACGCTGTGCGAGACAATGCCTCTAAAGCGGGCGGGCCTTTACGCGATATCAATTAATGATTTTGTCATTAAAACCATTGGAGCCCATCTGTTTCTGGGAGAGAAAGGAAGTTGTGCAAGGTAGAGCCGCTTGTTGGCAGGGGGGGGACATATGTTGTCTTGGAGCCTCGGGGCTGACATTGAAGATGAGGAAGGACAGGACTTGAAGGCAAACATAAGGCTGCCACCGACTGTAGTGATGATTATTGACAAGTCTCCAGTGCACCAAAGTAGAAGGCGGACAAAATGCTCTGGAGTGGAAGATGACTGGAATGTACGCCCTGGAAAAAAAAAAAAGAGGCGGAGGAGGAGGAGGGTGGGGGGGATCATTTAATCAGATTAGCCTGGAGGAGATACATAATCGCAACATGTTACTCCGCATGCACCTGCGGGTGTGCTGGTAGCGCTAACTGCCTCGGCACTGCTGACACACCTAATGCTAAAGTCGACATATTTCACTGCAAATAACCCGTGTTGACCCAAATTTAAGATAAAGATCGTTTTTTCCCTGAACAATATGAGTCGTCCTATATGTGGGTTCTACAGCAACTGGGAGAATAGGTCAGTGGGTCACAGGCTAAAAAACTCCTGTTAGGATGCTCAGTACAATCGTCCCTCGTTTATTGCGGTGAATTGGTTCCACATCCGGCAGCAATAAGTGAATTTCCATGAAGTAGGATTCAATCATTCATTTTATTCATTTTCTCGGGTTGCCGGGGGTGCTGGAGCCTATCCCAGCTGTCTTTTCGGGCGAGAGGCGGGGTACACCCTGGACTGGTGGCCAGCCAATCACAGGGCACATATAGACAAACAACCATTCACACTCACATCCATACCTATGGACAATTTGGAGTCGCCAATTAACCTAGCATGTTTTTGGAATGTGGGAGGAAACCGGAGTACCCGGAGAAAACCCACACATGCACGGGGAGAGATGTGGGAATTGAACTCGGGTGTCCTAGCTGTGAGGCCTCCGTGCTAACCCTGGATTCATTCATTCATTCATTTTCTACTGCTTTTTCTCACAAGGGTCGCAGGGGGTGCTGGAGCCTATCCCAGCTGTCTTTGGGCAAGAGGCGGGGTACACCCTGGACTGGTGGTCAGCCAATCACAGGGCACATATAGACAAACAACCATTCACACTCACATTCATACCTATGGACAATTTGGAGTCGCTAATTAACCTAGCATGTTTTTGGAATGTGGGAGGAAACCGGAGTACCCGGAGAAAACCCATGCATGCACGGGGAGAGATGTGGGAATTGAACTCGGGTCTCCTAGCTGTGAGGCCTGCATGCTAACCCTGGATTTAATCATAATAAACTGAATATTTCCATAGTAAACGCAAACCAACAGACCATCATGATGCATTTTCTGTTATATATTTGTAAGGGGGCTGCACGGCGTTCGAGTGGTTAGCACGCAGACCTCACAGCTATGAGACCAGGGTTCAATTCCACTCTTGTCCATCTCTTGCATGTTCTCCCCGTGCATGCGTGGGTTTTCTCCGGGTATTCCGGTTTCCTCCCACATTCCAAAAACATGCTAGGTTAATTGGCGACTCCAAATTGTCCATAGGTATGAATGTGAGTGTGAATGGTTGTTTGTCTATATGTGCCCTGTGATTGGCTGGCCACCAGTCCAGGCTCCAGCACCCCCCGCGACCCTTGTGAGGAAAAGCGGTAGAAAATGAATGAATATTTGTAAGAATGACTGAAATATGAATTGCACCTGATTGCAAAATTTTCCCAAAAAAAAAATGGAAAAAGGCGTCTTACATTCGGGGTTCTCTCATATCCGCGTCCATACGGTGCTCTTTTGGGCGTTGAAAGCTGTGTTACATTAACGGCTCCATCGCTATCATCCTATAAAAAGGTTTGCTACAACATTAAAGTACAAGTGCTATTTTCCTTAGCCGCACAAGGAAACTTTTAAAAGCTGTAATATTAGTTCAAGCGTTAACGCATGTCATATTCCTCCGTGACTTAAAACACTCAAATGGAAGAGCCTGCTACATTGCCGGCAGCCTGAGAGCGACATGATAATTGACCCAGCTTAATATCGCTGAGATGTTTTGGACGAGAACACGAGCGAGGCCTCATTAGGGTTCGTCTTAGCTGGCCGTGATGAATGGTCGAAGAGATGGACCGCTGCCGAGGGAGAGCACCTGACGGTCCCGAGCAAAGCCTTGGATGATGAATAACGACCGAGGTATCGCCACGTTCCCTGCAGGAAGGAAGCCGTAAGAGGGAAATACGGATGACAAGTTCCCCTTAACCACAGACCCAACCTTATCACGCTGATGCGTGGTTGGGGACAGGAGACGACACCTGCTTCGGTGATTTGTTCTGTTTCATTTCAGCAAGATTGGTTGACAAACAAGGCAGCCATCTTTGCAGAGGAATGAAAGGGACACCATCCATCCTTTTTTATCCGCTTATCAAAGGTCGGGTTGCGGGGGCAGCAACCTAAGCAGGGAAAGATCCAGCTGAGAGACATAAGCCACGTTTACATGGACCCAAATATTCCAATTCCATTTGGGTTATTTGCTCAAACAGAAAGAATGTAACCTTTGTATACGCCTCATTCCGAAAAAAAAGTGCCAATCCGAATGAATATATAATCGGATTCACAGGGGTGGAATATTCCTTTCCCCAATCCGATTGAGGTATCTTGTATCCGCTTAATCGGAAAGTTGTCTTGACTGTGTTCTTCTTTGTGGTGTTTTTCTTCTTCTGTTGTTTATTGGCAGCTTTCGTGTGCATTAGCGCCATCTGCGGAACAGAATCTAAACCCTTCTATACGCCACTCACAAGTCCAGTTTTATTAAAAAAGAAAATACATACCTATATAAAACATGTGCTGAGCTTAATTATAAAATATTAGCAAGATTGAACTTTATCTTTTCCTGTTTCCGGGTGCGTTCTTTCAGTGAATGCTGAGATATCGAGCCTCGAGACGTTCTTCGATTTAAAAAATGGAGGGGCTCAATCGGCACTGGACTGCTGCGGAAAGTTTGTTTTTGATTCAAACTAAATTTTAAGACTGGACGAAGGAAAAACTGGCAATACAGAGTTATTCCAACAAGTGAAAAAAAAAACTGGAGGAAGTCTGTATCATGTGATGTTGATGTTTACGTTTTACTGCGAATGCCCCATTGACTATTCTGGTTGATTATAGTGGCGCATGTAGACACACGATTGGAATATTCCTTTCCATGTATACCATTGCTTTCGGAAAAGTCATTCGGAAAGATTCCATTCAGAAAGAGAAAAACTCCTCATGTAAACGTGGCTACTGTAAACCTTGCAATCCCACCTCCAATTGATGTTCCCAGTGCCATCATTAGCTGCGTTGATTTTGAAGTTGTTTGGCTATGGAATGTAACGTGGCTATAGTCTCGCCAACAAGTCCTGATTGTGCTTTACGTTATTATGCAAAAAGCGAATATGATTTTGATGCAATGTATTTTTCCACCCAAATTTCACTTTTCAGAAAAGGTACCAGGATGTGTACGAAAAGAAGCAGAGCATGTTTTCAAATTAACTTTGACTGCTCAAGAAGGAGCGTGTGCGTTGACAGGGCGATGATCCGATTTAGCGACGAGACACACGTGAGACAAAACAAATTCAATCATCTTCTCCGTCAAGAGGAAAAACCTCACCCTTTCTGCCACAAAAGAACCCCCCCTGTCTTAAATCAATTGCAAACAAACCCGATTCCACGAAGAGACACAGGGGGAATAAACAGTAGCTTTCAATTTAATTCAGCTCGTGTGCCCGGGGAGCGGCAAACTTTCATCCATCACTTTCATGTGGCTTGTGAAAAAGCCGCTCGTAACTCGGTGTGGTGACAGGCGGGAACGGTAAATATGTCTCAACAAGCACCTCCCGCTGAAACAGTCAACATGTCGGCTTGACAGGCGGCGGGGCCGGGGTAGCAATACGGGTTATCGTCAAGACTCTGTGCATTATTGTCAAGGTGGGAGGCATCATGGCTTTTTTCCTCTAAGAGCTACAATATAAGACGGATGCTAAAGGACCACCAAAAGTGGCGCACCTGCGCACCTGCCAAAGGAATACAAATTGTAAACTACGATAAATATGTTCCTGTATACACTCACTGACCATATTAGGACAAACATGTTACTCCATTCCTCAAAATGCTGGGGATCCCAACAGTTTAAAACATCAACCGCATATAAGGCGTATATTTGTGGTAGTGCCAAACAACGTCAACATCAACACTGCTAATGATGGCACTGGGAACATCAAGTGGAGGTGGGATTGCAAGGTTTACAGTAGCCACGTTTACATGAGAAGTTTTTCTCTCCAAATGGAATCTTTCCGAATGACCTTTCCGAAAACAATGGTTACTACATGGAAAGGAATATTCCAATCTCTTGTCGGTCCTTTGTCAGACGGGCATTGCAAACTGCAGTGTCCTGTTGAAAAAGCCACTCATTACCACACAGGCGACGGCCTTCAGTCATGAGGGATGCACACTGCAACATCTCCACATAACCAACAACCGTTTGACGCCCCTGCACAACCTGAAGCTCCATCATTCAAATGAAGAAATGGCGCCCCCTCCACTGAGCAAATAACCCAAATGGAATTGGAATATTTGGGTCCATGTATACATGGCTAATGTGTCTTTCTTCATAGCGTGTCCGGTTTCGAAAAGGCTGGACTAGAAGAAGACAGCTCAAGCTAATGGGCTAAGTGAGGCTGTTCAATTCTGATGATGGAAAAAAAAGAAATTCCCTTTTTTGGGTTGGGCACTGTTGAACTTGTCGTATTACACGCACTGTTTGGATAAAATCTATTTTTTAATCAAAAGTTAAAAACATGTTTCTTTGTACTAAATATCCCATGTTATGACATGATCACCTACAGCTTATGGACCAGTTTCAGTTTCAATTGAATTACATGCCGGTGCACTTGATTGTCCAGAAATTCCAGTATATGTTACAAAGACTAATCCGAAGCAAATTTGACCGTATTTTCCAGACTATAAGTCACACTTTTTTGTCATAGGTTGGCTGTTCCTGCGACTTATACTCCGGAGCGACTTATTAATAAAAAATGTTTGTTCCATAAACACTGGACACCTTTTCTGTTCATGTTTATTTTTTGTGTAGCTGAATAACCATTGTGTTAGCATATCTTACACCTATTCAGCCTGTTCTCTATTCTTTTATTGTTAGAACTTGCCTTCCAAGAGGACGTAATGTCTGTTTTGGTCAAGTAGTTTGGAAAATAAATTACCCGCAAAAAATGTGACTTATACTCCAGCGTGACTTATGTATGTTTTTTTCCACTTAATTATGCATTTTTGGCCTTGTGCAACTTATACTCCAGTGCGACTTACGTATGTTTTTTTGTACTTAATTATGCATTTTTGGCCTTGTGCAACTTATACTTCAGTGCGACTTATGTATGTTTTTTTCTACCTAATTATGCATTTTTTGCATTGTGCGACTTATACTCCGGAGCGACTTATAGTCCAGAAAATATTGTACCTTTAACAAAATGGCCATTATTATCTTTAAAATTGCAAAATTACCTTCATAAACTGAATATTATTTTTACGAAGTAGAAGCCTTCCACATGCCCAGAAATTCAACTTTGGGAGACATCTGAGGCGGAGAAGCAGTCCTCCACCAAGGCTCCTGTCTCCATGCATTGTGTGAGAAAGAGAAGGTGGTCTTTTCGCTGCCATGCCAGCATCGCAGAGCATTGGCATTAATGTGTGCTGACTGCTGATGAGCATTAGCATACAGAAAGTAGCCACTAAAATGTGTCATTCTCAACCTGTTTGCAGAGGCAAGTTGTGTATGCATCACTCACTTCCCGTCATTAGCAAGACTTCCTTCCTGCTGCTATTCTCAGCAGTTTTTTGTCAACGCGGTAATAATTCAATTTAACAGCACTGGTCAGGTTGAGACCGCCATTAGTTTGGAGGAGCTGATTTAAGATTGATGACTTGTGTCCCCGGAGAGCGCGATGCTCGTCTTAGGTGGAGTTTGGTGGCATAGATGTGTGTATGTGTGTGTGTGTGTGTGTTTGTGTGTGCGTGTGTCGTCGGGGCTTTTGGGGCGTCGCGAGTCGTCGAGCGAATTAAGCTTCTGAATTGATTTCCTCCAAATTTGAGCTGACTAATGTGACAAGTGGCAGCTGCGAGCGCCCCCGCCGCCACCACACGGCCTCAGCTGTCTCCTCCGGGCTCCTCACCGTGACACAGTGTGTCGACGAAGGCGGCGTACAGGTGCACACGTGCACACACACACACATACACACACATGCATGCACAAACACACTGTGAAAGGTTTACACGGACCTACATTGCAACAGAGACAAAGTCATGCAGAGGCGCACGCTGCCACTCCACCCCTCTGTGACACGGTGTTGCGCAAAACTGCTCACCCATCAAACTCAAGTCGGTGACACAAATTACAGGAGAGGACTGGATGAGGGGAGCGCTGCTTGGCCTTCACACACACACACACACACTGCTCCAGTACTGACAAGAAACAGGTCAAGATGATGACACTGGTGAATAATTCAAGAGAAAACAGAGTAGTGAACTGTGAGACAGCTGATATACGATATGTATGTCTCTATGTATATAAATAACATCAAGTGTGGACAGGAAGGCATCAGTCAGGATGTATACTGGACATGATGGGCTTTTTTTATACATCATACATCATGTCACAAACCTGTAGACCATCAAGCTCACATCCTGAGAAAAGGACTTAGATGTAAGGTAAGGCCGAGTACCACACGTCTGCCTCATCCAATTTGACGGAACAGTAAGTTGTGTTTTTTTTCAAGAAAAACACACTCCAACACACACACACACACACACACAAAAGTACAGCCTTTGACGAATTGGTTTCACGCATGGACGCAGCCTTTAAGACAAAAGCACCTCAGGAGATAATTACAGTGTCAAGCACATCCTGACGATTGGCCAATATTTAGCTTGAATCCAATCAAAGCAGGAAGACAATTTATCCAAAGTAATTGTGTGCAGGAAAGTCCAGTGGATCCCCGCATATTCCCGACTCAGCAGTTCCAATCCTGGTTAAAAAAAAAAAAAAAAAAAACCCTACTCTGTGTTTATAATCTCCATAATTAGATTAATCATTAATTCCCATAATTGTCCATAATTAATTTATTGGTAGAAGATCCATCTCATTTGCAGTGAATCACCTTGATATTTACATATTATTCACCTAGCAAACAATACAAGCTTAAACGCTTACAGATGTACTGTTTTTCCACTTATCCGAGGTCGGGACATGAGGGGAGCAGCCAGACTTCCATCACACCAGCTACTTCGTCCAGCTTCTCCCGGCAGATCTTCCCCGAGGCCTTCAACCGCCGAAGAACACCTCCCTCAGGAAGCATTATTATCTAGCTCCTCTCGGAGCTCTAGGAGCAGTGGTTCTGCATCGTGTCTCTCCCAGATGACAGTGCTTCTCACCTTAACCCGCAAGGCATGCTGGGAAGCCCACAAGCACACTTCCCAAATATGAAGTTACCCATCATACCTTGCAACCTATAGTCATACATTCATTTTCTACCGCTTATCCTCACAAGGGTCGTGGGGGTGCTGGACCCTATCCCAGCTGTCCTCGGGCGAGAGGCGGGGTACACCCTGGACTGGTCGCCAGGCAATCACAGGGCACATATAGACAAACAACCATACACACTCACAGTCATACCTATGGACAATTTGGAGTCGCCAATTAACCTAGCATGTTTTTGGAATGTGGGAGGAGTACCCGGAGAAAACCCACGCAGAGATGGCCGAGGGTGGAATTGAACCTGGTTCCCCCAGCTGTGAGGTCTGCGCGCTAACCACACGACCGCCGTGCAACTTATATATTTGTATAAAATATTAGCGTTTTACATGTTTGATAGTGTTTTGATACCTGCATAGTATCTGTTGTGTGTTCCACATTTTTGGTTGCACCGTGAGTGAGAGAGGCATTTTAATGAATGACCTCCTGGTGGTTTGTCTGCTGTATGACATGTCCCAAGGCTTTATTTTTAGTTTAAAAAGGGGAAACTGTTGTAAAATATCTATACCAAGTTGTAAATGGAAAAATGCAATTGTGGATCGCCTTACATTCATTGGATGTAAGATAAGTCCGTCACACTAAGGTGGGACTTTTTGGAAAAACATGCACGCCCCCGTCTAACTAATACATCACGTCATGGCGGTATTACCAACCCCCAAAGTTTGACCCCACTGACATCATTAAGAACTTTCTCCAAGAGACGAAATGTTGGGGTAAAGGAAGCGTGAGGGAGAACCCCCAACTAAGCTCAGGCCAAAGTCCAGTAAGTCCAAACAAAAATAGAAATGAGCTACCTTTTTGGAGACGTTGGAGGCTTGGCTGGACCCGCTTCCGCCTGACATCCTCCCACTGACCTGCCACCATTTCCAAGCGTCAATCGAAACGGAAGACCATTATCAAACACTTCTCTTTCTACATCTTCTTATTCCTAAAGCCAGCCATGATTGTTCCTCTCCACTGGCCAGCGTGCAGGCTCAGGATGGAGAATTAATTGAGCGCTTCTCTGCCAAGAGGCTTGTACAGCGACCGGGCTTCTCCGCTGTAGTGTCCGGCTGCTTGGCTAGCCGCGTCCTTGCTTGACGTCGACCAGACTTCAGTTGATGCAATTGCTCATTACGCTGGGAAAAAGTGTCAGAAGTGTGGAAGGCTCTTGTTATGTAATCTGGACATTGAACTCCTCTCCTCTTTAATGATTTGACTTCATTTGAACAGCCGAGTGGCTCCGAGCCAAAGGAGATGCTGGAATAGGGGATAACACAAATGCTTGTCTATGCAACTCTTGGGTACCTTCAAAGTCCGTATTTGGACGTATATACCATAGGTGTAGTGTTAAGGTGTTAAGGTAGAAGAAGCAGCATGTCAGTCCGATATTAACTCATATTAACTCGTCTGTAGACGTCTTTTCGAAGAGTAACGTTGACTGCCAAAGACTGCATCTGGTGTGTGAATTTCAAACTTGCATGCAATGTATTTCTGTCCCACTAGGGGGCAACAGTTCTGTTTTCCTCTGATAAGAAGACGATGGAAGTTGCTGAAACGCGGACTGACAGTGGGAAATGGCGACTGATTGTCTGGCGGTGGATCTGTCGCAATCGTGAATGATCGGGGCGATGTTGGTGACGTTGTTACTCAAGTATCTGCAACTTCTGCAAAAAATTCTGATTTTCAAAATTTGCTGAAACCAACCTTGGTTCTACTGCCCATTTATAAAGACCCAAAACGGATAAAAACAAACTCTTTTTTCAAAAAATAGAATGTAGGCGGGGTACACCCTGGACTGGTGGCCAGCCAATCACAGGGCACATATAGACAAACAACCATTCACACTCACATTCATACCTATGGACAATTTGGAGTCGCTAATTAACCTAGCATGTTTGCTATGCATTTTTTCATTCAGGTGGTGCAGGGTCGTCAAACGGTGGACCGGTTGCGTACAGATGTTGCATCCCCCATGACTGAGGGCCCTGGTCTGTGTGGTAACATCTGCGTTCTTCAACAGGACAACGCTGCAGTTTGCAATGCTCGCTTGATTTCTTCAAAGAGAACAGCATCAGAACAACATTCCCCAAAATGGGAATGTCAGGAAAAGTGGAAATTCTTTGCATCACTCACAAAATTCAATCAGTTCTTCCATAACCAACTTCCAACAATTCCTGAAAAAGTCACCCAAATCCATTCAGAACTTCATTCTTTCATTCTTTCTCTACGGCTTATAAATAGTATAGATAGTCTGAGCAGTGTGGAAGAAAGTTAGCACACAAAATGATGTGTTCAAAGACCTTTGAACAATGTAATTCATTCATTTATTTTCAACCGCTTATCCTCACGAGGGTCGCGGGGGTGCTGGAGCCTATCCCAGCTGTTTTCGGGCGAGAAGCGGGGTACACCCTGGACTGGTGGCCAGCCAATCACAGGGCACATATAGACAAACAACCATTCACACTCACATTCATACCTATGGACAATTTGGAGTCGCCAATTAACCTAGCATGTTTTTGGAATGTGGGAGGAAACCGGAGTACCCGGAGAAAACCCACGCATGCACGGGGAGGACATGCAAACTCCACACAGAGATGGCCGAGGGTGGAATTGAACTCAGGTCTCCTAGCTGTGAGGCCTGTGCGCTAACCACTCGGCCACCGTGCAGCCAGTCTAAAGTTTAAGTATTATTATTATTTATCATTTATTTATTTATTTATTTTTCTTGTTTACATAATTTTAATGTATATGTACTCCTAAAATGCAATATTCCGTAAAGTCTGCAAAAATGTCCCCAAAATCTTGGCAGTATGGAGCTCTCTTCGCTGAAAATGGCTGGCAGTGAATGAGTTAATATCGCATCGGATTACATCGTTCTGCATCTAAAATCTCCGATATCGACATTCCGGAACAAGCAGCCCATGCTGGTCTCCACTCCGCCACTCATGAAGCCATTATGAAGACGTCGCTAACAAGGGAGTATGACGTCGGCCATGTGGTAAAGTCAGAAAAAAACGTTGCAGCCGAGTGCAAACGGAGACGTTGAACAGGACCGACCCCAAAAAACAGCACAAGGATTTGCAAAACCACAGAGGCAGCATAGTATTAGAAATCCCGTCCTGGTCCAGCCCAAAGGTGAAGTATGCTACTTTGTCCTGAAAACACCTTGCTGCTGCTTTTTTATGATTTCCTACCCATGCAAGCAGTGAATGATCATCAAACAATTAAACCTGAGATATTTCCTCCTCCTTGGGGGGACAGGGGGGGAATAAAGGTGAAGTCAGTTATGTGCCATTATTTGGTTTAAAACACTCCCAGCAGTCACCAACATCACCGCCTATTTGATTCACTTTGAGCACGTCTCTCTTCCAGGATGCATTCATCCTCCCTAAACTCCTGAGTTGGAGTGCTTCGCCTCAGGCACAGGAAGCAATAATGTGAACCCTGGAGAGCTATTCAGTGTGAAGAGGAGTGTGGAGAGGAGCCTCCTCCACCGTTCTTCTCCAGCGGGCCGTTTGGGAGGCTAAATGGAGCCGATATCCCTTATTAAACCATCTGGCTGATGTTAATTAGATTATCAGAGATAAAGAGAAGGAGTTTTCTTTGTACATTTTAATGAGATAATGTGCAAGGCAATTGCACTGAGAAGACTCTTCAGGTGATCAGATGGAGGTGGGGGTGATAAATGCTTATGGGAGGAATTGCAACTTCCAAGAAACTTTTATGTTATTTTGATGAATTACACCACCGAAGCTCATCCGTCCGTGCGGTAATGAAGGGGCGAGGAGGGTGGCTATTGATTAGCCTTGTCACCACAGAGAAAGAACGTAAAAGTACACATTCAATAAAGGGACTTCATATGCCGTCCGGCTAGTGTAAAGGTTAAGTGGTGGAGAATATCAGCGGGATCAATAATTGTCTGCAACTTCACTTATACGGAGCTGTGGACATTGGAATGCTACAGGGACTTCTCAGCAGAATTCCATATAAAAAGTAATTAGGAGGAAAGTGACATTTTTTTATCATGACTACAAATGGCCTATATACAAATTGTGGCGCTAAATTCTTGTGAAAACATCTTGCCACATGAAAGAATCGCTCCTATGAAAGAATCGGCTGCCTTGATTGTGTGCGAATAAGAAAGCCATCAACACATTAAGAATCCAAATTGGGGCGTATTAAAATTTGATGGCCTAAAGTACTTAACCACTGCTGCGTATGAACCTATTACGATAAATAAACTGAATTTCCCAATGGTCATGGAGAGAATAAGAGAGTGAGGCTCTTTAAGCAAGACAAATGGAAGGTTTGAAACACTGAGTAACAACATTAACTGGCTAATTAAACAACAATGGAGGATGCGGCAGCCCCCCCCCACCCTATAATTATACATTGTGGTTTTAATGAAATACGCTAACCACGCAGAAAGAAAGGGCAACTGCAGCTGAGGATGGCGTCTGGCAAACCTAATGTCACACGGGGGTCCCTAGCCTTTTTCAGACCTTGACTCATTTATGGTAAACCTCTGAAAACCACATTTTAGTACTGATGAACTATGAAGAAAAACACAACAACAAACCCAACCATGAGAAGTGAAATTCAGCGAAGTAGAACTCCTTATTTATGAGTGGTTAGCGCGCATGCCTCACAGCCAGGAGACCCGAGTTCAAAACCCACCCTCGACCATCTCAGTATCTATTATAGAAAACAATCTATTACTTTATTTAGCCATGTTTATGCTTGCAAAAAACACTTCATCACACAGTAACTTAACACTCCAAAGGTGTACCTAAAAATATACAATGAACTACCAATATGAGTTTTAAACTTTCCCATTCTGCATTGTGTCTGAGCAACGCAGTTCATTGGAGGACATGCGGCATAGAAAGTGGTTAGTGCGCAGGCCTCACAGCCAGGAGACCCGAGTTCAAACCCACCCTCGACCATCTCTGTGTGGAGTTTGCATGTTATCCCCGTGCATGTGTGGGTTTTCTCCGGGTACTCCGGTTTCCTCCCACATTCCAAAAACATGTCTATTATAGAAAACAACATGTCTATGTCTATTAGTTTATTTAGTCATTTTTATGCTTGCAAAAAACACTTAACTCATCACACAGTAACTTAACACTCCAAAGGTGTACCTAAAAATATACAATGAACTACCAATATGAGTTTTGAAGTTTCCCATTCTGCATTGTGTCTGAGCAACGCAGTTCATTGGAGGACATGCGGCATAGAAAGTGGTTAGCGCGCAGGCCTCACAGCTAGGAGACCCGAGTTCAAACCCACCCTCGGTCATCTCTGTGTGGAGTTTGCATGTTCTCCCCGTGCATGCGTGGGTTTTCTCCAGGTACTCCGGTTTCCTCCCACATTCCAAAAACATGCTAGGTTAATTGCCGACTCCAAATTGTCCATAGGTATGAATGTGAGTGTGAATGGTTGTTTGTCTATATGTGCCCTGTGATTGGCTGGCCACCAGTCCAGGGTGTACCCCACCTCTCGCCTGAAGACAGCTGGGATAGGCTCCATCATACCCGCCGTGACCCTCGTGAGGACAAGCGGTAGAAAATGAATGAATGAATATTTTCATATTTGCAAAGAAAACCTGCTTATGACCTTGCAGTTTTTAACGATATCCAATCCCTCGCCTCTAGTTACCTTAATACTTGTATTTCACAATGCATTTATTTCGAATATTCTCGCATTATTAACTAAAAACCTGAATAAAAAGCAGGTTTGCCCGCCTCTGCTGGGCCCCTCCAGCTGCATCCGCCGCCTTCTGACCCGCAGATGCAACCGACTCCCTCTTCAGTGCCCGAATAGGCACGATTTTTAGGGTATCAGCCGATACCGATCGGTAGCTGATCAATCGTTAGTTTTGCTTAATAATAGCATGTTGTCGATTTGAAAAACTGTAATAGAGTGAAGAGAAAAGCATTGAGTATGCCAACAACACTCTACGTTCCTATATTTGTTGTCAGCTAATGATAGCAGTTTGGCCATTATGAGTTTACTATCATTGACTGTCCTTGACTGTCATTGTCTTTACAATCACATGACTGGAAATGAATAATCACTCAGCAGTGAGTGGCCAGTCATCTTATTCCATCATTTTCCGGTTCAATAAGGAATGTTCTATTGGTAACACATGCTAGCCGGTGGCGGCGTCCTTTTATTATTGAAAGAATACGTCATCTCGAGACGCCGGCATGCAGCAGCTTCAACGTCCTATGACGCTATGATGACGTGGAGGACAGCGTAAAGCTGTGAAATGTTATTTATTCACCACTTGCTGCAGCAGAGACATTTTAAAAACAACTGTTCTGATCAATTATACAATTCGTTGACAGGAGTGTTGTGCTAAGTGTTAATTATTCACTAAACAAAGTCCATTAGCGTAGAAATCACAAGAATGATGTTTTACCGCTGCGTTACTTTAAAAAATGCATGATACAAAATATTTATCTTTAGTTCCAAAAGGGATGCAAATCTCCAACGATGAGCCCCTTAAATGGATGTCGTCTTTTAAAAAATGTATACGCCGCACAAAAGCCTTGTCCCGGCATGCCGGCTTGAGAGGCTTTTTTCATGAATTTGTGATGAAATGTTGGTTGACAAATAGGAAAACATGAATATTGAACGCATCTACAGCATTTGGCTTCATGAGTTGACGCATCTAATATGCTGACTAAAAGCCCAGCTGTGTGTGTGTGTGTGTGTGTGTTGTTGTGCATATGTTTGAAGGCCTTTGGAGGATCTTGCATCCATTCCCAATGTGGATGCTGCTTTAACATGGACACAAGGAGGCCTAAGTTGCATGTGCAGGAAAAAAAAGCACGACAAATGAGGCTTCACTAGCCACGTTTACATGAGGAGTTTTTCTCTTTTCCGAATGGAATCTTTCCGAACGACCTTTCCAAAAGCAATGGTATACATGGAAAGGAATATTCCAATCGCGTGTCTACATGCGGCGCTATAATCAACCAGAATAGTCAATGGGGCATTCGCAGTAAAACGTAAACATCAACATCACGTGATACCGACTTCCTTGAGTTTTTCTTTCACATGTTGGAATAACTGGAATATTGCCGGTTTTTCGTTTGTCCGGTCTTGAAATTTAGTTTGAATCAAAAACAAACTTTCCTTAGCAGTCCAGTGCCGATTGCTCGTCTCCATTTTTTTTAAATCGAAGAACGTCTGGAGCTGCGTGTTACGTCATATCTCAGCATTCGCTGAAAGAACGCACCCGGGAACAGGAAAAGATACAGTTCAATCTTGCTAATATTTTATAATTGAGCTCGGCACATGTTTTATATAGATATGTATTTTCTTTTTTGGGGGGGGTTAACCCAAGACTGATGATACGCAAAACTAACAACAACCTGCTCGAAGATCGCCTATCAATGATGGCCGTAACCAGGTCTTTTAATTACCTTTAACTTAGTTACCTATTTCCTCTTCAGAAATCCTAATACAGTTGCAGAGGTGCTGGAGCCTATCCCAGCTGTCTTTGGGCGAGAGGCGGGGTACACCCTGGACTGGTGGCCAGCCAATCACAGGGCACATATAGACAAATAACCATTTTATGTAAATATATATTTTCATTTTTAATAAAACTGGACTTGTGAATGTCGTATAGATGGGTTTAGATTCTGTTCCACAGATGGCGCTAATGCACACAAAAGCTGCTTGCCAACCGCCAATAAACAACAGAAGAAGAAAAACACCACAAAGAAGAACGCAGTCTGACAACTTTCCGATTAAGCGGGTACAAGATACCTCAATCGGATTGGGGAAAGGAATATTCCACCCCTGTGAATCCGATTATATATTCATTCGGATTGGCACTTTTCTTTCGGAATGAGGTTACATTCTTTCCCTTTGAGCAAATAACCCAAATGGAATTGGAATATTTAGGTCCATGTAAACGTGGCTACTGATGACGTTTTTCCCAGACTTCCAATAAATATTTGATGAATATTCACAATAAAGTTCCTTAAAACCGAAGCGTGAAAACACCTTTAATTTGGAATCCTCACCCCAAGTTAAGCAGGTAACAACAACGCACTGCGGGGAATTCAATTCCGCATCCTACTCTTTTTGCCAATGTGTGTGTATGTGTGACTTTTTTTTTTTTTTAATATTCAGTGTTTGACTTTTCTCCGTGAGAAAACTGATAGCTTGTCAAAGAAGAAGAAAACGATAAACAGCGCTACAACTAGCGTGATTGAACCTTGTTGTGTGAAGATCACAGTCCCAAAATCGCACCTGACAATTCAAACAGACCCAAGTTACGCACACACGCTCTTCATTCATGCCCCCCCCCCACCCACCCTCGTCCCCCCTCTGTCTGTCTCTCAGGGGTGCTGCTTTATTAATGAGTTTGACACATAAAACCCATCCGGGGGACGGGGAGGTGTCACTCATCAAAAAAGGCTGTTTTTGAACAGTCTTGGTGCGTGTTAAAGAATTATTCTCTTTCATGAGGACAAGAGACAATCACTGATTGCCACTTTTTTTTTTTTTAACTGATGACCAGATCATGATTCCTCATTCTGGTATGAATAAGACATGAAGATGGGATGCATGGGAAGTGTGCAAAGTTAAGGTGGGGGCCGAGGGCTGTAGATGTTCACCATGGTTATTTGCAATGGGAGCATGTGTGCTTTTATGAGAGTTTGATGAAGTTCATTGATTGGGAGCAGTGTTTTGGGTAAATATAGACAGGTGTGAACCACAAGTGAATTGAGCTGATCAATGGTATTGATTTTTGTTTTTTTTTTCTTTTGTGAATAAACTTCCAATAAAAGCCGTTGCCAAGGTCAACAATACAAATATTCCAGATCGCGTACAAGAAAAAAAAGGTTAGATATATTTTGTGATGCTGAGTGTGGAAACACCTCAGAAATCAAACTAATTAGAATTTAAGAAAAAAATAAAAATAAAAATATTAATAAATATTAATTATATTATATATATATATATATATATATATATATATATATATATATATATATATATATATATACGTATATATAATCTTCCATATAGTCTGCCATGCTTTTCGACACAAAATAAGATGGAAAAATAAATAAGCAAATCAAAAAACAAATGAAACAAGTGAACAAATAAATTTTTATTTATTATTAAATTATTAAATAAACCTCTCATGTTTTTTTTTTATTTTTCGACGCAAAATAAGATGGAAAAATAAATAAGCAAATCAAAAAACAAATGAAACAAGTGAAACAAATGAACAAATTAATTTGTATTTATTATTAAATGATTAAATAAATGTTTAATGTTAATTTTTATTTTTCAACAAAAAATAAGATGGAAAAATAAATAAGCAAATCAAAAAACAAATGAAACAAATGTACAAATTATTTTTTATTCATTATTAAATGATTAAATAAATGTTTAATGTTAATTTTTATTTTTGACACAAAATAAGATGGAAAAATAAATAAGCAAATCAAAAAACAAATGAAACAAGTGAAACAAATTAACACATAAATTTTTATTTATTATTAAATTATTAAATAAATGTTTAATGTTAATTTTTATTTTTCGACACAAAATAAGATGGAAAAATAAATAAGCAAATCAAAAAACTAATGAAACAAGTGAACAAATTAATTTTTATTTATTATTAAATTATTAAATAAACGTTTCATGTTATTTTTTATTTTTCGACACAAAATAAGATGGAAAAATAAATAAGCAAATCAAAAAACAAATGAAACAAATGTACAAATTAATTTTTATTTATTATTAAATTATTAAATAAATGTTTAATGTTAATTTTTATTTTCGACACAAAATAAGATGGAAAAATAAATAAGCAAATCAAAAAACAAATGAAACAAATTAACAAATTAAACTTTCATATCAAGACGGGGGCCTCAAACTAGCGTCACGAGTTTGAGACCTCTGCTTTAGATGCTCCACAAATTTATGTAATTAAATTATGCCACACCCACAAACAGGCTCAATGTGGTCTGCAAATACTAAACATTTCATCTAATTCATTGTATTTTGTAAATAAATGTACATTTGTTAAACACCAAACGTCTTTCCAACAGTGGTAAAACGAAATACAACCAATATCAAAACTAACAGTCCTCTACAGTATGACTACCGTTGATTGATCTCAGTGAACAGCCAGTCGTGGGATCAGACCACCGAAAAACAGTTGACAAATGTCTATACCGAAAAGAAACAATAAATAATTGTTATATAATTCAATAATTAGGCCCACGACGTAGTACCTACATAGAGTCTAAAGTCTTTGGTCCGAGTATGGAACCAGACAGCGTCCAGTGTGAACCTGGATCTTTGATCAACAAATTAATTATTTCCTGTGGAGTCTTGGTTCGTGTCAATCACAAACGGTTGGGTATCGTCGCTTTCTACGATATTTTATGACCCAACTTTCGGAAGTCCATTTATGGTAACTTGCGCTATGCTCAGAACTTAGTATCTAATGCGGAGACAGGGCCTTCTCCATCTTTGCCCCCACCCTTTGGAACTGTTTGCCCCATTCACTCCATGCTTGCCCCCGACGTTCCCACCTTCAAAAAACAACTCAAAACCCACCTGTTAAAATTTGTTTTTAATGTCTAACTTTTTATACCTGACTGCTGCGCCCCGCCCCACCCCGCTTTTAGCCTTGTTTTAGCTCTGAATGAAGCTTGTTTGATACTGTATTTTAATGCATCGTTTACTCTGTTTTTGCTCAACTCTATTTTTATTTCGTTTTTTTTTTCTACTGTAAAACGTCTTTTAGTACTCTGAAAAGCACTATACAAATAAAATGTATTATTATTATTATTATAATTAAACCGGAGTAAGGCAGTACTGCAACATTTGTTTTGTTTACTGGTTTCCTGTGGAGCTAAAGACCTACCTATCAATCACTGCTCACAGTTCAACGTCGGGTTCCCCAATATTCAACCAATTATCTCCAGTATCTGATTCTTCCCATTTTTTGCGACAGACGAGATGAGGTCGGCAGACACCAAAAAGCAGAGTGCAGATTTATCCCGTCAACAACCATGAGATCTACGGAGCCATTTATGAAAAGAAACCTATCATTGTGCCTCACTGGGATATCATATATCAATTTAACCCCCCCCCCCCGAAATGAGCAAGATGGAGCCGCTTTAACTTTTTGAAAGATATGCTGCAAAATGCTTATGGGACCAGGTTGCACGCCAACCCAGAGGAGTATAAAAAAATAATGCTGGCACGGTCCACACACACACACACACACACACACACATAGTAGTCCTCTGCCGGTGTGATCTCGCCAGTGTCTGGAACAAATAATGGTGGGCAAAGTCGACCGTGGGGGGTTTTGAAGCGCTCCCTGTCAGTGCCACTGTGTCAGCCTTCTAGCTCCCTCCTCCAAACACACACCTTACTGAAACAGCATAGGAAACAAGGGCTTTGAATAATAAATAGGCCCAAAGTTTCCACATCCGCACCTGGCCAGAGATGCCCGTCCGGCAAACAATGTTGATGTTGTAGGCAGGAGGAGAGAGCCATGGAGCCATGGATGAATACAAGATACATGATCACACACAACACAGGACCCGAGCAGGCAGGGGTTGGTGGGGGATTTTTCGGGAGTTCCAACATCCCTGTGTACACAAAGACACCTGACATGCCTTTTGGAAGGCTGTGTAACTGCAGTGTAAGCAAAAAAAAAAAAAGTGAGTAAAAATCCCAACAGAAAGAGAGATTTCCTCGGAAAATGTGTGCAAACTTCCAGGAGAAGCGCTTTAAATATTGTGTATAGTTGATACTTGATGCGTTCCATCATCAGCTGCTATTTAATCCAAGCGGTTCCGCAGCGTCAACCCGAACATGACAGAAAATCATTAGCCACCGCGGGGCCGTTAACTGTCACATGAGCGATTGAATAGGCAGTGAGCCGTGGACATTTTGTATGGCAGTTTAACGTACGCCCCGAGGACGCTTTGGCGGCGGCAATAGCGGCGCTACGCCTGGGGTCAACGATGAGGCATTGACACCCCTTGATGGCGTGCAGCTGATGGCGGAACGTATTCAAGTATGGAGTGACCAGCCTATTATTATACCACGGATACTTGGCCTTATACAGTTGATATTTTCAATGACTATATGTACATCAATTGATATTTTATGTACGTATAATATTTCATGTTTGTAGAATTCATTCATTTTCTTCCGCTTTTCCTCACGAGAGTTGCGGGAGGTGCTGAAGCCTATCCCAGCTGTCTTCAGGCGAGTGGCGGGGTACACCCTGGACTGGTGGCCAGCCAATCACAGAGCACATATAGACAAACAACCATTCACACTCACATTCATACCTATGGACAATTTGGAGTCGCCAATTAACCTAGCATGTTTTTGGAATGTGGGAGGAAACCGGAGTACCCGAAGAAAACCCACGCAAATTCCGCACAGAGATGGCCGAGGGTGGGATTGAACTCAGGTCTCCTAGCTGTGAGACCTGTTTTCATGTCAAAATAGTACAAATAGGACCATGTTGGTGTTTCTTGCACATGTTTATATATTTGGCCTGCCACAGATTCATTTTGGCTGCTACAGGTAGATTCGGCACTTGGTCTTATTTGTCTAAATACCAACTGTTTATTGTTTAGTTTGGACGAATTTGGCAAAATTTAAGCTAGCCGAAGTGAGCAATGCACTTTCTGATGATACATACACAGCATTTCTGGCGAATGCAGTATGCATCCGGAAACTTCTACTACTACTGCCAGTGTAGACACACTGCATACTCAAAGAGTTAGTATGAGTAGTAGGTATGTATGCGGTTTCTAACACAGCCTTGGTATCTGTCTAAGCTTAGTAAATCCCACCCAACTGAGGGTCGAGTTGGGTGGGATTTAGTCCTTGTCCGTTTAAAACAATGCAACACAGCAGATAAATACAGAAATGTCCAACATGTCCATTAAAAAGCATCGTTTTTAAACGCATTTTCACTTGTAATGGTAATGGTTTAATTTCATTTGAACATGCATCAGATTACAATTGAATGCATCACATAATCAGTTCACAGTTCCACATGTCCAAAAGGAGTAGGAAGAAGCAAAGCTTATTAAATCCTACCCCTCCATCTGGTACTTTTACAATCAGTAACTGTTACGTTTGTTCACTTCCTGCTTTCCTAAAAAAAAAATATTATTATTACTATTTTTATTTAATTATTTTTTTTCTTGAAAGTAGTGCGAAATTATAAAGAAAACCGGCGCCACAATTATTTGCTTGGTATGATAATAGCGTGCGGTTCGTTCTTGAGCGAGGTTAATTACACAAGGGTTAATGACATTGTAATAAAAACTAAAGAACTTGTCACATTTTCCTGTCTTAAATGACTAAATATTTTCAGCAGTTAATTGTTAATAAATACGTGACACTTCAAGAAGAAGGGGGGGCCATGTTGGGAATGACATATTTGAACAGATCCTCGACACATTCTCCGAACAATAATTACTGCAGCTGACTTCTCACCGGAGGTAATCTGACTCTCGCCGTCTTCAGGTGGGTGGCCAATTTATTTCATGAAGTGGGCCAGATATTGCGCTGTTGTGGAGAGGGAAGCAGAGGGAGGGACAACAGGGTCTCGGGTTTGTGTGATCGCTCATTCACGACCACGGCCGCTTGACGTGCAGCCCTTAGGGGGCGTGATTACAAGGCCCTGGGTGATCCTTCAGCTCTCCGCCTGACACTCGCTACATGAACCCCTTTCCGTCCCGCTATGGCTTCTTCGACTCCATAATGTCTATTTATCATCACATTGAGATGTCGCATCGTAAATCCGATAAATAAAAGGTGTTTATCTCTTTATGGAGACCAGGCTGTTTATCGGACCGCAGACACATGTTTACTGCGTGTGTGAGTCCCCTGCGGGACAACAAACCTGTTACATTTTTTTTATGCGCAGAAGACTACCTGATACTATCAATCCTTCAGGTGCCATTTTTTTTCTTTTAATAAAAAAAATACCCCAAAATATTCTAACTTCTAAATTAATTAATTAAATTATTAATTTAAATTAAATAATTTAATTAATTAATTAATCATTAATTTGAGGACTTATTACTATTAGTGCCATTATTATGATTATATTTATTAATTATGATATCATACCAATCAATCCAAAAACATAAAAAAATGCGCTTTGATGAAGCAAGATTTCCTGTTATGCTAACGTCCGGTTGTAGCTTTGCCTGAGCTCACTTTCAGAGAAAGACATTTTTCATGCTAGTTGTACTAAATGTTATGAGGCGGGAAAAATATACCGATATTTATTGAGAACACATAAAACATTCTACATTTGGAAAGTGCAAAAGGTTAGCCAAAGACCGAAATGGTATCACACTGGCTGCTCGGAGCGTGTGCGTGACTACAGTGCACCTTGCTGGGCCACGCCAGCCACCTTCCGCTCTCTACTCCGGTTGTCCAGGTAGTAGTGATGCAGTAGTAGTAATGACATGGTATTTGATTAGGATAAATCAACAGGGTACAGATGATCAAAACCAACTTTGTTCGAGTCCTTCTTACCTCAAAGTGTGCACAAACTACATTCACTTTCTACCGCTTATCCTCACGAGGGTCGCGGGCATGCCGGAGCCTATCTCAGCTCTGTACACTCAGTACACTCTGGACTGGTGGCCAGCCAATCACAGGGCACATATAGACAAACAACCATTCACACTCACATTCATACCTATGGACAATTTGGAGTCACCAATTAACCTAGCATGTTTTTGGAATGTGGGAGGAAACCGGAGTACCTGGCGAAAACCCACGCATGCATGGGCCTCACAGTATTGAACTCAGGTCCCTTCTGTGAGGCCTGCGCGCTAACCACCCCAACACCGTACAACCACACAAAAACATAAAATAGTAAAAAATAGATATAAAAAGTTATCTATGGTCTGTACCATATCTGTCTTGAGAAGCCGCTACTACTAATGCTAAAAATACTGCGGTATTTCTGTATTTGTAGGGTTTAATTTTTGGGAAAAGTTATAACCAAAAAGTTTTCTTCCACTGTCCTAGTTATCATATGTCTATGTATCATGGCGTGGAAATGAGTGCTCATACACCACGGTCGTAACTCGGTCTGTTCATGGATAGTGGTTCTTTTTTTTGGGACACTATAGACAGATTCCATCCAGTGTATCCTTAACCAATCCTTAACTTTGCCAATTATTTTCAACTACTCTGACGATTATGCTTGTAGTCGTTCATGGTCAAAACAAGACAATGTAAGTTAAAGTAACTGTGTTCCATCCCTATACGTTTACTACTAAGAGTCAGCAAAAAAGGTACAAGCGGACATAGTTAATAAAGGTCGGAGGAAAGTTTTAATGGTTAAAAATCTCAGCTCACAGTCTGCAGCGTGTTTAGGTCTTCCTGATAGAAGGACACAAGGGACTTTTTTAAGGGACTCACTGGCAGCTTTCATGCTCCATCCAACAGAGTTCATATAAAACCACCTTATTAACAAAAAAAAAAGTAGTAAGGAGCCGAGTGCTTCAGCAGCACTCGAAGGTTTCCAAACGCTTTACCATAACAGACGTGCACTCAGCTGTGATGTAGCTCAAGTAAAAAGGGGAGCAGCGGCAGCGGCAGCAGCAGGTAGGCATTTGAAGCCATCGCTCGACGGCAGGATCTGTGTTGTTCCCACATCAAAACCAAACAAGGCGTCACCTGCGGAGCGCTCCTAAAGGGATGAAGCGCTTCAAATCGCTTGTCCAAGGCATTTTTTTTCTCTCCCCCTATTAAGGCAGCCTCGAAAATGCCGGGTTTTTTAAAGGCGAGGCCCGTTAAATAAGCTAAGCGGGCTAAGCGGCTGTTATAGCTGGGAGATCACACGCGTACAATTGCACAACTCCAGCACAATGGCAAGCAATTTTTGGAGTCTTCAGTGAAGAGAATGATGTGCTTTGCAGGAATTGATCTTGGACATGAGTGGGCTGAAACCATTAAACACACCCACGCCATTGATGACATCTATATTGGACAGTCCTGTGACGTTAACTACAAATACATATGCTAGCGTGACACATTTATGTTTAATCTTGCAATATTAAATCTGCAAAGGTCGTATTGATGGAGCCTATCCCAGTTTGAGATAGAGGCAGGACACACCATGGAATGGTTTCCTGCGTACCCTGCAATACGTGCGACATTTCTATCTAATCCTGCAAGATTAAATCCACATTTTAGCATCCATCCAGCCATGCATTTTCTGCACCGCTTGTCCCAGTAAGGGTCACGGTTGAGCTGGAGCCTATCCCAATGGACTTTGGCTGACAGGCAGTGTCCAGTCATTCATTCATTCATTTTCTACCGCTTTTCCTCACGAGGGTGCTGGGGCCTATCCCAGCTGTCTTTGGACGTGAGGCAGGGTACACCCTGGACTGGTGGCCAGCCAATCACAGGGCACATATAGACAAACAACCATTCACACTCACATTCATACCTATGGACAATTTGGAGTCGCCAATTAACCTAGCATGTTTTTGGAATGTGGGAGGAAACCGGAGTACCCGGAGAAAACCCACACATGCAAACTCCACACAGAGATGGCCGAGGGTGGAATTGAACCCTAGGGTCTCCTAGCTGCGAGGTCTGTGCGCTAACCACTAGACCGCCGTGCCGCCCAGTGTCCAGTCAATCACAACAAAATAATTAGTGTAGCCAGCAATACATGTAACATTTTTATCTAATATTGCAAGATTAAATGCACAAATTGTTTTATATATAGCGCACCTTTGCATCATTTGTCCTCATTATGGTTTCGGTTGAGCACCTGATTCTCAAAGTGCAGTATGTTGCATGTACAGTATGTTTTAGTTGACTTCAATGCCTCTATAAACAACAACATTGTTTATTATTATGGTATTAGAAACAGCTGTGAGTGTAATGCAATGCTGAAGTCCAGTCCAGAGTCAATTACTCTACTCTGTTTTTTTGTGTGTGTGCGAATTCTTGTGAACCCCTAGCTTTTCAGTGTGTGTGTGTGTGTGTTGTAATCTCAGCAGCAGATCATGTTTTCCAGGCCTCAGATGAGGCAAAGCAGCTTTGGCAGCGGGCCGTTTCATCTCAGGCACTGGGGCCCAAAACAAAGAGAAAATGATTGATTGGATGATGAATTATTTAGAGGTGGAGGGCCGAGGACGGAGACGCCACACTGGAAAGAGAGAGGGGCGGTGAGTAAGGGGGGGGGATGGAGGGGGTGGAGGCAGCGGGTTCACCGTCCTTTTCTAAAAGGATGTGAATAAAAAAAAAAAACTTGGCCTAATTGTACTAATGCATGTCACTGCAAATTTGCCTGGCTAAAATATTGATGCGGGTGCAGCGCACAGAGCTGATTGGAGAGGAGAGGTGTTTGCTCAGGGATCTATAGAGCGTTTGAACTTACATGTAACACCAAAGGTGGAGGGAGGGGGGTGGGGGGGTGCTCATCCGCCAGTCCGCCACTCAATGTCTGCATCCCCAAAACAACCCCGCAATACTTACTTATGTAGAAACAGGCAATAACATCACTGATGACAGTTCATCATGAAGCAGGTGAGCGCCTGCGATACCCAGTTACACCACAGGGGGCACTGATGTGATATGCAGCCTGACAGAAAAAGGAGGGAGCATCTCTCTCACGCTCCTTCCTTCCATTTTTTTCAATATCCCCCTCCTCATGAAATTTCATTTGGATTGTAAATGTTCAGTAATTTACCATCATAAATGTGTAATGGGCCCCTGAATCCAATGACATTGTGCTGGCTAATCAACTCATTTGAGAATGAATATAGATCTATTAAAAGGGGAACGCGGTGTTTCCCATTCGTTAAGAACAGCGTGCCGTGCTGTCAAACACAGCAACTGTTCCTCCCTAAAAGAGCTTTTTTTTTTTTTTATTTTGGGAGAAGGGATCCTCTTTGATAATCATCTCCTCATGTTTTGATGTTAAATGGAGATGATGAACGGGGATGAAATGTCTGATTTGTTTTGTCGTCAGCAATGTGACAGCGACTTAAGAGAAAAGCAGCTCATTTTAAAAAACTAATTCAAGGGAATAAAAGACAGTTAATGACACTTCATTTTTACAGCCGGGGAAATATTTAATTCTTGAATTTTAAATCTCAACCCAGCCAACCCGCCCGCCCGCCCACCCCGCGGCACGCAAGAATCCTCCGGAAAGAACACAAAAACACACGGCGGGATTACTGCTTCTTATCTATGAGAGACAGGGCCTACGGCGCTACCTGCAAAACACTTCATCAGAAAAAAGCAAGTCAACTTGTAGCCGTCGCTGACTCTTAGAAGCAGAGAGGGATGGGGAATGCAAATTGTAGAAAGGTCTATGAAACGACAGGATGGAACTAAATAACAATATACCCTGATTAGTTCGTGCTTTGGTGAGTTTGGAGAACTTTCCTTAGAGTACTATGACGCAATCCTGGGCTCTACTTGCAGGGTTCTACTTGGTATCGGATCAGTATCAAATCAGGATCGCACATCACTACCTTGTCGAATAACTGAACTATTAACAGGGCATCAAATAAATTGCCAATTCATTTTAAATGAATTAATAAATAAAGCCCTGATGAACATTGTTTGATGATTAGTTTGAGAAATATAGTATGAGGAGCTTGTGGAATAAGAACAAAAAGTGTAGAAAAAAATAAAAGAAAAATATATATACCGTATTTTCCGTACTATAAGTTGCACTTTTTTTCATAGGTTGGCTGTTCCTGCAACTTATACTCCAGAGCGACTTTCATTCATTCAGTCATTTTCTACCGCTTTTCCTCACGAGGGTCGTGGGGGTGCTGGAGCCTATCCCAGCTGTCTTCGGGTACACCCTGGACTGGTGGCCAGCCAATCAGAGGGCACATATAGACAAACAACCATTCACACTCACATTCATACCTATGGACAATTTGGAGTCGCCAATTAACCTAGCATGTTTTTGGAATGTGGGAGGAAACCGGAATACCCGGAGAAAACCCACGCATGCATCTCACGAGAACATCTCCAGAGCGACTTATAAAAGAAAAATATATATACCGTATTTTCCGGACTATAAGTCACACTTTTTTTCATAGGTTGGCTGTTCCTGCAACTTATACTCCAGAGCGACTTATAAATGAAAAAAGTGTTTATGTTACATAAACACTGGACACCTTTTCTGTTCATGTTTATTTTTTGTGTAGCTGAATAACCATTGTGTTAGCATATCTTACACCTATTCAGCCTGTTCTCTATTCTTTTATTGTTAGAACTTGCCTTCCAAGAGGACGTAATGTCTGTTTTGGTCAAGTAGTTTGGAAAATAAATTACCCGCAAAAAATGCGACTTATACATGTTTTTTTCTACCTAATTATGCATTTTTGGCCTTGTGCGACTTATACTCCGGAGTGACTTGTAGTCCAGAAAATTTACCATATTTTCCAGACTATAAGTCACACTTTTTTTCATAGGTTGGATGTTCCTGCGATTTATACTCCAGTGCGACTTATGTATGTTTTTTTCTACCTAATTATGCATTTTTGCATTGTGCGACTAATACTCCGGAGCGACTTATAGTCTGGACTATAAGTCGCACTTTTTTTTCATAGGTTGGCTGTTCCTGCGACTTATACTCCAGAGCGACTTATAAATGAAAAAAGTGTTTATGTTCCATAAACACTGGACACCTTTTCTGTTCATGTTTATTTTTTGTGTAGCTGAATAACCATTGTGTTAGCATATCTTACACCTATTCAGCCTGTTCTTAGCCTGACTTATACTCCAGTGCGATTTATGTATGTTTTTTCTACCTTATTGTGCATTTTTGGCCTTGTTCAACTTATACTTTGGAGCAACTTATAGTCCAGAAAATACAGTATCTTTAACAAAATGGCCATTATTATTGTCAGAATTGCAAAATTACCTTCCTGAAGTGATTATTATTATATGTTTTTTTCTACCTAAATATGCATTTTTGCCATTGTGCGACTTATACTCCGGAGCGACTTATAGTCCAGAAAATACAGTATTGATGACTTTTATTTATTAAAAACGTCATGTCAGCCGTAACTGTAACAAATCCTCCCAAAGTCTCGGCTGCGGTAACTCAAAACAATACGTTTTGAGAGACATCGTTGAGGTCATGCTCGGCGATGATCGCAGAGTTGCCGTGGCAACCTGGACCACTGCCGCACCGCAACACATTAAACTTGCTGTTGCGCCTTGGTGACTTTTTGCTCCCGCCGTCCCTTCTCGCAACAATCAAGAAGTACAAGTCATTTATCAGCCCTGATGGCAGCGGGGGATGCACTACGCTCTGGCGGGGGGTACGCGTGGTGAGCCCGAACACGCCGTGGCTTTAGGCGATCGCCCCTGTTGTAAGGTCGTCGTAATTAAGTCTTGGCTCACAGCGGCCAACCGTGCCTTTGAGGTTCAAATGTCTTTCTCCCTCATCCTCATCAACTCTCTTCCTCCACCATTTGCTGCACAGAAGTCACCAATGTTAGGCTCCATGTGTGAATATTGATTTATGGCTGTGTGCGCTCAGATGACTTGGATTGCACAAACTTTATTGGGTGATTGCTTTGTGGAAATAGCATATTAGAGTTGCTGCAGATGGGGGAAACCTGATTAAACACTTAGGATCCTCAACTTGCCGCGTGACCTTAATAGAAGGAGTGAAACTACACCAAAGGCAAACTATTTGGGGTTCAATCACTACTGTTATATCCCTGCATAGAATGCATTTGAATACGTCACACAATAGCTATTGATTATGTGTCTCGTCAAAGACGCTAATTTGCTGACAGGATGCTTCCATCCTGACTAAATGAGCAATCAGCATCAACTTATCAATAACCGGACACTGTAATGTGACAGTGTGAGTCTCGAGTGACTATGAACAAATTAGACAGGACATAAGACATTTGTAGTAGTCATGTGACAGAATGCACATTATTGCGTAACCCTAATGGATTGAGGAAGGCATGCAGGCATACATATCATACAGATATCTGCATTGTTTTGCCATCATTAGATAAATTGTCAGTATCCATGTTTAGATGAGGAGTTTTTCTCTTTCCGAATGGAATATTTCCAAAAACAATGGTCTCCGTGGAAAGGAATATTCCAATCTCTTGTCTACATGCGCCGCTATAAATCAAACAGAATAGTCAATGAGGCATGCGCAGTAAAACGTAAACATCAACATCATGTGAAATCGACTTCCCAGAGTTTTTCTTTCACTTGTTGGAATAACTCCGTATTGCCAGTTTTTCCGTTCGTCCAGTCTTGAAATTTAGTTTGGATCAAAAACAAACTTTCTGCAGCAGTCACGTTCCGGCTTGTGAGTTTTGCGGTTCGACCCCAGGATGCCGAGATAAGGACCCAATTGCAGGTAAAAATGGATTTTATTGTTGCTATGCAGGGGAATGACGCACGAGCAAGTCCAACTCAAAAATGACAATCAACCGACAAAGAAGGGAGTGCGCACCGGAACTAAATAGGCAGCACAAATAACAGGAAACGGGAGATAATTGACAGCAACGGAAAATAGAACAGAGCAACAGAGGAAGTGAATTCAAAATAAGGGCATGAACAAGGAACAGAGGAAAACTAAGCTGTCACAAGGGGGTGAAGCCCAATCGTGACAGCAGCAGTCCAGTGCCGATTGCTCGCCTCCATTTTTAAAACTGAAGAACATCTGGAGCTGCGTTTTACGTCATATCTGAGCATGCGCTGAAAGAACGCACCCGGGATAAATTTAAACAGGAGAAGATCACATTCAATCTTGCTAATATTTTATAATTAAACTTGGGACATGTTTTATATAGATATATATTTTCTTTTTTAATAAAACCGGAGGGGTGGCACGCCGGTCGAGCGGTTAGCGCACAGACCTCACAGCTAGGAGACCAGGGTTCAATTCCACCCTCGGCCATCTCTGTGTGGAGTTTGCATGTTCTCCCCGTGCATGTGTGGGTTTTCTCCGGGTACTCCGGTTTCCTCCCACATTCCAAAAACATGCTAGGTTAATTGGCGACTCCAAATTGTCCATAGGTATGAATGTGAGTGTGAATGGTTGTTTGTATATATGTGCCCTGTTATACGTTTTTATATATCCATTCGGATTGGCACTTTTCTTTCGGAATGAGGTGTTAAAGGTGTCAAAGGTTCAATTCTTTCCATATACGTGGCTAGTGGCTGATATTTTTCATATGGTGCATGCTAGGTTAATTAGCGACTCCAAATTGTCCATCGGTATAAATGTGAGTGTGAATGGTTGTTTGTCTATATGTGCCCTGTGATTGGCTGGCCACCAGTCCAGGGTGTACCCCGCCTCTCGCCCCAAGTCAGCTTTGATAGGCTCCAGCAGATAATAATACATGTGATAATGTGTCAAAATTAAAAGCGCTACTTTTCTTGCGTTTGTTGTCTTAAAAATACAAACACAAAATGTCAAAGAACAACTAAATAACACCCAATGGGACCCAAGCATCCATAATTATAGTACAAGTACAACCTCGAGGGCCTTCCAATTAGTACAAGTGCTCCAAAATGTGATCATCTATGAACACAAGGAATTTCTAACGTCACGCTTCAGTGCCCCCCCCCCCCCCACCTATCAAAGAGAAGCTTTGCCACCATTTGTGTCGGGTTTCATCTGTGTGACACAATGGCATCCAACAATTTTCTACTTACATAACATTGGGGGATTATAACCGCTTCTTTTTTGGCTTCAAAAATGCTCCTCACGCGTCTGACAGTGAGCCGCGCTCGCATTTCAACTAGCGTTGTACTGTGGCGTATCTTTGAACAAGCAAACAAGTCAAGTGAAGTGCCTGCAGTCCTCTAAGCACTTTATCCTCACTGCTTCATTGGGCAACAGACAGGCACACATAACAAAAAAAAAAGTCAAAAAAATGCAAATTAACTTCAATGTTTGAGACTCCCCCAACAATACGGGGGTGCACTGAGGCTCCTTGACGCGGCGTTGGGGGATTCCGTGCGTCTCATCGTGTTGTTTAGAGTGCATTAGCCAGCCTCTCTCACTCATCATCGCTCTAGTTTTCTTGTTGTCAGGGAGAGCGTCCTGAGGCAATAACCTCCTCCTCCTCCTCCTACACCTCCTTTTCATGCAGAGATGCGCCGGGGCCCTAATTTTCCATCAGCAAAGCATGAAATCAAGGCAGAATGCCACACAACAAGCATCTCTTAAGGAGGAGGACACTTTGCATGCCCACGCACCCACCCAAGGATACAAACACTGGAGCGTTGAGGAAAATGTGAATAAATCATGAAGTGGAGTGGATGCTGAGCTAAAGTGACAATCAGAAGATTGTTGATGAGCGCTTGACTGTGACTTTGAGAGATGATTTGCAAATTTAATGCAGCCACGTACATGTCGTCCCTCCTCTGTTTATTTTTCTTTTTTGAACACGAAGACAAAGTCATTTTAGCGGTTAAGCGCTCACTCAAAGTGCATGTCAATTACACAAAGGCAACATCGTATCTATCCATATTCAGTATCAGTGTCCTCGTTACGGTCATGGGTGAGCTGCAGCCTATCTTGGCTGACTTTGGGCGAGAGGCGGGGTTAACCCGAGACTGATGATACGCAAAGCTAACAACAACCTGCTTGAAGATCGCCTATCAATGATGGGCGAAACCAGATATTTTAATTACCTTTAACTTAGTTACCTATTTCCTCTTCAGAAATCCTAATACAGTTGCGGAGGTGCTGGAGCCTATCCCAGCTGTCTTTGGGCGAGAGGCGGGGTACACCCTGGACTGGTGGCCAGCCAAACACAGGTCACATATAGACAAACAACCATTTTATGTAGATATATATTTTCTTTTTTAATAAAACTGAACTTGTGAATGGCGTATAGAAGGGTTTAGATTCTGTTCCACAGATGGCGCTAATGCCAATAAACAACAGAAGAAGAAAAACACCACGAAGAAGAACGCACCCTGACAACTTTCGGTTTGAGCGGGTACAAGATTCCTCAATCGGATTGGGGAAAGGAATATTCCACCCCTGGGAATCTGATTATATATTAATTCGGATTGGCACTTTTCTTTCGGAAAAGGTTAAATTCTTTCCGTTTGAGGAAATAAACCGAATGCAATTGTAATATTTGGGTCCATGTATACATGGCTAATGCTCCCTAATACAGTTGTCCCTTGCAATTAATGATTACTGTGTAATGGTTGACTATGGTCAATTTTTAGCCAAAACCTATTGAAGTACAAGTGATACTGTATGTCGTATTCTGGTCACTAGGTGGCAGTAATGACACAAAACACCTTAACACTGCATGAGGTCCCACCGTCGGCCATCTCTGTGTGGAGTTTGCATGTTCTCCCCGTGCATGCGTGGGTTTTCTCCGGGTACTCCGGTTTCCTCCCACATTCCAAAAACATGCTAGGTTAATTGGCGACTCCAAATTGTCCATAGGTATGAATGTGAGTGTGAATGGTTGTTTGTCTATATGTGCCCTGTGATTGGCTGGCTGGCCACCAGTCCAGGGTGTACCCCGCCTCTCGCCCGAAGACAGCTGGGATCCAGCACCCCCGGCGACCCTTGTGAAAATGAATGAATGAACTGCAAGAGGTCATGAAGTCTGCTATGGTATGTCTGACATGATAAAGTGGAAAAAAAAGTTATCCTCTCACATAGTGTGAAAGTGGTACGTTTTTGGCTTCTTGGTTCCAACCGCCTCCGCATCCTCTCAATACCCATACTACACTTCCTCATGTCATTCTCCACCAATCACATTCAAGGTGCATTCACAGACGGAACTCCGAACTGGAGCACATTTTTCAAAGGTTTTAAAAAAAGTTTATTTCCCCGGTAACTGATTAATGACTTTTTTTAAGCCTTTTACCCAACACTGTACGTGGCACTGGAATGGCAAAAATAATTGTTTGTGGATTCAATCTTGCCAAATGAGGCAGAAATGTTGTATGTAGCATACGTAGTGTAGGCTACATATTAGCCATAAAGTTTCAGGGAAATTAATACTGCAGTTTCCGTGTAACCGATGGACTAACTAGCCAACTTCAAGCCATGCAACGGTAATTAAGCTCAGAAGAGACCATCTGGGAATGTTTGTCACATTTAAGAAGGACTGTGTCAAAAATATGTTCCCCCCCCCCACTATTTTTGAGGTCATACAGCCAAGCTAACGGCGCCAGAGAAGCGAAACCGAGTGCGTCGTTGCAAAACAAGACAGTCAAGTTATTAGGACAGCAACACTGACAAACACTACAGAGAGTGGAGAACTCTTTCCACTGCTTCATACACACACACACACGCATACATACACAAACACAAAAGACAAGAAAAAGATCTCGCAGTGCTGACTGACAAAGATGCCCTGCAATATAGATGACGAGAACAAAGCCCCCCATAACAAACTCCAGTCATATTGAGACGATTTCCTTTTCAATAATGAATCGCCATCAGCATCAGGCGTCAATACTGTCTGTGTCTGTGTTTCTGCGTGTGTGTGTGTGTGTGTGTGTGTGTGTGGTGGGATAAAAACATCTATGCTCAACAAGAACAAAACTTCTATATTTAATCTACGCCGGAGAACAAGCAGGGCCTGCTAGAGTCAAAAACAAAAGTGGATTTCTGTGGCATGCAAATCACACGCGGACCAAGCAGCTTATCCCCACACGTCTGTGCTGATTGACAGCATTCTTAAAATGTGTAGATTATAAATATTTATAATTGACTTAATATTGACTGTATTCTGTCTGTGTTTGGTTGAAAGGCGGTAGAAAAGGGGGGGAAAAAAGTTTTTATTTTATTTTATTTTTTTAAACCAAAGCAAAACAGCACAATGCAGTTATCTCCAGCTCCCTCTTCACATAAATAAGCCTCCTCCCTGAGCGCCCACATTGTGTCTGCAGCCTCATGCTCAGTATTCCGTATTCTTCTTCACTGAGAAGGAATTTTTGTCAGCTTCTTATAAGGCCAGAGAATGTGCATTGTGTAGATTTTTGTATGTGTTATCAAATGCCAAAAAGTACATAACAAGAACATTCATTCATTCAGGCAAGAGGCGGGGTACACCCTGGACTGGTTGCCAGCCAATCACAAGGCACATATAGACAAACAACCATTCACACTCACATTCATACCTATGGACAATTTGGAGTCGCCAATTAACCTAGCATGTTTTTGGAATGTGGGAGGAAACCGGAGTAACCGGAGAAAACGGTGCACGCATGCACAGGGAGAACATGCAAACTCCACACAGGGTGGAATTAATCTCGGGTCTTCTACCTGTTAAGCCTGTGTGTTAACCACCTTGCACCACGCAGCCATAACAAGAACTAGAAATTCGGTTTGGATGCACAGTTTAGTAAATGATAGCACTTTCTGTTTGAATACACCCATTTTTCATGTGAGCAAAAGTGTTGGAACAGGTCCTACTAAGGCAGGGGTGGGCAAACTATGGCACGGGGGCCACATGTGGCCCGCCAAGCGTTTGAATCCAGTTGCTTTCTAAGTATTTCAACTTTTAACATACAAACTGGCAACATGACTTGCAAGTCGGATGTCTTATTTAGTAAAAAAACGGGAAAAAAACAACAAAACTGTCAAATGAAATGACATAGTTTGATGTGGTCTGATGTTTAAAGTGCTCCTAAAAAAAGGGACATGAGAACATACAGCTGATAGTATAACACTTTTACACATAATATTAGACAAATAATTAAAGAAAAATTATAGGCATAAAATAGTGTGTGTGTGTGTTAAATATATGTTCTGGACAATTTTCTTAACTCAATGCGACCGCACTAGTATTAAGTATTCAACTTTTAACATACAAACTGTCAACATGACTCGTAAGTCGGATGTCTCATCTATTATAAAAAAAAAACACACACAAAAAAAAATTGAAAATTAAATTACATAGTTTGATGTGGTGGGCGGCACGGCAGACGAGTGGTTAGCGCGCAGACCTCACAGCTAGGAGACAAGGGTTCAATTCCCACCCTCCATTTGCATGTTCTCCCTGTGCATGCGTGGGTTTTCTCCGGGCACTCCGGTTTCCTCCCACATTCCAAAAACATGCTAGGTTAATTAGCGACTCCAAATTGTCCATAGGTATGAATGTGAGTGTGAATGGTTGTTTGTCTATATGTGCCCTGTGATTGGCTGGCGACCAGTCCAGGGTGTATCCCGCCTCTCGCCCCGAAGACAGCTGGGATAGGCTCCAGCACCCCCGCGACCTTCGTGAGGAAAAGCGGTAGAAAATGAATGAATGAATGAGTTTGATGTGGTCTGATGTTTAAAGACATGAGAACATACAGCTGATTGTATAATTCAATGAAAATTATAAGCATAAAATAGTGTATGTGTGTTAAAAATATGTTCTGCCCCCCCGGACAGTTTTGTTAACTCAATGCGGCCCATGAGTCAAAATATTTGCCCACCCCTGTACAACGGTATATCGCTTACCCAAGCAATAAACAGCACTGAATGTTTATGCTTCCATTTTACTGCATTTAGAGGTGAAAACAACATGAAAACCAGTTAGCTATAAGATGGAAAATGAGTGAGAACTTATTTAGAAGAAAGAAACCAGCGGTGTAGAAGTATCGGACATCAAACAGCGAGACCAGGAAAACATCAGTAGTTCATTAACAGAAGGAACAAAAGTTGTATGGACTGATGTTTGAGGCTCATACCTGTACTTTTTGCCAAATTCCAGTTTATGTGGACTATAAATTACATGACGTACTATTTCCAACTCACTCTCGCCTATATTTCTGAGTTCACGCGGAAAACACAACAATGGCAAAGTTTGTGTATTTATATTCCAGTTTCAATAATCGGAGAACCTTCAATAGCACACAGCATTAGGATTTAAAGTGAGCATGAAACACAACCCCTTCAAGCAGATTAAATTTCAAATCAAGCAGGCCATGTAAATGATGTGGCGACAGTCGTGTGTGTGTGTGTGTGTGTGTGTGTGTGTGAGGGGGGGGCAATTAGCATGCCGTGCTAGTGTTAAAGCAATTAGGCAAAGCAGACGGCTCGAACGCCAAGCGAGCGGAAGGCAGGCAGGACAAATATTTCCATATCGTTGTGTGCTCGTGTTTGTGTGTTTCTCACAGGGAATCAGAGGTTAATGGGAACGGGACTTTGTTTACTGACAGCCTTTTTACAGCGCAGAATAACAAACGCTCTCAGTTAAGAGAATTAAAAGGAAAAAAAAAGAACAAGACACCGAGTCTGAAATTGCTTGAGGGAAATGACAAAAAAACATTTAGTAGTAAACAAGCCCAGAGCAGAAACTCTGGGAACCACTTTGGGGAAAAAAGCAGACGCATTTGGGCAAATCTCTCAGGTGGAGCCATCAAAAAGTGGCGGCGGCGGCGGCGACGTGATCACCTGGAGACGCGGACTGACATTCGTTTGAGCGTAAATTACTCAAACAAGCATGCGGAAGGAGGGGTTTGTGGAGGATGCCATTTAATAGTTGATGTTTCCCAGCGGGAACGCCGGCACGCGCCTCTAATTCAAACAAAGAGTTATGATTTACAAATGTGACTAGAAACAAACACGGTGTGCGAGACGCGGCCCAACGGGGACGCTAAGTAGGACAGCGTCTGTCTCTAGCTAAAGTAGTCCTTGTCAGGAGGGCATAAAAGTGCAATTTGTGTCGGAACTGTCGGTGAATTATGGGCATCGAACTCCATTAGCCTGTGCAGGAATGGGGGCCTTTCCATCTGTTTTTTTTAACAGTGTACATACAGGATGTGACGTGAGTGCAAGATGAGGGCGGGTTTTGATGCCCTTCCTGAGACAACCATGGCCGGGAATCAAACCCCTATATAATACAATCAAAAAACATGATCAAATCACATGATGTCATTTAAGTATAAGACAAAAACAACCTACTAAATGGCTTAAACAGGAAATGGCCTGCAGCTATCACTTGCTGACGCTGCATTTATTCGCACTTTTATGAATAACTGCAAATAAAAAAAAATGTCCCGCATGTGTTTCCTGTCCACGAGCTGACAAAACAGCCAACCCGGTCTGTTTGTGGGAACGCCGGGAGTTGCTTGGCGACCGCATCCCCGTGGCGGGCTTGACGTGACACCTAATTACCCAACTAAAAGGTAAATAATAAACGCCACATGGAAAACTTACAATAACAATAACACACATTTATAGCCTGACTCCTGCTGTATTATATTCACACCCCACCCGGTGATTATTGTGCCCTGAAGAAAGTCACTTCATAACAGAGAAAATTCCTTTCAAACAAGCTCTAATTTACACAACTCAATTAGATGTAATTCAAATGACTTACCAGAGAGCGTACTAATTAGTTCCTGTTCCAGTCACAGCAGTGAATGTACGCTATGTTATACAAGCTATCGAGACGAGTGCAGCGCCATATGGTCCATGTGGCCTTTGGGCTTTTTTTTTTTTTTTTTTTTGTGCTTGTGAATTTCTCGGTGGAGACGGTCCAAGCCAAGCAGGTGAAGCAATGTTTTGCTTTCGCGGTTGCAGGAATGGAATGGGATTTTATAGACAGAGCGGGACACACAAAGTTCTATCAGCCATTAGAGGGAGAAAGAATGCATTTCACAAAGAGGCATTGTAGCAAATGAGGAACACAAAAAGGTCAAACCGTAAGGCTTAAACTTGTCTACACACGATCAAGAAGTAGGATTAAATAAGATGTGCTTCTTCCTACTTCTTTTCCGATATGTTAAATTGTGACATGCCACAAGAGATGGGTCTATACCAGGGGTGGGCAAACTTTTTGACTAGCGGGGCGTATTGATTTAACAAAATGGACGGGGGACCTGACGATATATTTTACACATAACAGTCCACCTGCAATTATTGTACTTCTAAAAGTGTCATGCAATCTGCTATATATGCTATATGTCAGACCGCATCATATAACAATATTGATAAAACAGCGACTTAAACCATCAAAAGGTTGGCTCAAGCTATGACGCCAGGTTGTATGTTAAGTTTAACACTTGGCGGGCCGGATGTGGCAGTTTGCCCTACCCTGGTCGATACGAACGAGACAAGATTTTTACATTACTAAAGAAAAGTTGAATGAAAAAATACAAAAAAAAACACATAGGCAGACTGTGTCACTCCATTCACGCCCTTGTTCTATGGAACAAACACGCCAAAGGTGCATTTAAGTATGCTCGTCTTTGAGCTTGATTTAAATCTTCAGGTCATTTGTAGCTGTTAATACATACAAATATATATATAATTGTGTCCTGATTTTGATTTTTGTGTTCATATAATACAGTAAAAAGTGTGCATATTTCACAGATACAGTAGTTACAAATGGTGATTTATTAATTTGATTAAAATTGTTAATCACTCAGGTTGCACGGTGCTCGAATGGTTAGCGGTACTCCGGTTTCCTCCCACATTCCAAAAACATGCTAGGTTAATTGGCGACTCCAAATTGTCCATAGGTATGAATGTGAGTGTGAATGGTTGTTTGTCTATATGTGCCCTGTGATTGGCTGGCCACCAGTCCAGGGTGTACCCCGCCTCTCGCCTGAAGACAGGCTGGGATAGGCTCCAGCACCCCCGGCAACCCTAGAAAATGTATAAATGAATCATTGAATCCTACTTCGGCTGCACGGTGGTCGAGTGGTTAGCGCGCAGACCTCACATCTAGGAGACCAGGGTTCAATTCCACCCTCGGCCATCTCTGTGTGGAGTTTGCATGTTCTCCCCGTGCATGCATGGGTTTTTTCCGGGTACTCCGGTTTCCTCCCGCATTCCAAAAACATGCCAGGTCCCCCTTGTAGACCCACCACCTACACATGTGCCCTGTGATTGGCTGGCCACCAGTCCAGGGTGTACCCTGCCTCTCGCCTGAAGACAGCTGGGATAAGCTCCAGCACCCCCGCGACCCTCGTGAGGATAAACGGTAGAAAATGAATGAATGTTAATCACTCAACAGCAATGTTATTCTTCCTTACACACCGTATTCTGAAAGTTTGGTGTTTACAGACATATAAACCACAACAACGTGTCGTAGACTTTCCAGGAAGCCCTCAATTATGGCAGAATTCCATCGGAGACTGAACGTCATGAGTTCTAAACTTTTGTTCCAAGTTTGGTACTTTTCGTAGCCAAAATATTGAAGCCTAATTCATCAAAAGCACATCAAACTAGCATACTACCGACTGTACTGTAGTCACAATGTGGAAGAAACGCAACAAAGAAGTGAAAACAACACAATTCAGAAACAAAAGTCATATCAAGGCTGGCGTCGGCGATGTCGGAGATGAGATTCACCTGCCAATTACAGTCATCTCCTAATTTCCAGACTATCATGAACAAGGCGCAGGGCTTAGAAAACAAAGACCCCCGCTAACAAAGCTTCCCATGGAGAATTGACTGAGGCCTGCCTGGCTATTTACATACAGATGCACAGGCAGGAATTAGCATATTTTTTTTTTTTGTAGCCCGTGCTCAGGGGAGCGGCATTGTAACATATTGGTGCCTAATGAACTCTGAAAAAAATTGATTTTTTTTTCCAGCAAGTAAATTAAGAAATGCATTATAGCTGTTAAAGCAATCTTGGGGGAAATGGGAGCCTTCCTGTGCTAAACTACGCTTGATCAGTGATAAATTACATGATACACGTATTTGCTTTAATTCATGCTAATTTCTGCCCAATTAATGTATCACTGTAGTTGCCGGTGAAGCCACTGGAGATTAAATTATTTATCAGGTTGTGCTATGCGGATGTGATGCATAAATAAGGTGAAGGACTGTGTCATTGGGATGATGTATGAGGTTTTAAAGTGGGGTGTCAATCAGCACCGATGTCCAATCAGTGTCCCAGGGCTTGATTTGTCCACGGGAGCAAACCACCAACCTCACTCTCTTCGTCAGCGCGGTGCGCGGGGTGACTCATTGTTTATAAGGCGTCCTATCGCACTGGCACTGACGCTACTTTTCCATTGATGTCATGGTCACATGACACCGGGGCCTGGTGTTTTTGCTGCTTTACAGCATCAGACTAATCAGTATTCCGATTCCAAATGGGTTAGCTGTTTACGTTTGGATATAGTGCATTGCATATGTGAAGCAATACACTATTCATGGCTTGGATACACTGTAAACCCGAATAAGGTAGCAGAACTCAAAAAAGGGAGGTAATCAGTTGCCACATTTTTTTTTTATTTCATAAACTCAAACATTTGAGTATATCAGAGCTTTAATATTCGGAGTTGATATTAGATATACTTTTTTTCATTTTGCTGTGAAGAGAGAAATAGCTTTTTTTCTCGCATTCTCTCTGCCATGCATTCTCCGTTCTTTAATTTTCGTTCTGATTTCAACTCTTTCCATAGGAAGAAGATGTGCATGTGTAACCTACACAGTACAAATCTATCTGATGCAATGGATTTATTCTTAATTGATTATTGGTTTGATTTATTCATGTTTTCTTTATAAGTAACTACAAATTCTTTTAAGTAGGTTACACAAATCTGCAAAAAGTTCATATCAATCAAAAATTAAAAAAAAGTTAAATAAACTGAAAAGAAAGATGCAACTGGCAATCAACATTTATAAGTAGAACTTTTAAGAAAATTTTAAGTTAACTATACTATACTAATTATTTTGAGCATTCCGATTTACAGTGTCTTAAGTTGTATGTAAACTATGTTTTTAAGTTAATCTTACTTCTCTAATCTTATTATCTACATACTGTATTGTATATAACTCTGTAAAAACTGTTCATTTTGTTAATACTTGGGTTGTTTATATTGTTTGTTTTTCTATATTGTGTATTTTGTACTGCTTAACAGACCCTGTACTCTTCCTGCTGTGCAATACACATCCAGGCTTCATAGGCCGCACTTTGATGCCAATATTTGATGTCAAGTATATACCCAGTATAATGTATGTCCATTTGTGGCCCAGGGACCGTGAGTTGAGACCCCTGATTTTAGTGGGAGCCTCATTACATGCAACAAGTACAACGGAACACTTTCCAATTAATCGTTTTTTGTAGTTTTACATGCAGAAAACTATTTGAAATGCATATAAATACAATCAATGGTGAATGAAAGGTATAAATCAGATGCGTCCAAAACTACAATGAATGGTGCAATGATGTTAGCTAGCAAACAACTAGAGTCAACTGCTAATGACATCATAAACGGCCGACTGAGTTGACGCCCCGTTCCCGTTTTCATGTCTTAGCAAGCTGCTAACATTCATTGATTCATTCATTTTCTACCGCTTTTTCCTCACGAGGGTCGCGGAGGGTGCTGGAGCCTATCCCAACTGTCTTTGGGAGACTGGTCGCCAGCCAATCACAGGTCACATATAGACAAACAACCATTCACACTCACATTCATACCTATGGGCAATTTGAAGTCACCAATTAGCCTAGCATGTTTTTGGAATGTGGGAGGAGACCGGAGTACCCGGAGAAAACCCACGCATGCACGGGGAGAACATGCAAACTCCACACAGAGATGGCCGAGGGTGGAATTGAACCCTGGTCTCCTAGCTGTGAGGTCTGCGCGCTAACCACTAGACCGCCGTGCCGCCCAAGCTGCTAACATTCTGTGATAAATATACATTAAGAATACGTAATACGTAAAACGTAAACAGAGGCAAAATGTTCAAGTACATTTTCAACATTAACCAAAAATCACACTAACCGGGGCGTACGCAAAGTAAGGTTCCACTGTATTTTCAATCCAAAGGTGAAATTTCATTCTACTGATCTGGCTGCTGTGTGGAGCGCCATGCAGTCTGACGAGGTCTCGCAAACTCACCAATATCATTATCAGCACCAAACCACTACCAATATTTATAGGTTATCACATGGTTTGTGTGGTATCAGGCCAGGTATCATGCCCCCAAGTGTCGGGATCAGCCCGAGACCGAAGGTAAACACAATAATTGCAAAAATATTTCAACAATAATATTTTATCAACAGTCTTATCTTATCAATGTCTGACAATGAAAGTTCCATTAATCAAGTTTGGGTTTTTTGGTGACTGGAGAAGCACTAGGCACTAAGCACTCGTGCGCTGTTCTCTGATTGGTTGTGTCACGAGCACGATACCAGAGCAGCGCGCTCTTCTGAGTGGACAGCTACGGGGGCTGATACTGGACATGGTTAAACTCTATATTTTATCAGTATCACTGCCCTGGGCTTTGACACAGTAGCATCTCGGCCTTTTCCCGTATCATTCATGGACGGTTTCTAGGGTACAGGGCCAATTAATGCTGTAGTATGTGATAAGATCTAATATCTCATTTTTATACCAGTATCGGCTTCCATCTGAAAACTAGAGGCATTTCGGAATCGTGATGAGTCCCAGTTTTGCCAAATTTAATCTGCAAGCGTACCTGTGAAAAGCATTTCAACCAGACTGACACGACGGCCCAAGTCGGCCATTAGCCTTCTTCAATCAGCAGGAATTAAGAGGGAGTTAGCACTACACTTTGAAGCATCCACCGTGTCGCTCCTTTTCAACTAAATTAGACAAAACAAAATCGTTCCGATTAGTCAATTAGGTAGCACATTAGCCCGGGACTTAATTAAAAGATAGCGAGGGGTCCAAGCCGTCTTGAAGTGAGTGTTTAAACAGCAGATTGAACAAATGGCACTTATTAAAAACTTTATAGTGAGTCACTTGACACCTCTCACACCCCCCCCCCCATCCAACCCCCCCACCCCGTGCACCTTGAACGACATAAACACAAGTGTCAGCTCCCCGGGTTCCTGCTATGCAAATCTCAGGGATGAGGCAAAAAGAGGAACGTTCCCCCCGTCTGGAACGCCAAGATGCTCTTAGGCGGCTTAGACATCTCCCAAATAGATTCTTGGTGTTATTTCACAAGAAGTCCACAAAAAGGACGGCCATGTTAGAGTTCAGGCTTTATATTGTTTTTAAGTCTGGAGAACATTAAGTTCCACAACACTTAATATTGAAGCAATCATCGGAGGGCAGCCTTTAATTAAACCTTTTGTTCTTCCGAAATGACACAAAATCAGAGGCAGGCGAGCGGAGAGGGGATGTTATTGTGTCACAGCGGCGAGGATTGAAGAGCAAGGAACGCTAAAACATCACAGTTCACTGCCCGTGTTGCCATCTCCGCGTCACGTCGCATCCAGAACAATGCGACAGCTGACAGCTCGCACCCAAGAATTATCACGCTAAACTGAATTATTCCTGCCACGTATTAATTTATTAACAACATGTGCATGGCTCCAATGTAGCCTGCATTTGCATATACATTTTTAACCTGCGATGAATATTCTTTTGAGTGGGGGGGGGCATGAGGAGGAGGAGGCGGGGAATATTACCCCTTCTGGTGCATTTTGAATTTTGAAGAAATAAATCTCGCACATGACCGCGGGGCACGTCTTCTTTAAGGGCAACCCCTTCATCACCTTAACATACGAGCGCTGGCATCTGCAATCCTCCTCACTCGACGCCAGCGCCTCCTCAAAGAGGCACCTACTGTTCAAAAGTCTTGTTTGGATGGCACCCGAGGACGTGTGCGTTCAATGAGCATGCATTCAGTATTCATTGGCGGCAATCAACTATTCATATTTGAATTCCAAGATGCACACTCGACTTGTAGAAGCTAGATCAGGCTAATTATTTGTCAGCAGACGCTTTTGTTTGTGTTAAAAAAAATAATAATTTTTTTTTTAATGTTGCCCGTAAGCCATAATTATAAAAAAAAAACATGCTAGGTTAAGTCGTGACTCCAAATATGAATGTGAGTGTGGTGTGAATACCGTATTTTCTGGACTATAAGTCGTATTTTTTTTTATAGGTTGGCTGTTCCTGCGACTTATACTCCAGAGCGACTTATAAATGAAAAAACTGTTTATGTTACATAAACACTAGACACCTTTTCTGTTCATATTTATTTTTTGTGTTAGCATATCCTACACCTATTCAGCCTGTTCTCTATTCTTTTATTAATGTTAGAACTTGCCTTTGAAGAGGACATAATTTCTGTTTTGGTCAAGTAGTTTGGAAAATAAATTACCCGCAAAAAATGCGACTTATGTATGTTTTTTTCTACCTAATTATGCATTTTTGGCCTTGTGCGACTTATACTCCGGAGTGACTTTTAGTTCAGAAAATTTACCGTATTTTCCGGACTATAAGTCACACTTTTTTTCATAGGTTAGATGTTCCTGCGACTTATACTCCAGTGCGACCTACATATGTATGTTTTTTTCTACCTAATTATGCATTTTTTGCATTGTGCGACTAATACTCCGGAGCGACTTACAGGCCGGACTATAAGTCACACTTATAGTCACACTTATAGGTTGGCTGTTCCTGCGACTTATAAATGAAAAAACTGTTTATGTTCCATAAACACTGGACACCTTTTCTGTTCACGTTTATTTTTTTATGTAGCTAAATAACCATTGGGTTAGCATATGCTAACCATGTTAGCATATCTTACACCTATTCAGCCTGTTCTCTGTTCTTTTATTGTTAGAACTTGCCTTCCAAGAGGACGTAATGTCTGTTTTGGTCAAGTAGTTTGGAAAATATATTAACCGCAAAAAATGCGACATACTCTAGTGCGACTTATGTATATTTTTTTTCTACCTAATTATGCATTTTTGGCCTTGTGCGACTTATAGTCTAGAAAATACGATAATTGTTTGTCTATATGTGCCCTGTGATTGGCTGGTGACCAGTCCAGAGTCTACCCCGCTTCCAGCATGCTTGCGACCCCAGTGAAGATAAGCGGAATAAAAATGGATGGAGGAACAATATCGGCATAAAAAAAACATTAGGTGGCATCTCTCATAAAAACAGCTAAAAAGAGGTACCGAAGAATGCACGTAATAGGACGCACCTATTCCGCTTACAGATCCTGCTATTCACCCTATGTCAACTTCAAAAGTCAACTCTGAACCTCCGACATTGACACGTGTCTTGTTTCTGTCTAAAATGGCTTATTGTCTCTTCTTATGTCTACTATATTAGGTAATACTTGTGTAAAGGTGACTATAGGGGTGTTATCTCATGACGAGAGGGCTCTAATAATAGTACAAACCATTTTTAGTAGGTCATAAACATTTTTTCTCTGCTCTAACAATGAAAATATTCCATTTATAAATAAGGATTTCTACTTTGCAGAAATTCACTCATCACGATGGGGTCTGAAACCATTTAACCCCGCTAACCAAGGGATCCACCATACCATGTACACCATATCTCTTCCAATTATGCATCATGTCAATTATCACCAAGCAGAAAACAGGTATGAAAAAAAAAAAGGTGTCATACCCACCTTTGCATCAAATGTTGCTGAGCGTGCTTTGGGTGACACCTACAGCCCTCAGCGAGGCGACAAATTAAAGACAAAAGGAAATAAATGAAGTATGTCACAGTATACCTGCATGACACAATACTATTTTTTTAAAGCATTTGCTTAATCGAGAAGTGGAGAACAGACATCTGGCAAGGGCATACATCACTAGCATGGATCACCACCTTATTTGACACTTTCACTGGCACCTCTATGCTGCATATAGGCGTAAATGTAGTCATTTGGATTGTTATTATTCACTAAGAAATACAGAAAGGTTGAAAAATGATATCCCACTCGACAACCCGGGCCTTGCCCTTGTGCACGGAATAAGCAGAATGTTAAATGTAGAATACATCAGCTTTTCATTGGCTTAAATGTGCAAGCAATGGTTAGCTTGGGATTCGATTTTAGATTAGATTAGATTAGATTCAACTTTATTGTTATTGCTCATGTCACTGGTACAGGGCAACAACATGCAGTTAGCATCCAACCAGAAGTGCAATTTTATAAGTACCTTAGTAGTAAGTAAATGTAGAAAAATGGACAGATCTACAAACTATAACAGGCTATGACTATAATACAGTGAGGATATGTACAGGGATATAAATGACTATAATATGGCTATTGCAGATTATAAACAGTATGCACAGTATTGATGTGACAATATATAATAACAGTAATATGTACAGTATTGCAATTAAGTGACTAGAGTATGGCTATTGCAGATTATATATCAATTATAATTAATTATTATTATTAATTATATGTACAATAGTTTAGTTATATCATGTCGACCAGTCATTCAAATAAGCATGTTTTCCTGCATATGTTAACATATACTTTATGAAGTTCAGTTGACGATGCCAGCAGGTGTTGCGTTTGTGCACCTGTTAAACAATGTGCTGTTGTGTAAACAAGGATGCTACAGGCGGGCGATGTGTTTGACGGGCACACAAACACATAAAAGGAGACAAGGTGGCTTAAAGAAGTAAACAGATAAACAGATGTGACAAGTCACTAAAGCGCCGATTATGTTTATAGGACACAATAGAGACCAATTGAGTATTTATACGTGGAAACAAATGCTAGCTTGTGTTTGTGTTGTTATGTGTGTGTGTGTGTGGGTGGGTGCGTGCGGCACTGAGCCTGTCACTCATGTTAACTCAATGTGAAGAGGCTGCTTGAAGCGGAAAGTTGAGTCCTATATATTTGCCACAATGGCTGCTGTTATTAAGACCTTGCTCTGTGTTGCCTTTCTGCATGAAAGGAGGGGAAAGCTCCTTTGGAGTTAAGAAGAAAGCGGAAAGCACACATAAACACGCAGGCCGGCACAGTAAACAGAATTTTACAAACCGCAGAAGAGACAAGGTTTTTCCATTGTGCCTTGATGCTCAATTTGTGGTGTTTGTGTGTTTTTTTTTTTAAATAAAGAAGGTCACAGTTGGGTTCCACTAAATATTAAAAATGAAGGCCACCATGCAAAACAGAGCTTTGTTGAGGTCTGAATAATAAACAGCTTCACTTGGACATGCACTGCAAACTCTAGAAAAATGCAGCAATTAAATTTGAATGCTTCTTGTCAGTGTTGTAGAATACTATTTTTATGTATTTGTTTATGGAAGTGGGCTGCACGGCCGTTGAGTGGTTAGCGCTCAGACCTCACAGCTAGGAGTCCAGGGTTCAATTCCACTCTCAGCCATTTCTGTGTGGAGTTTGCATGTTCTCCCCGTGCATGCGTGGGTTTTCTCTGGGTACTCCGGTTTCCTCCCACATTCCAAAAACATGCTAGGTTAATTGGCGACTCCAAATTGTCCATAGGTCTGAATGTGAGTGTGAATGGTTGTTTGTCTATATGTGCCCTGTGATTGGCTGGCCACCAGTTCAGGGTGTAGCCCGCCTCTCGCTCAAAGACAGCTGGGATAGGCTCCAGCACCCTTCGCGAGGAAAAAGCGGTAAAAAAAATGAAGGAATTAATGTTTATAGAAGTGGGCTGCACGGCGATCGAATGGTTAGCGCTCAGACCTCACAGCTAGGAGTCCAGGGTTCAATTCCACTCTCAGCCATCTCTGTGTGAAGTGTGCATGTTCTCCCCGTGCATGCATGGGTTTTCTCCGGGTACTCCGGTTTCCTCCAACATTCCAAAAACATGCGACTCCAAATTGTCCATAGGTATGAATGCGAGTGTGAATGGTTGTTTGTCTATTTGTGCCCTGTGATTGGCTGGAGACCAGTCCAGGGTGTACCCCGCCTCTCGCCCAAAGACAGCTGAGGTAGGCTCCAGCACCTCAGTGACCCTCGTGAGGAAAAGCGGTAGAAAATGAATGAATGAATGAATGTTTATGGAAGCAAACGCCTGACCAATCCAAAACAGGACGTATCTGTAATTAAAAGCCCAGAAATTGGACTGACTTGAAATTTCTCACACAGCTCAACACACCCAATGTAACTGCCAAATCAGCACCAAATTTGGTCGACCTTGTCCTCACGAACAAACACACATTTGCCCAAAATCTAAATGTATGTCATACAGGCCTTGAATGGCGTGCATTTTCCACACTGATCCGACTTCCACGGCACCTGATTCCCTAATTAGCATCCCTTCTCTCTACAAGCCACGGCAAAACGCTCAAGTAAACAATGATGGAGCCTGCACGCCTTGCTAAACAACCTGACAATCACCCGTGTGATGCAGATGACTGGAGGCCATCGAGAGGCCGCGGCTTCATTTAAGTGATGTTAAGAGCAAACAATCAAATGCAGAAAATCAGCCGCTGACATGTAATAATGCTGACATCTAATTTATAGCTCTAGGAGCACGCACCAGCAAATAAACAAGCATCCCTGGTTTCCGCGTCCTCCTCAATTTGCCTCTCAAGTCAAAGGGATGATGACTTATTTAAGAAAGGCTTCTGTTCCTCCCTTTGCATCCTCACCAAAAGTGCAACAGCATCCAAAAGACACGGAATGTTTTCCACAAAGTTTCCTTGCTTCCTTGAATCTTTGAACCCCGCCGTGCCCCCTCATCCATGTTGTCTTTGCATCGCCGTGGCGACGCCTCCAGGTATCAAGGAGATTAGAAGGCATTCGTAGGGGCCCTCGTACGGCAGCAAAGCTCAAGCAAAAGGGGGTCTTTAAATATTTAAGGTGTGAGCACCATCACACGCTTAAGAAGAGAGGAACAAAGAATACAAGGCGCTCACTTGGAAAATCATTTACATTTCATTGACGTCACCTCGTACAACGCCCGCGCCGCGTCCTGTACAGTACACGTAAGAAACATCATTAGGCGAATGTGTGCCGGTGAACAAATGTCTTCCAATCTGTCACAACTAATTACGTTCTAGTGGAGCAAATAAATAAACAAACAGTATGTTGTCAAAATCAATTAGAGCGGCCAGGTAATGACCTTATTTTCTTACGGACCTGATGAAAGTCATTTAAGCTGTAGGGGTACCTGAAAACGCACCATATAAAATAGAAGTCATTTTATTATTCATTCATTCATTTTCTACCACTTTTTCCTCACGAGGGTCGCGGGCGGTGCTGGAGCCTATCCCAGCTATCTTTGGGCGAGAGGCGGGGTACACCCTGGACTGGTGGCCAAACACAGGGCACATATAGACAAACAACCATTCACACTCACATTCATACCTATGGACAATTTGGAGTCGCTAATTAACCTAGCATGTTTTTGGAATGTGGGAGGAAACCGGAATACCCGCAGAAAACCCACGCATGCACGGGGAGAACATGCAAACTCCACACAGAGATGGGTGGGTTTGAACTCGGGTCTCCTAGCTGTGAGGCCTGCACACTAACCACTTTCTATGCCGCATGAACCTCCAATGAACTGCATTGCTCAGACACAATGCCGAATGGGAAACTTCAAAACTCATATTGGTACTTTATTGTATATTTTTAGGTACACCTTTGGAGTGTTAAGTTGCTGTGTGATGAGTTTAGTGTTTTTTTGCAAGCATAAACATGGCAAAATAAACTAATAGACATAGACATGTTGTTTTCTATAATAGACATGTTTTTGGAATGTGGGAGGAAACCGGAGTATCTGGAGAAAACCACTTGACCGCCGTGCAGCCTTCATTTTATAAAATAAAAATAAAAATAAAAATAAAAATAAAAATAAAAATAAAAATAAAAATAAAAATAAAAATAAAAATAAAAATAAAAATAAAAATTTAAATATTAAACGAAAGAGTTCCCAGACATGCGTGTCCTTTTTACCCCGTTACTAAATGGTAACCTGGTAACAACCGGGCGTAAACAAACCATCAGTAAGGATAGGGGTAAGCTCTTGAATCATGTTTCATGTCTAGAGGGCTCTAATATGTTAAAAAAAACGGATTTTGATTGTCATAAACAGATTTTCTATGCTATATGAAAATATTCCTTTTATAAATAAGGCGAGCTGAACGGCGGCCACACAGCTAGGAGACCCGAGTTCAATTTCACCCTCAGCAATCTCTGTGTGGAGTTTTGCATGTTCTCCCCGTGGGTTTTCTCCGGGTACTCCAGTTTCCTCCCACATTCCAAAAACATGCTAGGTTAATTGGCGACTTGTCCATAGGTATGAATGTGAGTGTGAATGGTTGTTTGTCTATATGTGCCCTGTGATTGGCTGGCCACCAGTCCAGGGTGTACCCCGCCTCTCACTCAGACAGACAGCTGGGATAGGCTCCAGCATCCTCGCAACCCTCGTGAGGATAAGCGGTAGAAAATGAATGAATGAATGAATGAATGAATAAAATTCACTTATCACGTTTAACAGCGATAACCAAGGGATTGCTGTCATTCCAATTAACAAAAGCATGTTCCAAATGAAATAAACCATACGTTTACTGCATGGATTTTGCTGCAAAAGTGCAAAAACTTGTGACAAAACTGAAGGTGGTTTAGAATTTAGCTGTTATTCCATGTGTTCTGGAAATTGTCCTGTTTTGATACAGAGATGGTTGATTGTGACAGTGACGGCAATGATTACAGTTAATGACAGAATCTCCGACTATATGCCGACAAACCCCTCCGTGCTAACAAGCAGGTAATGATGCCTATTACATATCAAAAATGACAACAAAAAGAGCCTAATTAGTCATATTATGTGTAATTATAAAGTAGCACAACATGACAGTATCTTATTTTCCGCACAAAAAGCAACAGCACTTTGTTTTCATGGCTGAAAAGCTGCATGAATGCATTGGTTATTCATCATTTTAAAGAGAAATGACCTTGACATCAGACAGGTGGTGATTGCAAACAGAAACAATGGGTCCCCTTTCTAATTGTCGCATTAGATTCCGGCAGGCGGGTGGCGAGCGATCAGAGGGGGATTGATTGCGGCGAGTGGAAAGGTGGGAGACTTTGTGAAAAGGTCAGCAAGAACACTACCTGGAGTTTTCTTGCACATTTTGGGACTAATTGTGGCTTAAAGTAAACAGACAAACTCCTGTGTGATTACACATTTTTTGGGGGGGAGTTGGGGTAATAAGATGGTAATTTCCAAATTTCCAAGTGGGGGGGTGTGAGTGAATCCAGGCAAGAAAAAGGATAAAAGGGGTCTTGGACAGCATCACCTTTTCTGCTCCCTTCCAGCGGGGGGGCTGACGTGCAGGTTAATTGAGAGGTTAACAGGGGGTGGTGTCGGCTTAAGGTCAGACTGCTGTACTAGCCAGCAGGGGGGCACTGCTCCTTGTTGGTAACTCTCCTTCAAAATAAAAGCCTAGGGTAACAAATGGTCTTTTTTTTGTTCTAAGACATGATTGACATCAAGTTTCAGGCGTGTAACAGGTAAGGGTTGTTGCTAAAAGAAACAAATATGTATAATACCATGTTGTTCTAATAAGCATTTCATAAAATAAAATAAAATATTACTAATTCATGTTAATTCATTTTCTACCGCTTTTCCTTATGAGGGTCGCGGGGGTGCTGGAGCCTATCCCAGCTGTCTTCGGGCGAGAGGCGGGGTACATCCTGGACTGGTCTAAATAAAATAAACTAAAATAAACTAAAAAAAAAAAAAAAACTAAAATACCGGGCATATAAGAAGACTGGACACCTGTGAATTTTGACTTTCATGATGAAAGGTAACTGTTACAACACATAACAGGTGAGGGCAACTCCATTAGCGTCATCATCAAAGACTCGATTGTCTCACAAGTTATTATGTATGTGTTCGTTTATATTTAATACAGAACACCCATCCATCATCTTCCACTTCCGAGGTCAGGTCAAGGGGGCAGTGGCCTAAGCAGGGAAGCCCAGATTTCCCTATCCCGGTCTACTTCATTCATCTCCTCCATGGCATATCCCGGGACATCTTCCCTGAGGCCTCCTATCAGTCAAAAGTGCCCTGAGCACCTCCACAGGGAGGAGAAAACTCACTTGTACTAGCGATCTTGTCCTTTCGGCCTCTACCCTATATCTCCCTTTACAGTGCATGTTAATGTACCGAACTGTACTTTTCATATAATACATCCAACAGCAGCTGGAGGCTACGATAGAGGACACAATATGACTGTGGATGAAGAAAAACAAAATGCTACTTTATTGTGACATTTACTGTTGAATGAACACAATGTACAAAAAGAGATCAAATAAACAATGTGAAAGAGTAAACAATCGTGAAATAAAAATAACTTCGGTAGCTAAATATATATAGAGTGGAACCTTGGTGAGCGTCTATAATTCATTCCAGAAGGTCCGACTCTAATCAAAACAAACATTACCCAAATCAATTTTTCCCGTAAGAAATAATACAAATCCAGTTAATCCGTTCCAGAAGAACATGTGATTAAAAAAATACGCTAAGAACAGTTGGACTCATGCAGTGTATTCGCAACATGGAAAGACGCCTAGCATACGGTACGCTAACTGGAATATGTACGCAAACCAAGGTAGAAATGTTCCATATATTTTCAATGTTAACTGAAAAACATGCTAACCGGGGCGGACACTAACCAAGGTTCCACTGTATATGTTCACATTGCCTTTATAGTGTTTTCCCAAAGCTACAACAAACTGTATGATGGAATGGAAAATTACAATTTAAAATCTTACATAAATTTAGCAGAAATGTACACAATGTATGTTTCCTGCGATAGTGTCACATGACAGCACATTATGTTTGCTAACAATAAGACATGACTTGAACTTCATTAGTTGACAATAGTTATTGTACAAGTTATTGTACTGAGAGTCGGGGGACTTTACTTTTTTTGTTTTTCATTCCTTGAAATGACATTTCTATGCAGCATAACAAGAGATGTGTCCATGAACAGTCACATTTTACAGTGTTCTACAGAAAAACATAATGAAAAAATGCTGGATAATACACTCCTGCACTAAATTGCCGATATGGAGATGTTGCATTCCGTCTTATTCCGTATGGGGGTTCATCCAAAGTGGTAAATGGTCTTTCACTCGTACAGCGCTTTTTCCACCTCCAATTTACCGACTGATGACGCAGCATCAGGAGCAACTGGGGGGTTCAGTATCTTGCCCAAGGATACTTCGACATGACCATGGTAAACACAGAGGATCGAACACATAACCTTCAGGTTGGGAGACTCTACCAACTGAGCCACGCCGCCCGTCAGTGTAATTGGGCACCACTAAGGACCCTTGGGTAGTTTTCTCAAGGTACTTTACACATGGAGCAGGTCTCGAACAATGTTGCTCATACATTAAAGATAGTCAACTGAAACCTAAATGAACAAGCAAGGAAAAACCGCCTCGAGGGAACAGAACCGAGGCTCTGTGGAGCGACCGTCTGTCTCGACTGGTGGGGTTGAGATAGACAGACGGGGTAGAGGGACAGGTGGTAGATAAGAGGGGTTAGGCAACATCAATAACGGTAATATTTCGCTCCCAACACCACCAATAACGAGCAGATGAATTGACGGTGCAATCCAGAAGCAGGAAGCAACAACCACAGCAAAGAGAGTCAAAGACAAAGTTCTATCTCCGTCTTTATGTGTGTAAAAGGTTGCATTCAGTCTAAATGACACAGTTCAAAGGGCGAAAGGCGTTTTGCCTTTGCCATCAGAAGGTCATGAGCGTGGAAATGTCTGACAGAAAAGATTTTGTTGAGGGTTGTATAGGAACATACTTCTAGCATTTCTGGAGTTACGTCTACTTTTGGTGAATCCCAGTGTCTGTAAACATCATACAAAGTACACAATCACACCACAATCACAGACACAAACAGTTTTTCCCCCCGTTTCCGTCCATCCAGGTGGCTCCAGTCAGGCTGTTTTTTTTGGGTTCCCTATGAGGGGAAGCAGATGCCGCAGCACTCCATGCAAATCTCCAAGCAATCCGACGATTCGCAGCAGGCGTCCATGATGCCGCAGTCCATGTCGCAGGGGCAGTTGCAGCAGTCCTCGCCCACGTCCTCGGCGCAGCAGCAGCAGCAGCACGCCTCGGAAGCGCACGGGCCGCATGACGCCGGCGCTACCACCATGTTGCAGAGCGCCAGGAACTCACAGAAGAGGCACGCCAAAATGCAGTGGACGCAGCAGTCTGGGTCCGGGACAATTTCAAAGTAAAATCCAAAACATTGTAGAAAAAAAAAAATCAAGTAGACTTGTTTTAAAATGCAAAATTGAGTGCGTGAGTGAGGGTTAGAATGCTTGCCAAGCAAGAGCATGGAAGTAGAAGAAATACACAGCAATCATTAACAGACTGTTAAATAATTGCGGCATTATCATGCAAAGTACCAGGCTGATCGCTCTGAAGATTATCAGTGACGTCCAGGAGTCAAATAGGCCGATTAGCCACGGCGTACACCTCTGATTAACATTTCACCTCTCCGGACCCGTTTGATGAGGCGACTGGCGAGTTTGGCATGGGTTTGCCCGTTACAAATTACAAATGTGCTCATTAGCCACCCCAAATGTGTTTAGAGATTAGAGCTGAATTAGTCATGCTGCATTTAAAAAAACGCAGAGTATGGTCTGAATTAGTCATGAGGAGAATTTACTTTTGCAACTTGGAGGCAGTTGGAGTTATGGAAAATGACATTAAAACGATCTTGTTAATTAAACACAAACTGAGGCGCGAAGCTAGCCTGTTACACACAGAAATGCATAAGGCAACTGGAACAAAATAAACTTCTACCGTCTTATTCATTCATTCATTTTCTACCGCTTTTCCTCACTGGGGTCGCGGGGGTGCTGGAGCCTATCCCAGCTGTCTTCGGGTGAGAGGCGGGGTACACCCTGGACTGGTTGCCAGTCAATCACAGGGCACATATAGACAAACAACCACATTCATACCTATGGACAAGTCGCCAATTAACCTAGCATGTTTTTGGAATGTGGGAGGAAACCGGAGTACCCGGAGGAAACCCACGCAAACCCCGCACAGAGATGGCCGAGGGTGGGATTGAACTCGGGTCTCCTTGCTGTGAGACCTGTTTTCATGTCAAAATAGGACCATGCTGGTGTTTCTTGCACATGTTTATGTATTTGGCCTGCCACAGATACATTTTGACTGCTACAGATAGATTCGGCACTTGGTCTTAAGACCTGTGTTTCCAAGTTAGCGACTTTGTTGCTATTTTAGAGAGTAACGAGACCAGATATTCATTCATTAATTCATTTATTTTCTCCCGCTTATTCTCATGAAGGTCGTGGGGGTGCTGGAGCCTATCCCAACTGTTTTCAGGGGTGAGAGGCGGGGTCACATATAGACAAACAACCATTCCCACTCACATTCATATCTATGGACAATTTGGAGTCGCCAATTAACCTAGCATGTTTTTTGGAATGTGGGAGGAAACCGGAGTACCCGGAGACAACCTGAGAAAACATGCAAACTCCACACAAAGATGGCCGAGGGTGGAATTGAACCCTGGTCTCCTAGCTGTGAGGTCTGCGCGCTACCCACTTCATCACCATGCCGCCCTCAACCATCTTATAAACATGTTTTTTCGGCGGATGTAACGGGCATCGGGCACTCATATTAACAAGCGATAAAACCCAACATGGAGTAAACAGCCCGAGTTGCACCCACACAGCCACACTAGCATGCTCTGTTAAACTAAGCTAGCCTCCATTCATGTTCAAGAGTTTCAAAATTTTGAGCCAACTTTTCAGGTCACTGTTTCGAGATATTTACGAGGAGTGGGCGAGTGTTTGTGCTGACCATTGAGCGGTCTCAGGCCCTATCAGAGGGCCCTACTATTATCCTTTAGTTCAAAATGCTCTATCCTTGCTTTTTTTATGTTAACTCTGCCAGCCTGTTGGGACAGTCCACATCTGAGGTGAAATGGAATGCAAGTAGGCCACAAATACTTTGATATGAACGTTCAAAATCATCCAATTCAATCAACAGCATCTTTAGTGATGAATATCAAAATATTGGTGCCTATTTAATCCTGCAAACAAGAATCATCAATGCACCTTGTACTTAGTGTACTTTTTCACCAAAGTCGACTACATAAGAGTGGAATAAAGACCTGATGTGGGAAAAAAAATAGCATTACAAACAGGCAACATTTGCATAACTTTCATCAGCCCATCTCAAGTTGTCAGAGTGGGCTGTTACTGATTGGGTTAGAGGCGAAGGGGAAAGCAGGAAAGTATGGAGGACGGCCGGCACGGGAAGGCAAGCTGAAGACTGCTGGATGCTCATGTTTGATTAATCAAAGTCTTTTTTTTTTCTCCCACAAACCTTATTTTTATGCTCAGAGGGGGTGCAGAGCTGACCAGGGCTTACTGTGATATAAGCGTGTGTGTACTCAACTTTTAATGCATCTTATTATGCTGATCTGACGCCGGGATGGAGCTCGTTTACTATTAAACATATGGACAGACAACCGCGGTGCCGCGAGGTGCCTAGCAGAGCGCTTTGGACCCTTAAAAAAATAAAATAAAAAAATAAAATAAACCCTCAAAGCTCAGCCTAACAAACTTTGAAGGACCCAGAGGGCAGAGCCACGAGCCATGCGAGGGTTCAAAATCTAAAGCTGTAAAGATGATAAATAAAAAACACAACACAAGCATTAAGGCTCAGCTATTCACTTGGATGTATAATTGAAGAGCAGCCATTAGTCTGGATCTTACAAGAGCTGCAGTGAGGGCGGAGGCGGTCATACACATGAGGACTGGACACTACAGCAAAAGCAACCACAAACACGGCTCCTGTTTCACATCAGTGGGTTGCAAGCAAAAAGAGGGACAAAAGCACCTTGGAGGAAAGGTTCGGAAGGTTCACAGTAGAAAACCAGATCGTTTCACCTATTTCACCAACTGGAGGGGGGTCCTGCCCCGCCCTGTTACATAAACTGTGATTAAATTGCTGAAATATTTAATCATTTGCCCTAATAATATTATAGAAATGTAACCCCAGTGTTTGCGAGCCGTCACCATGTATGAAAAATGTGTACAAGTTCACCGGTTTTCTTGAACGCTGCACTGAAGTCAGTCAATAGAGCTGACATTCGCCACCTAGCTGTAAACAACGAACACAGCTTGAGGACCTTTGTGGATGGCGCACACGCAATTAAGCTAAAGCATCATGTCAGGATCCAACCCGAACAAAAGCGGCGCTCGTGAAGAACCCCTTGGAAACCCCTGATGTGTTATCACGCTTGCCAAAGAACACAGGGAATCCCTGGAGCTAGATCCTTGTAGCTCACGCCTTTTATATGTCCTGTATTCAGACGGCCTGTTTAGGAGGCTAATTTCACAGGCAAACAGATTATGTTAATCCGTGTAAACACTCAAACACAACAGCTTGGCTTTTCTTTTTTTTTTTTTTCTTCCGCAGGGAAATAAATACTCAAGCATATTGGTGCCAAGAGCTGGCATCTGGAAAGCAGTCAACACAAAAGCCGTAATAAGGAAGACTTGTTGAGCTGCTGGCGTTTTTTTATATTTATTTCACTCCCCCACCTTCTCCCACCCGCTTTACCAATTACGACTCGTGTCCAACAGCTCTGCAAGATGCACAAGTTGTACTCCACCTGATGCATAATTCAAGTGTGGCAAATCATCAAATAAAGATCAGGCCGCCTACTTTTCCCCTTCATGTAAACACACAACTCAATCTGCCTGTTATAAATCAGCAACCTCAAGATGGATGCGTGCACTGATGCTTCATAAACGCATGTGAGATGCAGATGAAGGTCGCAATGTGCGGCGTATTAATGAGGGCCCAGGCGGTCTGGCATGGCGGGATGCAGGGCGGGAGGGTCCAGAGAGGTGTGAGGGGCCCAGAGGAAGGCTGGTCACGACTTTTAATGGGCACCCCGCACTCTCTGCCCTCGTTAGGCGGTCACACCTATCTCCGCAGACAGGAACAGGACCAGTCATTACTACACTCACCTCGGCCCCACACGTAACTAAGCGACGGCCTCCCCGGTGAGGGTGCCCCGAAGCAAAAACACCATAGGGGCACAATAAAGAAGAGTGGTCATGCATTCCACAATTAAAAGGTGAGACGGGGTACATATGTATTATCAATACCTTTGTTTTAATTTTTTTTTGCTGCTGCCTTGCTATTTTTATTTTCAGATTTCATATTGGATTTATTTTAATTGTACAGTATATTATTTTTTATTTTTATTATTGTTATTATTTTTATTATTGTTATTATTATTATTGTTATTTTTATTTGTGTTATTATTGTTATTATTTTATTGGTGTTATTGTTATTATTATTGTTGTTGTTTTTGTTGTTGTTATTGTTATTGATTTTATTGTTGTTATTATTATTATTGTTATTATTATTATTACATGGTCATTAAACTTTGAATACAATAATAAGAATACATGATATTAAAAGGGATTTTTTGACAATGACTTACCCCCCCAATTAGGTGCTGGGACCACTTAAGTTAGGAGTTTGGCTTCTCACAACAATGTGTGTTGAAAAGTGTAATACTTTTACATCACAAAAATGCCTCCTCAAAAAAAAATCCGACCTCACAATCGCTCGTCGTTACTGTCTCTCCCATCTCATCCCATTTTTTCATCTTAAAACCTTTCTGAAGCAGCCGATTGATTCATCCGGGTCAGTGCCGGTGTCATTTCTTGGGGTCTACCACTTGACTTTTATGATCCATAACCGTCAGGATCTTTGAAAAAGTTTCAAATGACCATGACTCAACAATCCCACACAAAAACGTGTTCCGTTTTGGAATGAAGAGATAAATTATGAGTAAAATGCAAGCTGCATAAAGCTGTTAGTGGTTAGTCGGTTTTAGTATTTCTATCCTACCAGTTTAACCACCCACCTTCTGGTAAAGGCTGTTTCTGCGATCCCATTGAGCTCCCCTTGCTGGGTCGGCTGCTATCGCTGTCCACAGACAGACTCGACCTCAACTTTCGCTGCATCCTCTGCGAAACCGGCGTGGACGGCTGCTTGGTGGTCGGTGCTGCTGATGCTGATGTCGTTCTCCCGCCGTTGGCACACATGCATTTGCTGGTGGTGAGGTCACCTGGTTTGCCAGTTGGGCTTTTATCGGCGTGAGGTTGAGCTGAAAGTAAACATAAACGCATCCATCACTCAAACAATTCAAGTGCAATTGAAAGTACAGTAGCAGGGTAACCATGGCAACAATTGTTATTTTCAATATTACAAGCTAATCATTGCAACTCCAAATTCTCCATAGGTATGAATGTGAGTGTGAATGGTTGTTTGTCTATATGTGCCCTCTGATTGGCTGGCAACCAGTCCAGGGTGTACCCCACCTCTTGCCCAAAGACAGCTGGGATAGGCTCCAGCACCCCCAGCGACCCTTGTGAGGATAAACGCTAGAAAATGAATGAATGAATGAACTGCATGAGGTCATGCATCATGTCAGTCATAGCATGTCTGACATGATAGAGTGGAAAAAAGTTATCCTCTCAAATAGTGTGGAAGTGGTATGTTTTTGGCTTTTCACAGCACCCCCGCGACCCTTGTGAGGAAAAAGCAGTAGAAAATGAATGAACAAGCTAATGATCAATTGCAGACCCCACCAAAACTTGGTTTTTTTTTGCATATACATATTGAACACCAAGACAAATGTACTTGCGTTCTTCAGTTAGTTAAAAAAAAAAGTTTCCTTTTACTGCGACAGCGGTGAACGTGAGCAATAACTTTGTCAGCACTCTGTCGGGTGAAACTAACTTCATCTGTTGGTTCTCGGCAAACCTTGCGATATTGATCACATGGCAAACATTTCGGAGCCAGGATGACAGGAAGAAGCAGAGCGACGTGGCGACGGGATCACAAAAGCCGCCGCTGTAGGCAGCCGAGTGAAGACGAAGGAGCGCGAGATTAATACATGGAGGGGTGGGGATAAAAAAGACAGAGACACAAAATAGCGGCAACCGTAATGATCTCCTTTACTTTAACGCTCAGGTGGCCTCAGTCAAGCTCAAGCTGATAAGACGGGATGAGAGTGAGCAAAAGATCTCGCCGTGAGGAGCATCTGCACATTCAGCTCCACTGGGAGTTCCTCCTGGGTTACCTCCACCCCTGTACATCAGAGTGCATGTAACCCCCCACCACCCACCACCACCAGTCTCCACTTTCTTTACCTCCAGTCGTTCACAACTCCTCCTAATTGAGCTACTTTATGGAGCATCCCTGAAGAGAGTTTCGTCCAAACTAAGAAAAAGTGCTTGAGAGCTTATTTCCATGCAACAATTAAGAGTGTGGGAATGTAAATTTAACGATACATCACACAGGGGGAAACCGGACATGAATGTAAAACAAAGCAATTAAACACATTTAGGCTGTTCCTCATTCCTTTCATGAACAAATACCACAACAATCATTGAACATGCTCAGTTACACACGTTCACACTTGCACAATTCAACAAGGATTTAATCCAAGCATAGGCAGTTCACTTCCTGTAAATATTTCCTAACAGGGAGAGAAAATAACAGTAAAGTCTTCACTAACTTACTCCAAAATCAAAAGTCATACAAGGATGGGGCTTCCCTACAATGAAGAACTTTGCACGCAGTGATTAACGAGGTATTTGATGGATTTTTCTGCTTCTTTTCCGAGACACAATGGCTGTCCACGACAATATGGAGGGTGGAGAGAGTGAAGTATTAACAAGAGGTTACAGCTGTTGTGGTTTCACAGCTGCAGTCTCTTTCCATCACTCATTACGCTCGGCAACCCTTCCTCATCAACACACTCAAGGATGATTCATTCTTGGGCCCGCTTTGAGTCACCCCCAACATGGAGTGCAGCAAACATGCGGGTCGGGACCGTTTGAGAGATGGTTCTGGGTCTGCTTGGACTACAAAAAGCATGGATGAATGACAAATACATGTGTTGTCACTCTACGCTCTTCTTCTAAAACTCTTTAAAAGTATATTTCCGAAGCTCTTTGTGAAATCTAAGATGGTGAGTAGAGAACACAAGAGTAGGAACACATTTACTGTGACACACAAGCAGGAGATTTAATCATTCATTCATGGACTGGTCATCAGCCAATCACAGGGCACATATAGACAAACAACCATTCACACTCACATTCATACCTATGGACAATTTGGAGTGGCCAATTAACCTAGCATGTTTTTGGAATGTGGGAGGAAATCGGAGTACCTGGAGAAAACCCACGCATGCACGGGGAGAACATGCAAACTGCACACAGAGATGGCCGAGGGTGGAATTGAACCCTGAATTGAAGACTGAGCGCTACAACCGCTCGCCCGCCATGCAGCCCAGGAGTATTATTTTCATCTTAAATAGCTTATTTGTCATGTCTACCATATAGTGTAATCCAAATGTAAAGCCATTTAAAGCCGCCATTCCAATACATTGAGAACTACTGTTCCAGTGGATCTTCACTGGAATCAAGCATACCAGCAGAGTGGTTTTTCTCCCATTGCGGCTCGCCACACGCGCATAAACACGCTCATTCGCAAAGATGCCAAAGCACACTGGCAGGTATAATTATCTTGCCTGTCCAGGAAGTGAAAGTTTCAATTTACCCAAAGTAGAAATAGTTGTTAAAGGGGACCGCCGAAACTAATGGTCTTCCCGAAGAACCGCCAAAGCCATAAAAGAGAGAGTCGCGGCAGGTTTTCGACTTTATTTTTAACCCAGATGAAGAAAAGATGAATAGACACAATGCATCATATAATATGCATAACCATTGATCATGCTAATGATGATACTGTCAAGGATGGCAATGATGGACGTGCGCAGTCGCCGTTCGACAAATGAAAAAATAATGAGTGTGCTGGAAGTGCGCTAAGCTCTAAGTTAGGTAAAACTTTAAAGTGTGGAAGCAGCTGGAAATGGAATCAGCATCATCTGGAATCTCATGTGTGTCACTAAACCCCTAAAATGGAAGCATTTCTTTTATCGTACAGTTTTATAGAGATGAACATAAATATGGTAGAGTAGTCAGTGTACATCTTGTAGTGCGGTATAGTTACTATCCACTGAAACTGCCCGAAGCTGGCAACACAAGTGAGTACTGAGATGAGGATGGTAGTTTGGCAGTGGTGTGGACTTAAATCACCCAACTTGGATTCGAGTCAGACCCACGTCTCAATTTTAAATGACTTGGACTCAACTTGACAATATCATTAACGACTTTGCAACTCGACTTGGACGTGGAACTGAATGATTTGGGCCTGATTCTGATTTTAGTGAAATGACATGAAAACAGTGAGTGAGTAAAATGTGTCCCCATTCAAAGTACTCAACTAACATGATGGCTATTATGTCATTTCCGTTAAGAAAAGTGATTTTCCCACAGAATCTCCCTCCTTGAAAGCATCTGTTAAAGTCCAATCAGATTTAAAAACAAGGGTGCAGCTTACATTTCAAACAATGCACTCAAAACATTTCAAAAAAACCTCAAACAATGCACAATGATGAGCCAATTCAAGAAACAATACATCATGACTGGTTTAAGACTCGTCATCCTCGTATTTAGCAAACATCAACTGCTAATGTTTGCTGTTTGATGTTTGAATGACGAGTCTTAAACCAGTCATGATGTGCTATAAATATATCACTATATTGACAGTTACTATGGTACATATAATGTCATTGTATGGTCATATCACCTCGTACTTCGGTACGAGGTACATTAATAAAAAAAAAAAAAACTTAAACTGTATTATGGAAAGCAGGAAGTGAACAAATGTAACAGTTACTGATTGTAAAAGTACCAGATGGAGAGGTAGGATTTAATAAGCTTTGCTTCTTCCTACTCCTTTTGGACATGTGGAACTGTGAACTGATTATGTGATGCATTCAATCTGATGCATGTTCAAATGAAATAAAACCATTACCATTACCATTACATTTCTGTGAGCGTCAGACTGCTGGAAAGCTGATTGACACCAGGATGTGTCAGCATGCTACTGAGGATAATTTCATTTGCGCCAGTTCATTGTATTTTTATAACTGTGCTTATGACTTATAAGGACATTCAAGCATCTGACTTGAGTTGACTTGTTGCAAATACTGACTTTCTCCCCCCTCTGGTAATTGGTGGTGGGAGTGTCACGGTCTGAGGCTGCATAAGTGCTGTCAACACCGGAGAGCTGTGGTTCACAGAGGGCAAACATGAATTCAAACATGTACTGTGACATTCTGAAACACTTCCAAGAGAACAACCGCTTCATGCTGTTTCACGGTTTCAAGTTTGGATCGATATTAGAGCCTGTGATGCTGCATACACACAGACAATGTGCTTCAATGGGATAAGGTGTGAAAAAGATATCGCAGAGCTACGAGTTATGTGAAATAGCTATTTGCAGCTATTAATGTGAAATGTGTACCATATCTTATAGCTGAATATACAGATTCTAGTCAATTCTAAGCCAGTTGCATAACTCCTTAAATGAGTTAATAGTGTCTGTATCCAAAAAGGTGTGTAATATTTAAGAGCGATAAGGAGTGACTGGTGCAAAACTGTAGAAAATATGCATCAAAATTGGATGAGCATCTTTAAAAGTTGTCCTCTCGCTACACCGTGGCAGAGATAACTGAATGCACCAAAACTGACAGGATGCATTAAAAAGAACACGCACGCACACACACACACATACACACACACACAAATACGCCTCAAATTGGACTTGTAACCGCCCTATTTCTAGCGCATCAACAACTGTTGAGAGTGTACATTTGTAGTTGAATAAAACATGGTATTCCCCTACACACGCTGTCACACACATCACAGGGGGAAACTAGAGGCGGGTCGGGGGGGTGGGGGGAGGGGGGGGGGTTGAGTGCTTCTTGACTGCCTAAGCAGCAGCAGCATCCCAATTTGGTCGCCGCTACCACTAGCTGACAGGCTGGAATATCTGGGGAGCATTTTTAAAAGGCCAGTGTTTGATGGATTCATGAAGAACACACAAATATAATTGCCATTTGTCACCGAGTCTTCAGCAGCGCCGCCACACAGGGACCGAGTGCCGGGAGGGCGGGGGTGGCGGGTGCACGGATGGCTCCGTATGTAAAAGTGAGCGTATAAACACCTCGGTTTTTCGTCCAAAATAGGTCCTACAGGAGGAAGGTGGAAATTGCACCCAGAAGACACAGTGAATACGCATGCATGTGGCGTCCTGGCACACAGCTGTACAAACACGGATTCCGAAATAGGCAAGGACGATCTAACAAAGAGGTTGCAAAGGGTCAACGTGAAGATACTCATTTGCGGGCAGCTGGTGAATAACAGCCATTTTTTAATATTAATGCCCCCGAGACACCGGAATGAAAAGTGTTTGTCAAGACTTATTAGAACGCCCGTCATGGAGAGCATACAGTTATTCAAATGTCACATCATGTCAACCAAATAAACAGGTATTCATCTCCTAATAGCCGTGATTACACAATGCAAAGACTTTTGAATGGAAGTTCCACACAGCAGGTCGCTGGGAAATGCTAATTCCGGTGTTTTGTTTATCTTTTGTGCGGCACATTAGGAAAGCGTGTATATTTTCCGCTCGGCTGCGCGTGTACCTCCATGATTGAAATGCTAATTTGTCAAATGTGCAATGACCTAGCCAGAGTCCTCCCTGGCACCATCACCAAAACAGCCCGAGGTATCATCTCTCCTCCTAACAAATAGGAGTCCGCCTTTCAATCCAAAGGGATATATTTTCTCATTAGAAATTATACATCTCCCCCCTGTCCGTATTTATAGACGCAAAACCAGGGGAATTATGCGAGAGGAATATATAGCACAACCAATGCTATTACAAAAGGGCTCTGATTGAAATGTTCCTTTGGCGTATCAAAGCTGTGTTTACCATTTGACCTTCTAAACTTGAGGACAAGGACTTCCTTTCTTATACGCAAGGATGCACAGGCTGGAAAATGCTAATGGTTTGGTTTATGTTAAACATATAAAAAAGTACATCACATGTCTACACTTCAATCTAACATGTACAAATAAGGAGTAGGAAGAAGCAGAGTGTATTTAATTTCGTGTTTTCACAATAAAAGCATCTTAGCACTGTAAATACAGAGGGAAAAAAAAGAAAACAACCGACCACGTCAGTTTAACCAACAATGTTCCTAATTTGTCTGAGATGAAATAATGATGATGATAATGGAAGTGCTGAGATGATGATGATAGCTGAATTACCTGCTCGTCAGCGACAATGACCCTGCCTCGATTAGCTGTCAAGGCTTGCATCTCATTGAAAACACGAAAAGGTTTTCATTTTGTTGTCCCTTCTTATAGAAGAGGACTCCATGCTATTTCTGATACCCCCAACCAACAAAAGCGAGAAGCAGGGCGTCTGGGATTTGCTCATTTTCAAATTTTGCTGCTGACAGAGAGGGGGGGGCAGGGGGTGTTGTTCTGCTTAATTACATTTGACTGTAGCTGCTATAGACCTTAAATTGACAAAGCAAGGCTCTCTGCAGCCCCTTTCATGCAACATGCAAAAGTGGCATTTTTCCTCCTTTTCCCCCCTTTATTCCTGTTCTGTGGACATTCGCAAGTCAGCAGCCAAGGCACCGCAAATTCAAAGACACACATTTTTTTTCCTCCCAAAATAGGCAGTTACTCTACAGAGAACACATCTAAACCACCATGAGCAAGTGATAATTTATACTTATTCATTCATTTTCTACCGCTTATCCTCTCAAGGGTCACAGGGGTGCCTATCCCAGCTGTCTTGGGGCGAGAGGCGGGGTACACTCACAGTGCCCAATCACAGGGCACATATTGACAAACAACCATTCACACTCACATTCATACCTATTGACAATTTGGAGTCGCAAATTAACCTAGCATGTTTTTGGAATGTGGGAGGAAACCGGAGTACCCGGAGAAAACCCACACATGCATGGGGAGAACATGCAAACTCCACACAGAGATGCCAGAGGGTGGAATTGAACCCTGGTCTCCTAGCTGTGAGGTCTGCGCGTGCCGCCTATTCAATAACTAATTAAAGTTAATTCTCGGGGGGGATTACTTTTTTCTTGTAAAAAAATGAGAATTTAGTCATATAAAAATTACTCATAATTTTTTATCTTAAAATTATGAGTTGACTCTTGAAAAAAAGATTTAGTTATTGTAAAACTAAAAAAAAACTAACCCATAAATTAATTAACTGATTTTATTCTTAAATTTAATTCTTAAAATTAACCCTTTAATATATATTATATATATAAATTACATTATATATAAATACATTTTATATATTCAAATATATTATATATGTTTTGTGAGGTTTTTCTTGCAATAAAGTTTTTTAAAAGACTTTATTCCTTACAAGAGTGGGCATTTTTGGGAAGCTCAATTGTGTTGAGCACCGCCGTGCAGCCTATTCATACTGACATAAAAGGTAAAATGTACAGCAATGATGTACCACCTTTTTTTAGTGTGCTGTGACTGGCTAAAGAGTAGCTCTGATTCAATCTGTTCATCAATCATCTTACATTATCTATCATTAACGGTGACTACCTATATATTAAATATGTTGAACAGGATTGTGCATTTCACTTGAAAGCTTCCACCTCAAGTGAACAATGGCAACGGAAGAGAGAATTGGAGGGTCCTTGATCTGAATTTAATGTAATAATTTCAACTTTCACTTTTATTGTCAAGGTTGATTTGAAATCAGAGTGGAGCATTTACGTCAAGGAGAAGGGTAAGGGGCCACAGAAAAGGAACCCGCATGTTTCTGCATGTTGCCATGTGAAAGCGGACACAGATGTGAAAATACCTTGTTTTGCTGGGTTCTGCGTGAAATGCACAGGTGGAAAAAAATGGCTTCAAACCATGTTTTCCACCTCTTACGGGAATAACGTTGAGAAAGAGGTGCAAGTCACTCTTGGTGAAGCCCCGCCTCCTTCTGTCACTCAAAGTTCAGACACTCTTATGTGGAATTTGGCAGTGTGCTAAAATTAAATGCTCCTCCTGTAGCCGAAATACAGAATAATCAACTCTTCGACGCCTCTCGAGGGATGATTTAGGATGAGTGTGTTTCTAAAGAACGCATGGATTGTGGAGTGAATTGGGTCTCTAAAGTTACAGTAACTTCTCAAAATGACTCACAGAAAGCCTAACAACATGCCACACCCTCCTTCACTCCAAACTCAAAAGTGAGCAACAGAGGAGTGAACGAGAGGAAGAAGAGGGAGGGCTTTGTGGGCTTCGGCGATGACTCAAATATTCCAGCAGCTTCAAACTCCCCGCGCCGTAGCAGAAGTTCCACAGGAAGTTCACTCCGTTTATGCTGCAAGTGTGCCCCGCTTGGACACAACAGGCCTCCCCCCACTAACGCAACCAAGCCCCCTAAAAGCCCAAATACATCAGAGATGCGAGTGCGGGTCACAGAGAGGATTGGCACTCTATCAAAATAGCCCCACACAGAGTTCCTTTATTTGCTCAGTGGCAATCTCAGCATTAACCCTCTGCTAATGGGACAGCTGTGGGTCAGCGCCTCGCATCTCGGGGACGCCAATCAAAGCCCTAAGCTGAGAGAATCAGCCTTCGGGACAGAGAAGGTGCTCGTCCGCCTCTTGAGTGGCTTCTTAAACGCGGAGACGCCTGTATCGATTTTTTAGCTCTGGAGAGAGAGGGACCAGGAAGAGTGGGTGGAGGCTGGGGAGGGGATTGAGTCGGAGTCTGGACGGCAGCCATCCCCTCTGGTCCCTGGTCACCCTCCGCTGAGCAGGGGATGGCCTGACAGAATGACCTCGCAGCGAGGCACTGAACCTGCAAACACGACGGGGCCAAGGAGTTGTGAGCTGAGGGGCTGGCGGGGGCAACAGCGGCACAGATCTCAGTAATAGAAAAGGGTTTTAACCTTAATGTTGGAGCCAAAACCCTGTTAGAGGCCACGTAATCCCCCCCCGCGCCACTCTCATTTAAACCGCCTGGTGGGTCCCCCCGCCCCCCTTACCCTCCGTCTGTGAGAAGCTGGAGAAAAGATGGCATCTTGTGTGGCATAGTTTGTAAACATGAGCCTGCAGTAAACGGCAGAGGTAAATACGTTTCATTTTAGTGCTTCACCTAAACTGATCTGGTTTTACAAGAGCAATAAAACAGTACCGGTACCCTCCTTGCGAGGAAAAGGAACGGAACACACTCTACAAACATAGCGGACATCAGGTTTTTACAGCATTCATTTCTTTACTAAGCCCCACATGAGAAATCACTCTGGTGACAGAGACAAGGAAAAACCCAGACATTTTCTAATAATCTTTTACACAGATGGGAAAAACGACTTCCGCTGTCAAATTGTAGTCAGAACTCATAGCTAAATTAAGAACACAAAGAACATAAGAATAATTACAATAAAATATGCTGCTTAGTTATTACTGTTGCTTTCATAGGAGCAGATCCTTTAAACATAAGTAAAACTAAAATCGTGCTGTTTGGTAACAGCAGACAGGACACGCACCAGCAAATACATAGATAGATGGTGTAGACATTGAAAGGGTGAAGGAAAATACATTTCTGGGGATCACAATACATGAAAATATGAGCTGGAAACCTCATATTACAAATATACAACATAAGGTGGCCAGAAATATTTCAGTATTGAACAAAGCAAAATTTGTTCTCAATCAGAAATCACTCCACACTCTTTATTGCTCTCTGGTTCTACCATATCTTACTTATTGTGTGGAAATATGGGGTACTAACTATAAAAGCAATCTTCACTCGCTAAATGTACTGCAAAAAAGGTCAGTAAGGATAATTCATAATGCTGCCTACAGAGAACATACTAACTCCTTATTTCTAAAATCACAAATACTTAAACTTGCTGACATAGTTCATCTTCAAACAGCTAAAATAATGCATAAGGCTAAAAATTACCAATTAGCTAAAAATGTCATCCAATACTTCTCTACAAGAGAGGAGAAATATGATCTCAGGGAAGAACTACGTTTGAAACACTTCTATGCTAGGACTACGTTAAAAAGCCATAGCATTTCAGTATGTGGAATCAAACTATGGAATGGATTGAGTAAGGACCTCAAACAATGCACAACGATGAGCCAATTCAAGAAACAATACAAGCAGTTGATGTTTGCTAAATACAAGGATAAAGAGTCTTGAACCAGTCATGGTGTGCTATACATCACTATATGTCACTATACATCATACATCACTATATGGACAGTTACTATGGTACACATAATGTCATTGTATGGTCATATCACATCTTACTTCGGTACGAGACAAAACATTTAAAAAAAATTTTAAAAATAAAAAAAACTGTATTGTGGAAAGCAGGAAGTGAACAAATGTAACAGTTACTGATTGTAAAAGTACCAGATGGAGGGGTAGGATTTAATAAGCTTTGCTTCTTCCTACTCCTTTTGGACATGTGGAACTGTGAATGCACTCAATTGTAATCTGATGCATGTTCAAATGAAATTAAACCATCACCATTACCATTTAACATGTTCAAGGATACTGTAGGATACTGTAGCTTGTATTATTTTTGTCATTGTTGATCGATCGCCTCCTCAACATTAAAATAGCACCTTTATCCTGGCAACAGTCCAGTCCAGTGTTGAGGGTAGCTTAGTTGCATGTGTAGGGAGTCTGCACAAGTCTCATGTTGATAGAACACAATTAAGTTTGAAATAAATTATTGTAACCACACAACGAGGACCACCTGCATAAAATTCCTCCTTAAAAAAAGGAATATACCACCAACAAGCGTGTACTTCCTTATAAGTGCGTCATAGGTGACATTTCCATACAAAAGGTCAACTGGCGCTAAGACAACTTGTAAAGAGAACTCTCTGCCGTCGTAATTAACTAACAATCCAACTCTACAATCACAATACTTTCTTGAGAATAGACGTGCGCATAACTAATCATTTAGCTGAAGTATTTTAAATACTGAAAAAAAATTAAACACTAAATAGGCTTGGGCACTTGGGGTAAAATATGCTAATTAAGGCACTTGAAATTTGCCACATTAAATCTATCTGCGGCAGGACAATGAGAAAATAATTACAACAGAGGTAGAATAACAATAGCCACTTTAATCAACCTCTGCGCTAGCATTTCACCCTATTTAGTATACCGTTTGGATTCCGTGACCCACTGCTAAGTAATCACTTGAAAATAACGCTGGAGTTTTTAATGCCTCTGTACTACACACCGTTTCTGCTAGGACGACAATGAGGATACGGATCTTGCATACCAACAATAACGAAAGCAGGAAAAACACAAGGTTAAAAACTCTGAAAGGACTTTGGTAACTTTGATTTAGTTTCAACTAAACTATTACAAAATCTATTTCACCGCACTTATTGGAGGTCACAGGTGCTCCCCTTGAAGTCCAATCAAAAAGTTCCATCTTTCTTTGAAACCTGGCGTAATTTGACAGGACTTTGTCACGACAGTTAAAAGCCGAACGTAAGGTCATCTATAGCATTAACGCATTCAAAAGTATATAACAATCCGGTGAATAATGTTAACGATTAAACCCCTCAAACCGTTCACAGAGGCCTGTTTGCAGGAGATATGGGCTGCTGGAAAACCCAGACGCGTCTCTTGAGGAATGTCCAACCTCCCTTCAGGATGGAGATGCCACAGAGGAAGAGTTCCCTGGTGGCAGCCTCACTAGAGAAGCGGAATTGTACTTTGTGGTCGAACAAAACCGCAGCAGTTGGCAGTCCCCACGGCAGACTTTCCAAGCGTGTCAGTTTTTGTTAAAACTTTAAAATGGGAAAAACTGTCAAAAACGGTTTGACTTTCAGGATTGGGAACTATAGTCAACAAAAGCAAATAACCACAAAGGTCTGTAATTTACACCTGGTCAGAAAACATTGACTAGTGACCAATCATTTCCAATTTCCAATTAATTTGAATTGCAGTATTGGTCAATAAAAAATGAATCTACTATTAAGCCTGCAATCTCACAGAAACAGACATATTGTCCTATCCTGAGGAACAGGAACGTATGTGTGGGGAAGTATTTCCCTGTAGGACCACCCAATCTTGGCGCAATCTTATTACAAACTCGATCCCGTTCCCTCCTGAACTAAACATGTCAAGAAAAAACGTTGAATCTCATCCCTTACAACGCGTGAATGGAAGCTAGTGAAGTTAGCTTAGTTAGTAGTTAGTGCTAAACTTTGTTAGTTAGCATAGATCATGCTAGAGGGGCTGTGTGTGCATTAGAAAAGTTAGCCAAGCTACATCTGTTTCCAATATACTGAGCAAAATTGGCCATTGATGTATTTCATCAATAAATGTCGGGGTTTTGGCATTTAATTTGGCAGACATTTTTTTGATAAAAAAGTGAAAACTCTATGCTGCTAAGATAAGAGTAAAAAGTCATTCATTTTCTACCGCTTATCCTCACGAGGGTCGCAGGAGGTGCTGGAGCCTATCCCAGCTGTCTTCGGACGAGAGGCGGGGTACACCCTGGACTGGTGGCCAGCCAATCACAGGGCACATATAGACAAACAACCATTCACACTCACATTCATACCTATGGACAATTTGGAGTCGCTAATTAACCTAGCATGTTTTTGGAATGTGGGAGGAAATCGGAGTACGCGGAGAAAACCCATGCATGCAAGGGGAGAATATGCAAACTCCGCACAGAGATGGTTGAGGGTGGAATTGAACTTGGGTCTCAGAGCTGTGAGGCCTGTGCGCTAACCACTCGAACACCGTGCAGCCGAGTACAAAGTCAAAAAACAGAATAAAAAAAATAAATAATGGAAAGAAATGAATTTGGAAAACAATAAAACATACTTTTTTAGTAACTCCAAAAGACTGGTAAGCATCCAGAAGCTTCATCAACATATTACAACATTGGTTCTGTTGCTGCCGTGTGGTAAAACATACTAAACCACTGGAAATCTACACACTTTTCTCTGCAAAAGACACTATTTGTGACACATTTATCTTCCTGTTGTATGGCTAGCCCCCTTAAAAGACTTCAGAAAGGATACGTGCTGTCAGCGCAACAATACAGTCCACTTCCTCATGTTGTGAGAAGTGCGTAGTGCATTGTGTATCCTGTACACAAGCTTTAAATCAGACGAGGCAAGGGAGCGCTCGGGGGCAGGATGCAGCCAACCAGATGATCTCTTATTGATTTCCTGTTTCTGCAGCCGAACGGGGCTCTCAATTAGCACACGGAGCGCGGATCTGATTGGCTGGGAGCCACATGAGGAAGACGATGCCAGGAGGTTTTAAAAGTGAAATACTGTTTGAGTGACTTCTCTCTTACTCTAACTGCAGTCAGCTTGCGGTGAGCAGGGCATCAATAAACACACAAATATATAGATATATATACACACACACACACATACATAGTAAACATATGATGTTTACTATATGATGTAAGCACGTCCGAGACAAATAAAATCATGAAAGACCTCTTTTTCCCTTTTATTCTTTTTTACAAGCACATCACTCCCTTGCTGTTTCGTTAAACAAACCACTGGCAAGTCATTAACTAAAAAAAAAAAAAGCAAGGCGTCCAGCAGAAACAAAAGAATAGTTGTGTCACACGCTGTCATGGAAGCAATCAGCTGCCATTCGCCTTGCTGATTCTCTCCCAAAATGTCTACATACAGGTAAGGTTTGACTATTAAAAAAAATACATGACCCCAAAAACAGGATTTCCTCCCGTCAGGATAGGAAGTAAGAGGACAATGGAGATGTGAAGCATGTGAAACATGTGGGCCGCTCGCTTGCCAGAGATGCCATCTTGGTATTATTGCAACTGGAAACACTGAAGCTAGTATTTCAGTTAGATGGAAAACTGGTCGGCATACACTTGGCAACTGTCAAAACATCCACCCTTGACAGCTTATTTTGCTGTTAAATAAGACATTGCTCAAGCACCAGAAGGCAGAATTAAGCCGTCATTAAAGAAATCCTGCACAAATATCACCGAAATTGGAAGAGCACTAAATACCTTGTTGTCTACCGGAAAAGCGTAAGTACTTACCGTAATTTACGGACTATAGAGCGCACCAGTATGAAGCCGTTTAAAAGGAAAGGAAAAGATTTGTACATCTAGTATACAGGAGAAATATCCCAGAAATGTGTAGAAATCTATTCACAAGCGGAGGATCGAACCAGCAACCATCTGTTTGTGAGACAAGCACCCGACCCATGCCACTGTGCACAAAATAACCAGAGTGTTTATTAATAATGTTAAACTCTTTGGGGGACGACATTGAAATTGCGCCTTCATTTTCAAAAGGGAAAAATGCAATGGTAAATATTGAATTATGAAAAAATACAGGAAAGGTAGATAGCCTGCATGTTGTGAATGAGTTGAACATTTTGAACTTGGAATGGTTTGAAATAGTTTGAGAAATTTGAAAGCGGTTAGCAGAAAAAACACAGAATAAGCATCTCAACATTCACGCAATAAATACTATGACTCTTATTGTGAAAGGAACTGCAAGTCAATGTTGACATTAATTCCATTTTCATCCGATTCATCGCTGCTCTGGGCTAAAATAAAGTCTACAAAACAGGTTGGTCTTCACAGAAAATCACAGAAATCCTCCACATTTATAAATCGCTGAAAGTACTTACTTCTTATAGGCCCACAGTGATCTTCCTGGGTCACAGGAAGACTGGAACGCGGTCCCGATACGTTGGCGACAGAGGCATCTACAAAGGTAACAAACATTTATTTACAGTTAGAATTAAATAACTAGTGCTACTTTTTCAGACATGTTGCATTGGCATACTGTATATAAGTTACAAATGTTTACTTAGTTTGTTTAACAACAAACCAAAAGACCTCTACATCGCTGGGAATCATTGCTGCTCCCACAAAAACATATGTAAACGTTTACAGCTAGGTCAGCTGACAGCATATGAGGGGCAGCTAAAAAACAAAAGCCCCTTTGCACACACAAGACAGCCAAGGTGGTTCAGATGAAGGCCTTTCCAGAGCTCTGGATCTTATTTGCTACCTGCTATGAAAGCAGCATTCATGTTAAAAAGTGGAAAAAAGTATGCACTGAACAGCAACAGTTTCACTCGTCTCCTCCTTTAAGTTGTCATCTCGCACGACTGGAGACAAAAACAATCCCCTCTGTGGCTTTAGTGGCATGGTGTGAAGCCAGATTTTTCACGACTTTTGTTTCCAGCGTGTTTGCTGCTCACCAGCTTGTTTGGCAAAGCTGGAGATATTCCAGTGAAGGATGGAGGTGGAGAAAGGAGGGAGATGATGTATGGCGGCGGCGTTAGAGCAGCGCTACTGTGTGATGCATCGTGGTATTTAGTGATCACAGTTAGAAACCAATTGGCCTACTCCCGCTACATCCCCGCTCCCCCGGGAGGGAAAATCCAGTCTTTGAAGGGGAGGGGGGGCGGCAAAAATCCATTCGCAATCCAGCAGTCCGTCTGATTGCTTACTTTGTCCTACTTTGCTATTTTTTGACAGCGCCATAATGATGCTTGGTATAAATAGGATGGTTCATTGCTTGTTTGAAGAAAAATGAAAAAAAGGAGGGTGTCAGGAGTGAAAGGGGGGGGGCTGGATTATTTTACATGTGATAATCTGTGAGTTGAAAGTTAATTAAAAACTATAATTGGCTCTGGTTTGTGTTCCTTCGATTGCATTGAGGGGGGAAAAACATGACCAAGGCTCACCGCTTACCGAAAATCACTACAAGAACAATACAATAGAAATGAACATACTTTAGAGTAGTCTGTGTACAACTTGCATAGCTTTACTCTCCACTGAAAATGGCTCCACAGCCATATATTATTGTCTAAATAACTGACAACATTACGCAGCAAGATACTTGGTAAATAGTTGGGTAAGGTCAAGGTCTCGGTCTGCATGTGTGCTGCTGGCACAGGGGAGCTACGGTTGATTGAGAAGAAATGTGAATTCTAACATATACTCGAAAGTTGCATTCGAAAGCAAAAACTGGGCACCATGACAGTTTTCCAACATGATAATGACACACCTCAAAGATTACAAGTTCATTGCTAGGGAGGCTAAAGGTGAACTGAACCCAAGAAAGGAAGAAAGGTAGAGGAGCACTCGGTGTCTCCCATCCAACAGCTCTACCCGTGGGGTCTACATAGAGGCGTGGAAGAGGGTTCTAGTCTAGGAACAACCTGCGCAGCTGAGGTCAATTTCATATCTAGAAGAATGAAGGCGGAGCTACTGTAGATAACAATGATGCTCACACTAAATATTCAGACCGAGGTCACAATTTGGACATGTTCTCTGTAAGGTTGCATGTTAATCTATACTGCTATACAAGGTTCACTTGTATACAAAATTTGCATTGCAACAAAATCATAAACTGGCTGATGAAACATGAGTGGTGTCATGTAGCAGTATTTTATCAACACAGCTCCTAACGTATACTGGATCCCATGACTTCTATTAGTATGCAGCTACAAAAAAGGTGAAGGTACTACAGCGTTACACTTCAAGTTGCGGTTTCCTCTCACACCAGACCGGACAGGCGACATGCATTCTTGATGAATGATGTCAAAGTTACAGCTCACTTTCAGGGCAATGAGAACATGCACAAGAAAGTCACATTTCAATATGCCTCAAAGTGCTTAAAAAGCTTTCAAAGCCTTACTTTTTTACGAAAGTACGATATTCTGCACCCAAAATGCCTTTACAACAACAATTTGGCATTCATCAATGCAACAACAAACAAGCAACAGTCTAAAACATAGGGTCAGAAAAAGATCTGCTTCTTCATACTCCTTTTCTGACATTATTAAATGTGTGATGTTCTTTAATGTGACTTTGTTATGCTTATTCAAAACACAATATTACCATTACCATCATTGATGCAGCCAGTTTAATATTCTACGACAATAATATGCTACCCATTAAATAAATAAATCTGTGGATGTTATTGTGCAATCAAATGCAAGTGAAACTTATTAATTAAAGCACTTTTTCAGAGATATATTTATTTTTGAGGTCCAAATTGCTGTAAAACTGGTTGGACGTCACAGCAAACCTCTACTAGCATATACGTAAATATGTCTAAGGGCTTAAAAGTGGGAAATCTCATCAGGAAAAGAAGTCTTTTGTTTGATTTCCACGTCCCCCCATCCTTACCGTGGGTGATGTCCAGCAGCAGGGGGCTCGTCTCCGGCTGTGGGCTCCTGACTGGCCCCGCTGGCCCACCCGCAGGATGGACGGTCTCCGTGGACATGAGACCGTCAGTCTTAAGTGGGTCTCGCCGCTGTTTAAGCTCCTCTTTCTGGGCGAAAAAGTCACCTCATCAGCCTTGGAAACACAAAGCAACACAGTGGTTAGCTAGCCGAGGTGCAGTAATAGCGAAAAAATGTCCAGTTGTCGCTTTTTTCCCCTGCAAAAAGCGCCACAGTCCAAACATTGTTTAGAAAGACGCCACTTACCTTTCAAAACATGTCATCTCCTTCGCCTCAAATCTGACGTATTCCCATCTTCTGGCTCTTTCTCCCTGCTGGAAGGGGGCGAAAATAACGAGTAATAATAAACTTTTAAAGGAAAGTTAGTGACTGTGGCTGGCTGCAGTGTCCAAACTTTGACTTCGCGCAGATGTGTCTGACGTCCTAAAGTTTTTTTTTTTTTTTTTTTTTTGAGGAGGAGAGCTGAGAACTTTTTCATCATTTCCGGATGCCATCAGAGCTTCTTTCCTGCCTGTTGCTTCCCTTGACGCTGAAGAGGGCAATAAAAAAACACATTTCTGCATATCCACAAATAAAAATACATCAAATAAATAATTCAAAAAGAAAGAACACTTCAAAGAGGAAACTTTTCAATAGTTAGCAAAACATAAGTACTTAAACACTTCTGAAGAAGGTATTTACCTCACGGATTGACATGTCCTAACAATATCCAGGAAGTTCCATAGTTTTCTACTTCCTGTTTACTTCCTACTTCCTGTTTACATCTATTGTTTTTTATCGTTATTTTTTAAGTGTTCTTTCAAAAAATTACAATTCAATGTGTTAACAATAGCAAGAAAAGAACATAATTATAGTTGGCAACATTAAAAGCATATCAGTCTTCAATCACATGTACGTTGTATTACCGTTTTACCTTCAGATATTACATACAGCCATGAAAAACAAAATATTAGACATTGTTCCTTCAGTTTATTTCTTCACTTTAATGTAAAGGTACATTTGTTTTTACAAAAATGTAGCCATTCCATGCTTATCTTACATCAATAGTTATGGCATTATACTGCAAAAAAAAAACTTTTAGGCATTCCATGTTCTTGTGTCCATTGTATTGTTCAGGTAACACACTTGTAGTGGTAGCAGCCATGAACATTAACAAGAAATATAAATACAAGTAAATGTGTAACCCCCCTGGTAACCCCTGAGCAAGCCCGGGGCTGGGAACCCGATCCACCTAATCAGAATCAAGACTGCTTGGCATATCAAGCTAAAAACCCAAGCTGTCATCTCAATCTCCGGAAAGACTTTTTGCCAAAGTAGTTAAATACACATATAAAAATCGAAAAAGTTGTTATTATCAAATGTAACCAACAGATGTAAGGTGTAGTATTTAAAAAGCTAACATAAGATCACAACAATAGTAGAATACTATCATGTTAGTTTCCTAAATCATGCATTATTTGTGTCTTCACAGTGTTGCAGTTCAATTAATTAACTTTAAATTAATTTAGGTGAGTGAAAGTCAGAAGGAAAATGGATTATTCTGGACTATTCTGGTTAAAGTACGGGTAGTTGGTGTGAAGGTGGTAGACCTAGAACATGCAGAAGTCCAACATGACTGTAGCAAGTACCCTCAAACTTCCTGTGAGAGGTCAGCTTGAAAAGTTGTCCAACTCAATTCCAAAGTTTCCTGCAATCTAAACATCCAATATAATTCTTAATACTGTCCAACTCATTTCCTGTATAATTCACTCGGAATAAATGTCCTCTGTGGAGTCAGTAGGGTATTGTTAGTGCAGTCAGTGTCTTGCTGATTGCCATCATAGCCATTGAACCCTACTGGTAACAGTGTAAGTGAGATTTAAGCCTTAGTAACATGAGAGTGTGGAGGTGATTGATGTGAAATATGCCCTCCCTCATTGACTGGTTGAACTCCATTTTCTGTTCCTAATGCAGAAATCACTCCAGGTCCCCGGCATAATGATTTACGATGAATCTGTGTCAATGTTGAACTCGGCAAACCCCACGTAATCCATCTTGTAGATGTACCTTGCAACCCCGCCCCGCCTCGCCTGCTCTGGTGAAGCCGTGCCTTGCCTGGGCCACGGGAAGGTAAGGAGCGCCGCACACTCTCCCTCTCTCCCCGTATATAAGTGTTGAATCCATTACGGGGGCTGATGTGTAATCACAGAGGACCCCCTGCGCCCTCTCAAACTGTAATTACCTGGATACAGATACTCCCTGGAGCCAAGAACTCAGTTAACCAGCATGCAGTGCTACCTGCGCGGGTGGCCGTAGATTTGAAAGATGTGGCCTATAAGACAAAAATCATGGTGCCAATTCAATTTAAGTAATAGGATTTTTGACCTTGCTGTATGTAACAGTTCACCTCGGAAAATCAACTTCAAACCGCCGCAGAAAATCTAGTGAGCATGACGACGGCGTGAAATCAACCCCCGGTTTGGTGACAGCGGCGTCGGTGCTGCTGACAAACATTATCTTGTGCGTGATCATGTGCGACAAAACACACACTCCTTCAAGGCTGTCACACGTTGTCAAGCGTCTGTGTCGGTGATGCATCCTCGGCATCAGAAGACACGGGAGGGGAAGCGTTTGTTTGGCACCGCGCCATGATTGCTGGAGTGTGGAGTGGAGTAGACAAGTGTAACCTGCCTTTACAAGCCTAAACAAACACACTTTGTTGTATTTAGCCACAAAACATTCTGAAATCAGCGTTTTGCGCACTCCTAATATGCTCGGCATCAAATGCCTCCCTAAAGTCCCCACCCTTTTTGGACATTTTTGGGGTCCTTTGTATATTATTGCTATCAAATACTATCTACATTGCTGTTTGATGTGTGTAATAACAATCTGGCTTGTGCTAGCATGATTTACTTTGAGATTGTGGACCAGACAAATAAGCACATTAACACTCAAAAACGTCAGTTAGATGATGCATTCAAGGACCAGTCAACGAAGTGAAAAGGGCTCACTGCTTGCAACAAACAAAATTAATCAAACTAACCCTATCCAAATAAAATGTATTCAAATTATAAAATGTTAAAATGTATTATAATAATATAATATAATATATTATAATTATAATTAATTATAATATAATATATTATAATTAATTATAATTATAATATATTATAAATATAATATATTATAATTATAATATTATATTATTATTATATTATATATATACATTTATAATATTAAAAAATATAATTTTTTTAAATGTATTATAATATATTATAAATGTATTATTCTAATAAAAATATCACATTATTATTATTATTATTATTATTATTATTATTATTATTATTATTATTATTATTATTATTATTATTATTATTATTATTATTATTATTATTATTATTAAAACAACTTCCAGATAACTTCCATGCCCTCATAATCTTGCGAATTTCCAAGAGAGAACATTGGAAAAATCACCCTCCAACGACAGCAGCGTTGTTCAATAATCGTACTATGTCTGCATAGTCGCACAGAAATATAAAATTCCTCCCTTATGTCTACTTCAGTGACGCTTTGAACAGTACAAAGCAACACCTGTATCTGATCAAAGTACTTCGCAACGAGCACAACTTAACGAGTCAGGATGTTTTAAGCTGACCGTGACACCATCTGAACCGTGGCACCCTCGGAAGAATGATTAACGGCGCAATGATACGTCCTTGTTCTTGAGGCTGCCTGATCAAAACCTTTTTTTATTGAAGGAAGACTTGATGGATTCAATGCAAATAAACAGCCTTTTTTCCACCAAGGGTGAGTAATGACTTTGGGCGAACACGTCTAGATAATCGGAAGCAAATGGTCACACGAAAGCGTTCATGAATATGTAGAATAGAAACAATCGGCGCTGGATGATTAATACTGACATTCAAAAACAAAAGCGCTCACAGGGAAGGTTAGCGCAATAACTAGGGCCAGACGGCGCTACGTTAACAAGCGAGTGGGACGTCGCCTGAAGTTGTCACCCATCTGTTAGCAATCCAACCTGAGTGGCGACCATCCAATGATTTCAAGACTGTGGTTGACGTCATGTCTAAACAACGATGCCGTCTCTTGTGACATTTCACACAGCATGAGAGATCTGATGTGTTGCTTTACATGACAAATGCAGACATGACAGTTTATTACCTCAAATTGGTATCTTTTTGACCTTCTAGCTGCGTTGGCGTGAACATATCCAACCAACTATTGCTCAAAGTCAATATAACTGAACAGACATATTAATAATTGCAACCATACACTATTTAACCACCAATCGCAACAACTTTACTATACTGTACATACTTGGGGTATCCAAATGGTTTCCACCCACGGAGGGCCACATAATGAAGAATTAAGGCTGCTAAAAAGTAAAATTCCACATCTTCATTCACAATCGGGATGCCTTCAGTGACAATCGACAATTCATTCATTCATTTTCTACCGCTTTTTCCTCAAGAGGGTCGCGAGGGGTGCTGGAGCCTATCCCAGCTGTCTTCGGGCGAGAGGCGGGGTACACCCTGGACTGGTCGCCAACCAATCACAGGGCACATATAAACAAACAACCATTCACACTCACATTCATACCTATGGACAATTTGGAATAACAAATAACCCGGAGAATACCCACGCATGCACGGGGAGAACATGTAAACTCCACACAGAGATGCCCGAGGGTGGAATTGAACCCTGATCTCCTAGCTGTGAGGTCTGCACGCTAACCACTAGACCACCGTGCCGCCCGACAATCAACAATGTAATCAACAATGTAAATGAAAATAAATAACATATTTTTTAAATGTACCGCAGGCCATTGTGCGACAATACCTTAAGAAAATGTAACGTCCACGAATCAAATGTAACTAAATTCTGCATGTATTTACTCTTCATCTTACAATGAAAATAGCGCCATCTCCCATTGATGTGACACTTTAATCCAGACAAGAACTTTGTCAACGTCATCTTTCGTCCTTTGCTGCCTTTGTTGTCCGACGTGGAATGCTAATCAAAAACGTCAGGCTGTTTGGATTTCTATGATCCTCCGCAGATTTACGCGATTAGCATAAAACCGTAAGCCATGCTAAAGCGACACTGGCTAAAGTCGCAGTGGGATCCTTATTTGTTAAGGCGTGACGCCTCATAGCTTGTGTGTCCTTACCCCTGAGTCCTGTTAGAGATACTACCCCCCCAACACAAAGCCCCCCCATGTTGAGGAAGATAAAAAATCAACGGCCAAACACGCTAATGCTACACAAGTAAAAGCGAACACAAGTCTGCAAACTCTATCTCGACACACACACCTTGATTAATTGGATGCCCGGCCTGCGAGATTCCCAGATTAGGCTTTGACACGGCTAATAATTAAATAAGACAAATTCAGGAAGTGTTTGAAATCCCTCATTTCCCAAGCAGAAACGTGCGTATTAATTTACCCCACGCTGAGGCGAGCGTTGGTCACCTGCAGGGAGCCAATTCACTGTGCATCGGTTGGAGCCTGATGTCTGGATCGGACATCGTTAAAGTAAACCCCCCACCCCCACCCCATTCCAATTTATGAAACAGCGGTCAAATATTTATCCAGTTGATGAGCTGGTCGGCTCGTTCCTTCCTCAGCAATAATTAAAGACAAACGCGAGTTAAAGGTGAGCAGCGGCCGTGACATCACATGACAGTGGCGCCCCGTTGGTCGCTTCGTCCAGGCTGGAAGTGGGCAGTGTGGAACATGATGAAAAATTGTCATTGTCACATTCACATGCCTCATAAAGCATAGAAAGGATAGGGAGAGCAGCAGGACAGAATGACAATATCGCCGAGCATGGTAAACATGCTCACACTGCAAAATGGTCCCAACAATAAACAATGTGAGAATGCAGTTCTTTCTACATCTGCTGTGTCAGCTACAGGATGCGCAAGCAGGCACCTGTTGCGAGAGAGCCTTGCAAGGCAAGGTTCCCAGACAGCTATCACAGCCTCGGGTGGCGCTCTCGCCCAATGAACAGCACCCTGGGATAACAATAAGAGAGCGGCGCAGTTGGGAAAAATCAATAAAATCACTGCTGGAGCTCTCAGTGGAGAAATAACAGGCTGACAGAGTCTATAAGCATCTGGCAAATAGCTCTCTCTTAACCCTTTGGAGTCCCCTTTCTAATGGTGTACATACAATCTATAAAATAGTCAAATCAAACATATACATTAAAATGAAAATAACACCTCTTTAAAATGTTATTGTCTTCACATAAAATGGAAACTTGATGAAAATAAAATAACATCATGTAACATAGCAATATAACATAAGATAACATAACATTGCACAATATAACATAACATAACTATATAACATAACAACATAAACTACTGAACATAATGTAATGTTACATAACATAAGATAGCATAATATAATACATATAACATAATATAACGTAACTCCGATTTCCTCCCACATTCCAAAAACATGCTAGGTTAATTGGCGACTCCAAATTGTCCATAGGTATGAATGTGAGTGTGAATGGTTGTTTGTCTATATGTGCCCTGTGATTGGCTGGCCACCAGTCAAGGGTGTACCCCGCCTCTCGCCCGAAGACAGCTGGGATAGGCTCCAGCACCTAGAAAATGAATGAATCAATAACATTGCATAACATAACAACATAACATCCGATAATATAGCGCAACAAAACATAGGAACAGAGCATAGGATAATACAACATATCGATACAATGTAATCTAATGAAACATTGCATGAGATAATATTTCACAAAATAATAACAACACACAATATAACGTAACATAACATAACATAACATAGCACAACATCCATCCATCCATTTTCTGTATGGGTTGTACTCACTTATGTCATGGGTGTGTTGGAGCCTATCCCAGCTCTCTTTGAGTGAGAGGACCGGTACACTCTGGACCGATCGCTAGCCTACTGTATAGACAAATAACCATTCACACTCACATTCATACATGCATATTTTTGGAATGTGCATGGAGTACATAATATAACATAAAATAACATTATATAGCATACGAGGATATGGTGAAGTTGCATGGGTCAAAGGTCATGTTGTCACATCAACACATTTTTCCACACGGCCAAACCTCGAACGTCATTGACTTTGATGGATATCTGATGGAAGCTTTGTATTTGTTGTCATTGTGCAAGTTTAAATCCCGAAATAATGTCCTTTAATGCCAATCCAAGACGCCTCAAAGGTCATTTATGTTTATCATTGTCAAAGTTATGGCGGGAAAATAACAATAGCATAACAATAATACATCAGTCAGTGTGCATCTTGTGGTTAAACGCGCCCTCTGAAATGTCACATCTAATCCTCGCAGCATTAGCGCTCGGAAACACGTCGGGACGGCAGAAAGGGAGGATTTGGCAAATCTCCCATCAAAGTTGTCTAATTATGTTAATGAAGAATTCTCCAAATGTCAGAGTTGCTGGATGAGATTTGGAGAGGGAGCACAGTTAAATGATGGCCATGCTGATGGCTGGGTGGCAACAATATTAGTGATGATTTTAATTAATGGAAGTTGAACGTGCAAGAGACATGAGTGGATTAGATGGCACTCCACAAGGGTGATTATCAAGAATCAATTTGTTGCGAAGATAAATATTTTCTTAACGCTGAATCAGCTCCTTATTCACAGTTATGGAGACAGAAACTTTCATGCATTATTACTATTATAATTAAAGGAACATCAGCATTTTTTTTGTTCGGTTTTAAGTGTGCATGCGTAACTAATACATAGTTCATTTATAGGAGAAAAAATATGTATGAGTGAATGGAACGCATTCTGATATCTTCAGCACCACTTATTATAAAATGTGGGTACGCACTCGGGATGCTTAGATCAATTGTCCACCGATCATTATCATCCGTGATCAGCATGTGTCGATAAATGCATTTCAACACTTGTGGCAAGTTCTATTGCAACCTGCAGCAATCCCTGCGTTCATGTAGCGTCTTGCCCGAACTCACTAACTCCTCCCACTTACCTTCAGAGTGTGCAGGCGTTCCAAAACCAAAACAATCATGTATTTAACTGCCAACACATGCCACCAAAACTATCCCGATGGCTAGCACGTTAAAAGGCAGCATTTGAAGAATAAACACTTGAGTATGATGTGTGATCATCAGTCAAACGGCAGCAAACACAACCATATGGACAGCATGACAGTCAGAAGGCTAAACAAATAATCTGAAAAATAATTGAATTCATCGGACGAGATGATCAGCCTGTTTCAGTGGTGGAAGACACCGGGTTCGCCGAGTGCTCTCTCGCTCACCTGGAAGTCCTGCTAGAGCTCCACCAATGTACTCTCCAATCCGAAGTTTCCTTAAAGAAGGCGTCTGAAATATGCGTTCTAAATAAAACAGATGTTATGGTTCCCTTTTTCGTATCACATAGCCAGTAGCAGGAGTTCAGGGTCCCTGATAAGAAAACTCTAATGCTTAGTATGCACTATAGTATATAGAGCGGTACCTTGGTTAGTATGTTTTTTTGGTTAACATTGAAAATTTTAATGTTGCCTCGGTTAACATGCATTTTCTGGTTAGCGTACAATATAGCATGGATCTTACTTTTACCAAACTGTACACAAAAACACAATGTGACAGCGAGATCAACTACAACCACTTTCTCTTTGTCATGAGTTATTTCATTAAACATCACTAAATGCAAGAAAGAACTGATAGCAAAACAAGAAGGTGGTGGTGGTGGTGGTTGAACTCGCTGCCACATTGTGTCTTTGGGGACAGTGGTCAAGAATCTTCATTGAAGGTAAAAGTAACCTTAAATTAATTTGTCCTTTGTTGTTTTTTACTTGTTAAACTATAATTGTAAAACTTTTTTGTTAACATTTTGTGCTTTCTGTAGTGGATTATTTAGATAAAAAATTGAAAATTTAGATAATTTATTTTGATAAATAATTTAGATAATTATTTAATAATGTATTCAGTTGCAAAAAGAATGCTTGAAATAAATCTGTAATCAAATATCCAAGCCCATGCTGAGTGTATGAGCATACCGTAAATAAAATATAACATAGCAGAGTAAATAAAACAGATTTTATGGTTCCCTTTTTCATATCCTCGGTTAACACACATTTTTTGGTTAACGTACAATATGGCATGAAGCTTACTTTCCAACCACTTCCTGTTTGTCATGAGTTTTTTCACTAAACATCACTAAATGCAAGAAAAAACTGATGGCAAAACAAGAAGGTGGTGGTGGTGGTTGAACTCGGCAAAAGTAACCTTAAATGTTCTGTTAAAATTGTGTTAAAATGTTAAAATTTGTCCTTTTCATTCATCATTTACGTATATGCATGCTGGGTTATTTTTACATGTCCAACTATTGTAAAGCTATAAAAACGTGTTTTGTGTTAACATTTTGCACTTTTTGCAATGGATTATTTAGATTGACATTATTTCTCATGGAAATAATGTATTCGGTTGCAAAAAGAATGCTTGAAATAAATCTCTAATCAAATACCCAAGCCCATGTTGAGTGTATGAGCAGCCCGTACATACAATAAAACATAGCAGAGTGTACGCTGTAATAGCGGCTGCCACCGCAGACATTAAAAACAATCAAGCTGTTTATTGTGTTTGCAATAATTAGATCTTAAACAGCGGGAGCAATCGCCTGCCTCTGATTCTCTAATTTGATACAGTAGCCTCATGGGGAGGGAGCTATCTATCTAATCTAATTCTAGCACTTAATTCAAAACTCCAGGGGATGTCTGCTAAGTGTTGCGACGACGACGACGGCCGACTATTAAATTACGATAATGTTGTTGTTTGTTTCTCGCTGAACGCCCCTGTGACTTTGCCGCTGAGTCTTTATTAACATATTTACAGTTCGAAGACAGTTTGAAGACTAAGAAAGAACGCAGTCAATTTTTCTTTTCTTTTCTTTTCCTAATTTTGTCATGGGACCAAAGGTTGTACACTGAAGAATAGATGCATAAAATAAGGACGTAATTGGGTAGCTTTCCTGACATATGACATGCATACCTGTCAGCGGTTGTTGGTTAGATGTTATTATCACACCTATAGATTCAGTCTAATAGCTCAGTGCATTTTCAGTCTAATGGATTTTCATAGAAGGTCTTCTTGACACGAACACTCACAAAGCACAACTCAAGTTGGTTTCACAGGTAAATGATGGAAAAATATGGGGGGGAAGGAGGCAGACGCACAATAGGTGCATTGTTCCCACTCACACAAGCTTAACTTTCACTTCGATACAGATTTAAGTAGAACTTGTGCTAAAACATATTGAAATACAAGCGATATGTATTCTGGTCACATAGCGGCAGTAATGACACAAAACATTACATTACATGACACTAACACTGCATGAAATCAGCCATGGCATGTCCAACATGATAGACTGACTTCTCCTCCCATTCCGTGTGGAAATGGTAAATTAAGATTGTGGATTTAAGAAGAAATACATTTGAGGCTAACTGGTTAGCTCGCTAAGTTGTTAGTAGTTAGTAGTAGTAGTAGTTAGCGAGCTAATGGACTAACAACTTAGCGAGCTAACCAGTTAGCCCATTAGCTTGCTAACTGGCTAGCTTGCTCTCAAGTCCCTGCAGCGAAGAGTTGATCAGTGTGTTGTAAGCAAAGAATAATAGGAGTGTAAAGGTGACAAATGGGTGTTATTTCATGCATGCAGAGCTCCAATAATGTGAAAAAATGTTTTATATGTTCTAACTATTAAAATATTTGATGAAAATGGAATGTTATATTGTGTAAATTAACAATTTATCACCACTATAATGCAGTGTACCTTCATTCTGGGCTTTTTCATCAGGCTTCCTGACAGAAACACACGCTCATGTAGCACAACTCCAGCTGGTTTCACAGGTAACTGATATAAATATACAGAAAAAAGAGGCAGACATGTAAATGATGCATTGTTCTCACTCACATAAGCTTAACTTTCACTACTACACAAAATTAAGTGTAAATTTTACAGACTGTGCAGACATTTATTTGACCTATTTGTCATTAACATATGACCACTGGTTCATCTCTTGGTCCGCTTATTTGGTGCACACTCAATAAATCGTTTGTGACCAAAGAAAACGTACCAGCGGAGAAAAAGCTCAAAAGTTCCCTTGAACTGACCCAGACATGACAAGTGTGAACGCACCCTCATTCCCATAACGTTAGGAATGAACTTGGGTGAAAACATTACAATCCATTTGCATATCATTAGCAAAATGCAAAAGACCAACCTCACCCTGCAACCCCTTTGGGCTTAAGGCCTTATAAATATATTTAAATATATAAATATCATGAATACATTCATTGAAAAGCACGCCACATGTCTCTACGGAGGGCTAAAAGCGGGCACACCTGGCAGCCAAAATGACGGCCAACTTTGGAACTTTTCCCCACTCTCGTAAACACGCCCTCCGTATAAAACTCGCTGGAGTTTGTGACTTTACAAGCCAGACGCTCTCTGCTCTTTGCTCTCTGCTGTCTTTACTTCGCCGCCGTTTCCCTCCTTTTTCACGGATCAGCGGCGAAAGAGCAATTACATCAGCACAGGGGCGAAATAAAACACCTGCACGGGGCAGCCATTTTTGTTTCAGATCCACACTTCCACAAGTCCGAGCCAATCTATCTGTGCTTTCTGCGTATCGACACAGTCAGCTACATTAGCATTACAAAAGGATGGGAAATGTGCACCAAACACGTCAAACTGGAAAGCACTCAGTGAAAAGTGGCGCAATGACAAGAGACAAAATAGGAATGAAAGAACATGGGGAATGAATAGAGACAGGGAAACAGGAGGGGAGGGGGAAGGGATGGAAAACCTGCCCTTTGACCTCTGTCTGATCTTTTTTAGAGACCTCAGACGTACATGTGGTTGCCATCTGGCTGAGATTTCCATTCCATTATTCCCAATCATTCAGTCTGTGGGTCTAAGTTAGCTTCATATTATTTTATTATCATATACAATATGAGTCAATGTGAGTGTGAATGGTTGTTTGTCTATATGTGCCCTGTGATTGGCTGGCGACCAGTCCAGGGTGTACCCTGCCTCTCACCCAAAGACAGCTGGGATAGGCTCCAGCACCCCCCGCGACCCTCGTGAGGAAAAAGCGGTAGAAAATGAATGAATGAATGAATATGAGTCCATTGTTTTAAACAAAAATATATAAAATAACAATAAATCTATTTTTATCGCACCATAAGCTACACATGACGCGGCGACAACTTGTTGTAGCGTTGTGCACCGAGCCTCGCCTCACCGCTCCTCCTAGCCAATTAACAGCGAAATCAACCCAAACAGATTTCCGATTGATAAATCTTTAATGATACGAGGGATTTTACACGAGACGCACACTTGACGCTGCTAATTTAAAGCAAATAGCTCGCTTGATTAAAAATTCCCAAGGCACGGTGCCGGAGAAGATAAATGTTTGAATAATTTATCAGATTTAATTGACACCACTTGGATGTTGTAAACACAAATGTTTTGATGTTCATAATACAATTTGACATGAGGAGATTTTGGGGGATTTGCAGATGCAAAGAAGGAAGAAAGTGGGGGCGGAGTTACAGTTCAATTGGGTTAAATTGAATTAAAAAAAAGTGACCTAGACCCAAGGCTGCACAGCTTCCGACCCCCTAGAATGTAGCACCAGCTTGGGATGTAAATATCATGAGCCACAACCCAAACAGACAGGCAGGAGGAAGGTCGGCGTTGATGGGACCTACCAAGAAGCCCACGGGGAGGGGGGTGCTGCTTCGGCCTGCCAGGTGCTCATGCCGACACTCTGATAAGAAACTGATCTGCAGTGTCTGCAGCATGTCCAGCCAATACCTGGTAAACACCGCCGTTATCTGCAAACAAACACAATTTACCGCCCCCGACTACCAATGAATACATCAAGACTTTGTTGCACTGAATCCATGATACAAAGTACACTCAGGAATACGTGAATAGACAACCGCAGGAGGCGGGACGCCCTGATTGGGCCTCAGCTGCAAACTAATTTGCATAAAACTTCCCAGAGCGATTCTACAAATGGATAGGAAGAATAGAAGTTAGATACGAATCTTGTTTTTGATGTTAAAAAAATGGCACAGTCCTGTTATCTGTTATCAAAACCGGGAATTAGCCCATAAACCGGAAAGTGTGAGTCACACCGATACCCCTGTGAAAGAATCAATAATGGAACAGTCCTGTCGTCTTATGTTATACTCCAGGAAGTGGTCTACAAATAAGCATTGTGCAATTTGGCAGTTCTTTTTTCTACTTTTGGTTGGTCGGCAGCATTAGCTCCCCACATTGACAGTGATATATATAAATACATAGGACGTCTTAGTGGGGGGGTGTGAAGATGTCAGGCGGCAGGCACGTAAACAGATCCAAGCATGACAGGCTCCCAGTGACATGAAAGCAGCAACATGTAAAGAAAAGCATCCATTGTGAGCGCGGAGACGTCAGCATTAACACACCGCAACATCAAGTCGCCTCGACAGCCTCCAGCTACGTAAATTGCCGCCGTTTGTTTCTGCTAACACCTTTTTCATTTATCACAATAACGTGCAAAAAAAAAAAAACAATAGGCCCGCGTTGCAACATCAGCGCTGTTGTTGCCTGACGATGCATCCATCGCTTTCACATCAAAAGAAACGAGGAAAGTGCATTCTCTCGTCTTTTTTTTTTTTTGCCGTGATTAACTCGCAATCAATAAACACGCGGTAGGTGGCCAGGTAATCAGGAAGCGCCGCCATATTGGCTTGACAACGCATCAAAGCTACCGCTCCGAGGCAACGCCGCTACGGCTGACAAGCATTTTGTTGCCGCTTAGTCGCAAAATAAGAGAAGGAAACGTTCCTCTTTTGTGCGACAAAATGTAATCAAAAAGCTGCAGGGATGTATGTCTAAGCTTAGTGCACAATAAAAGCACAATAAAAAGCATTTCCTGTCCAGACTTTGGCAATAAAACACTGTACTGCAATTATATCGGGGTATTAAGAAAATAATTCATACAGGAAAGGCATACATGAATAAATTTTTTACATATGACAAAAGATTTACTATTTATTGAATATAAAATAATTATTAACACATTTGCATCATGGTAAGCCACACCTCTCTGTTATGATGGTGGGCGGAGTCAGTATCTGTAGTCTGATACTCTTTTTTTAAAAACTTTATTCCTACATAAACGCAACAACAGCAGTGCTCAGTTTGTCCTTGTAACCATGAGATGCATTCATGGACACTCTGAACTCCGGACATCAGTACAACAAAGGCATTTCATAGGAGACCCCTGGATGTCAGGGAGTAACAACCATGACTAAAGTTCATTCAAGGAGTCTTCTCTTCTCCTCACCAAAATAAGAACCCCAATCATGTATTACTTCTTATTACTGTATTGCATTTGAAAATGACAATACTGTTACAAAACACAGTGTAAATAGGCATATCTCAACCATAGCTGCAAATGGTGATTAATCATGATTAATCCGATTAAAAATGTGAATCATTTGACAGCGCTAATGTAAATATACCACATGCCACAATTGGGAGACATTTGGTGAATTATTTTATATGAGTTTTGCAATATAGGACCAAATATTCAGAGGCTGAAGGATCAAACACGGAGATGATTTGTTTGTGTCATCGTGGGGCAGAGTTAGAAGACGAGGCAATGAGTTTACCAGCCTCAGGTACGAAGAAGAAGAAGATTCGGAAAAAGAAAGGAGAGATTGAGGAGAGAAGGAGAAGTAAAAAAAAAAAAAAAAAAAAATCTCATCCACATAATTTGCAGCCTGCGGGCGCTAAAATGCAAATGACAGATCAAAGAGGTTGGGAAAGGGAAGGCGCTTGGAGATTGGAGGGGAATATCATCAAACTGAGGTGACAAATGTATGTTCACCTACGAGGGGGACATGTTGGTGTCAGGTAATGGAGGTGACCTGTGCGTGAGCACAGTCGCTATCGCTTTCTCTCCACATACTCGCATCTACATCAACCTATTTTCTGTCAGGATTGTTTGTTTGTTGCTCAGCATGATTATGCAATAACTATCCTTTGGATTTTATGTTCCGTTTGAAAGAATGAGGTACGAGTCAAGTTATAATGGTACAAATCTGGTTGAACTCGATAAAATCTTACAAATTTGACTTCAGTCTTTTCAGTTTTTTCTGATATTCCAAAACACCTCAACCAGATTCGGCTTGGATAAAGGAAGAACTGAATATTGAGAGGTGGGACAAGAGCCCAAGATCATACAACAACATTGATATATTTTAGTTATTTTGCATTTTCTGTTTGTCAGACTTTTTTGTGATTTAGCATGATTACGGGAACACCACTCCTCCAATTTTCACCCAATTCAGTGAACCCATTACGTTTGCTTTAGATCCGCACTGACCAAATGTATGTTTCGGGAGCCATTCTTGTTCTCTACTAGGATCTTGACCAAAATTGGTCAAGGTGTGACACATAAACCAAAGGAAGAACCCATTCTAATTTGGCTACGAGTCCAGAAATGCTAATTTCCGCTTCTGAACAAAGGTTTGGTTTTCCAGGTTTGTTTGAAGAATTATACAAAAACTACTACTACTACTACATTTTTTGCAAAGAACTGTCAAGTAGTTTGTACCTGCATTGTCAAGGTGTCATGCTTGTTCTTTAGCAGGATTATGCAAAAACTACTATTTCGATTTTTGCAAAAAACAGTCGAGAGTTGAGGCATAAGCCAGTAGCCAGTAGATTTTGTCGTGAAACCAGAAGAAAGTACAGAACTAGGGATGTCTATGTCCGCTTACGACCAAAGGTTTGGTTTTCCAGGTTTGTTTGTAGAATTATACAAAAACTACTACTACGACATTTTTTGCAAAGAACTGTCAAGCAGTATGTACCTGCATTGTCAAGGTGTCATGCTTGTTCTTTAGCAGGATTATGCAAAAACTACTATTTTGATTTTTGCAAAAAATTATCAGGAAGTGGAACCATAGGGCAACTCAGAATCCAATATATTTTGTCATAGTGCTGGATGAAGGTACAGATACAGGAATGTTTACTTCTGAACTTCTGAACAAATGTATATGTTGAGCTGCATTTTCTGGGCAAAAACTATGCAAAAACTACTATTTCGATTTTTGCAAAAAAGAGTCAAAAGTTAGGGCATAAGCCAGTAGATTTTGTTGCGGAACCAGAAGAATGTACAGAATCAGAGATGTCTACATCTGCTTACGGACAAATGTATGTTCTCAGCTGCGTGTTCCAGGTGTCATTTTTGTTCTTTAGCAGGTTTACGCTAAAACTACTATTTCAGTTTTTGCGAAAAATTGTCAAGAGGTGGCTAATTAAGCTAATAAGCTAATTAAAAAGCCAATATATTTCGTCATGGCACCAAAAATGTTTACTTCTGCTTCGGAACAAAGGATTTTTTTATTTTAGCAGGATTATGCAAATACTATTACTACGATTTTTGTAAAAAAAAATAGTCAAAAGGTGGCACATAAGCTAATTAAGGTGGTAAAGGAACCAGAACCAGGAATGTTTACATCCGCTTATGATCCAGCGTGTTTTTGCCAAATTATGTGTTGTGTTGGGGAACAACATTAATGGCGGACATGGTATTTTTTCCAATAACAAAACCTGCAATCCCAATGTCGTCCTCCAGGCGAGGAGGAGGCGTAGCCGTCATCGGTGAAGAGGAAAGAAGAAGAGTGGTGAGAGGGTTGATCGGCACTTCAAAACAGAGAGTGGTAGGTGAGGACTTTCCTCATTAATGCCTAATTAATGTCTGTCTGCCCATTATTGTCTAATTAATCATTCATGTCTCTCCTCCTCCACCTGCAGCTGTCACACACGCCAACGTTGCGTGTATTTCTTCATGAGACGTGACAGTCACCGGACATTTTATAAGGTACACCTGCAGCAGTTAGTGTTTAGCTACATTACAATGACAAAACACATTAAAAAACATTGTCATTATTATTATTATTATATTATAGCAAATACTCTTCTAGTGCATCTTTCCTTGTTTGGCACCTCACACCTGCTTTGTAATGTGATTTCTGCACGGCAGAATTAGTATGTATATTTAATGCAGGCCTTTTCTTCTTTGGCCCCTCTCTGTCTTTCCCACTTTTAAAATCTTGATGAGTGACGAGGAGGGGAGGAAGACGAGTGGTGGGCTCTCTTTCCTCGCATGTCTGGCGGATATGCCAGGCCCGCGCTAATAAATGACAGCTGATTTATGCGTCTGTATTCTTTTATTTATTAAAAAAATAGCAAGCAGGCTGATTTCTGATATTAATAATACAAGTGGATCCACTTTGATTAGGCTCGCGCGGAGAGCTGTGCATATTCAGCATTACAATTAAAGCCTCTGATGTGGAATAGGAATGACACGCTAATGAAGCGAGCTAGCGAGCCTGAACCGCGACTGTCCAACAGCATTACGGCCCATCTCGGATGAAGAGTAATTATACGAGGAACACTGAAACGTCATTAAAAATCTTCAGTAAGTGATTTAACCCACCATTCCGCGCTAATGCTACATTCCGCTTTTCTTCCCAGGACCCACTCCTGAGGTTTGGGAAATTGGGGCGAAGTTCTTCTTGAAAGAAGTTGAGCAACACTTGACTCCTTTTCAAACAAACATATTTGAGGTGTGAGACAAAGAGCTAATTTAATTGCAAGAGCTGGTGGCGGCGGTGCAGGCAGGTAGGTAATTGAAATCATCCCATTAAGGAATTCCATTATGAATTGCTGATTAGGGCCACACGTGATTACCGTGGACAAAGACATTTTTACATTTTTTTTCTTTAAGTTTCTGCATTGCTTGATTTACTTACAAAAAAAGGTGCAGGCAAGGAGAGTAAACATTGTGGTAAAAAGTCAGACTTTTTTTCAGCAGAATTTTTATTTCGATCAAGTTTACGGAAGCCCTTATTCTGGAGTGTGTTGCTCCTGACGTCTACCACAAGTTCCAATGCAGTAGAACCCCTACCACAAAGATCTTATGCTTTTTCCACTTTTATGACAAATAAATGTAGTTAGAATCTTATATTCTTATGTTAAAAGATCAGATAATGGCTTTTGCGCATTTGGAAGTGAGCCCTGAAAGAAATTTGGGATGGCTCAAAAGACTCGGTTTCAGAAGGCGTGGTAAAACTGCCCCACTGTGATGTCACAGAGGAGCAGACTTCCTTATATGGGCGTGGCTGTAAGCCAGATAAGCTCTCTGCCCTCCACTAAGCTCTGCTTCTCTCTTTACATTAGCTACCAATGGCTCGTACAGGAATGCCACATTTGTTTACAATTCCTAAAGACGCCACAACTGAATAGGTGCAGATTCTGGAAGAACTAGAAAGCTTTGTGTGCTGGTTATTGTGTGTAGCTGCTCTATAGGAGTCCACAACTCAATAGAAAGACGAGTAGACAAATTGCAAGAATGTACCTTCTGCACTGTTGGATTGTTGTAAGCAGAGCTTCAAATAGCCAAAAGAAGAAAGTAGTAAGAACGTAAATACTACATTCTTGCCAATTTTTAACCGGTCTTAAAATTTTAACCAAGTGTGCATAGCCTCTACCCTAGTGGAGTGTCAGATCAGCTATGTTTGTTGCTGAGTATGCCAGCCATGATTATGGAGTATTTTGTTCATATATCTGCTATAGGTCGAATGGTTAGCGCGCAGACCTCACAGCTAGGAGACCAGGGTTCAATCCCACCCTCGGCCATCTCTGTGTGGAGTTTGCATGTTCTCCCCGGGCATGCGTGGGTTTTCTCCGGGTACTCCGGTTTCCTCCCACATTCCAAAAACATGCTAGGTTAATTGGCCACTCCAAATTGTCCATAGGTATGAATGTGAGTGTGAATGGTTGTTTGTCTATATGTGCCCTGTGATTGGCTGGCCACCAGTCCAGGGTGTACCCCTCCTCTCGAAGACAGCTGGGATAGGTTCTAGCACCCCCCTCGTGAGGAAAAAGCGGTAGAAAATGAATGAATGAATGAATATCTGCTATATTAGTACAGGGTTTTGTCCACCATGTTTGTGGAATGTGTTGTATGTCAGCCATGTTTGTGGAGTGTGCTGCAGCATGTCGCATCGCGAGACAAAACCTGAAAGGAAACTTTGCTGACCGAGTGGCCTGAAAAAACTTTTCCAATAACGGTACGAGCCGGGGTGTGTGTGGGGGGAAAGGGGGGGTAGGGACACAGGGGTCTCCTTCCTCGCCACCGAATCAGAGCGCCAGTGCCTCGGAGCTATGCAATTATTTTTTGCACTGTGTGTCCAAAATCAACTTGAGAGCGATGCAGATTATTTAAGATGCGCTTCCCAGGCACCACAATTATAATAATGATCATCTCAATTAACGACGCCATTGCCATTGGACTATTTAGCGGGTAATTTGGCAGCCCCGGGGGCGAGGGTCCGAGGAGGAGTCGCCGCCGCCGCCACGCATCGTCAGGTCAGAATTGGGGAAGAGAGCGGAAAAAGTCTGTACTCTTTAATCAATAAACGGCCAGACGAGAGGCTCGTGTGTTGACATAATTGGTCTTCATTAGGGATGAAATGGATGCCGTGAGGATGCACGGCCTAAGTTGGGGGAGTATCACTGCTTTTGAAGCCAAGCTAACATCTTGTTAGCTAAGCTTAGAATAAACATGCAAATGATTGATTTGGTTGAAAAAAACAATCGTTGGGGTTTATGGAGAAAAAATACATACAAAAATTTTGCCTCACTTTGCATTTTTTGGGGGGCCCAGAACGGATTCATTGCTTTTTCTTTTTTAAGGGAAATTTGGTTAGAGTACATTTTGGTTTGAGTCAGACCTTCTGGAGCAGATTAATACAGTAAAAAAAGTACAAAAATTTTTTTAAATAAAAATGTTTTTAATAAAAATTTTATAAAAATAATATTTTAAAAATATTTTGTTTTTTGGTTTTTAATGTGTATTATTTATATGTATTTTAGAAAACATTATATATTCATATATAACTTATTACATTACATTAAATACATGTATTAAATGTATTAAATACATGTATAAAAATAATAATTCTATATTTTATTTAATTCAGTGGTACCTCGGTTTAAGGTCTGCCACGATTAGTGTGCTTTTCAGTTAACAACCAAAGCATTTGCCAAAATTTTGCCTTGCCCGCTTCATTAGCATCCAAAATACCATCCGGTTTGCCACCACCATCTTGGATCACACAGCCAAGACAAACATTAACATTTTTGGGTGTTTGGAACAGATTGTTATTGTACAATTATATTGTACAAATTGTATTGACATTATTTTGTATGGGAAAATTTGCTTTGGTTAGAGTTTGCTTTGGTTTGAGTCAGACCTTCGGAGGGATTAATGAGGTTCACCCCTCGGAATCTTTTTCTTTTAAATCACTTTTAAGTCACAGTTGGACTGTTGACTTTCAATGTTTAAATTGCTACATCAACTTCAGACATATACGTTGATATTAAGTTTTAGAGTCTCTCTGTCCAAACCAAAAAAAATTACAACCAAAGTCCTTCATGGAGCATGACACCAAAATTTTGTCCCATTTGGGCCTTAATAGTTCTCTGGCTTTAACCAAGGCACCACTGTATTTGCTAGGTTTATGCACTGCGACAGTACATGACTTGTTTACTTATCTTTTATTTGTCTTCTACAATTACACTGAAGCCAAAAATATATATACAAAATATTTCCAGTTTTTCCAGTTGTATTTAGTTTTCCATGAAAGTCATGTGTGTTTTCCAAAAACCGCAGTATAGAAATATCCAAACAAGTCACAATCCATGCCTGTTAGCTGTTCATTGTAGCTCTAATTGTAATGATGCAAACACGGCTAAAAGGCTGGCAGTAAATAGCGCCGCTAAAGTGGCAGTAGTACATAAATAAAGAAGTCCCTTCTCGGTGCATTCTTTATTCACTGCAGTATACTTGACTGCCACAGTATATTACAAGCTCCTTTTTCCCCTCCCGTCATTCATGTGGAAAAGGCCCGTCTCACCAACTCGCCTTTCTTTTATTCATCGCACTGTAAATAACTCCACTTTATGAAAAGCAGCCAGTGTGACTCACAGATACCTCTCTAACCACCAGCCATTATTATTTCATGCTCTTTGAGAGAAGGGTCTCCAGCCTCTCGCGCTTTCATGCCGCTGTGTACGACACAACATCAGACGAGGCGGCGGCGGCGGGCCTTGTTGCGCTCCGTATGCCATCTCTCACTTGAATTCACAAACACTTCCGAGTGCATAAAGAGCAGGAGGAGACAGAGGCGCCGCTAATGCTCCGGAACGCCATCGGCTGACGAGATAACGGGCGCCTCTGCCTTGGCCGGACGAAGCGTGCATGAAAAAAAAAAAACAACGTCTGACCTCTCGTGGGACAGCAGACACCCTTTGGAGCGCCAGCTAATGGCCGACCCGATTGGTCATGGTAGGCTCCCGTTTGAATCTCAATGAGGCTTCTGTGACCGACAAGGTGCGGCGAGCCCGCTTCAGTTAGCCTGTTAGCGCCTTTTACCTCTCAACATCCATCAATCTGAGAGACTGCACCCCCGTTTTTACACTTTCATGTGTCAAGGACGGAAAATACATGTTTTTCTTTCACAATAGGGTTGGTGTAGCACTTCCTTGTTGACCGGTTACTCCAAAAAGAACGACCATGAGAAAGGATTGGGGGATACAGTACCAAGAAATTCAAGATTTTTAAACATGATTTATGCTGCATATACAGTGCATCCGGAAAGTATTCACAGCGCTTCACTTTTTCTACATTTTGTCATGTTACAGCCTCATTCCAAATTGTATTAAATTAATCTCTTACCTCAAAATTCTACACAAAATACTCCATTATGACAATGTGAAAAAAGGTTTTTTTGACATGTTTTGAATTTATTAAAAATAGAAAACAAAAAAAATCACATTTACATAAGTATTCACAGCCTTTGCTTAATACTTTGTTGATCCACCTTTGGCAGCAATTACAGCCTCAAGTCTTTTTGAATATGATCCCACAAGTTTAGCACACCTATCTTTAGGCAGTTTTGCCCATTCTTCTTTGCAAAAAGTCTCAAGCGCCATCAGGTTGGATGGGAGACGTCTGTGCACAGCCATTTTCAGATCTCTCCAGAGATGTTCGATCGGATTCAAGTCTGGACTCTGGCTGGGCCACTCCAGGACATTCACGGAGTGGTTCTGAAGCCAATCTTTTGAGATCTTGGCTGTGTGCTAATGTCTACTGTCTATATGGTCAAGGTACATGACCAGTCTACTGAGGTCAAGAGCGCTCTGGAGCAGGTTTTCATCCAGGATATCTCTATATATTGCTGCATTCATTTTTCCTTCTATCCTGACTAGTCTGCCAGTTCCTGCTGCTGAAAAACATCCCCACAGCATGATGCTGCCACCACCATGCTTCACTGTAGGGATGGTATTGGCCTGGTGATGAGCAGTGCCTGGTTTCCTCCAAACATGGCGCCTGGCATTCACACCAAGAGTTCAATCTTTGTCTCATCAGACCACAGAATTTTGTTTCTCATGGTCTGAGAGTCATTCAGGTGCTTTTTGGCAAATTCCAGACGGGCTGCCATGTTCCTTTTACTAAGGAGTGGCTTTCGTCTGGCCACTCTACCATACAGGCCTGATTGGTGGATTGCTGCAGAGATGGTTGTCCTTCTGGAAGGCTCTCCTCTCTCAACAGAGGAACGCTGGAACTCTGACAGAGTGACCATCGGGGCCTTGGTCACCTCCCTGACTAAGGACCTTCTTCCCCGATCGCTCAGTTTAGAAGGCCGGCCAGCTCTAGGAAGAGTCCTGGTGGTTCCAAACGTCTTCCGTTTACGAATAATGGAGGCTACTGTGCTCATTGGGACCTTCAAAGCAGCAGAAATGTTTCTGTATCCTTCCGCAGATTTGTGCCTCAAGACAATCCTGTCTCGCAGGTCTACAGACAGTTCTTTTGACTTCATGCTTGGTGTTTGTGCTCTGACATGCACAGTCAACTGTGGGACCTTATATAGACAGTTATTATATTTCCAAATCATGTCCAATCAACTGAAGTTACTGCAGGTGGACTCCAATTAAGCTGTAGAAAGATCTCAAGGATGATCAGTGGAAAAAAGATGCACCTGAGCTCAATTTTGAGCTTCATGGCAAAGGCTGTGAATACTTATGTAAATGTCATTTTTTTGTTTTCTATTTTTAATAAATTCAAAACATGTCAAAAAAAACCTTTTTTCACATTGTCATAATGGAGTATTTTGTGTCGAATTTTGAGGTAAGAGATTAATTTAATTCAGTTTGGAATGAGGCTGTAACATGACAAAATGTAGAAAAAGTGAAGCGCTGTGAATACTTTCCGGATGCACTGTACATTTAGAGCATCACTAACAAACTGGAGGATGCCCGGTAGGATACATTTTGGTCATTTACAGCCATGCATTTGTAATTTGGATTACTAGTTTATGACCGAGAAATAATCCAGCCACCCAGCAGCGAGGTTGTCAAGCTCATCCAGGAAAGGTGATCTGTAGGTGGGCCACTGTGGGGCCTCCACCTGGAGCCCGATATTGATGAAAATTTTTGGGTCAGCCGTGGTTAACTTGTTCCAAATTCGGCCTTTCGAAGCTATGAGTCGTACTTTTGCGCTGAAATTCTGCTTTTTTCACCCAAGTGATCCAGCCATCCAGCCTAGAGGTTGGCAAGCGTACCCAGGAAAGGTGAGCTGCACTTGGGCATTCTTGTGGCCATACTGGGCCTCCGCCTGGAGCCCTTATTTATGGTTATTATTTTTGGTCAGCCGTGTGGGTGGTTCCAAATGTGGCCGGTGAGCAACGAAGCAAGGTTCAAATTTTAAGTTAGACCCTTGTTTGACTGAAAAGATATGAAGACGGTGATGGTGTGTAGTGTGCTTGCCACATCTGCCAGTCTCTTTCCTTTTTATTTTCTTATATTGCTGCAAAAAAAATAATATATATATATACTTTTAGGAAAAAGGTTGTATTTTTTAGTTTTTTTCCAGAGTAATATTACAATCAAAAAATATTTTTATCACAAAAATATTTATTTTCAAGAACAACATTGTAATTTTACAACCAAATTATTTTTGTCAGAAAAAAATGACGTAATTTTACCAATTTTTTTTTAAAGAAAGTATTTTTTTCAAGAAGAATGTATGGTAATTTTACGATAAAAAAATCCTGCATTTTTTCATAAAATGTTTAAACGTTTAATTTAAACGTAAATGTTTTTAATAGTTTCATTTTCCAGAAGAAAAAAATGCAATAAAAAAAATTGGTGGCAAATTTTAAAAAATGTAAAAAAAATTTTTTTTCTTACAATCATGACTAAAAAAAAAATAAAAAATTCCCATTTTATTTTCAGTTGCCAACTTTAACGTTCAACAGAGCGTCAACCCGAGGTGCTGGAAGCTGCAACAAAGCCTTATAACACGTGCATTAATGTTTAATTGCTCCCACCCCTGCCCCTCCTAGTCTCTGAAGCACACGCTCCTGGGATGTCAAAGTGTAGATTTGAATGCTTGTGTAGAATAAAAAATAAATGCGGTAAATAAATAAAGTAGTCTGTGATGCCGGAGGTAGTAAAAGGTTGCTTTTTAAATTCCAACTTTTGGTCCTTTATTTTATTCAGCAGTGAAATGCCATGAAATACAGAAAATAATGATGTTACAATGCTCAACCATGACCTTCTAACGTCAGAGAACCTTTTTATATAGACACAGTACACAGTCATGAAAAGTATCAAAAAAGTAGCTGAATCTCAGAAAGAAAATGTTTTTTTTTTCTCACCAATGACAAACAGTCCCGGTTTTACTGTATACACAGGCGGATCATAGTCAATCCCAATTCTGGGAGAAGGATACATGGCGGACATAATGCTTCATAAAGTATGCACAGAGGTACAAGCAATAAATACACACATTAGGTTAAAGCCTTACAGCTACGCAAAGCAGATGCAAGAAAAAAGCAGGTTTGCTAGTTTTAGCGAGCCATGAGAGTGAAACGGTACAAATTCAGGTAAAAGAAACACAGAATTAAAGTTTTCCCTCCCGGTTTTTAGAAAAAAGTCTGGTAAATGTATGGGTCCACCAACATTGTTGTTTTTTTTGTTTTTTTCCTTTACATAAGTATGCACAGTTATCAAAATTACAGACAAAATGAACCCCAGAAAATCCAGACAATCCTAAAATCTAGTGGAGGAGCAAGTTTTCTGGAGGTCTTTCTGGTATTATGTGCAAGCAAACTATTTTAGACTTTTTTTCTGACTTAATTTATACAAAACCCATGCAAATCTACAGGTAATATGCATTCTGTGGCTCACCCTCCCCAAACTCTGAGGTAATGCATTCCGATGCATTGTTATACGTATCGCTAGGCCGTCACCGCCCCTCCGTTCTATTTACTTTCTCTTCTTCTGTCCAACAAATGGTTTTCTTTTTTTTTTCTCGACATGCATGTTTAAAACACAATATTCCCTTACAGGTAATCTATACATCATCACTCTACAAAGGTTAGATTACGATGCAAATCTTCCGTATCTTGACGCAAGGAATGTAAACGTCGGATCTGTCGTAATTGTTCGGAACGTGTTGTGCAGAGAGGTAGAAGCTTTTACAAAGCCTTTTGTTTTTCTTTTTGGGAACAAGTGGGAGACCCCTTTTTTTGTGTGTGTTAAAGACGTCACATCCGTTTTTATTTGGTGCGATTATTAAACCGGTCCTTCTGTCGACTGAGTCTTTTCAGTAGCAGGCCCCCCCTCCTGATGTAAAACTAGCACGTGTTGGTTCTCAAAGCTAAATGCTTGTTTGGCGAGCTTGTGCGGCGTGTTTGCCGCTTTGGTTGTTAGCAGGCCGACGCGTCGCGGCTCTTTGATGGCGTGCCAGGTTTCGCGCTTTCGAAACGCTAGCAGATGACAAACCGCGCTCACGTACTATTATCTCATGAGTATTTTGTAGGAAATCATACAAAAGCGATACCAGTACTCCACAAACATGGCCGATGTAACAGAATATGGTGGACGTGTTGCAAAAAATCATTAAAAAATGGGCGGATATCTTACAACAGACAAGTTGTTAAGTCCACAAAAATGTCCGACATGTCCAGAAAATATTCCACAATCATGGCCGACATGTTTTTACACAAACATGGGAAACATATTGTAACACAGTCCACAAAAATGGCCGACATGTCCAGAAAGTATTCCACAATCATGGCCAACATGTTTTTACACAAACATGGGAAACATATTGTAACACAGTCCACAAAAATGGCCGACATGTTGACAAAGTATTCCACAATCACGGCACATTGTTAAATACTCCAGAAACATGGCGGACATGTTGCTGGACGCTCCACAAATATGGCCAACGTGGACTAAATGTTCCGGGCACATTGTTAAATACTCCAGAAACACGGCGGACATGTTGCTGGATGCTCCACAAATATGGCCGACGTGGATTAAATGTTCCACAAACAATGCAGATACTCCATAAACATGGCGGACATGTTGTTGGATGCTCCACAAATATGGCCGACGGGGACTAAATGTTCCGGGCACATTGTTAAATACTCCAGAAACACGGCGGACATGTTGCTGGACGTGCCACAAATATGGCCGACGTGGACTAAATGTTCCACAAACAATGCAGATACTCCAGAAACCCGGTGGACATGTTGCTGGACGCTCCACAAATATGGCCGACGTGGACTAAATGTTCCACAAACAATGCAGATACTCCATAAACATGGCGGACATGTTGCTGGACGCTCCACAAATATGGCCGACGTGGACTAAATGTTCCACAAACAATGCAGATACTCCATAAACATGGTGGACATGTTGAAGCACAATACACAAACACGGGACATACGTATGTCGCGCCATAAACGCCGCCAGCGTGCTGAGCAATAGTCCACAAATATGGCCGACATTTTGGAACTAAAAGAAGTTGGGTTAGGATGTATCGTTTCCATAAGAATCCTGACATCGGTTTCCTACATTTTTGTGGAAAATCCTACAAAAATCCTCATGAGCGGTATCGGTCTGATCCATGCCGCACAAGAGGAGGCAGAATTTTGTGTAACTTTGGTTTCCCGAAAACAGAAATGACCGTGAATTAAAGCAACAACACTTTTCTGCAGAGAAAAGGTTCCCTTTCACCTTTCCGACATGGCTATTATTATTATTACTATTATTCATATCATTATAATTATTATCATCATTAGCAGTATCATTCTTCTTATTTCCACTGAAATACTATTTGGCTTGGCTAGATATTTGTGTCATGTTTGGTGTTTTCAGTTTGTGACAGTGCCTTTGAGAACTTTACATATTCACCAGCTTGTTTGAAATAAAAAAAAACACAACGTAAAAAAGATGCGTTGAAAAACAAACGACAGCAACACGATGATTCTGCACAAATACTTTTTTGTTTTGGTCATGATCCACTTTGACATTTAGCTCCTCTCTGGCCTGCAGCTATCTATGTAAGTACTGTATGTATGTATGTATGTAAGTATGTATGCAGAATTTGTCGGTACACATCTCCATGGACAGGAAACAATCCCAGAGGTTCTTGGAAGGTAGTTTGTCTTGGTCGTCTTGCTTAAAGTGGCGTCTTCGTGTTGAGTCATAAGCTATTGGCCTTTGCTAGTGTAGGCTTTGGTTTCTAGCTGTTGCCTGTGACTGCTTGCAGGGAGACAAAGCTTTTTTTCCCAAAATGGACGTGAGGAGGACATGTGTCGTTATTCCTTTACTTTTTTTTTGTTTTACTCTTTGCGATTGAGGGGATGGCATTTACAGTTGTGCGGGAGGGAGCGGAGGGGGATGAACGATGAGTCCAACCAGCAATTGTCTCTAGACATGGAAAAACTACTGTGGGTATTGACAAAAAATGTGGTCCTTTTCTTTGTTTTTTTTTGTGTGTGTGTGTTTTGGTTTTGATGGCATTTATTTCCTCCCTTTTGTCCATCTACTCATCCATCAGTGAGTCCATCATCCTGTAGCGGCCATCTTGGATCAGTTTGGATCAGTTTTTTGCGTCCAACATGCTAAATAAATAGTCCCAGTGGTGAGGGAGGAGTGGGGGGAACAAAAGGAGAGTGGGCGGATGTCGGAGTGCTTTTCCAAGTCTGGGCAGAAGGGATAGCAAAAAAAAAAAAAAAAAAGTCACTTAAGAGTCACTCCAGGTCTTCTGATAAGTTCCCTTCCTCCAGCTCCCGGTCGTCGTCCAGCTCTGGACTGTGATTGGCCGTCGTCACCAGCGACATGGGGCAGTCGTCGTCGTCCATGTTTAGAGGTTCCTCCTTCACGTGCACGGGCGGCCTGTGACACAACCACATTGGCAGTCACTCTTTATGTAGCAATGACACATGTTGGAACGGCAGCACTCGTGCAGCCTCAAGAGACAATAGGGGCTGTTTTTTTATGGGATGGTGAGGCTATACTGCTACACCAGCTGTACACACGGAGGGGGAGGGGTCACTGTTGCCAAAGTTGCTATACTTAGTGAGTCACCTGACATGAAAGCACCCCCCCCCCCACGAAACAAAACAACAAAAAGAAAGAAGCAACGCCAGAATCTGTCATGTCGTGCCAAACATATTATTTGCTTGGAACTAACATTCCCAGCCAATAATGCAAGTACTCTACTCCACGAATAGATTGCAGTCCTGCAGGTACCAGGAGTACATGAGTACCTGTAGTTTGCAATATTCAACTTTTTGACCACTTGTTTTTTTATTTAGTTTTAAAAAAAAAATTAAAAATTAATTAACTCAGGGCGGCATGGCGGTCGAATGGTTAGCGCGCAGACCTCACAGCTAGGAGACCAGGGTTCAATTCCACCCTCGGCCATCTCTGTGTGGAGTTTGCATGTTCTCCCCGTGCATGCGTGGGTTTTCTCCGGGTACTCCGGTTTCCTCCCACATTCCAAAAACATGCTAGGTTAATTAGCGACTCCAAATTGTCCATAGGTATGAATGTGAGTGTGAATGGTTGTTTGTCTATATGTGCCCTGTGATTGGCTGGCGACCAGTCCAGGGTGTACCCCGCCTCTCGCCTCGTGAGGAGGATAAGCGGTAGAAAATGAATGAATGAATAATTAACTCTCCAAACGTGCAGGAAGAGGTTTGACTCTGCGTGTGTGATATCTTCCATAGAACAACGGCAGGAACGGTGTGAGCACTTTTGTCCGTCGTACAGTCTCTTTGTCTCAGTGGGGAGGAGGCGGCGTCGCTAGCATACACACATAGGAGTGTAATCATTGTACTTTTGTTAAAGGTAATGTTAAAATCTCGTGTATAGGGTCTTGTGACCCCCCCTATATATTATATAGTATATTCCATAGTATGAAATATGTACTTTTCAATTGAACCACTGAATAAAAAGAACTTTACAAAGATATTCCTATTTAGCGAGATGCACCTGAAGAAGACAAAGAGATAAAAATGCAGGCAGGTGGAGCGGCCGGTGAGTTACTGTAAACACGGGATCGGCGTGCCATGCATTATAGAGCCAGCAGGCGCGTTGTTTGCCAGATGCTAATTTGACATGATGCCTCGCGTCGACTGGAAGTTAGAGCATGAAAAACACGGCCGATGGGCTGCGATGCCTCAGACATGTTTGGCATTTAAAAGTTTACTGATGACACCAGGTTGAAATACATGAAAAGGGAGGGGGGGAGGGAGGGGGGGTGTAAAAAAAACAGGCCACATGATAAATAATGGAGAATTTCTCATCCCTAAGCCCCCCGGAGCAAAGGCAGAGGAGAGGCTTTTTTATCTAGTTAATAGAAAGCACAGCCGCTCGTTAATATGCGGGGGTGGGCGGGTGGGTTGGGGGTGCGCGTGTCCCTCCTCAAGAGGAGGATGGTGGTGGTGAGGGGGGGGGGGTCTACCATTAATCAACTTCAGCCCTGGCAGTTGCCTCGGACACCATGATGCATGTTTTTAACTCCAAACGCACCAGCATCTCGCCGGCGTAAAGCGTTGGCGTGGGTCGGCGCCGACTAACAAGAAGAATAACGCTGTCACGCGCAAACAAGGCACAACATGATCTGACGACCGCGGCAGTGGGAGCGGGGTTGGTGCGCGACGTGATCTGAGGACCGGGGAGTCAGAGCGGGGTTGGCGCCACCATGATAAATCTGACAAAAGCTAATTATTTCTGACACGTCGGATGCATCCGAAAATCCCCGCAGACTCTCCAGGAGGAGGGGCTTATCAAGCAGGAGTACATTAGGACTCGTCTCATTGCCCCTCTCAGGAGGGGGGGCGGCGGGTAGAGAGAATTTGAAAAGGTGTACATACCTTGAAATACTGTAAATTATACTGTATATTTATATTTAAGCCCACGTGAACCCGGCTCATGGCCTTTGTTCGTTTAATTGCCTCACATTCAACCCGAGGTTATTTTTTTTTACGATGTCACGACCTCAAGGCGAGGTTAGATTTATAATATCATCATCATTATCGGTAAACACGCTTGCTTCTCATTTATAAATAAACGACACTTCATGTCCAAAAGCCATTCACATTGAAAAACAAGAAAAGTCGTTTTTTATTTCCTGTGTTCAGGAGATGCACTTTCCAAGTAAGTCTAAAGAGGACAAGGGAGTGCTTGTTTCGTCCATACATGTTTACCCCCCCCCTTCTCTGAAATGGGGTGTTAAGCGGGCATTTATGTTATTTAACTTTTAATAACAAGATGATGCTCTTTTTCATACTTTTCTCTCGACACGTGACACGAGATGCATGTCCCTCCGTCTCCTATATACGACCACCAGGACCTCAAAATGGAAGAAATGTGTTTTTTTTTTTCCCCGACACGCGTCTTGGTCCGGGATGTCTTTAAATAATGGAGTGGCGTGTAGCGCTACGCTAAATAGGACATCACCTTTTAAAGGCCTTTCTCAGGAGAGGATGCCCTACTCTGACAATTAGACAAACCTTCTCCGTGCCTTTCAAGGTTCATGCCGTAACCGCAAACTAGATGGCCTCGGGACATGCCGACTTCGTGTGTGTGTGTGTGTGTGTGTGCAATACACTCATGTACACCCTTAGGGGTTTGCTTTAAGAAGCAGCGCTGTTTAACATCGGGCAACTTCAGCTTGAAAAATGCAAACTTGGGCCACCGATTTGACCTCATTGCCTTGTTTGTCAGACATTTGTTCTTAAAGGGTTCCATCATGGCTGCCATACATTGAATGCCACACAATACACCTCAGTTGTCTTCATTAGCACCGTATTATATTGTGTTGTGTTCAGGAGCAGTTGGACTTTACTTTTTTGTTTTTAGAAAAATGCTCCGTAAGACAATAATTCAGCTATGTATGTGAGTGCCAGGAAGAAACGCTCTGACTCCTTTGGCAACACTTGCCTGTTGTGTTGCGTGTCTAAGTGTAGGAACCACCCCAATATAAGATTAACCCTTTTGTTTCCGAAAATAAATTAAAAAAACACAAAATTCATGGTCTCTTTGTGCATGAGCGACGTGAAGAAAAGCTTGCTTTCATACAGTTTCTTTGTCTCTTGTGACCCCCCCCCCCCATAGACATTTGTTCTTAAAGGGTTCCATCATGGCTGCCATACATTAAATGCCCCACAATACACCTCAGTTGTCTTCATTAGCACCGTATTATATTGTGTTGTGTTCAGGAGCAGTTGGACTTTACTTTTTCTTACTCCACCCTAAAAATAAGACGACCCCTTTCTTTGGAAAAATGCTCCTTAAGACAATAATTCAGCTATGTATGTGAGTGCCAGGAAGAAACACTCTGGCTCCTTTGTAGGAGGAACCAAGGAACCAAGTGTAGGAACCACCCCAATATAAGATCAATCCTTTTGTTTCGGAAAATAAATAAAAGCCACAAAATTCATGGTCTCTTTGTGCGTGAGCGACGTGAAGAAAAGCTTGCCTGGGGGAAAAGTGATTTAGGCGACCTGATTCTTCATTTCAATTGCTCGATTGTTAAAAAAATGAATATGAGGAAAAACAATTTGTCGTATTCCGGTGTAGTATGTGAGTGCCAGGAAGAAACACTCTGATTCGCTTTCCTTTGGCAACACTTGCCTGTTGTGTTGCATGTCTAAGTGTAGGAACCACCCCAATATAAGATTAACCCTTTCGTTTCTGAAAATAAATACCCCCCCCACAAAAATCATGGTCTCTTAATGCGTGAGCCACATGAAGAAAAGCTTGCCCAGGGGAAAAGTGATTGGGCGTGACCTGACAAATTTTAATTGGCATTGTCTTATATTTTTATATATACCATGGTCTTGTATTCATAGTCCACGCAAACAAGTTCCCTGCAAGTGAGTCGGAGCTTTTCTTCCTGTCACTCACATACACAAAAAACCCTAGAAAATGATATATTGCATTGTGGTCAATATGTTTTGTGTAGTGCAGAACCTACATGTGCCCATGTGGGGAGTACCCGGGGCTGCTGTGTCCGTTGGTGTCCAGGTGGTCCAGGGACCCGTTGAGGTCGTCGTGGGCGGACTGCAACAGGGTAGGGGGGCTGCCACTCAGCGTACCAGGAGGGCTAATGCCGAGGAGTCCCGGCGGGCTGCCACCAAGCAGCCCTGGTGGACTGCCGCCCATCAGTCCGGAGGGGTCACCGCCCAGGAGGCCGTGGCAGCCGCCCATGGGGCCCGAGCTGTTCATGAGGCCGGGGGTACCCAGTAGAGGGAGGGTGGTCTCTGCTAGAGCGGCCTACAAGGAGAACAGAAGTTAGAGGGGCCAACGGAAGACCCGGTCCCCTTGAAAACTTTATCTCCAAATCATAAAAACTCTCGGACACTTTGGCCTGCCGAGCATTAAAGTTATATGCCGACATTAAATTTTTAAGTTTTTTTTTTTGCCATGAGCCTGGCTGGCGTATACACAATGAAGCCAAATCATTTATGACAGCCTGGATAAATATTAATGTCCATGCCCCTCGCATTTGCACATGCTCCTATCAATCTGAGGGGACCACGGAGCTCATGTCTTCCTTTGGCTTCCTACCTGGAGGCTGGCGTTTAGTGCAGAGCCGTAGCCCAGACTGGAGGGCAGGTTCTTGACGAGTGACGGGCTTCTGGAAGGGTGGAAAAGAAAGGGCGGCGACGTCAACAATGGTCCAATAACAGCGTGATGACATAGACCTAAAGCAGCTAGATAGACAAAAGTACTGGGACTCGGACAACATGTCCACAGTTCCTCATTTATTAAAAACAGCATAGGGGTTCTGTCATATACGGTGGAGGATCTTTGACTAGGTGGGGCCCTGAACATGGCTCAAGGATCTTAGACGAGCTTAGACTTAGGCTATTGAAAACAACAGTGTGCTCCTGTTATATACAGGATCTTTGACTGTGTTTTTTGTTGTCTGTCCTTAAAGACGGCAGATCACTCCTGTCATAGAGAGGATCTTTGGCAGTGGCAGACCACTCCTTGGCAGTCGCAGATCACTCCTGTCATCTAAATGATCTTTGGCTGTTGCAGATCACTCCTGTCAGATAGAGGATCTTTGACTGTGGCAGATCACTCCTGTCATATAAATGATCTTTGACTGTGGCAGATCACTGCTGTCATATAAATGAGCTTTGAATGTGGCAGATCACTCCTGTCATATAGAGGATCTTTGACTGTGGCAGATCACTCCTGTCATATAGTAGAGGATCTTTGACTGCGTCAGATCACTCCTGTCATATAAATGATATTTGATTGTGGCAGATCACTCCCGTCATATAGGGGATCTTTGACTGTGGCAGATCACTCCTGTCATTTAAATGATCTTTGATTGTGGCATATCACTCCCGTCATATAGAGGATCTTTGACTGTGCTTTTTTGTAGTCTGTCCTTAAAGACAGCAGATCACTCCTGCCATATAGAGGATCTTTGACATCTTTGACTAGTTTTTGTCATCCTTACAGATGACTGATCACTCTTGAGGAGGATCTTTGGCGAGATAGGTCCCTAAAAACAACATAACTGCTGAAATATAGAAGATCTCTGATGAGCGGTTAAATGCTTAAAATATCGAGCACTCCTGTCTCATAGAGGATCTTTGACGAGGCTGCGTTTTAATTGACTGCTTTATTATCCATGTGGTGAAGTAAAGATGACCCTGCATTTACATTAGAAACAAAATAAGTTAATAAAAATCAAATGTGAACAATTGAGTTGAATATTTCTGCTTTATGGGTAAAATAAAAAAAAGAAGCCATTTTGTCAACTTCATATTCGTACCCTGTGATCTTCTGCGACCGGCGTTTCTGGTACTCCACCTCATCCACCGTCCACACGGCGCCTTTCACGTTCTCCACGCGCACAAAGCACTTGTGCAGGCTGAGGTTGTGGCGCACGGCGTTCTGGGAAAGAAAGACAGAAAAAGACGTACAGGTCACAGGAAGCACATTCATGCACCGTTGATTTAATTAGCAAAAAAAGAAAAAAAAAAAGGGGGAGAGTAAACGCTCTTGCAAGTCCGGCACACAGTACATATCAATCAGAGTAAGTGGACTAAAAGGAGGTAATCAGCATAGCGAATGGCTTATGGTGCTGAAGGTCTTGATAATGGTGATGTCAGGAACCCTCTCTGCTCTTAATGGACATGTCTTTTGAAATATGTAAAAAGACAGAGGTGTCACTGCGAGTGTGTGAATGTGTGTGTGTGTCTTCATCTCAACCGCATCAACGCCATATTTGATTTAATTACAAACTATACGAGCATATAATACAATAATACACTTTAATATTTCTGCATTAGCTTGCTGTGTACTGCTTTGTCGCCACGAAGGGGATTCAGCATGTTAAAAAAAACACACAAAAAAAAACTCATAAGCAGATCTCGCATCTGACCTGAAAATCCCTGGATGTGATTGATCTTAATGCCCATGGCTGTGAATATGATAATTTTAATATTAATGAGCAAATGAGCAGTTTTATTATGCATGCTATATAGTTAGAACTAATAAGCTTCTGCATGAAGAAGAAAAGAGGGATGGAGGATGGTAGTGGGGGTGGGGTGGGGTGGCGGAGGAGGGGGGGGGCAGATATTAAACATTACTTTCCTTTTTCTCCAAACAAATTCTCTCCATTAATCAAAGGACGGGGCGTCACGTTAACGCTTAAACGGATGACCTCGCTTATAGCGCCGGAAACAGAAGCATACAAATGAACCATGATTCGTTGTCAAATAGAGGATCTTTGACTGTTTTCATTCATTTTGGCAATTTGTGATGTCATGAAGTGACATTATCTACAAAATAAGAAGAATAGAGGCTGTTCGGACAGCATCCGAACACACGCTAGTCATTGTGGCGGTAAATAAAGACTTCCTCCGCCATGACAGATCCATTCGAGCTTGTGTTTGTGTGCATCTTTGACCTCCAACTCCACCTCCATCCCTCCCTCGCTCGCTTTCTCCCTGCTTGACGGCCATCTTTCTTCCTAATTAATCAATGATATGCAAAGGGAGCTTGAGGAGGGAGGGAGGGTCGGAGGGGGGGAGGGGGTGTCTCGCCCAACAAAAGGTGCTGATGATGGAGTGGCTGCTGTATAATTAGAGCCCTCTCCACGCCACGTTATTCATTTCTGTGGCGTTTATACAGAAGTGGGGGTGACAGGGGGGGGGGATAAAATAGTGTCTGAAAGTGCGTTGTTTCCAAACCTTCCAGGTGGCGGCGTTGCGTCGAAAGTAGGCGAACGTGCGCGTGAACCAGCTGTAGATTTCATTAAGCGTTAACTGCATGTCGGCCGAGTCCATGATAGCCTGGAATGAGATGACATCAAATCACGCTTTGCTGACTCCTCCCCCCACACGCACACACATTTTCCTTCCCACTCACCTGTCTTATGAGGGTTGCATAAGTAAACGGCGGTCTGACATCCGCGTTCTTATAAAACTCGTAGTTTGGGGCGATCTCTGGAAAAATAAATACTGTGTCACCACCTGAAATAATTGGTACATTTTTACTCCTCCAGGTATGGCATTCAGTCAAGGTTTGATCAAATTAAAAGGGGGAGGTTGGGGTGGGGAGGGGGTGAGGGAGGGGGAGAGACAGAGAGAGAGAGAGGGAGGGGTGCATCAAATGAGCATTTTCCATGTCTAACAAAATGCATTTTTAATTAATGTCTCTCACGAGAGATCTTAAACACTAATAAATCCATAAAATGAGATCCGTGCAGTTCGTTAGGCCCGAGCTGAATAATTGATGCAACTGGGCGCTAAACACAGACGGTAAATATAAACATCAAAAGGCAGAGCATTTAAAATGCAAAAAGTCATATGTGCAACGTCCTAATGCAATAAATATGATATTTACTCGGCCATTATTTGAACTTAATTAACACTCCTGTAATATTTATGCCCTCTTTCTTGTCTATTTACATAGAAAGTGATTAAACATGGAGTGTGTGTATTATTAAAGCGTACCATCACAGAGAAGACTATTTACTAAAGTGTGTGCTGCGTAGTTGTTCTTACCCGACGACAGCGGCATGGAGTATTTGTCCGTGTGGCGTCGCCGCATGGCTCCCATACTGGGCACGTTGGCTCCGCCCAGCACCGACGGGACCTGGGGCATAGCCGCCATGGGGGTGATGGGTGCCGTGGGGGTGGTGGGCGTCTGCGGTAAGTTAGGCGGGGACGCAGAGGGAAGATTCTTAGACATGGTGACGCTGGACACCAAGTTGAGCTGCGAGGAAAAGAGATAGTTGTTGTTGAGAGTAATTCTTGCAAGGATTTGAGAGGAATCCGGGCAAAAATGTGCAGAGTTTAGTGGGAATTTGACTCATTTTTAGGGTTACTTAAAAGTGTCAAGCGATATTTTAACAAGAACTTAGTAGGATTTTGTGCAGACAAAGCAGTAATTGCTAAGATTTAGACATATTTTCTGGTTCACTAAGAAAGCATTAAAAATTGCCATTCACACAGGAATTTTGGAGGATTTTGTGCAAAAATGTGCAGTAATCTGTTAGGGTTACTTCATCATTCTTGCAAGGATTTAAGAGGAATCCGGGCAAAAATCTGCAGAGTTTAGTAGGAATTTGACACATTTTTAGGGTTAGTTTAGTGTCACGTGATATTTTAACAAGAACTCAACAGGATTTTGTGCAGAAAAAGCAGTAATTATTGGATTTTGACAAATTTTCTGGTTTACCTAGGGTTACTTAAAAGTGTCAAGAGATATTTTAACAAGAACTTAACAGGATTTTGTGCAAGAAAAAGCAGTAATTAGTAGACATATTGACATATTTTCTGGTTTACCTAAAAAGCATTAAAAATTGCCATTCACACAGGAATTTTGTAGGATTTTGTGCAAACATGTGCAGTAATCTCTTAGGGTTACTTCATCATTATTGCAAGGATTTAAATGTGCACAATTTAGTATAGAATTTTGACACAATTTTAGGGTTTTCACAAGAACTTGGCAGGATTTTGTACCAAAAATATTCTGTAATTATTAAAGAAACTTTAATAATTTTAAAATTTAAGATTTTTAGGGTTACTTGAGGGAATTATGGAGGTCTTTGCACCCCCCCCCAAAAAGCAGTAATTAGTAGGATTTTTACATATTTTCTGTCTTACTTCAAAAGCATTAAAAAGCGCCAGTCTCATGAGAATTTTGTAAGATTCTGTGCAAAAAATTAGAAGTATTTCTACCCCCAAAACCTGTTAAGAAGCGTTAGTTTCAGAAGATCTTAGGAGGATTCTGTGCAACAAATACGCAATATTTTTGGAAACAGGGGAAAAAAATAAATAAATAAAATAAAAAAAAAATATGTATACAATTTTCATTAAATTAATTAATTCATTTATATTTTCTCAGCGACAAATTTTGTCAGGTTTTGTGACAAAAAAAATTGTAGAAATTTGACATATTCTTAGGGTTAGCTTATTTTTGCAAGAATTGTAGTACGATTTTGCAGATTCTGTGCAAAAAATATGCAGTACTTACTAGAATTTTTTTTTATTTTTATGTTTGATTAGAAAGCACCATTCTCACATAAACAATCAGTCACAAGAATGTTATGTTCATAAGAATTTATTGGGATTCACGAGAATGTGCTTTTTTTTGTAAACAAACAAGCAGCTAATAGCATTGCCTCGTTTTGATTATTCGAATTTTTCATCGTAAAGTAGCAGTAAAGAGTTCCCGTTGAGTTTTGCTTCCCGACTCCCGCTACAGTTGTGTCCAGTATAAATAAACAATCACGTATGGACATAATGCGTGGGTGCTAGCATGAAAGGTGTCCTGGCTGGTCCACTAACGTTGCAGGTGGACAAAGTAAGTTACGCAGGGTCGGCTTAGCATCCGAATCGATGCGATTTACATCCGTAGCATCCGAACGATTTTGATGCGGTTATTTGAAGGTCGGGTGGTTACATAATGTTGCTTTAAAAGCAGCATTTTAGTCATTGCAACCACACTCAACCGACTTAATGTCTCCTTAACTTGTGTGCTTTATCTCTGCCCTGTTTGGAGCACCTCATTACAGCCAAGAGGGCTCGTAATTATCATCTGAAAGGCCCCGACATCTACCCAGACTGGTTGAAAGTTGACATTTTTATCCTATTTATCAACGCAACCACCCTCCAAGTCAATTCCAAACTCCAAGGCGTGCAAACCCGCTTGTCGACTCACAATTAAGGCAATTCAGTTTGAATATGTAACGATGTCATTACCATTCGCCGGCTGGAATTAGCGGCGCGTCTGAAAGGTCAGTTAGGCGTTTTTCCAGTCGGCTGGAGATTTGGAGGACAGAAAGTGGAGGAAAAGATGGACAATTAGCGCAGCGAGCGGGCCTCATGCTTTTTCAGTGACTGACATACGAAGTAACTGCGTGTCACTCTGTCTTAATGTAATCAAGTTGGGAAAAAGTAGAGCTCACTTTGCATGTATCGCCAGTGTCTGTTAAGGAGTGAGGCGGTGATAAATAGAGAGATAAAGCGAGATGGGGGCCCCCCGATAACACGGAGGCTGATCGTTGGCTAATCTGGAACAGCGTGCTCTAATTAGAAATGCTATGATACAATTTGGCGCTGGTAATTAGCGGAGATGGGCTGGCTCCTCTCCACAAGCCTTGTTAGAGGAAACACACAGCTGTGTGGGGGGGTTGGGGGGGGGGGGGTTACGGTAGATGAGAAGACACGTGGCGCAGCACACCATGACTCCACATGTTGGATTCAGGAGGAAATCATGGACTCAGTTCAAAATAAATATAACCATTACCCAAAAAAAAATATTTGTAAGAATAAAGTTCCATTTATCGTCTTCTAAAGATGTCTTTTTTTGCGATCCATTTTAGCAGCAATTGTAGTGTGTTTATATCAACATTCAGTATCAGCCCCTGAGCTGTAATTTGTTGCTAAAATGACACTTCAGTCCGTGCTAGCAGCGCTATCAGGCCGCCAACAGGTTGTTTTGGCCATTATAGCCATCACAGAGAAATGACCCCCCCCATCCTTAAAGACATCGTTCACCATCTAATACACTTCCAAACAGACACAAAGCCCATTTCATCTTGGTGTTTACAGTAGGAGCAATATGCACTCACTGGTTTGGGAGATGACTTGGGTTCGGAGGGCCGCATGTGCAAGTGGGTCATCATGGCCTGGAGACGTTCGCGTTCTTTGGAAAGCTACGACGGGGGAGAAGAAGAGTAAATTAACACTGGAGAGGCCGAGCAAAAAAAAAACAAAAAAACAAAACAAATAGCATTTCATCTTTTTGTCCGTAGTAGAATTTAGGTCAGCGAGGCTCCGACGGTAACGAGGCAGCGAGGCCGCAAATGAGTAGGACGGCAGCTGCCTCGAGGTGAAGGGGGTCCTTCTGCACATGGACGTGGGACGGACCCCGCCTCTACGGTCCAGCCTATCATCAATCTCATTCGGTGACAGGGAACGCGCTTAATAAACACGTGGGGAAGAGAAACACAGCCCTCATTACAAGTGAAGGCTCCACAGGAAAGGGAAAGGAAGGGTAATTGGTCACAGAGCTCTTGCTTCTCGCAGGAAAACACAACTCCAAAGTCAATAAACTAATAACATAATTCCCTGCATTCCCAATCCGTGTTCAAGCATTTTTATTGCAGGATACTGCATCCTCTCAAGGGACGAAACGGTAGAAATGAATACACTTTAGAGTAGTCAGTGCACGGCGAGTACGCCTCAAGATTCCCTGTTCGGAATTCAAGTTTTCCTTCACTTAAACAGCAGATCCTACAGTACCGGCAGCACTCATGCAGCCCCAGACGCTACCACCACCTCTTATCCTTCTCGACAATTGTAGAAGGTTCTTGATCATGTTGCTGGTGTGTTTGGATGCCTTATCATGTTGGAACTCGTGTTTTCACTCGGTGAACCGCAGCTCCTTCTGCAGTGGCAGTACTCGTGCAGCCCCAGAAGACATTTGGTCATCTTGCAGGTGTGTTTGGGCTCCTTATCATGTCGAAAGACTGAGGAGATGCTCAATTTCTGCTTCACAGTGTCACAGTACATGTTGGAATTCATGTTTTCCATCATTGAACCACAGCTCCTCTTGCACTAGCAGCACTCGTGTATCCCCAGACATTTGCAGAAGACTCTTGATCATCTTGCCGGTGTGTTTGGACTCCTTATCATGTTGAAAAACTGACAAATGTTCTCACAGCACATGTTGGAACTCATGTTTTCACTATGTGAACTGCAGCTCCTTCTGCAGTGGCAGCACTCGTGCAGCACCAGACACTTGTAGAAGACATTTGATCATCTTGCAGGTGCGTTTGGGCTCCTTATCATGTCGGGAGACTGATGAGATGCTCAATTTCTGCTTCACAGTGTCACAGTACATGTTGGAACTCATGTTTTCACTCAGTGAATCGCAGCTCCTTCTCTACTGGCAGCACTCGTGCAGCCCCAGACACTTGTAGAAGACACTTGATCATCTTGCAGGTGCGTATGGGCTCCTTATCATGCCGGAAGACTGACGAGATGCTCAATTTCTGCTTCACAGAGTCACAGTACATGTTGGAATTTATGTTTTCCATCATTGAACCACAGCTCCTCCTGCACTGGCAGCACTTGTGTATCCCCAGACATTTGCAGAAGACTCTTGATCATCTTGCCGGTGTGTTTGGACTCCTTATCATGTTGAAAAACTGACAAATGTTGTCACAGCACATGCTGGAACTCATGTTTTCATTCTGTGAACTGCAGCTCCTTCTGCAGCGGCAGCACTCGTGCAGCCCCAGACACTTGTAGAAGACACTTGATCATCTTGTAAGTGCGTATGGGCTCCTTAAAGGCATATCTTAATCTTAATCTTAATCATGTTGGAAGGCTGACGAGATGCTCAATTTCTGCTTCACAGTGTCACAGTACATGTTGGAATTCATGTTTTCCATCATTGAACCACAGCTCCTTGTGCCCTGGCAGCACTCGTGATTCCCCAGACACGTGTTTAAGACCCTTGATCATCTTGCAGGTGAGTTTGGGCTCCTTATCATGTCGGAAGACTGACAAGATGCTCAACTTCTGCTTCACAGTGTCACAGTACATGTTGGAATTCATGTTTTCCATGCAGCTCCTCCTGCACTGGCAGCACTCATGTAGCGCCAGATGCTGCCACCACAAATTACTTTGCTCCACAAGTCATTTTCAATGTATGCTGCAATGCAAGCTGTACACTGACTCCTCTACGAGTCGTTTCTATTGAGATATACAGTACAGTCATAAAAACACTCGCTGAAATGTGAGGATTATTCCACTCGGTGTATATACTGTATGAATATATTTGTTTCGGAAGACGAGCAGATGTCGTCAGCGCCGAGCACGAATGTCGCTCAATCAGCGCTCTCATTATCTCGCCAGCATGACTTCTTAATAAGGTCACGCTCCACCTACTGAAAATAGTTCCCTCCTTTTGAGCTTTCTTCAGGTGCAAAGTGCAGTTAATTAACACGGCAGGCAGGGAGAGACGCGCTCGCTATTAATTGGAAAGAGAAAGCCAGGGAAAATAAAGCGCACGCTTAATTCAATTAAAGGAGCCATAATGGCTTTGGCTGTCAGGCCTGAGGATCCTATTGTTTAGTGGCTTTGTTGAATTCAGCAGGTCCTGATGCTCGTGTGGGAGACCTGGCCTCGTTTGAGGAATTAGTCGGCAAAAAGTGGAGAAACTTACTTGGATTTCCAGCTGCTGGACCACCTGCATCTGGACCCGACACTGGGCTGTGCTCCGATCATCCAGGGCGTGCTCGTTGTTTAGGTGCCTGCGAGGAAACGCACAATAAGTTCAGATTAGGGGTGGAACTAAAAGTTATGGCGTTCCAGAGTTGCATATGGGCTCTTATAACTTCAGAAAAAATCATTTTAACATGAGACATGAGGCCACGGGAAAACAGATCGAACCAACAACATTCAGCTTGATAGACGTGCACTCCACCTGAACCGTACCGCCTCATACTTCATATCGTAACATCTACCGGGATATTGTAAGGATGACGAGGAGATGGCGGAGCAACAATGTCTTTATTGCAAAAACAAAGCAGGCCACTCTTAGCCGAATTACGCCAAAACAACATCAGCAAACTTAGCCCTCATGTCGCGTTCACAGACAGTTGGAAATAAACATTCTTTAACACAACTGCCAGGTTATGTCATAATTTTGCAGTGTATTGGTACGTCTTTTAAAATGATTAGAGTCCTCTAGACATGGAATAACACCCCTATAGTCAGCTTTATACTAATCTGGTACAGCGTTTTGGTACCGCCAACAAAAACCCAGGAGTGTTCCTGTGTGGACAGAGCCTTACACTCATATTACAAAATATAGTGGAAAAAAATAAAAAAAACAATAAGCTGTGTTTTGCTTATAAATGTGCTTTACTGTTGGGGGAGCAGACAGGAAGTGACGTTTTAGCTTGGTGTGGATGACGGTAGCCCATGTTAGTGATTATTGTGCCTGTTGTGAGACAATTCAAACCCAGAATAAGAGCCTGTCATTCTGGCAATCAAGTCTGGTGCTTGTGTATCTCACTGGACATTATACTAACACTACTGACATTTAGTGACCAGTGTGTATTTGAATGCATCTTCTGAAGTTTGCAATGTAGGTCATTTAGACCGGGGGTCTCAAACTCGCGGCCCGCGGGCCAAATGTGGCCCACAGGACACTAGTTTGAGGCCCCCGCCTTGATATGAAAGTTTAATGTTAGTGCGGCCCCGCGCAAGTTTGATATGGATGCTGTATGGTATCATGTACCCAGAAAAAAATATTACGTTTGATTAATGTTCATGTTAAAGGTTAAATAACTGTTAATAGTTATCCTCCCTATCCGTGTGGAAGTGGTAAGTTTTTGGCTATTTAAGTTTAAAGGAAATAACTACCATTTAGGTCTACCAATAGGCTACCATTTAGGTCGCTAGCTCTCTAGTTTGCGAGTTAGCATGTGTCTCAAGACCCTGCAGTTGCGCAATATGTTGTAAATAAAAAGAGTATAAATGTGACTATAGTCGTGTTTTGTCATGTCTACAGGGCTCTAATAATGCTTTGTTCATTTTAATCTGAAAAAAATAATTTGTCTACCCACCAAGTCCCAAGTTTTTATTATTTGCCGTTTTATTATTATTATATTTATTTATTACTGATTGATTTATATTCTTTATTCTTGATTTGTTTATTTTTTCCATCTTATTTTGTGCAGAAAAATAGAAATTAAGATATTTGAGAACAGTGGAATGTTTTATCAGAGCTTTTATTGTAGAAAATCGGAACCAAAGCACTGAAAAACTTTGTATATTTTTCCGTTTTTAATAAATGCGGTTTTGTTTTGTTTTTGGAAAACCTGATGCGGCCCAGCCTTGCCCAGACCCTAGCTCCAGTGGCCCCGAGGTAAATTGAGTTTGAGACCCCTGATTTAGACCTTTTTATGCATGAAAATGCATCATTTAGGCAAAAAAAATAATATTTTACTTAAAAATGCATATTTATGAATATGCTCGGCTTTATTCAACCACAAAACTGATGATTTATTACTTCATACATTATATTTTACATAAACTGCTGGCATCAAGATGCCGAACTGAAAGTGGGATTACCGTATTCGGAATAGAGCGTCCGAGAGTGATAGTGACCTTGAAACCGAGGTACGTACCAAAGACACGGCGTTCCACCCTTAGCATCATACTAGGGGCGTTATCTAGAAGTATTGTTCCGCTGTGAAACAAGCTAATTAGAACTAACATGGCGGCGTTTAACATGACAATAGGTCCCGGGCGCCAGTTTTAAAAAGGAGCTAGCTCAGCGCATTGCAAAAGAATGCGCGCAATTTAACACCGGGCAACATTTTGACACACAAAAGCATCTCCGGCAACTTGCCTCATTAGAGGAAAGAGACAGCCAGACAGCTCCAACAGTCAATGAGGGGGTTTTGTCTCCATTGTAGAACACAAAAGCGCCATCAAGACAGACCTTTAATCCCTAAGTAAGGCACACGCACAAATATGGTGGCCTAAAAAAAAAAAAAAAGGAGGGGGTTTGTAGCGGCGGGTAATGAGCCTCTACCCGCATGATCATCGGTGACAAACTCACAAAGCCAAGCTTTGAGGAGGGATGCTAGTGAAATGCCAAAGCTGCCACTTTATTGCGTGCAGTAATTATAGGTTAGCTTGCACGCTGATCATTTACACACAAATAGTCCATTGCTATCACTTAATTCCACTAAGGTAGCATTTGGGGGGGAATAAAAGGATGCATGAGGGAGTATTTCTGCACCCGTACGCCTAATTGCTGTTTCAGGATGCACACGCAAAAAAAAAAAAAAAGAAGGGGGGGGTATTTCATTAATCATTTAATCACGTCCCTCGCAGGACGAGGGGAACTAATGTTGCAAATACCCTTTTCATCCCGCTGCCCATAATGCTATCTTATGCACTTGATGTATGGCGCGTGTCATGAATTACAGCTGCTTGAGCGGGGAGGATTTAAGGGTGGGTGGGGGGGCTTTTTGGTTGTTTTCTTGGGTGATGTCTCTGCACCGTCCGCCTGCACATACACCCGCTCCTAGCGGCCAGTTAGCAAGGCGATTACAGGGAGATTACTACATGCATTTATGAAATATTCAAATGGCGGTGTGTCCTACTGTGCATTAATAATTCCACACGACGGAGGAAGAGGAGGAGGAGGAAGGGGCAGACAGGAAAAAATCATTAAGAAGGACACACCCCATTTACTGAGATGTGGACGCAAATATACTGGAATAATAAGCTATAAAAATATATATATATTTATACATCCGGACTACTGATCAAAGTATTAAGACCAGATTTTGCAGTGTTGGATCTTAAGGAAGTTCTAAGTTGAGCTTCAAAATGCAAAAAAAAAAATGGGAGTCGGTAATGAGTAGCTGCGCCATTCTTGTTAATCACCTCAGATACTAGACCGGAAGTCGAATCGGAACGTCGAAGACCGATGTCCATTTTTGTTAACTTCCCTTGCCATCCACCCCCAAATGTTCTCAATTGAAGGTCCAAAAGAGTGACATGATCCCTTTGGAAGAAGTCCTTTGTGAACTGCATCATCTCCACATAGCCATCTGCCATTTGACACCCCTGCACAACATGAAGCTCCATTGCTTCATTGAAGCCCAGATCATGATGGTGTCCCCTCCACTGTGCCATGTGGGATCTTTTTGTCATGCCATTAATGCTGGAAGCCATCATAGAATCAGATATTTTTTTCCACCCTTCAATGTCCCATGTTTGATGCTGTCGTGCAAATTCCAAAGTGGCGTCCTTAAAAGCCTTCTCTCGTGGATGGCGTCTGATGGTTATTGAATTACATACGGCACCAGCGACAACCTTCAGTTGGGTCGAGGATTATCTCGTGCCTTGGTTTAGGACCACTGACATTTTTTGGGTGGGGTCCACCATTTGATATTTTTGTTACAGGATCTTTGAAGTATGTTCAAATGACTGTCTTACTGCGTCCAACCTTGCCTATGCAGTTCAATAATCCCGCGAGATTATGACAACCAGACACAAAATGGCACCAAATCCACATTTTTACCAAGAGATTGACAGTTACTATGGTACCCATTATGTCATTGTATGGTCATATCACCTCGTACTTCGGTACGTGATAAAAAAAAAAAACTAAAACAAAAAAATACAAAAAAACCCTTAAACTATATTAGGAAAGCAGGAAGTGAACAAATGTAACAGTTACTGATTGTAAAAGTACCAGATGGAGGGGTAGGATTTAATAAGCTTTGCTTCTTCCTACTCCTTTTGGACATGTGGAACTGTGAACTGATTATGTGATGCATTCAATTGTAATCTGATGCATGTTCAAATGAAATTAAACCATTACCATTACAAATTAGCGCTAGGTCATCCCACATTTCCCATCATTCGCAAACATGTCCTACTGTACTATGAGACAAACAATGCCACATTTATTGTGTTTCCTACAAGACATCATCTCCCATGATGCATTCATAAATACACCTGGCGACCATCAGCACCCACTCAGAGCCCAGTAATAAATCCCCACTACGTACCGTGACGCCGTTCTGCTAATTGTCATGCGTGACTCTTGAGTTCCGCGCCTTCACAACTTCATGCACGTGCACGGACAACACCCCCCCCCCCCAACACCCCCGTTGGTGGCAATGCATAAGTAATGCACCCTGTTTTTAAAGGTCTTGTCACAGTGCAAGTGACAAGTGGAAGGGTAGAGGGGCTCTATCAAGGGGAGGGGGGCGAGATATATATTATATATATATATATATATATGTGTGTGTGTGTGTGTGTGTGTGTGTTGGCTGAGGCCTTGTGGGTTTAATCGGCAGCGGGTTTGTGACCTTACGACTTAGTGCTTAAAAGAAACTTTGGTGGGTTTGCTGTGCTAGTCCGGTTCCGGAACGCCATCATCATAACCCTGGTGTGCACTGCTTGAGGGATGGGTCTTGGTTCCTTGCCGAAAACACCAGTCTGAATGCTCAGCGAAGGTTTATGTTGATTAACTGGATTAACTCGATTAAAAAATAGCGCAATGTTATATTGTTATAGGTAGCGACCAATCTATCTGTGGCGATGCAAATTCAAGTAAGCTTCATTTCTCCACTCTAATTGACACCATTGCATTGAATCATTTTTTTTTTTTTACTCGGCTTGTGTTGCCAGATGCGCCGTGCCTATGCAGGTAGAGGCCTTGCCTGCACACATGAGGAGGCAAGCTTGTGCAGGATTATCATATATCAGTAAAGAAGACATCCTATAGCACGAGTCTGTATGCTCAAAGGATATTGTGGAGGTAGCTTAGCGGGTTATTTAGGAGTAAAAAATAAAAACGACAGGTCAGAGGCTCGACTAAGCTTGCAAAGTGATGCAAACGGGAGAAGAGGAAAGCAGGAAGTTGAAAGGTTGCGACAAAACAGAAGCGCGCCAGTCAGAGGCAGGCTCGTACAGCCTGAACATGAAAATAGACGCCAACAAAGGAGGCGGGCTCGTCATCCGGAACAAAGATGGCTGCTTGGTGGCATGCCTGGAAGCAGTGATTGTCGGTGTCACACACACACGTACACGTACACATACACACACATACACAAAGTCCTTTCATGTTTTCCCGGAGATGCCACTACACAAGCGGCGTTTTTAAAAACAGGGTTACATAAAGCGGGTGTCAGATTCAGATGACAGTTTCCATGTCGCGAGCTGGGTGTGGGTTACGGGTGTGACAGCAGCGGCGGAGGAGGAGGCGACACGTTTAGTCATCTTTTGTTGTGTCGGGGAAACGTGTCACCGTCATTAATCGCTTTAATCGCAGCGTTTTAATCGCTCCAAGGTGTTCTTTTTTGGTGGCTCGCGTGACGAACAAACTCTCGAAAAGATGTTGCCATACTTTTGTATTGGGACCAAAGGCCGCACAGTACAGAACATATGCATAAAGTGACTCAGGGGTGTCCAACATGCGGCCCGAGGGCTATTTTTCCATCTGCAGCCACAAGAAAACAAAAAAAAACCCTCAACAATAACAAAAACGGAAAGGAAAAAAGGCGTAATATGATGAATATAAACAACATTTTAAATTATGACGAAAAATAGCATCCTTTTAGTAGCATAATGTTGAAAAAAAAATATTATAAAATATATAAATATATATTCTTAATAAAATATATACTTAAAAAATATATTAAATAAAATAATATTAAATAATATTAAAATATATTCTTTAAAAAAAGATATGGTTAGGTATATATTATATACAAATACATTATAATATAATATATATTAAATATATTATAATATAACATGATATAAATATATATTATGGATATATTATCAACAAAATTAGGTTGCAGAAAATATTACTAAATGTTATGAGAATAAATTCTAAATTATGACAAAAAATAGCATCCTATTAGTAGCATAACATTGAAAGAAAAAAGATATTATAAAAAATACATATTCTTAAAAAAAGATATGGTTATGTATATATTATGTAGCATAATATAAATATATATATATTATGTATATATTATGAGCAAAATTAGGTTGCAGAAAATATTACAAAATGTTACGAGAATAAATTCAAAATATTATGGAAATAAATTTATGGTATTGTGAAAAAAAGAGGGAAGTTGAAATAGTTGGAAAATGTATATAAATACCAGCAGAAACTGAAAAATTTTCTGAGAATAAAGTCAAAATATTAAGAGAAAAAAAGTGGTATTCTTACAAAAAAAATTATATATATATAAGAAGAAACTTGAGATACTGAAGAAAAATACACAAGTTGTAATATGAGAAGAACAAAACAATGTGACTACCTTTTTAGGATACTTTTTGGCATACTTTAATTTTTCACCATGTGGACCACGCTGGAAAAATTTTGGGCACCCCTGATATTTAGATTCTGCTATAGTCGCTATCTTAGATTTCACAAAAGCTTCAATAATAGGCTTTTAAAGAGCACTACTGCAGGTAAAATGTTGCATGTGAACGCATCCTTCCTTTAGGAGTAATATTCAATTTGACTTCATTCACATGCTGCATAAGCTTCCTGTAAACCTACAAACAAGTCACAACTCCAAAAAGGGGAAAAAAAAACCCAAACCCCGCACACACTAGATCGTTATTTCACAGTTAATTATAAACGTAATTAGAATATTCAAATGAAAGAGTGGCTGAGTGGCGGCGTGATAACCTGTAATCGCCGGCGCCGCAAACACCTTCCTTCCTTTTTGATGTCCCCTCACTGACATCCCGGCAACAAAGCCGGCCAATTACAAATGAGCTAATTAACTAAATTGTTGATGGAGCATGAAGAGTTCATTTGCTCCGCCGCCTCGCCGCACCGTGACAACAACTCAATGGCGGCTCTTTTGTTTGCGGCTGGAGGTGAGTGTGCGGCCGTGCGCGCATAGCCATTAGCCTGCTGACGACTTTCACACACAAACCTATCAGGCTTTTCCACGCTGCGTAGGAAGATTTGTTACGGGGTCCCCCTCAACCCCGCCGATGAGGTGTCGGCAAGGTCGAAGCGGTCACAGTGACATAAATATTGGTTTGTATCTCGTAAACCTCACATTTCAGCAACAAATTCATGTATCATGTCGATGAACCGCAGCTCACCAGTGTCGGCAGCACTCGTGCAGCCCCAGACTATCAACATGGTTGACTGTTGGTGCAATTATGTCAAAAGCTATTCTGCCTTCAGGGCTGGATTCATGTTTTAAAAGATAAAAATATGTATATTAAATAAACACATGGAATAATAAAGACAAAATTACAAAATGGATACGTAAAAATGGCCTAAAAGTGGGTTGTAACGTCATGCCAATCGGTCAAATGTCGGTCCTAGGCTTAGAACCCCTGCTAGCATGGCCGCTTAGAGGATACACTGCAATAATAATGTTTGCTGAAATGCAAGGGGAGTACACATTACTCATACTCTTACTTCAAAAACTGTCCGAAGTCGTCGCAGATACTCTCGCAGCCGGGCCACTTGCACACGCCGTGACCGTACAAGGGATGGGATCCTCCGTTTTCCTCGTGTTGTGAACTGCACAACAAAACGAGTGGATGTTAGTGAACAGGAAATCAACAGGAAGACAATATTGTTGGTTGACAAAAACGACTTCAGGTAGAACATATTAGTGTTCAAGTCCTAATAACGGTGCTAATAACGATATAGTTAATCTTCAAATAGCTGAAATAATGCATAAGGCTAAAAATACCCAATTAGCTAAAAATATCATCCAATACTTGATCCAATACTTGATGATCTCAGGGAAGAACTACATTTGAAACACTTCTATGCTAGGACTACGTTAAACAGCCATAGCATTTCAGTATGTGGAATCAAACTACTAGGATGAAGAGTCTTGAACCAGTCATGGTTCATATATATATATATATATATACATATCACTATATTGACACTTACTATGGTACCCATTATGTCATTGTATGGTCATATCACCTTGTACTTCGGTACGAGGTACATTATTAAAAAAATAAAAATACAAAAAACCTTAAACTGTATTATGGAAAGCAGGAAGTGAACAAATGTAACAGTTACTGATTATAAAAGCACCAGAGGGAGGGGTAGGATTTAATAAGCTGTGCTTCTTCCTACTCCTTTTGGACATGTGGAACTGTGAACTGATTATGTGATGCATTCAATTGTAATCTGATGCATGTTCAAATGAAATTAAACCATTACCATTACCATAAAAGTGTCCTCCCTGAACCAGAAATTGCCACAGGAAGTGGATGACAGCTTTGGCGTCGGTCTACGCTCTACTGAATGCTCGCCTTGAGGTAACGGTCTAAATAAAGTTACAAGCCACGCCTTCTAGCACCACCGTTACTGTGTTCCTAATGTTGTGTCCAGCACCACACTGAAGACTTACGAGCAGGAATGAAAAAATGGCTAAATTCAGCCGCCATCCCATCTTGCGAGGATATTATAGGAAAGGCTTTCAAGTACAAAAAAAAAAAAAATCCAGACAGCCATATAATTTTTCATCAGAAGATTAATCCTGCATGCAACTTTGAATGCGCCAAAATAAGTTACGACCCTGCCTAGAAAGCACATCCCATTAAAGATGACAGTTTAACCTTTCGGCGTGTGTGTGTGTGTGTGTATGCCGAGGCTCACGCCTGGGGTTTTTCAGAGGGGCTTACCCCTGCATCGATCCACGGCCGTGTTAGTAAGCAGCGCTCCTGACAATACTCCGCATTCGATCATTACGAGACACGGTGCAGCGCAGCCCTCGGGACAGGGGCGGATAAAAAGTGTTTTTTCCTTTTTCTTTTCCTTCTCAGATATCTCCCCCCCACCACACACACACTTTCTAGTGGCAGTGAAGCGATAGCATCTACTGTAAACCAATTACACAGCACTTCCACCTCCAAGCATCCACACTGCTACCTTATTATAATATCGCCCAAGTAAAGCCTTTGAATAATGCATAGCGGCGATATGTGAACAGTCAGTGTTTTGGTGCACGGGGGGGTGCATTCATAAAACACGCCATCACAAGGATAAACATCCTGGAAACGCCACTCAAGGCATCATGTATTCTGTTTACATGACAAGCAATACCGGGAAGGTAATTTTCAAAAGGCAGAAAACACTAAATACTTAATGCATAAGATCGTCTGCCTGCATATGTTGTGTTTGATATCTGTGTGCAAGCTAACTGCGTTCCCATGGGAGACTTTTTTTTGTTGTTGTTTTGTGCACCGTAATAAACTATTAAACAAATAAACATCTTGTTTTCCCTGTAGTTAACAAGGCTGCGACTTTGAACAGGAACAAATAACACAGACGGGACTTCCTTCTTCTTTTTTGTACATGTTGTGTGATGTACTTGAATGTAACTTTAGAAAGCATGTTCATAAAGATTACCTCTCTCGCTCCCGTTCTCGCTCACGCTCTCGTCTGTGGTTGAGGACCGGGGACTGTCCGTTGACGATGGAGTGGTGCGAGATAGGCGGCGACGCTTTAGCGGGGTTGGAAGAGGTAGTTGTCAAAGAGTTGTTGTTGTTGTGGTTGTTGTTGTTGTTGGTGGTGGATAGGTCGAGGCCGCCTGCGCCGCCGGTGACCGCGTTGCTGCCGGCACCGCTGTGTTTGATGCCGTTGTCTTCCATGGCATGGCCGCCGCCGCCACCTCCACCGCCACCGCCTCCGCCGCCGCCTCCGGTCACATCCTTCCATAATTGCTGGAGCTCTGCGGGGCTCAGGCCACCTTGGTGCAAAATAAAATGCTAATATAAGACAAATATACTCAAATTTTTGCTTGATGATGCCGATTTTTTCATGCAATCTTGCTGAAATTTTATCTGTCTGCACCAAATTTCATGGCGTGGAGCGCCTTGAGCTGTGTGAGAAATTCCAAGTTACTCCCACTTATTGGGTGTAATAACAGCACTGTCATGAGGTGTATTTGTAATAATAGCACCGGCAACACAGTAGGTGTGCATGTTATGACAAATTTTCACCCTTTTGAGTGCAACGATTCAGCAGTAGAAGAGTTCAGTTCCACAAACAAATATGGCATTGTAATGTTTTTCCATAACTGCATGCTTCCGTGTTAGCCAAGAAGGTAAACAACAGCAACACGCAGTGATGGAGTGTAAGGAAACAGCAAATACAGACACCAAAAGAGCAAAGAAGGCTTTAAAAGACGATCATGTGGCAAGTTAGGCTGCAGACGGAGGAGCATACCAATGAGGGCAATGCAAACAGAGAGACGTATAAAGAGATAACACAAGGGGGGGGGGGCACACGGGTGCATACCAATGACAGAAACAAAAGCCAGACAGGAGGAAAAAACATTTGCAGGAAGTGCGCCGCCCACACGCCCCCCCCCCCACTTACCTGGCGGGGGCAATGTCTGTCCGGGCAGGGCGGCCTGGCCGGGGGCTGGCCCCGGCAGGGAGAGCAGGCCCTGCCGCTGCATGTTGAGCAGGTGTTGCTGCTGCTGGAGCTGCTGCATCTGCAGGAGCTGCTGCTGAAAGACGAGCTGCTGGGCGGCCAGTTGCTGCTGCTGCTGCTGTTGCTGTTGCTATAGAGAAGGAGAAGGCGTAGGGGAAAAACTGAACAATTAATGACTTGAGAGAGAGTGATGAGTCTACAATGGTTCATCTTAGCTTGCATTTGGAGGGTAGAGTGACACAGGTTCATCTTATAGCATCTTTTACAATTTAGCTGTGTAACTTTGATATGATCCTCTAGTCCTCATTTATTGTATTTTTTGTATTAGATTTTTTTATATATTTGGCTAAAAGTACAATTTCAATATAATAATGACATAGTATAGTAATGACATTTAATAATCTGCACTATTTAAAAATCACAATTCAAACCTATAAACACATATTTGATTAAATTAGAGAACTACATTAACATAATTAGAGGAGAATGGAGGAGGAATTAATTATTAATTAATAATTTCTGGTACATAACGCAAAATTATACAAATATTCATTCATTCATTCATTCATTTTCTACCGCTTTTCCTCACAAGGGTCGCGGGGGTGCTGGAGCCTATCCCAGCTGTCTTCGGGCGAGAGGCGGGGTACACCCTGGACTGGTGGCCAGCCAATCACAGGGCACATATAGACAAACAACCATTCACACTCACATTCATACCGATGGACAATTTGGAGTCGCCAATTAACCTAGCATGTTTTTGGAATGTGGGAGGAAACCGGAGTACCCGGAGAAAACCCATGCATGCACGGGGAGAACATGCAAACTCCACACAGAGATGGACGAGGGTGGAATTAAACCCTGGTCTCCTAGCTGTGAGGTCTGCCCGCTAACCACTAGCCCACCGTGCCGCCTTATAAACACATATTTGATTAAATTAGAGAACTAAACTAACATAATTAGAGGAGAAGGGAGGAGGAATTCATTATTAATTATATTTTTTGGTACATTACTCAAAATTATACAAATATTATTAAACCATATTTTAATATATATTAATATTTTTAAGACATTGGCACTGTTGGCACTTCAAGGTAGGAAATCATTATATTGTACTTTTTTGAAAAACACTCAGAATTATTACAGTTGTTAAATAAAACTAAATAAAAAATAATATTATAATATTATAAATATTATATTATATAATATTATAAAAATAATAAAACATTTTCTATACATTTTTTTGCAAAGTCCCATTTTAATATGGGAAAAGTTATTAAGATATTTTTAGTCATATTCATATAAATCATATTCTATAGTATTAAAACTTGGATTAAAAATTAAAAATTAATTAAATTAAAAATTGGAGAGAGAGTCCCATTTTGATATAATAGAAGGAAAAAGAGGACGCCTAATGCTCATTAAATTATTATTATTGAATTAAATTATTGAAAGCATTATTGGTTAAATGAAAGACAATTTTATTTAATTTAATATAAATTTTTATTATTAAATTAATTTAATATAAATATATTTTTTGTATACCTTGCTGGATAAAGTTCCATTACGTATACTATGAGGAGGAAAGAGGAGGCGCAAGTCACAGCCAAGCAAGCTGCATAATGGAACGATGCAGGTGATACCGTCCCACCTCCTCTGGAGAAATAAGGGAGCAATTTCTATTCTGATGGCCGGAAAAATAAAACAATTGACAAATCCAAACAGAAACAAAGCCGCCGGGAGGTCACGTGCGGGCTTCCATAACAGCTTGGAAGTATGTTTTCATGTATTTTTTTTCCCTGATTAACTGCACATGGATGAGGCCCTGGACTGGCTGGCCACCAACACAAACACAGCAGTGCTCGCCTTCTCTTCTCTATGATGAGACAGCGTGGCGCGTCTGCCTGTCACAGTGTGATTTATGAGTGGCACACGGTGCAGCTTCGGCAGCACGGCATTGCTTTGTGTGTGCAGAGACAAGTCGCTAATGAGTCGGACCCTGTTGTTGCTAGCAACACTTCATTAGCCGAGCCGTGGGCCCAGCATTCTTGATGCTTGGTGGAGTGAAACACAAAAGCGCTACCTCTTTAGCTTGCTTGCCGGGGTGCTGCTGCTGGAGAAGCTGAAGATGAAGCTGCTCCTGCTGCTTCTTATAGAACTCCTGCAGGTGTTGCTGCACAAAGACAGGGCATCAATACCGTATGTAAATGTACACTCTTCCAAATGTGCACCTTAATAAATGTGCACTTTTCATTGCATTGGCAGAGACTTGCATTGATTGACAAACATTTCTTCCAAATATAAAGCAGGAAACCTTGCATTCATTATGCATTCTAAGTAACGACCTTTGTTTTTATATGGCACAAACACAACACAAAAAGGGACAAATGCCCTCATTTTGTGACTTTTACTCTAGTAGAATAAGTCCAATTGACTGACGTGATTGCCCTTCACTTCTGTTTTTACGCCTTTTCCATTAATGACTTTCTGTAGGCCTCTGATTGGTTAACATGGCCTCACGGTTGGATGTCTTTGGCATGCATTTGGCAGCTTGTAAACTGAAAAAAGTATTGCATTTCTGGGATAATTGAAGTTCCATTTCAAGGTACAATCATATGGAAAAGTATATAGTTTAGAGTAGCCAGTGTACAACTTGTATCACAATGTATTGACTAACCACTGAAAACACAGCTATTTTGTATAAATATCTGGCAACAAACAAATGAACACCAAGATAACCATCTCTTGGGAGTGGGCCTGCATGAGTGCTGCCGAAACTGGGGAGATGTGGCTCAGTGAGGAAAACATTACTGCCTAAATTAGGTGGCCACACAAGTAAGTATCAAGATAAATGTGTTTCACTGGTAGTCAAGTGGTGGCGGTAGTGTCACAATCTAGGTTCGCATGAGTGCTGCCGACACTGGGGAGCTGTGGTTTATTGAGGGAAACATTTTCTAAATAACTGGCAACACAAATGAGTATTAAGATAATTGTGTTTCGCTGGCAGTCAAGAGGTCGTGGTAGTGCCACCCCTGATCTGGGGCTGCACGAGTGCTGCCGCCACTGGTGAGCTGTAGCTCAGTGAGGAAACACTGTTGTTTAAATGACTGGTAACACAAGTGAGTATTAAGATAATTGTGTTTCGCTGGCAGTCAAGTGGTAGTGCCACGATCTGGGGCTGCATGAGTGCTGCTGGCAGTGGTGAGCTGTCACTCAGTGAGGCAACATTGTTGTTTAAATGACTGGTAACACAAGTCAGTATTAAGATAATTGTGTTTCGCTGGCAGTCAAGTGGTAGTGCCACGATCTGGGGCTGCATGAGTGCTGCTGGCAGTGGTGAGCTGTAGCTCAGTGAGGAAACATTGTTGTCTAAATAACTGGCAACACAAGTGAGTATTAAGATAATTGTGTTTTGCTGGCAGTTAAATGGTCGTAGTAGTGCCATGGTCTCGGGCTGCACGAGTGCTGCCGGCAGTGATGAGCTGTAGCTCAGTGAGGAAACATTGTTGTCTAAATGACTGGCAACACAAGTGAGTATTAAGATAATTGTGTTTCGCTGGCAGTCAAGTGGTAGTGTCATGGTCTGGGGGTGCACGAGTGCAGCCGGCTGCCGGAATATCTATAGAATCTTTCTGCTTTCCAAGCTGTACACTCCAAGAGTTCTATGCAAGTTTAATTCCAAGAGATGCTTCCATGTTCTCTTTGATGGGATTGGTGTGATGCAACATGATGAACTGTGCCCGCTTATCTGATATATTACCCAAATTTAATTCTCACGATGAATAATTAAACGTTGAAGTGCCTTTAAGTTGCTGTGACAGACGCGGTTGGAGGAAAGTGTAGTGACAATCTTAATTAAAGCGTTCTCCTTGCCTTAATCAAATCCATAAATGCACTTCAACTCTGACACCATTCCTAAATGTTACATCATCATCATCATCATCCGTCACCTACAGGATCGCTCAAGACTCCCGCGGCCCGCCGTCCCCGACGGACGCCTGTCAGGGAATTGAACCGGCGACACGGCGGGCCCGGTTAATTAGAGGCGACGTGCAACAATCGTGTCAAGGACGTACAGGCGAGCAACACCGCATGGAAGCTACCTGCTGCAGCATGACGGCCTGCTGCTGCTGGAGGAGGGCCTGGAGCTGCTGGGGGGAAAGAACCTGCTGCTGGAGGATCTGCTGCATCTGTTGCGGCGTGATCACCTGGGGACTCATCATGGCCACTGAGACTGGAACCTGCAACCGAAAAAAGACGGACTGTTGAGAAGGACGACTGAGGAGGACTGAGGAACCCAGAGGAGATGCTGAAGGACAGGTATTTGTGTTGCTGGTCTTATTTTCCCTTCCTGCATAGTCCCAGTGGGTAAATGTAAAGGATTTAAATAGGAGTGGACCTTAATTAGCAAGTGCCTTGAACTCCCCTACTTTAGTTTCTCCTATCAGTGTTGCTAATGTGAAAAATGCACGACAGAGAAGTGGATTAAAGCCGGTCATGGCTGCTATTCATTATATATCACAATATATAATCAATACAAATAATAAACATAATCACTTGCTAAATACAAGGATGAAGAGTCTTGAACCAGTCATGATGTGCTATACATATCACTATATTGACAGTTACTATGGTACCCATTATGTCATTGGATGGTCATATCACCTCATACATGACAAAAATAAAATAAATAAATAAATAAAATTAAAAAAAAATTTTTATATAATTTTTACATTTTATTTTAAAAATTAATTTTATTTTATTACTTCTAATTTTATTTTTTCATTATTTTTTTAAATAAAATAATTTTCAAGTTTTATTTTACTTTTACTTTACTTTTATTTTACTTAATTTTAAGTTTTTAAAATTTTAAGTAAAAAAAAAATAAAAACTATATTAGGAAAGCAGGAAGTGAACAAATGTAACAGTTACTGATTATAAAAGTACCAGATGGAAGGGTAGGATTTAATAAGCTTTGCTTCTTCCTACTCCTTTCGGACATGTGGAACTGTGAACTGGTTATGTGATGCATTCAATTGTAATCTTATGCACGTTCAAATGAAATAAAACCATTACCATTACCAATGCACAATGAAAATATCAACATGTAGGCTCACCAAGCCGCCACTAATTGCAGCAGTGTGGAGCGCCCAGGCGGCCATTACAGTACCCGGGCCTATATGGTGTGTCAAGGGGCCAATAAGACATCCCTGTCCTCATCGTGGGGCTAATCAAGCTGCCTTGATTACTTTCCATGCGTGTCTGTCCTACTCTCCTTTCCTCCTCCCACCTTCCTTTCCTTCCTCGCTGGCTGTCAGGCCTTGACATGTCCTTGTTTAGCTCCTCTCCCCACCCAGGTCCCCCCCCCCCCGCACCCCTCTTTGATTAGCCAAGACATTTGCATGGTCACTACACATTTTTCATTTTAGAAGTCATTATGCATTAGTGGCTCCTGATCGCCCGCCTTGACTAATCCTGATGAACTGAAAATCACAGCTGAAGGTCAACCTGCAGCCGGCCCCTGCTGCACATTCATATTCATATTCAAACAAATCCTGCCTCCATTGTTCATTAGAGAGGAGGGACTCCGTGGGAAGGTGCACGAGGACGTCAAAGCAGGAGGATGTGCCTTTCTCCTTCTGGACAACAAGATGCATTCACAATAAAAGACTGAACTTAAGTTGCAAATTAAACAGCCCCGCGTGTGTAATTATGCAAATGGAGTGCTTACACCTTCAACGTTATTAACCCTTAAAGGTACATTTGCAAGGTAAGTAATTACCCCCGCAGTCACGACTGCTTTTGTCACAATGGGACACGTGCAGCGGGGAAACAACATTAAAGATGCACTCATTAAGACTATTAATTGGAAGATGTTTTTTTTTTTTTGGTGCACAAAAGCAAGGCGAGGCTTTGGATTTAACATAAATGTATGTGCATGCATATATAAAAGAATGAGATTTAAATAAAGTGCTTGAAAGTGGTAAAATAAAGGCATTCACGGCCAAATACCTGGAGGATGAATAATGCAGGGAATTAAAAGTGAAAAATAAAAATGCATTTCCACAAAGAAAAAGTACAGCAGAATGAAAATCCAAATCCCGACACTAATCTCTTTTCTGAGATTAGCATTTAAAACACAAACAGCAGAATCCAAACGTTGTTCTTGAGTGTGGAGTCTTACTGTTTAGGTGTGATGACCAATCATGGAATGAGACAGTCTTTGGGGGAGATAAGCATGAATGCCATTTTCAACAATGTATTTCAAGTTAAACTGTGATGTACTTCAATGCAACTTTGTTAAGCATGTTCAAAACAAATCAACCACAACCAAATTCCCTTTAAGAGTACCGAATGTGGTTTTTAATTATGATAAGAGCTTCAAATCAACAACAAAAACAACACATTTGAGACACTGCGAGCCCATTGTGAAGTGCAGCACTATGCTAATTCCAGCATTTAACCGTTTCTGCTGGATGTATCGGAGCCTCGGAGATGAAAGCAGATAAGTAATTGCTCTCCTGGTTCGCATTCTTCACTGACAACCCATAAATTTAATTTTACACACACGTTCATTTACATTTTCGAGTATATGACATGATAATTGCGGGAATATAACACCTCCATTCGGCAAGATGCCGCGCAAAGGGGACTTGATTGACGTGAGCGGTGAATTGGAAGGAACAGGAGGCTGAATTGCCTCTCCTAGAAATGATTTTTCCACGCAGGGATGGAAATTAATGAGCATTTACGAGATAATGGCAGTGGCATAAACAGCCGCACCACTGCAGAAGAGAGGACATGATATCCAGTTGGGATGGGCCTCTGATTCTTTACAATCCAAAATAATGGGATTAATGGGATTGGTGGAATCATTTGAAATTAGCTCTGGTTGATGGAGGCATTTTAAATGATATTACGCTGTTGGGATGTGCTCCAAAAGCTAGCTCAGTAGCCATAAAACGGGACAGAATCCAATGAAAAAAATGTAATATTGATAATATAATGTAATATAGGAGCAACTTACAAGATTAATGTAGTAGAATTTGGCACAAAATGTAATATATTACTAGTTTAAAAAATAATAATCCAGTGAAAGACAATGTTTAAGTCTAAATGTCAAAAAATTTGACATACTTGCTCACGGTGCAACCAACAAAACACATCCACAGCAAGTTAACACAGCACATAAATCAACTACTAGCACTACGTGAGTGATAAACAAATACTAAGCGATAAACATAGTCATTTCTAAATGCCCGCATGGCATGCTGGGTAGTCCAGCAGCAACAATATGAACTATGAACGATAACATTGGATATCAAGCGTGTTTTAACTCCTCCTTGATTACAAAAATGTGTCAATCATGCAACAAACACAGCGGAATGTTGGGGGAAAAAAAATCAACACAAACTACCCAGCATACCTTGCGGATGGACGGAATTTCGGGATGGCTTTTTTGTATGAGCGAAAACTTGCGTGCCACAACAGCACTGCAAGTCATGTCGGCAGCTACAGATTTGATTGTTTGAGGTTCAAAAAAATTTGGATATGGATTAAGACGCTTGGGCCGCAGGTTGCCCACCCCTGGCCTAAAATGTTCAAAATCCAATGAAAGAAGATGTCTAAAAAAAATGTAATGTTGATGTTGCTAATGTTGTTGGACCAAAGTGAGTTAATATAATATGGGGACGTCTTTAACAGGGAATTTAGTAGGATTCTGCATTAAATGTAATGTTTTATTAGGTGAAAATTTGCATATTCCAATGAAAGAGTTTGTTGTTGGCCATCTCGTAGAAGTTTTTTGTACAAAAAAATAATGCATTATTACGTGAAAACTGGACTTTTTTGCAGGTAACTTGAAAATTCCTTGAAAAGTAGTACATAACATGAAATTTTCACAACATAATTTTCTAAATATTTAAGCCCTTCAGGGTGGAAGCAGCAGGATATCCCATTTCTATATGTTTTTGTGTGTAAATTCTACTCCTGAAAAAAATTATTTTTAGGGTTTGTATCGCAGTGAAACAACGACTTGATAGAAATACAATATGCGTGGCAGGAAGTGGTGATTACATGTCAGCTGTAAACATAGCGGGGGCGTCAGGGTGGGCGTCGCGATGGTTATCAATGACAAGAGGAACTTGGACACACTAGCGGGTAATTACTGGGGATCCTTGGCAGGGGAGAGCCGCTGCTAATTAAGCCGAGAGAGCTTGTGCACATAGAAAAAGGCAAGAACATGAAATGATGGCCACCCCACAGGGTCCCGGGGGGAGCCAAAACTCAAAAAGAACCCTCCTCGCTTGTGGACTTGTGACCCCTTGCCTCCCTTGAGCTGACACTGCTCATTTACTATCCAATTACTGCCAAATGCGGCAACACAATTATTGATGGCGACCAGTCTTCGGCGCGAGGGGCAGGGTGACGTTGGGACACCGCCCTGGGGGCACCTGCCGCGGCAAGACTCTGAAGTTCAAGTGCGCTCTTGAGCAACGACACGCCCATGTGGCGTCTTGGCCTTATAAAGGGAGATCAATACTCCGGAAGCTAAGTAGATTACGCCATGTTTCCTAAATCAATTTCCATACGGCGGTACATGGGAACTTCCATTTATCACAACATAAAGAATCATGTCCAGCAAAAAGCGCCCGAGGAGACTTCCACATCGATTAATCTCGACATTGATTAAGGCTTTTGAACATGGCGGTTCCGGTTAAAGCCCAGTACGCACATTTTACCCACAACTCACACGTGGTATTAAAATGGTGTGTGGTGTGCCAGGAGATGACCAACACACATTTAACAAAACAACTAACACTGACCTGGACTGACCTAGGAGAGGCAGGGAATGCTGGAGCCTATCCCAGCTGTATTCGGGCGAGAGGCTGGGTACACCCTGGACTGGTGGCCAGCCAATCACAGGGCACATATAGACAAACAACCATTCACACTCACATTCATACCTATGGACAATTTGGAGTCGCCAATTAACCTAGCATGTTTTTGGAATGTGGGAGGAAACCGGAGTACCCGGAGAAAACCCACGCATGCACGGGTAGAACGTGCAAATGCCACACAGAAATGGCAGAGAGTGGACTCAAACTCGGGTCTCCTAGCTGTGTGGCCTGTGCGCTAACCACTCGTCCGCTGTGCAGCCCACAATTTATTATTCATTCATTCATTCATTTATTTATTTTCTGCCGCTTATCCTCACGAGAGTCGTGGAGGAATGCTGGAGCCTATCCCAGCTGTCTTCGGGCGAGAGGCGGGGTACACCCTGGACTGGTGGCCAGCCAATCACAGGGCACATATAGACAAACAACCATTCACACTCACATTCATACCTATGGACAATTTGGAGTCGCTAGTTAACCTAGCATGTTTTTGGAATGTGGGAGGAAAAAACCCATGCATGCACGGGGAGAACATGCAAACTCCAGACAGAGATGTCCAAGGGTGGGATTGAACTCGGGTCTGCTAGCTGTGTGGCCTGCGCGCTAACCACTAGACCACCGTGCAGCCCACAATTCATTATTCATTCATTCATTCATTTTCTGCCACTTATCCTCGCGAGGTTCGCGGGGGAATGCTGGACCCTATCCCAGCTGTGTTCGAGGAGAGGCGGGGTACACCCTGGACTGGTGGCCAGCCAATCACAGGGCACATATAGACAAACAACCATTCACACTCACATTCATACCTATGGACAATTTGGAGTCACATTTTTGGAATGTGGGAGGAACCCGGAGTACCCGGAGAAAACATGCAAACTCCACACAGAGATGGCCGAGGGTGGGCTTGAACTCTGGTCTCCTAGCTGTTAGGTCTGTGTGCTAACCACTCAACCACCGTGCAGCCCACAATTTATTATTATTATTATTATTATTAAAGGGGACTTATTATGCTTTTTCCAGCTTTCTGACCTATAAATCTTGTTATCTTGAAAATTTCTCAACTAAGCTCTTATTCTTCCTACTCCTTTTCAGACATGTTGAAATAGGCGTGTGTTCCAAATTATTAACATTGAATTTGTGTCACTTTGCACTTTGTTTCCGAGTTCAAACTGACATATTTTGTCGGATGTATGTATTTTCCATGAACAAGCCGTGCTCACACGCCAAGATAATCAATGAGGATAACCTTCAGTGACAAATACATAATGGGCTCTTTGGTGGGAACATGCTCGTACTTGTTGTTTGTGGCCTTATCGTGACAAACAGTTATCGCTTTAAAAATGCCACGCTTTGCTACGACGCCCTGCAGGTGTTTTTGAGAGCGATGTAAAATGCTGAAAGGTGCAGAAATAAAGGAGTGGAGGGTGTGTGTGGGGGTGTGTGTGGGGGGGACTTCCTTGTGATGTTGCAGGTAATACAGCCTCCACTGGATCAGCCTCTTCATCAGTGACACACAGTAAATTACAAGTGCTTCAAGCAGCTCAGTGAATTACAGTTCATCACTTGGAAAGGCTTCCAACAAGCCAGCCCCCCCCTCCATCCCCATCCTCCTCCTCCTCCTCTTCTTGCACACATCACCAGCGGGGCCCGGGCGTATCAGATCTGGCGGTTAGGATCCAATTAACACCCTGGCCAGAATCATCTGATTGCATGTGTAAGTGCTGGTATAACTCGTTTATTGCGGCCATGTATCTTCTGTCACAAGGTAAATTTGTTGCCGCTACATCAAAGGTCTGAGATACTTCTTTTTACCCCCCCCCCCCATTTCTTCTCTCCCCAAACTCAGCGATACAACGCCCGGGGGTTGCATTTCAACTTCTTTTGCATCACAATGATGAACCTGCTCTGTCCTCGCAATTTAGCAAGCGTGTCCTGTAGGTAAAAAAAAAAAAAAAAGGAGGATGTTTTGTCGTTGTGTTTGACTTCAAATGTGCTGACGCTTGCCAGCCTCGCCACTCTTTGAGTCAACACAAGTTTTCCTCATGAATATCATAATATTTTCCCTTTAGCTGTAATCACTATTTTCTACCAGAGGGTATTCATACATGGAAATGTGATCTAACATCTTTTTTTTTTTTTTTTTTAAAGCCATGCACGCTGATGTCAGCGAGTCTCATCAACACTTTTTACTCACGTTACTTCTCGAAAAAAGGCAAAAAAAGCAGATTTTCATCACTAAATTAAACATGCTGGTTTATGCAGATGACACCAATGGCTTGTACCCTTTGTACCTCACCAATATGGCCGTCTTTATAGGAAATACCCCACACGAGCAGAATGTCATGTTTTTTTTTTTTGTTAAACCGGGTGCTGTGCAGGCTACTTCCTGGTTCACTTTTATCCAGATCCTCACCAAAATGACTTCCTCAGCCAGTGGTTCTGAAGCTGCATGTGATAGCAGAGATACATGAGCTCTTTTAGAATTTAGGAGGACATATTTCTGATTTTTTTCAAAAAAATGTTTATGAAAAATAATCTGAAAGTTATCAGGAAATTTAGTAGATTTATGCATAAAAATGTAAAATTTATTAGTCATCTTAGATCATGTGAATTAATTATGAAAGAATATGATGCAAATCCAAAAATGTATCACTGTGTCATGTTATGAAACAGGACATTAGATGACATTACCCTTTACACTAGAAGAAGACTGCGCTTGATTGAAAAAAAAAGTTTTCCTCTCATTCCGTGTGGAAGTGGTACTTTTTTGGGCTTGTTTGTTCTCATTTCGAGGTTCCCGGGAAACATTTTATGGGATTTTGCACAAAAATGTTCTATATATATGTAAAAAAAGATTAGTAGTATAGTACTGTACCTAAAAATGGTCACATACGCGTCTTCACTGCAAGGCAAACAAAACTTGCAAAACATGAGCTCTTTTAGAATTTAGGAGGACATATTTTCGGGTTATCTGATTTCTTTTCCCAATTTTTGTAATGAAAAATAATCTGAAAGATCCCCAAAGGTTTTGTAGATTTATGCATAAAAATGTACAATTTATTAGTCAAAAGCTGTCATCTTAGATGATGTGAATTAATTATGAAAGAAAAAATGTATCACTGTGTAATGTTATGAAACATGACGCTAGATGACATTACCTTTTACACTAGAAGAAGACTGCGCTTGAAAAGTTCTCCTCTCATTCCGTGTGGAAGTGGTACTTTTTTGGGCTTGTTTGTTCTCATTTTTGAGGTTCCCAGGAAACATTTCATGGGATTTTGCACAAAAATGTTCTATATATACGTAAAAAAAAAAGATTAGTAGTATAGTAATGTACCTAAAAATGGTCACAGACGCTTCTTCATTTCAAAACGCCGACAAACAAAACTTGCAAAAGTCACAACCGGCGACATCCAAACTCGTCTTTGGCGTGAGGATGCATTATGTACACTGGAGGATGAAACTGTCACGGTGTCTCGGTAATCCTCCCCGCCTCTCGTTGTCCGCGTTTCTTTATTTGTATTTCAAATGTCAGTGTATAAATGCCTTTCAGAAGGCGGCGAAGACCAAGGAGAGCGTGGAAGCAGCATGGCGGCGGCAGGAAGGGGGGATTTACAGGGAGAAATAGGTGTTTATTGAGCGCTCCCGTGGGCTTACTGTGTAATAATAGACCTGTCACATTACGCAAATGCACAGAATGTGTGTTTGTATGTGTGTTTGTTTCATTGTGTGTGAACGCCAATGCTGCCTGCCTGCCTGCGCATCATCAACTCCGGATAGAATTAGTCAGGCGAGAGCGACTTTAGCCACTAATACGGGTAATTAAAACTGCAAGCTGAGGCACTTAGATGCTTGTGTACTAAATAATTTACATGCCATGATCTATGGATCATTTCCTTCCTTTAAATACCAAAGATGGGACAAGAAGGAAGGAGGATTTATCAGTAAAGCGGGATGTCATGGTAATAGTAATCCTTTTTCCACTTTTGCTGGTGTTAATCATTCACAGGGATCAATCCGCATGGTAGAAAATCATGTTGCTAATAAAATAACACGTCGTTGTTGGATAATCCCAGTAAATAAGGCAGCTTTATTCTACTGTATGAGTAGAAAACAGCTAGACGTATATTTGTAACTGATACATGTTCAGGATAAATAATCCCAAACCCAAAGGTTCTCAGCAAAAAAAATTCCAGTAAATTACTGAAAAAAAAAAGAAAATATTTCCACATTTTTTTTAAAGTACTAAACCGTATGAAAAATCAGTTTCCCTTGAATTTTGCACAAAAATATACAGTTCATAGAAGGTGGAGAAGCGTTGAGGGTTAGGGCATGTTAATTTGCAGAAGACAAAAATCAACAAACGCTTTTGTGCAAAATCCATTCATGCTCCAGCACGTTGCTAACAATATCAGTGTAGTATCTGAAAATAAATGTGAGGATAATTGGATCCAGTCGGTCACCAAGTAGGACAGAAAGACATACAATGTGAGCGTTTGTCGGTGATGATAACGGTACTGAAGGCCCCCGTATCCAAACCTCTAATAACACCTGCACAGGGTAAATATTCAATATTTACATTTACTTACTCCATCCTTGCCTGGTGTTGGCGATAAGAATCAATAAGAATCCTCGGACATAACTAATCCAAGTGTTGAGCCGTCCGTTATTAACATCCCTACTTTCCACTTGAAGCGTCCACATGCGACGCTTCAATGCGCTCATTTCAGGTGACATTCTTGCTACGTGTGGTGCAAATATCAGCTTGGAGAAAAGGACTTATTTGACTATACTCATCTTTGTCACTTAAACCAATGGAGATGTACGGAAAACTCTCAAGAGTTTGGGGTTAGGATATCATATTTTTCATAAGAGTTAATAAAAACACAGAGAAATATTCATTTCACCCAAAATATGTCAATATTTTTACAAATAAACTGGACATTTTTCTTGGAAATTCCACAAAACTTCATCTCAGAGTTTGGGGTGAGAGAATTTTAGTTAATAAAACAAAGATATACAAATGTCACACAGAAAATGTCAGTATATTTACTAATATTTTGTAGAATTTTGTACATAATTCCAATAAGAGAACCTTAATCTGTCAGTTTGGTCATAGCACATATTAGTTTTTTGTATAAAGTTCCAGTAGATTTGGGCTGAGAACCTCAATGTTTGAGTTTAGGGTTAAATCATGTTATATTTCCATAATTAATTTGTTCATAAAACACATAAATATTAATAAAGTCACTCAAAATATGTCAATATTTTTACAAATAAACTGGACATTTTTCTTGAAAATTCCACAAAACTTCATCTCCGAGTTTGGGGTGAGAGAATTGTAGTTAATAAAACAGAGATATACAAATGTCACGCAGAAAATGTCAGTATATTTACTAATTTTGTAGATTTTTGTGCATAATTCCAATAAGAGAACCTTAATCTGTCAGTTTGGTCATAGCATATATTAATTTTCTGTATAAAATTCCAGTAAATTTGGGCTGAGAACCTTAATGTTTGAGTTTAGGGTTAAATCATGTTATATTTCCATAATTAATTTGTTTATAAAACACATAAATATTAATAAAGCCACTCAAAATTTACAATAAATTAACAATATATTTTCCCGACACTCTTAATTATTAGTTTTCATAACATTTGACGAATAAACTGTTATTCTTTCTGGAGAAAAAAAACATTTTCCCGACATTTTCATCTTTGAGTTTGAGGTTAAGCATGTTATTTTTCATAATATTCAACGTTCAACGCTGACCCCTGGTCCCAGCTGGAGGCGGAATCTACCTATGTTGGCAGCTGCCGGATTATTCCTCTGAGTTCTCTGGGTTACAAACATACCATGCACTAGCCTTGTGCCATTGTTTTTTTTTGGGGGGGGGGGGGTTTACAGTCGCCACCAGCTTCAGCCTGGCCTTTTGTGCTTTTGCTTCATGGTGCCACAGACTTTTGTTCTGTGTGGACCCAATAACTCACCTGCCTCTGCGTCTGGGGTCTAGACTTGCACCACAACGTGACACATCAATATTAATATAGGTTTTTATAAACTAAAAAAACTACATTCTTAGCTAGTCCAGTGCAATATTTTACTAGCTTCCATCCAGCAACACTGTTTTTCTACCATGCAGTTGTTCCAAAAGTGGAACAAATATTTCATATAACAACTATTGCTCCCCTCTCATTTACTTCCTGGTCCTACAGCGATTGGATGAGCAATGTGCAGGAGCATGAATGAGACATATCCTGTGATTAAGACTGCGGAGGTGTGACACCAATTGAAGGTGTTGCCATTGTTCGACTCTGTGAAAACATCATGGAGTGAGGTTATAACGCCAATTTCCCTCTCATTAATGGAGCCTGTAATGAGCTCAAACCATCGTTCGATGCTACATTCCAAATATGAATAACACAAACAGATGTCCTCACTTGCAGTCTGGTAGAAAGTCCCACGACCACAATGAGAAGCGCGTTAACGCTTACCAGAGAGTGAAGGTAACAGGCATCGCAACGTGTTAATGTGTACATATGTGTGACGGAGGTGTAAGCATGTGTGTGTGTGTGTGCATATACGTATGTACAAGTGTGACCTTTTCCAAATCACTGACAGCTCTACAAATCAATAAGGTAAATTAGCGCTGACAAGTGAAAATGACAAGCAGGTAAAATTAGCTGTCTGCAACCCTGACTGTGTCAACAACACCACGCATGGAAAAATGCCCTTCAGTTTGTCATCATTTCTTATCACCTCTGCAAGTATATTTTTGTGTAGAAGTTGACTTTCAGATAATTATTCACAAATTTATATGCAAGGGTGTAAGATATAGGCAGAATTTTGCAAAAAAAAGTATAGATTTTAGTGAAAAACTAACATTCTGGGAGCAATAAATACTATACAATAAATACTATACTATTTAGTATATACTATACTATATATACTATACTAATAAATACTATTTTTCCTGAGCCTAAACTCAAAGAGATTGCGTGCCTTCTTGGCAATGTCAGCGTTCCACTTTGTCAGATGCTCATTCGTGCCAAGGAGAGCTGAGACATTGCACTGGTTCTCTAAAACCAGTTTCTCCTGGCTTGATGAGCTCCTTCTCTCAAACTGTAGGTGTTGATCATTAAAATGGCCTGCTTTGTCACCTCTGGAAGTATCTTTTTGTGCAGAAGTTGTCTTTAAGATAATTATCACAAACTAATATGTAAGGGTGTAAGATATTGGGAGAATTTTGTGGGATTTTGCAAAAAAAAAAAACTAACATTCTGTGTATGATAAATTCTATACTATATATATCCTAAGCTTGAACTCAAAAAGATAGCTTTGAATCCCTGCTTCCTAAAGTTGCGTGCTTTCTTGGCAATGTCAGCGTTCCACTTTGTCAGATGCTCATTCGTGCCAAGGAGAGCTGAGACACTGAACTGGTTCTCCAAAACCAGTTTCTCCTGGCTTGATGAGTTCCTTCCCTCAAACTGTAAGTGTTGATCAATAAAAATGACCCGCTTTATCACCTCTGCAAGTATCTTTTTGTGCAGAAGTTGACTTTAAGATAATTATTCACAAATTAATATGTAAGGGTGTAAGATATTGGGAGAATTTTGCAAAAAAAGTATACATTTTAGTGGAAAACTAACATTCTGGGTATGATAAATATTATACTATATATCCTAAGCCTGAACTCAAAGAGATAGATTCGAATCCCTGCTTCCTAAAGTTGCGTGCTGTCTTCGCAATGTCAGCGTTCCACTTTGTCAGATGCTCATTCGTGCCAAGGAGTGCTGAGAAACTGAACTGGTTCTCTAAAACCAGTTTCTCCTGGCTTGATGAGCTCCTTCCCTCAAACTGTAGGTGTTGATCATTAAAAATGTCCTGCTTTAGTGAACGGCTAGAAAGAAAACCTGCAGGGTCTCGGGCCTCCGTGGCACGTGCTTGAGATTTCTGATGTTGATGTTTGTCCCCTTTCAGTAGCTACAGTACATTTCTACAGTACATCCACCACTTTGAATTTAATCTAACTTATTTTAAATTACTATTTGTTCTGAAAATAAATATACAAAACCTATTTAATACATTTTTGATTCCATATTTTCAGGTTTTCTTGTCTTTTGTTTTTTAGTAACACATGTAGAAATGCTACAACCTAACAACACGCCCAATGATGAAGGTCCTCTGAAGAATTTAATGTCATTTTTCAAAAAAATATTCTGCTTATTTGCAAAAAAAAATCCAGATTTTGGGCTTTAAATGTCAGAAATATACCATACGCCAATATATTCCAAGTCAGCACTTCATGTTTGTCCAATCTGACATGAATTCAGATGTCTCCTCGGTGTGTTTTCCACACTTTTGGAATACCTCTCGTCCGGTTTTAGTATTCGGCGACAGATCGGAGGATTGCATGGGGGCCAAATCAAACACACTTGTGGAAGTGGAGGGAATCTTTTCGGAGGGGCTATGTATTATGGATGGACTTAAGGAGATTAAGAAGGGGAGCTGCTTTACCTGCAGTGGACGCTGCTTGTCCTGGCTCTTTGGAGATTTCAGGCCACTGCCTGGCTGCTGCAAGAGTAATTGCCTTGCTGCTTGTAGGGCCTGGGAAGAAAGGACGGAAGGCAGTGTGAGTTGTATTTTTGCAACACCTACATGAATAGCATTTGTCTAGATGAGAGCATGGAGGGGGGTGGGTGTAAAAAAAAAAAAAGGCATCAGTAGAATTGACCTGTCTAGTGTGTGCTCAACTGAAATACCCACTTCTCTCTTGCACATTACCAACCACATTTGCATATTCATAATATCAATTTGAAGTAGAGGTAGCACCGTGTGAAGTGTCCCCGGGAGCTGTAATTAAAGTTGACAAAAATCAACATCAGATTGCATTGGGAATGAATTAACTAGCAGGCCGGCTTTTACACTATATGCATTGAAATCAAACAGAGGAATGGCGTGAATGGATCATTCCTATTTGTCGTTTGCAGAGGCTGTCATTACGAGCTTTGGATGTGTTTGCTAACAAAGAAGCTCGGGTTGTAAATTCGGATGCGCTCACGCTTGTGGTTCGGTACTTCGGTACCAAAGATATGCTGGAATAGTTCACTTAGTGTTCACACCGGTGCTTTTGTGAAACACATCAATGGCAATGGAAAATAATCATCAATAAATGTAACGATTTTTGATTTTATTGTCTTTATTTTTGTTATCTAGACTAGCAAACACAGGATGCTGTTTCATTCTCGTCCGTTACAAACTGAACTTTAGAGAGTTCCATAGACTTAGAGAGAAAAAAATAAATAAATAAATAGATTTGTTTTAAGGTTATATAAGGTTACCTCTTTTTCTGAATTCCCCAGTTTGACAATAAAATAAAAAATATTATACATATATATAGTTATTTGTATAAATATAAAATATTATATATTTAGAAAAAACTAATTAATTAAAAATTTTGTTTTTTTTTAATAAAACCAAACTATGTAAGTTGAAATTCATCATTTAAAAAGACAAAAAAAAAGAATACATTCATATAAATAAACAAATAATTTCTAAACATTGTATTTTACAATTAAAAAAATTTAATGAAATAAAAACAAGCAACAGTTCTTTTTTTCTAATTTTGGACAAAAATTAAAAAAATATATTATATTATATATTAATTATTGACTAAATATCCCCCAAAAAAATTGTAGAAAAAAGAATAAATTCATATAAATAAACAAATAATTTCTAAACAATGTATTTTATATTTAAAAAATTTAATTAAATAAAAACAAGCAACAGTTCCTTTTTTCTAATTTTGGACAACATTTTTAAAAATATATATTATATTATATATTAATTATTGACTAAATATCTAAAATTTATTTGTAGAAAAAGCAAAACAAAGAAAAAAGAAAAGAAGCGAAGGAAAAGAAGAAAAAAAAGAAAAAGAGAGTGGACTGTCACCTTGCAACCATTCCCCTTGCAACCTGTGTTCACTAGGAAATCCTATAGTAACACTACGGCATTCTTTTCTTGAATTTGCAACTTCATTTATTGTGTAATGGATTGATTCATTTTTTGACATCTTCTATTCTTGTGAGATCTTGTGACATTCCCATCATTTACACAACAATCTTTAAGAAAATCACATTAAAGTTGTCCTTAGAGCATCTATTTGAAGATTTGGAGGTTATGGCATAATAATATAATATATAGATGCATTTTCAAGAAAAGAGGGATAGATGACATTAGTTTTGGTATATTTCCATCACATAACAGGTCAGAAAAGCTGCCCAATCGAGTCCTTACTTTACCCGCCTGCACACTACATGCACACACGACAACGATACCGAAGCAAACCGCCCTAAAGTGCACAAACGTTTCGGTCGGCATCATGTGAGCGCAGCCTGATTTCATTCCACACACACCAGCTCGTAGCAGCTGGGCTTGCAGCTTCTTCAAGAGCATATGGATGAAAGTGTGTCGGGGAGGGGGAACAACATTGAGCACAGCTGCTGCTCTACATTGCCGCACACTGTAACAACAACAACGGCGGCGACGACGACGGCGACAACGGCAGGCAGGCCCATGAGCATCAAGTCAACTTTACAGGTTGTTTCTTTTTGGTTGAGGACAGGGGAAAAGAAGAAAACTTCTCTTATTTGTATGCGTGGCGGTATCCATGGCAACAGCTGCGTTGTCAGTCAGTACGTGCATATGGCAAAGCTTTACCAGCAGGTGGGAACAATGTTTGAACAAGTACATTGAGATCCTGAGCAAACCAAAAAAAAATGAGATTGAGGAGGCACAAAAAATTTTAGGCCCTCGAGGGAATGTCACCACCGCCATTTGGGGAGGGGGCGTCTGCACAGGAGGAGACAGGCTCTCAAGTAAACAAACACTTTAGTCAGGAACTGGGTTCTAAATGCATTGATCCGTCTGCTTGACAGGAGGAAAACAGTCGCCACTGCTTTGTATGCGTGTGTGTCTGTAACGTGCGTCCGAGCATAACAGTAGAAAGCACAAAATGGACAGAAAAGTTGATATATACATTGCAAAGTGCATACCTGCAGTTGCTACGAGCAGAAAGATGACATCTATTAATGCACACATTGTATCAACAGCACAATGTGACACATTCTTGAGAAGAATCGAGACGGGCTGCTGTATAAATAACAAAGCACTCAGACGCATATTTGATGCTGATATCTACAACTGAGCTTCAAAAAAAAATAAATAAGAGGAGTGAAAATAACACAGGCGACCGAGACCACGACACGGGGATCCTTATGAAAATAAGATGGAACTGCTGTAATTGGTTTCAGATAGTGAGGTCAGGAGAAAGGCGATACAGGCGACTATTATACGGGAAAAAGGGACAGAGAAACAAGAATGTTTACACAGGCATTCCCAGGCTACATTAATAGGCATACAGAGTGGAAAAATAATACATCATCTCTGCATTCAAATACACAGCAAAGGAGAATAAGGAGCACAGATCACAATGCACCTTTGTAAAGGAGCATGCAAAGACCTTAAACAAGCATGAAGCACATTAGCGGCGCCAGGCCCAAAAAAGCATTACAAATCTCCAGATTGCTTAGCTTCTTGTGTGTGGAGGTGCATGTGTACACAAGGAATAAGCCATCCGCTAAAGAATCTTTTCAAATCCACCTGGAGACTACGCCTCATGCAGCCGTGACATCGGAATTGGATACGTCTGAAGAGCTGTGACATTGTGTTTGGACAGCGCAGATCACTTCCCCGGCATGTTGTTATTAGGTGAATGTGGCGGATATTGGAATGATGAGGATGATGATGATGGTGCAGGTATAAGGGTGCCGGAACGTATGGGGCTGTAAACATGGCGGCCGAGGGTGAAACAGATGTTTTGCGTTGTGTTCGGTCGAGGGAGTAAAAAGGGGCTGTTGTTCGACACGCCACCGGGCTGTCGGCCAGAACGACTGCTGACAGCGTTGACAAGCGCTGCACAGGCGGGTGGGCGCACAAACACGCACATACACACAACTGCATGTAATATTAACGCGCGTATGGAGTGGAGTTGCATGCCACGGATAGCAACGCTTTCAGCTGAGCAAACAAACATGGCTGATTGGATTGGGGATGACAAATCTTAAAGACGTGGATTCTAAACAACATCGTTCATTCATTTTCTATCGCGTTTCCCCACAAGGGTCGCGGGGGTGCTGGAGCCTATCCCAGCTGGGGTACACCCTGGACTGGTGGCCAGCCAATCACAGGGCACATATAGACAAACAACCATTCACACTCACATTCATACCTATGGACAATTTGGAGTCGCCAATTAACCTAGCATGTTTTTGGAATGTGGGAGGAAACCAGAGTACCCGGAGAAAACCCACGCATGCACCAGGGTGGAATTGAACCCTGGTCTCCTAGTTCTGAGGTCTGCGCGCTAACCACTCGACCGCCGTGCCGATTAAACAACATCATCCATTAATTTTCTACCGCTTTTCCTCACGAGGGTCGGGGGGGTGCTGGAGCCTATCCCAGCTGTCTTCGGGCGAGAGGCGGGGTACACCCTGGACTGGTCGCCAGCCAATCACAGGGCACATATAGACAAACAACCATTCACACTCACATTTGGAGTCGCCAATTAACCTAGCATGTTTTTGGAATGTGGGAGGAAACCGGAGTACCTGGAGAAAACCCACACATGCACCAGGGTGGAATTGAACCCTGGTCTCCTAGCTGTGAGGTCTGCACGCTAACCACTCGACCACCGTGCTGCCTAAACATCATTATACATGACAAATACATTACAGTTGTAGCCTAGTCCGGCTCTCTATTGCTTTTGCATGCTTTTATTTTGTTGCTTGGTACTTCCTGTGCTCTCTGTTCTCAGACTTCCGGGTGCTTGAGCTTGTGTACTGGATCACATTCTTGGATTCAATTGCATTCTTGTCTAAAATCGGTTTAGTTAAGGAGGTTTTGAGGGGGAAAAAATGCAAGAAAAGTCGATTTTTTTCCTCCAATGTGGTCATCATTCAGCGTGCACATGAAAGATGCTTGACTGAAAAATAAACAACTCTGCCCCATGCTCATTTGCGGTATTTGGGTATTTGAAAATGTTCCCCGCCCAACTCCCCCGCACGCCCCCACCCCATCCCATCCCATCCACACATCACCTTATTCATTTCTTCCTCTCATCGCCCCTGCCACTCTCCGCCTGGCTCCTTGTTTATTGATTCTCTAGATTAAGAATTCCTTGGGTGGAGGATTGTAACACACAAGCATCAAATTATTTTGGGCTGTGCTTATTTGCCTTTGCCTTGCATCTATTTGGCCTGCGTCTGTAGACAATTATGCCTACCCGGGCCCCAGACTCAGGTGCTAATAATGAAGGACAAATAGAATCATATGTGTAAACTTCCCCCACTGATGAAAATTTATATTAACTTTCTGCCACAGTAAACAGAGCCGCATAGCTACACCCTCCCAGGAGGATTGACAAGATGAATTTGCTCTGGAAGAAAAGCGGCGGCGTGTATAGGAGGAGGAGGAAGAGAGTGGAGAGTGCCACTGTGTCACCTCGCACTTCATTTTTCACCACAAAAACAAGGGGTCTCTTTTGCCCCCATCTGCGGGTAATGTTTATGCCTTGGAGTGCACGCGAAACAATGCATTAATGGCTACACTACATTCAGTCTTCTTCTGCCCTTTCTCTGCAGCTTGCAAAGTCTTCACTTCCACCTGGGCCTCTATCGCTGGAGCTTCAGATAAGGTGACAGCAAGCCCTTTCAGCGCTGCTCTTTATCTACCGCTGCTCTTAGGGAAAGTCCTTTTTCCGAGAGCTTCCACAATGTGCTATCACAAAGAGACAGGCAGGAAGTAAAATGGAGACGAGGTGGAGAATAGTGTGAAAAATGTGTGTGTGATGGGCAGTGTGTGGAAGGTCAAGTGTTCTTTTTTTGTAGAAGGGAAACAACCAAGAAGCCCCGAACCTGCAAAGTCTATTGTACATGTCTGGAACTGTCTGAAGTAAAACCCACTGCAAGGCTCATAGAACATTGACTCTTACATTTAACAATGAAAGGAGCGTCTTATAGGCGGGTTAATATGGTACTCCTTATAAAACAGAGGTCTCAAACTCACGGCCTGCAGGCCGCTATTTTGAGGCCCCCGCCTTGATATGAAAGTTTAATTTGTTAATTTGTTTCATTTGTTTTTTGATTTGCTTATGTATTTTTCCATCTTATTTTGTGTCCAAAAATAAAAAATAACATGAAATGTTTATTTAATAATTTAATAATAAATAAACATTTATTTTTCTTAATTTCTTTCACTTGTTTCATTTGTTTTTTGATGTGCTTATTTATTTTTCCATCTTATTTTGTGTCGAAAAATAAAAAATTAACATGAACGTTTATTTAATAATTTAATAATAAATAAAAATTCATTTGTTTCACTTGTTTCATTTGTTTTTTGATGTGCTTATTTATTTTTCCATCTTATTTTGTGTCGAAATTTTTTTTAACATGAAACATGATTTAATAATTTAATAATAAATAACAATTAATTTATAATCATTTCTAATGATTTATAATAATTTAATGTTTTATCAGAGCTTTTCCAAAGAACCAAAGCACTGAAAAAGTGGAGTGTATAGCAGAAGCATTGAAGACTATTATATATATATATATATATATATATATATATATATATATATATATATATATATATATATATATATATATATATATATATATATATATATATATATATATATATATATATATATATATATATTAATATTTAATATAATTAATATTTATAAATATTTTTATTATATTTTTTGGTTTTTTTTCTTTATATATATATATTTTTTTTTTTTTACTGATGCGGCCCAGCCTCACCCAGACCTTAGCTCCAGTGGCCCCCAGGTAAATTGAGTTTGAGACCCCTGTTATAAAAACACCTAGTCGGAGCATTTCTTTCAGTCACTCACATGACACCCAATCAAAACTGTGTTTTGCCTTTTTCTAAAAGCGTGTCTTGAAAGAATATGGTCGTCTTATATCCAGGTCAATAAGGTATATCTCAGATTAGAGTGCATATTACTTCGAATCAAGAATTTGCCCAACATAAAAAGTGATTTTAGCTCCTTAGCTTGCCAGGAGTCACGGAGTAACGACTGTGTCTTGGGTGTTTTGTAGATTTCGGGTCAATAGTATGTCGAGTCTGTCTGGTCCTGAGGAGCTCAGGTTAAGTGTCACCCAATTCGAGGGTCGATCGGAGAGTTGTCTGACCTTAAACTGAAGACGACCTCACTGTAGCTGCTCCACTTCTACGAGTCTAGTGTCACTATCTTTGCTTATCTATCTCTATCTATCATTCTAACCATGTGGTTGTCTTGTGAATATTCCAATTATGACGACGCGTGTTTGACCTTTAAGTGAGCTGTGGAAGATACAGTCATCTGCCTGCGTCTATCCATCAGTGTTCCGACACAGCAGCGTTTTTCTATCTGGTGCATGCATGAGTGCTAAAGGTGGCATGGGGATGGTGAGTACTGAGTGTGACGAGCAGAGGATTGACTAAAAAAAAAAAAAAAAAAAAGTCTCGCTGATGAGAATGTAGCAATGCATAGGTGTGGGAATACATCAAATCATATGCGATGAGTCCTAAACACAATCTCTTGTTTCATTCCCCGCCCTTTTCCAAAAGGGCTAATCTACATCTTTCATTGAATCAAGAATGGAAATGTGCGAGAAATGCTTCTTTTCCAATTTCATGCTGAAGTAGCTCAAGTTAGTGGCTGTAATTTCTCCTAACAAGAAAACGTAGCACTCGGTTGCACACTGCGTAAAGAGAGCACGGCTTCCTTTCTGATTTTGCTCTTGGCTTTTGATGAATAATGTGCCAAAAAGCGTGATCGTTCCATCATTGCACTCTGTGCACGGACAGAACAATTACAGCTGTTATTAGGAAGTAAAAGTTGTATGACGCATAAATCACATCGAGGGCCTGGTGATGCTGCTCAGCCAAATGTTTAGGCAAGAAGAGAAACTTGCAAATGAAGACCGCGGCGTTGATTTGGTTGATGAAGTCCAAACAGGTATGGAGAAGGGTATGGCTGGAACAATACCACGCATGGCAAATCCCTGGCTCTAATGTATATTTATCATGTAAACCTCTGATAAGAATGCATATGCAGAAACATGAGCGTGAAAGCGGTATCAGCTTAGTGTCTAGTCAAGCTTGAAGTGCGGCACCGCCGTCTGTTTCACAAAAGGGAGTTTCTGCATATGTTGGCTTTTATCGGGGTGGAACAAGGGCCGATGAATTGGGTGATAGTTGTACAGGACGGCGCTGCGTGGGTTAAATAAGCAAGACTCTATGAGGAATTTGAACATATCGTAGTCAGCAAGTGCGAGGTCTACAATTTAACCGGTAAGGTCCTTCTGAGCAGTGCATCAAAGAATATCATCATTACCCTCTGTGGCTGTAGGCAACCTCCTGACCCTGAGCTGCCTCTACAGTATCAGGAATGGTTACCATCCAGCTTTGTAATTGTTTTGTCATGTAATTGTGATTTTTAACCAGGACTACAATTCAACCGGCAAGGTCCTTCTTAGCAGTGCATCAAAAAATATTGTCATTACCCTCTGTGGCTGTAGGCAACCTCCTGACCCTGAGTTGCCTCTGCAGTATCAGGAATGGTTACCATCCAGCTTTGTAATGGTTTCGTCATGTAATTGTTGTGATTTTTTTTTACCAAGGACTACAATTTAACCGGCAAGGTTCTTCTTAGCAGCGCATCAGAAAACATTGTCATTAACCAGTGCGGCTGTAGGCAACCTCCTGACCCTGAGCTGCCTCTACAGTATCAGGAATGGTTACCATCCAGCTTTGTAATGGTTTCTTCATGTAATTGTTATTTTTAACCAGGGAAGGTCCTTCTTAGCAATGCATCAGAGATCATTGTCATTAACTAGTGTGGCTGTAGGCAACCTCCTGACCCTGAGCTGCCTCTGCAGTATCAGGAAAGGTCACCATCCAGATTTTTTCAATTGCTGTGATTTTTAACATGACATGTGACATCTCTTTATAACAGTGTGGCTGTAGGCAACCTCCTGACCCTGAGCTGCCTCTACAGTATCAAGGACAGTCGCCATCCAGGTTATGTCATGTAATTGTTGTGATTTTTTAACGAGGACTACAATTTAACCGGCAAGGTCCTTCTTAGCAGTGCATCAGAGAACGTTGTCATTAACCACTGTGGCTGTAGGCAACTTCCTGACCCTGAGCTGCCTCTGTAGTATCAGGAATGATCACCATCCAGATTTTTTCAATTGCTGTGATTTTTAACATGACATGATATCTCTTTATACACATACTAGACTACATAGGTTCCTTTATTAAAAGCTAATTTTGTTTTTTTGTTGTTGTTTTGGGCTTTTTACTCTTGAAAGACTCTTTGATACACTTACTACACACTTATGTAGTAGTAACACTTGTGTACTTGTACATTATAATTACACACACACAGTTTTTACATATAACAACAATCTGTGAAAACACTGCAGCTTGTTCGATTATGATGACGTAAAAAGGACTTCAGGCATTGGCGGCTTTTTCCCCCGGCCTCCATCATAACTGTTTACTTATTTACAACTCTAGTCGTTTTTTTTTAAAAAAAAAAACAGTCACTGGATATCAGTATGAATGAAAACACGCTGATTTCACTGCTAAAACTGCACATTTTGGAGTGGCCTTTTACTGTGGCCAGTCGACAGCGCACCTGTTCACCGCTCCATTCGGTTAATTCTCCGTTTCAGTCAAAGAAGAAGGCAGACGAGAGCCTAACGTCAGTCTGTTTGGTAGCCTTCAATTCCCCGTGGCGTGGCCCTTATTTACTGCATTTGTATGAGAGGCTGTGAAGAGGAGCCTCGGCCGCTTCCATATGTACACACGCTAGAGTGTTTGGAAGCAATGCATAAAGAAAAGAGCATCTCCCTTAGCAGCCTGCTTGTATTACAAACTACAAACAGCTCGGGAGATGGCACAGAGCTTTTTATCTATTCAAGAAATGGGTCAGGGATGAAGGTAATCTGAGGAGCAGAAAGTGTTAACAAGTAAAGCACAGAAGAAGAAATACCTGGAGATCCTGCGTGTGTTAGATAAAGAGGCCACCAATGTCATTAACGCTTGAAACCAGTCGTTTTAGCATCGGAGGCAAAAAGGGAGGGTTTGGGTTGGGGGGTTACACACAACAAACCATGGGGCATGCGTTTCGGAGACTGATTTGTTACTATTCATGGCTAAAGCAGAGGGAAACTGTAATACTAGACATGCTTGTTAAATTCACAACACTCCAAAGCTGCCTTCTAGCAAAATCCTGTCTTTTGCTTGTCAGCTTAAGACAGCCCGCCATATGCATATGTAGGATTTTTTAAGCTCTGTTAAATGGATAGTGGGGCCGTGGCCTATCAAATGACTCTAAGCCACTTGGGGGTAGGCTGAATTGGGGGGGGGGGGGTCGTGTATGGAAAAGCAAGCAAGCAATGCGTCACATATTAAAAAATATATATATTTACATGTACTACTCTGATATTAACAACCCTTTAACCCAACAAGAATGCATGATCCACGCGTGTGTTATGGGTTGAGCACTTATAGATCCATTCATTCATTCATTTTCTACCGCGGGGGGTGCTGGAGCCTATCCCAGCTGTCTTCGGGCGAGAGGCGGGGTACACCCTGGACTGGTCGCCAGCCAATCACAGGGCACATATATACAAACAACCATTCACACTCACATTCATATCTATGGACAATTTGGAGTTTCCAATTAACCTAGCATGTTTTTGGAATGTGGGAGGAAACCGGAGTACCCGGAGAAAACCCACGCATGCACGGGGAGTAATAGTAATATTAAATATGTAATATCCAACAGAGGTCTGACTTATTTTGAAGAAAATTTGAGCAATATTTGAAGTCATCTTCCTCCTTAGTGTATGATCCTTGGGATTTATTCCATAGAACAACAGCATGAACGGAGTGAGCCTCTGGGTGGAGTCGGGGCCACTAGCATCCACAGTCTAATCTAGCTAACTATATCTAACTCCACAAAGAGATGGCCAAGGGTGGGAGTTACAAAAGCGGTTATGCTTGAAATGTATCTTTTCTTATTATCTTATTTTATTCTCTTCAATTAATACTCGCCAATTAACCTAGCATGTTTTTCGAATGTGGGGGGAAACCGGAGTACCTGGAGAAAACCCACGCATGCACGGGGAGAACATGCAAACTCCACACAGAGATGGCCGAGTTTGGAATTGAACCCTGGTCTCCTAGCTGTGAGGTCTGCGCGCTAACCACTAGACCACCGTGCCGCCCCCTTATAGATCCAGTGGCCATTTATTTCCCAGCAGTGAAGCGGTTATGGAGGCGTAAAAGGAAATGAGTTGTGAAGTGACCATTGATCCTAGCTTGCAGGTTTGGCAAGCGTGAGTGCAGGACTATCGGCCACAGCGTGTGACCGCTGAAATGCCTGCCTCTTACTTACACGAAGGTGGTGGTTAAACCCCCGGCCTAGTTCATCTGTCAAGAGCCTAATGCGCTAACACAGGAGGGAAATCAGTGTTAGCTCGGTTGAATTAACTAACAAACACATTGTTTTTTGGAGTGGCAGCGGCATATCACACTGAAACATCGGGATTCTATTTGGTTGGTACTGATTAAGGTGCCTGTTCATGTTGAGATTTTGAGTGTTGTGTGTAAACATTTACTAAATAAAACGTCCTGACTTTGGCATACAAAATACTGCCTGAGTAATGACTATCCTGCTGAGATTCAATTACTGCATCCATACTAGTGTTGCATTCAAAAAATACAGCCAGGAAGACAAAAAAAAACCCTGTTATCTTCAGGAAATAACTACATTTGAAAGACTTCTATGCTAGGACTACATTAAAAAGCCATAGCATTTCAGTATGTGGAATCAAACTATGGAATGGATTGAGTAAGGAAAAACGATGAGCCAATTCAAGAAACAATACAAGCAGTTGATGTTTGCTAAATACAAGGATGAAGAGTCTTCAACCAGTCATGATGTGCTATATATATATATCACTATATTGACACTTACTATGGTACCCATTATGTCATTGGATGGTCATATCACCGCGTACTTCAGTACGTGACAAAAATAGAATAAAAAAAAAAAAAAAAACTTGAACTATATTAGGAAAGCAGGAAGTGAACAAATGTAACAGTTACTAATTGTAAAAGTACCAGATGGAGGGGTAGGATTTAATAAGCTTTGCTTCTTCCTACTCCTTTTGGACATGTGGAACTGTGAACTGATTATGTGATGCATTCAATTGTAATCTGATGCATGTTCAAATGAAATAAAACCATTATTCTTTTTTGTTCCGCAGTCAAAACATGAATACAGAATTTGTACAAATTCTTGGCCCAAATCTTCAATCAGTCTAAACGAAGGACATGTTATATGTAGTAAGCCTTATCTGTGACGCTGTGTGTGCCTTTAAGAGGCTGAACCTGGGAAGTGATATCAGCTAGCTATTGATAGCATGAGTCTTAGCATGGTTAGCGATGTGGAGAGTGTGTTGTGGCCGACAGCAGCTCCTGTATGAATGTTTACCATGCCATTGAGATAGGATTCTACTACACTGGACACTAGTAGGTCTCAGGAACATCAACATTGGTTCGGAATAAATTAACCGTGATAAACGAGGGATGGGTATCTGCGGAAAATTGTTCTCTTTGACTGTTCTATACTCAGGGCACCACCACGGTCGAGTGGTTAGCGTGCAGACCTCACAGCTAGGAGACTAGGGTTCAATTCCACCCTCAGCCATCTCTGTGTGGAGTTTGCATGTTCTCCCCGTGCATGCGTGGGTTTTCTCCGGGTACTCCGGTTTCCTCCCACATTCCAAAAACATGCTAGGTTAATTAGCGACTCCAAATTGTCCATAGGTATGAATGTGAGTGTGAATGGTTGTTTGTCTATATGTGCCCTGTGATTGGCTGGCGACCAGTCCAGGGTGTACCCCACCTCTCGCCCAAAGACAGCTGGGATAGGCTCCAGCACCCCCCGCGACCCTCGTGAGGAAAAGCGGTAGAAAATGAATGAATGAATGAATGTTCTATACTCCTGCTTCAAATGTTGTATCGAGCCGAACAATGCCGCCTAGATGTGCTAAACTCCCCACAGTTCACGGCCCGTTGTAGCCAAGTACCGCTCTCTATTTTGCCTCAGCTGTTTCAAGACGCGATTAATCAACAGTGAATTCCCATCCCTAATGCGGAGTAGTGTATCACTGCACCATTGTATAATGATATTTATGTCTACCTACGCTCCCCATCAACCTGTATCGCAGCAGCTCCTGACCGCTTGAGCATAAAATGCCCATAAGTGTTTATTTCCAGCACATTTCCCTCTCGCCATCTCCATCTCTCCACCACCACCCCTCCCCTCTTTCCCTTTTTTCTCTCCTCGTCTCCCTTTCAAGCCTCGACGCTTGACATTTCGCCGCGCTCTCAAGAGACTCTGCCGCGAAATGGAGTTACTGGGAGAGCGCCACTGTAAATTCCAGGAGGCCACGTGTAATGTGCCTTAAACATAAGACGGACAGGCCAGGTTGGACGGTGCGGTACGGGGGACGAGGAAGCGGTGGCATCTGTGTAGATAATAGAATAATACTGTGTTTTGTCTGGGGAAGGGCGAGCAAACAGGAGCGCTGCTGTCATTCACACAGTATATCTTTAGTGTCATCGCATGTGGAGGGGGGGGGGGATTGGGACTACAGGCCTATATGTCACAGGCCTGTATGTACTATTCAGCGGGGAATGACTGCCGATAGCCAGCCTTGAAATAAAAAGAAGGATAGCTTCCATTGTAAATACTGTCTTTTGACCGAACGCGGCAATAACTTCACAAAGACATACGCGCCTCCTTTTCAGCGCTTTATGAAATAGAACATATTTCAGGTGGAGCTCTTTCTCCTGTCCTGGGAGGTGATTGATGCGCCGAATCCGCAGCCAATGGCGTCTTATTTACACAGTCGAGTGAGGCCTTAAAGATAAACCTAATGAGCTTCTTTGTGTAAGGGTGCAAATGAGACGCCGGCATACACCCCCCATACACACACACAGTCCCTTATTTCGTACCGCATCCAAAGGGGACAGACTGGGTGATTAGGCCTTTAAATTATGCTCAAGGGCAAAGCGCAGATTTGCATCTGGCGTGTGTGTTGGAAGGAGAAAAAAAAAAGGCAGGTGAAGGGCAGATTATTGTGAGGAGTGCATGTCAGCATTTCTTAAAAGGGTATTTACTCTACAAAAAGTCAACAAGAGTGACTTGTAAAAAAAAAAAAAAAGACTTTCACTGAATTTGCCCCCAAAACTTAAAAATTAGCCGTCAACTGCTGTCAAATTCCGACCATTTCCCGCGAGCTAAAGAGCGAGGCAGGCAGGTTAATTGCTGTCACCGTCAACTTGGACGCTCAGAGCAACAAAAGGTAGGCCTGGAAGTGGGATGGCACGCCGCAGTGCACTTGTCATTAAAATGGGGCTAGTAACATGTGCCTGTCAAGAAAAACCACATAACGCAGTATAATTTGTGATAGCTGACCTACTATTAAGTAGGTTGACAACAATACCGACGCCGGCGCCCTGATTTAGCTGTGAATATCAATATGCTTCCCGAATATTGCCTCATCAATCCCGCTTATAAACCCGAAGCCGAGCGCTGTAATCAACTAACAGCCTCTTCATCTTGATCTCAAAATTCCAAAGATCAATACTCGCATATTCATACAGGGTAGCATTATAGCAACGATGCATTGATCGGACTTCCAGAGGCTTTTATGGTGATCATGGAAATTAGCGTCCAAGCAACATTCATCATTTGCTGCAGCTGGCAAATTGCAATCAGATACAGTATGAATCTAATCTCTGATCTCAAATCAAATTAGGTCTCTTTAGGCAACCTTTAGGGGTGGGGTGGTGAAACCCCAGCAGGAATTAATGGGCGGTAAATTCGATTGTGGACATGGTGCTTATCATTCAGATCCATAGATAAGTTTTTTTTTTTTTACTACCATTTTTTTTTTAATCAAACAACTGCAAAGATGACTAGATTAGCGCCGACTGAAATCCAATGCAAGACTTTTTACGTGATAATACTGCATCAGGAGAGGAGCTTTTGGAGTTCTACACATCAGATGGTAGGGGGCACCTTTGAAACTAGCATACTAAAAGTTTGGTCCGGTTCTGACCTTGTGGAGTTAGTGGAGTTTAGCCTTTTATGGCGACTACATCAAACCTTGCTGTCATGGTCTGCACACACACAATGACACAACGCATTGTGGTTAAACTTTAGTCTCTAGGATAATCATTCTGGAATTGGCCTAAAATGTCCACTTTAAAGCAAAATGGTGGACGTCCTGTGACTTTTGGGCATGGGTCGTTGAGATATTTTTGTGGGGCTACTCTAGAAAGACATAGCTTATAAATTTCATGGTCGTCTAAGCTAAAATGTCTGTCATACCGAGAGTGGATTGTAATGTTTTGGTTGCTAGCGACATGAAAGGGAGCAAATACTATGGTACACATAATGTCATTGTATGGTCATATCACCTTGTACTTCGGTACAGGGCAAAAAAATTACAAAATGTAAAAATTCAAACAAAAAAAAAAATAAAAAACCTTAAACTGTATTATGGAAAGCAGGAAGTGAACAAATGTAACAGTTACTGATTGTAAAAGTACCAGATGGAGGGGTAAGATTTAATAAGCTTTGCTTCTTCCTACTCCTTTTGGACATGTGGAACTGTGAACTGATTATGTGATGCATTCAATTGTAATCTGATGCATGTTCAAATGAAATTAAACCATTACCATTACCAGCTCTAGTGTGATACAAACTACAAGCACAACAACGATAAGGGTATTTTTTTCATCTCTTCACAACAAAATGGTTTTGTTGGGCTGTGTTATTGTGTTTTAGGGTAAACTTTGCAGTTTTGCTTAGCTATATTTAGCACAAATTTTGTAATAATCAGACCAAATCCCTAAGACAAGGCACTTGGGGATGTAGCATGGAAATGGCCAAAAATGGACACTTGGGAGACAACGGTTCCTTAGACTTTTTTTGTGGGTCACATCAATGCTGGCATAAAAAAACGTCTTAAGGTGCTGAAATTTCCCAAAACTCTAAGAAACAACTTCCAGCATTGTCTCATCCAATCCAATCCGATCTGATCAAATCTCCCAAAAATGAAAATGACTAATGTTGCAAAATGGTTCCAGTGTAACTTAGCCCTACAAGGTCCAATCTAAAGGCAAGAGACCTTAAGATGCTGCTTTTCTAATTATAGCTGCAGGTGGGATTTGGGAAGCTGCTAGGTAATGGCAGAACCCAGAGGGACATGGAATAGGGTGGTTGGGGGGGGGGAGGGGGGAATTCATCAGTGCTTATTATTAATCATCCCTCCAGCAGCGTGATGAGAGACTGCAGCTTCCTATACCCACCGGACCACTCAATGTCAAATATGGGAGGAAAATTAGAGCCTTCCTGTAAAAAGCCTGCAAATAGTCCAATGCTTCATAAACACGCATGCATGGATGCTGTCATTCACTCGGAGACTTCTTTCAGTTGCATGTGAAACAATGCAAGCAAATGCATCCTCCATCTATTGTCTGTGGATGGACCTCGTTGTGCAATGTGTGTGCGTGTGTGTGAAGTTAACAGCACAAAGGCCTAGGATTTTTAAAAAGCCTCCAGAGACCTGTTAGCTGGACTGCTCATTTCAATGTGTCTGTTTCTGGGTTGGAAGAAGGCACGACGGGCCAGCCTCTAAGGCGTGCACACACACACACACACACGCACATGCATGCACGCACACACCGGAAAAAGCTCTTAGTCCAACTGAGAGACTTAACAAGACATTTTATGCAATTGTTGTAATTTTATCATGCCATTTGTTATCAGAAATGCTATTTTTGTGATAAATATATACCAATAAAAAGTCAACTGAAAATGACCCCCCCCCCCCCCCCCCCCCGCCATCATTCTGTCATTTAGTGACACCTCCACCCAACTCCCTTCAACTCTTCAAGAGTAATGGCGGCAAGAGGCAGAGAATTGACCCCAATCAGGTGCATGTGTGTGTGTGTTTGTGTGTGTGTGTAAAAGAGTGGCGGCGTGGTGATAGAGGGTGGCCGTTTGACGCCGCCAGCACCACCGCTGGGCTGGCGAGTAGATGCGTGGTTGAGGGATGGGATGAGGGGCCTGTAGGACATACTTCATTTTGCTAGACTGGCTCCCACCACCCTGCAAACACCACCACAGGGCTTCAGCTGCTTCCACACACACACACACACACACACACACACACACACACATTTATCCACATATGAATGCATGGAAATGGCCACCAAACCAAAAGAGGACACAACCCCATGAGCAGACCCCCTTGACCTCATCTCCCGCTGCTCTTTTGGCAAACTGTCAAAGCCATCATTCACCGTGAAAAAGACAACAAGAGGCACTTTAGCTCCGCTGGCGCCTGACTTTGATGCATACCCTCACACACAGCACAATCCAAAACAGGCCTATTTTTAATTCACTGCAAATAATTAGTCGGAAAAGAGCAACAGTTGCATGAAATTTGCAAAAAGAGTGGTCAAAGGTCTCTATGCTGCTTGTAATGAAGAAGGATGCCCTCTAGTGGACACCAGCATCTCCAACACCCCCACATATATAAGCTCCCTTAACTCAAATACTAATAGAAATGACAAAAACAAAGCTAAGTCATCAAATAAACACAACAAAGGTCCATGTTCGACATAAATGTGCCAGTGCCCACATCAGAGAAGAGGAAGCATGACGGACGGACGGAGAAGGGTGGCTTAGAGGGAGTGAGGAGAGAGCGAGTTGGGATGGGGGAGTGGGGTGGGGGAGTGGGGTGGGGGAGAAACACAACTTACCTGCTGTTGTTGCAGATGCAGCAGCTCAACTGTGCTTACTTCGCCGCTCGTGTCACCGCCACCAGCGCTTGATCTCCCATCTCTACTGCCAGCCTCTAATTGGCTGCTGCTTAGGGCGCTCATTCCATTTTGACTCATTGAACTGTTGCTTATTGTGTCTGTGGCCGACTCCTGCATCATCATGATTTAAAACCTAGAAGTGATTAAGAGGCACGGGTTAGGGCTCTTCTTCCAATCCCCCCCTCCTATAAATATATATATATTTTTTTGTATATATAATGCATCCATTTTCCTCACACAGCCCCCCTTTTGCAAATAAAAGCATTTAAAGAAGGAGGAGGAGGGAGGGGGATGCAAGACTGAGCAATTATGCATTCATTGTGTAAATGAAGCAATACAAAGAGATGCACGTCCCGGTGCTATTTGACAAGGACGGGGGGGGGGGGGGGGTATAAATGTGGTATATATCCACTAAAATCCACGCATAAATTAAATATTCAATAGTGCCACTCTAAATAAAGGAGAATAATATGGAATATAATATGGAAATAAGGGCTAACATATGCCTGGGACAATTAAAGCATACATCACTGACTGAAATATTTTTTTCCTTGCAGGATTTGTGGTGCATAATCATGCAAAATTATAAACTGGCTGGCTAAATAATCATTTCAATAAAAAACAATAAATTATGACAAGAATGGATCCTGAGAAAAGAAATGAATTTGTGGCGACGGTATTTAATGCTTGTGCTAAAAACAGCATAAATGGTGCATATATAATAATAATAATAATATCTTTACGCTTTATTTTCCTGTTATTTTCCGGAACAAATGAGTAGTAATTGCTGAGCTCTGTTTCTTCCTACTCCTTTTCGGATATGTTGTATTGCATAAGTGTAAAGATGCAATGAATCTCTGTTATGTATGTTCCAGAGAAACTAAGATTTTTTTTTTCAGAATACAATATTAACATTTTATTTATTAATTATTTTATTAATAATACGAGTCATGCTTGATTTTATTTTATTTTTACATGTTTAATTTAATCATAAATTCTCACACCTAATTAAAAATAACAATAAAATTTGTAGACACAGGCCAAGAAAAACAAAAGCTGCGTGTTGCAAGTGGCCCATGCGCCAGATTTTGGGCACCCCTGAACTAAACCATCACCTTTACCCATTAACCCAATACCTGTGCCTTCACATGGGGGGCACTCCCGGGGTAAACAAGGCATATTTGGCATCAGAATGAAGTCAATTTTGACGGAACACACCAGCTTGAAAGCGAGAGGAGGCAGGAATTCTGTTTTTAATAGCTTTCTGTGTGTGTGTTTGACGAGAGGCTGATGCAGGACAGGTCTTAAAAGGATGTCCACAGCCAGGACAAACAGGATCCGGGGCGGTAAAAGAACAAACAGGTCTGAGCTGTTAGCTGTTACACAGAGCAGGAGAGCGACAGCTGCCCGGGACACAAGCAAATAGGGAAGAGGCCCGCTTGTGAACAAACAGGCCCCTGTTTAACACCAAGAAAGACGAAGAGGACGAAAAGGAGGGGGTGGGGGGTGGCGGCGAAGGGTGGGAGGGGGTGAGACAGAAAGAGGGGAGGGGGGTGTAGGGACTGGCACAATGTGACATCCAATCCGGAGATGAATCTCGGAATAAGAAACTCAAGGCTGCAGCTAATAAGTATTCAAATTAGGCATAAATTTTACATGGCTGATGTTTAAAATATTCAGAGAAAGACCGTCTGATTGCCTTTACTGCCATTTTATGAACATTCCAAATGGACTCTCGGAAAAAACGGGACACAAAGGGATATTTTATATATATTAAAAAATAAAACGTGAACACAACCATGTATGCAAAGTGTACCGACATCGAGATCAGATGCTGCTTTAACCTTAATCAATTAATTAGCCGTCTAAGGGCGGCGTTCAAATCTGCCCATTAAAGCGTCAATTAGGAACACAGACAGGCTGCGATGATGAGTCGCAGGAAGTGGCGGGAACCGTCACATACGCACGCATTCTTAAAACGCATTTGAGTGTGACTTTGAAATGCATTTTAAATGAAAAAATAAAATTAAAAAAAAATCTCGGCTTCTTCCGACTCCTTTTCGGACATGTGTGATGTATGAAATAAACAGCAATATTAATATCACAATCTTCCTCCAAACACACACACACACTCTCAAGAGACACGCCGTACATTGCACCACTTATTTTAAGGCACAACGCAATATGATAAAAAGGCACATTTTATACATAGCTCAGTGCTAAATAATACGTCACTGTCCATTCAATAAGCTCTGCTTCTTCCTACTTCTTTTCGGACATGTTGAAGAGTGTTAGGCGTGTTTGAAAGTACAAACAAATATGCCTCCCTTACACACACACACACACACACACCTATCATTAAAAGGAGTCCTCCATCTTTGTTTGCGAGCCCTAAAAGCCCTTAATGTAGCCTCATTACCTGGCCTGTCCGCCGCTCTATCATGTGCGGTAAACACACACTATGACACCCGCCATCCATCTAGCGGGCACACACAGCTGTCTGATGTCCACACACACACACACACACATACACGTACACACATATATATATATATATATATATAATATATATATATATATATGCATATATGTGTGTTTGACACCCATACTTCATTTTTCATGCCCCCTAAAAAATGCTGTGTTCCTTATCGCTTCCCATTTTCTTCCACCCCCCCGCACCACCACCGTACAAAACAACAGTCAAAATTACATTTCACCCTCGGATGGCTCCTCATCAAGTGGAGATTTTAAATAATCACACGTTTCTCTGTGCTTGAGTGAAATGAATTCATCATTGCCATAATGCATGGCAAATAAAGTAGTAACTAGGCCTATATTCAATAGGTTAGATTGCCTAATAAATCATGTGCTGACACACATTAAAAAAAAAAAAAAAAATAGGGGCTGGAAAAGTTGAAGAAAATCCGACATAATGATCATCTGTACGGACGCCATGTGGGATTTTTACAAGGGGGACAGAGCATGAATGACTCCCGTCTTATAAACCTGTGTATGATAATGCTTTCTGCACTCCACATTTCAAAAGTCCTTTAGATTGCTTTGAGGAGGAGGAGAAGGAGGAGGAAAAAGGAGAGGAAATCATATTTACAAAATCAGGACAGAGATGAATATGAATAATGGACTTTTTTTTTCTTTTTCTTTCTCCGGGATTAGTCAAAGAATCGGTTATCTGCTGTCCTGTTTCAATTCGTCATTTGCAATAAATTGTAGCTTTGTGATAGGAGAGTCAAGAGCCCCCCTCAGCTGGCCCCCCCTACGCCAACTTAATTCTCTTCTATTTACAATAAGGAGATGATAAAAGGACTATTCGCCCATCCGTGTGTTGTGGTGCTAATACAGATTTATTCCAAAATGCTATCCAATTACTTCTTACAAAAGAATAAGAAGGAATTTATTCAGCATGCTTCTGCGTCGATCTCGGCTACAGCGAGACAAGTGACGAAAGCCCCATCAGTCAGCTCTCATTTGCATATTTGCCAATTGCATTAATTAACTCGGCCCACCTAATCAGGGCTAATTGACCTATAAAAAGGGGTGTAAGGGGGGTGGGAGTCGTCATTGTCTGCTCCAATCATCTTTACCGAGAAGCAGCGAGAGAGCGTGAGGACTTACTTTATTTCAAATCTTGGGACTTTTGGCTGGACAGACACATATCTCATCATTTTTGCTTGATTAGAGCTATTATGTCCCCCCCCCCTGCTCTGTACCCCCGGTTTTGATTTATGTCCCCCTCAACAGCCCTGCATCGATAGATCTTAATGAATTGGTAAATAAGGGCGAAGATTGTGCTTGACAACACCGCAACACTCCTCAGTCATAGCCGGGGAAGATTTATGGAGGCAATTAGGCGCATAACAAGGAGGGCTGGACGGGATGGGACGGGATAGCACGGGACGGGACGGAGGACACGTAAAAATAGGACATGCATTCCTAAACTCAGGCTTAGTCACACTACTTTCATGCACCGTTGGGGACTTTAGAAGGAGTCACTTTGATTGGAAGAGTCCAAAAACACTCAATTTAAATGCTTATTAATAGTTTTAATAAAAAAAAAAAAAGATCGGGCCAGGAGGAGCCAAAAAAAGGGGGCCGACCCCCTCCTCCTTGCGTCAAGCACATGCAAATGAGGCTGCTTAACTGCATCATTTATGTGGATAATAGCCAGCATCATCATTACGGCAAATTAAATTACATCAACATTAGCATAACAAAGTGTCAACTTTCCAAAACAAATAAAAAAGAAAAGGCTAATGAACGCCGTCAATCAACATATTCCACACTCAGGTGTGTTTTGGATAAATCATATCCAGGAAATATAAATAAATATATATATATATATATCGCCAGGGGGATTTTAATGCATTTAATTCCATCGCCGAGCTATTATGAGCCAGACTCTGGAGAACAATGTAAATTATCCTTCAAAATAGACTTTGGTGAACTAATCACATCGCTCATTATGTATTAGGGTAGTAAATTATAAAAAGGAGCAGCTTTTCTTTTCCTTTTTTTTTCCTTTGCACATAGCGCAATGGCTCATCAATAATAAAGTCAACAAATGAACCCACTTGGCTTGGAAAATACTGATAATTAGCTGCAAATACAAGTTAGTTTTTGGTTTAAAAAAACACACACAACATGCTCTTTGATTGTCTTGTGACTTTTTGGTATTTAAAAGTACAAACACACACACACAGATACACACACTGTCCCTAAAAGGAGTACAACAGCACAACTACACCCACAATAATCAAGCAGCATGAGTGCGGTTGATTGATGGATGGATGAATGAATGGATGGATGCATGGATGACTTGTTGGCTTTACCTTCAAAAGCAAGTAGCAGAGGCTGAAGCCGCCTCCGCTGAAGCCGCCGGCGCCACCTCCGCCGCCAGGGGCTCAAAAGCAGCAGCAGCAAAAGTCGAGCGGTGTCAGCGACCGCGTGCGGAGAGGCAACACTATCTGTGTCATCACACCCGCCGTGTTTATGGGGGGGTGCATCATAAACAACACCACAACCGCATCCCCCCCCACCACCACCACCACCTTGTGCACACCCCTGCTAGCCCCCGCCCTCTACACTCCTCTCGCCAGTCATACAAGTCAAAAACATATTCTAAGTGTGTCTTGTTCATGAAACAGCACAATTACTGCACGGGTCCTCTTTTTTTTTTGGATGGGGTTCTTTTTACTTTTGAAAAAGTACAAGAGGCGCAAAGGCATGCTCGGTACGGCTCTCCCCCCTTCGCACCTCGCTTCTCCCGGGCTCTCCTCTCGCTCTAATCGCACACTCCTCTCTCACTAACACAAAAGTGCACTCACACACATCCAGGCATGCAGGCGGACCGACCGGGGCGCAGCGCAGCGCTCCGCTCTTGGAAGCTTACGGAGGAGCACTTCCCATGGAGGTACGTCTTCTTTGTACTCTTTAGTAAAGTAACAATGAAAAGTAGTTGTCACCTTACCTTTTATGTCAAAAAAACAATGAGAGAAAAATCCACTCTCCTTGGTAGGGAAGCATGCCGGGAATCATCAGTAAAAAAAAATTGAAAAAAGAGCAAAAAGTGAAGAAAATACAGCAAAAAAAGTAGGCAAAGTGAGGTTTTTCTAACGTGCCGAAGAGCGGTGCACCTCTGCCTGGTCACGTCGGAGATGCAGTTTGAGTGGCGCCTAATTAAAACAAGTCAGGCAGCCCCCGCTGGATTGTTTTGACGCCCGAGGACCAATAGTACACAAAAAGCATGATCGCAAGGAGGAGGAGGAGGAGGAGGGAATAGGGGGCGTATAGAGGATCGAGGGGTGGGGGTGGGGGGGGGGGGTTGGCAGAGGAATTGTGTATGTTTGGGGCGAAGGGGAGGAGGGTATATAGGAAGGGAATCAGAGAAAGGGAGGCTCATTGATGGCTCTTTTTACTTTGGGCTCCAAAATCATGCTTATTTCCTCAAACGTGTTCGCACGTGGACAATTCAACATGTCCGAAAAGGAGCAGGAAGAAGCAGAGCTTACTTAATACTACCCCAATTACTGATACTTCAGTCATTGTGTTTGATAAGGAGAGAAAAAACTAATACAGTGATGAAATCAAAGGAAAAAGTACATAAATACATGGTTAAAAAATATTGATGCACTGCTGATTATTTTTAGTTTTATTTAGTTAAAAATCAAAACATGCATGGATATAGAAAAAATAAGTATAAAAAAATAAATTAATTAATTTTGCTGATGATTTCTGCATGTTTTATTTACAAAAATAAATGCCTCCATACAGTATATAAAATAAGTGTTGAAAAAATATGTATTCTTTAAAAAAAACACGCCTCTATATGTATCCTTAATGATGATTTGTATATTTATTACATATTTGTCCAAAATCAAGCCTATCCAACTTCTCCTGCTGTTTTCCTCCCTTTTTCCCTCTCTACTTGCATGCCACAGATGTTTTTCTTAGTTGCTCCGACAGACAGGAATCTACTGGAAAAAGGAGAAAGGCGTCCCCCAGGAGAGATGAGTACAAAGCCCCCAGTCTGCTCTGCAGCAGATGCAGCAGAAAGACCGTCCATCTGCCCCCAGCTCGCTACAACAGAGGGGGGGTGCTTTTTTTTTTTTGATGTCTATGCAATGCACATAAAAATTCAAAAAAAAAAAAATTAAAACAGGCATCCACCCAGGGCAACTATGAGAGGTTTATTTAGGAGAACGACACGGCGGGGTAAAGACCACTTGAACTCCCGGCTCTGAGCAGCACATTAGCTCCACAGCGGCGTATGATATCATTATTATGAGGCAGGCCAACAATTAATTCCTCTATTATGCCGGCTATTTCACTTTCCCTACCCACAAGGCCACTTTTAAGTCATTTCACCCTCGCTGGAAAAGACAAACAAGAGGCCCCCGGCCTGAGAAAAGTCTGCTTCACTAAGGGGAACGCTATTTCTACAGATCTGTGACAATCTGAGTGCCTCCTCCCTGCAGTTATTTATTCCCTTTGTCTCCTCTTCTAACCAGCGCTTTTCCTGCTGCCAAGGTCAACAGAGACAAACAGGCCCACCAGCATCTTGATGTGCGGTGGCAGCACTGAATAGAAAGACAGTAAAAAGGTGGAGGGGGTGGTGAGACAAGTGGGTACAGTGAGGAGAAGGGTGATGGGGGGGGTCTACAAAGTGCGCCAAGAGCAGCAGCAGCGGCATCGTTTCCATACTCTTGTCACTAAAAGGGTGTTATAATTGATGAACGTGGAATTGATTCATTGTGACTTCAAGCAATTCAGGCAAAGTGGAGGCAGTGCTTGAATGTCACCAGCAGAGGCGCTGTTGAGTCGAGGGAAACAAACAATGGCACCTTGACAGCGGCGTGATTCTGCTCATTAAACAAACCGGCATGGAAAGCCTAATTCCATTAAAAACAATTAATTTAGAAACATTTATTTGTAATATTTATAATATCAAAATATTATTTTATTGACAAGAAAAATTAAAAAAAATATTTATAAAGTAATTTTCACCATATAATGGTAATCCCCATACAACTACTCAAGTGCAGGTCTAAAAAGTCAGTAAATATAGTAAAAATATAACAACTTTTTTATGTAAAAATACATTTTTGATAAAAAATAGGAAAACTGTGGTGCAAAACTCATATCAGATGTTCTTTGATGATACAACACCTTTGTGGGTTAAAGTGAATAAACACAATAAATCATCTTTGTGTAGAATTTACCCCCCAGTAGTTGTCCCACCCATTAGAAAATATAATTAGGTTTAAGTACAGATTTTTAACTATTTGGGAAAAAAAAGGATCCATCGCCTTCACACAATAACAAGCATAAAAAGCATCCAAACACAACACTTTCACATTCAGGCAAAGTGATCTCAGCACATTTTACATTTGCCAAACAGCTCCTTGAAAACTCTCTCACAATTATCATGAAAAGAGACACACACAAAAAAGGCCCCACACATCAGGCATGTTCTTTCGTCGTCACATGAATGTTCCACAAGCACAATTCAGGACCCCCACTTAGTCCTGAGTCAAATAATGCATAATGAGGGGGTAGTACTATTCCAGTGCTGTTGTTCACATGATATGTTGCTTATGGCCAGAGAGCACAGACCATTAAGGAGCGATGATTATATAAGTGCTTGGCAGGCTGCACCATTTTAATTTACTGTACTTAAAGCACTGGAGTATCCATGGCAACCTGCTTTGCCCTATTCACAAATCCCCTAATGAAATGCCTATTAAGTGGCTGATAATGACAGCATCCAAATATATTTGCATATGTATTTCACAAGGAGGAAAGAAATAAAAAAAAACAGGATGATTTTGAGTGATCCTTGCTTGTTTTGTTTAGTGAAAAAGCAGTTATTATTTTTACTTGAAGTGGAGAAGCCATGTTGCGACTTTGGCCCGGAACGCAACAGGACATCCCCGAGAGACGCAATACTCTCTGGGCCGAGGTTCCTGTTGAAAATAAACCAGCTCGTACATTCGCCGGCCCAGAAATATCAACACGCTCCGCAAGGAGTCACGTATAGGCAGCCCTGCCAGGTTTAATGATAGCTACGCCTCCACTCCAGCTGCTTCTACCGACAGCGTAGACGGCCACAATTGACGTATACGTTCCGAGATTGAGAGGACGCATGAGTCAGGCGGTTCGAGCTGACCCCCGCTCTCTGGAAAAAAGCCAAACACTTCATATTGGAATTCACGACTTTGGGGTAATTTACATAAGCAAACAAAACTCACATCACAACGCCGTGATTCTACGGATTTCTTTTATCAAATCGGGAGTTGTTGAATATAACTGCTGAGGAGCTATCGCAATGTCAGTGTTTTCCGTACAGTCATTTATTTGTGGCCTCCCACAAATACATTTGGACCGACGCAGCTCGGTCTGTTCGCCCTCGCTCACAAGCACATTATGAGGGGACTTCCTGTGTAGCATGTCATTCCAATTCCATACAGCAGATGGCATTGTAACGCCGCTTATTACACAACCGCTACGCACATGCCACGACTGACTTGGTTGAGCATTATAACTCATATATTCATCAATATCAAGGGTTCTGACATTTTTCATTCATTCATTCATTTTCTACCGCTTTTTCCTCACGAGGGTCGCTGGGGGTGCTGGAGCCTATCCCAGCTGTCTTCGGGCGAGAGGCGGGGTACACCCTGGACTGGTGGCCAGCCAATCACAGGGCACATACAGACAAACAACCATTCACACTCACATTCATACCTATGGACAATTTTTATTATTCTTTTTTGATAGTTTTTAAAAATATTTTCAAAATATGTATATATTAATGTAATATCTTAATATCTCTTCTCATCTTAATATAGGACTTTATTCTCTTTTAATTATAAATTTTTTCCCCAACCTAATTTTCAAAAACTGATGTGTTTTTTCTCATAATTCTCATAAACATTTTTTTCGCACAATTTTTTTTATATTTCAACTTTATGCGAATAAAATTATTTTTCTCAGAATATTATGTTTTTCTCAAAAAATTCTGATATTTTCTCAATGAATTACACGATTTTGATGATTTTAACTTTATTCTTGTTTTTTTTGTTTTGTTTTTCTTGTTAAATTGTATTTTCAGAATGTGTAGCGGGCCACAAACCAGCATTATAACGCATCTATTCATCAATATCAGGGGTGCTGACATTTTTTATTTTCAAAATATGTCAACTTTCCTCTAAATATCTCTTCTCATCTTAATATAGGACTTTATTCTCTTATAATTATATAATTTTTCCCCAACCTAATTTTCAAAAAATGATGTGGTTTGTTTGTTTCTCATAATATTCCAAAATTTTTTCCCCACAATTTTTTGTATATTTCAACTTTATGCGAATAAAATTATTTTTTTTTCAGAATATTATGTTTTTTCTCATAAAATTCTGATATTTACTCAATGAATTACAACTTTTTTGATGATTTTAACTTTATTCTTTTTTTTTTTTGTTTTTCTTGTTGAATTGTATTTTCAGAATGTGGGCCACAAATGAGCATTATAACGCATCTATTCATCAATATCAGGGGTGCTGACATTTTTTATTTCAAGAGAAAACTGACTTTTTTCAATTTTTTTATATTTTTAAAATATGTCAACTTAACTCTTAATATCTGTTTTCATCTTAATATAGGCCTTTATTCTTTTATGATTATATATTTTTCCCTAACCTAATTTTCAAAAAATGATGTTTTGTTTGTTTCTCATAATATTCCAACATTTTTTCCACACAATTTTTTGTATATTTCAACTTTATGCAAATAAAATATTTTTTTTCTCGTAAAATTATGATATTTTCTCAATGAATTACAACTTTTTTGACTATTTTAACTTATTTTTAACTTATTTTTTTGTTTTGTTTTTTTGTTCAATTGTATTTTCTGAATGTGTAGCAGGCCACAAATGGTCCCCTGGATCAATACTGTGAGATTTTAGCTGTACAATGACTTGTACATTAACTTTAAAACCTTCTATGGAAATATATCATTCTTATATAATCATCTACAGTTGGCAAGTAGCCAGTATATATGTTATGACTCCATGACTTGGCTACACTTTTTGTGTCTGCCAAAAGTGTTTTGTATGATCTTTTTAAAAGACATGCAGTTCTGGGCTGCTTAAATTTCCCGTCAAAGCCATTTACGACGCGTGGCATCTGAGCAAGCCACAAACAGTCGACGGACGGAGACTGATCGTTCCCAGAAGCGAGATAAGCTGTCGTCGGACCGCAACACTTGCAGATGCAAGAGAAACCTGCACGTCTTAATGATTGTTGGACACCAGAAGTGTAAAATACTCTCACACCAAATCATTTCATGTGCGATGACACAGAAAATGATACTAATAAATCAACATGTAGTAAATAACGGCGAGAATTAACTACTGTGGTGGCGCTCCATTCAGAACGAGACACCAACCACACCCCGAAAGCGTCCATTCATTCATAAAAAAAAAAATCCCAGTTAAGAATAATAAACGTTTCAAATTTTCGACCACCATTCAAAGCTAATTTTTACTCGCCACTAATTTGAGGGCGAAGGGGTTGGAAAGAGTGGGGGGGGGGGTTGCATCTGGAGGTAATTCACTGCATGGACCCGAGCCACCCCTCCCCGAAAGGACTTTTTTAGGACTTCCGCCGAAATGACACGCATAAAAATGTTTTCATTGTGCTGTCACCAGACACGAGGAGAGGATAGAAGCGGTGCAGACGAAGGGATGGCGATAAATAAGCCGGCACAGCTGCACCGGTTGCGGGAGAAAGGAGGGAGTTGGTGGGGGGGGGCTGGTGGATCAAGACGTGGAGTAAAAAAGAAAAGAGGTTAATTTTTGACACCGGAGTCGGGTGCCGTGGGAGTTTATGGGCACGCTCTCGAGTGACCGGCTACATCTGGCAACCCCGCCTAAGTGGGCTGTCTAATAAATGGCACACTTTGCCAATGACATGCTGGTTCAAAGTACAGACTGATGTATCCTTTACACTGGATGCAGTTGTTCTGGGGGCGGATGGAAGGATTAGAAAATGGGTCTGCTGTAGTAGAACATTAGCGACTACATGAAGTCCAACTTTATTCACCCTTTAAAACAGGAAAATGGTAAAATGGTGTCTTGTAGCTATTGCTGGAATAAATAAGCGCTGTGAAGAGTATATAATAAGATAATAATTTTAAGCATAACCGCTTTTGTAAATCCCACCCTCGGCTATCTCTGTGTGGAGTTAGATATAGTTAGCTACATTAGACTGTGGATGCAAGTGGCCCCGCCTCCACCCAGAGGCTCACTCTGTTCATGCTGTTGTTCTATGGAATAAATCCCAAAGATCATACATTAAAGAGGAAGATGACTTCAAATATTGCTCAAATTTTCTTCAAAATAAGTCAGACCTCTGTTGGATATTACATATTTAATATTACTATTACTCCCCGTGCATGCGGGTTTTCTCCGGGTACTCTGGTTTCCTCCCACATTCCAAAAACATGCTAGGTTAATTAGCGACTCCAAATTGTCCATAGGTATGAATTTGAGTGTGAATGGTTGTTTGTCTATATGTGGCCTGTGATTGGCTGGCTGGCTGGCCACCAGTCTAGGGTGCACCCGAAGACAGCTGGGATAGGCTCCAGCATACCCACGACCCTTGTGAGGATAAGCGGTAGAAAATGAATGAATGCTTTTGTCACTGCTCAAATATCTAACAAGTATACCAACATAAAGAACATTAAATTATATATTTTTTACAAATATAACATCATGCACTGTATAAAATTTGTGTGTGCATGCGTTGAAATGTCCCTACTATGCGCAGCCTTTTGCTCGCTGCACTCTCACACTTTGCCTCTCGTGCAAAAAAAAAAACAAAAAAAAAAAAACGGAAAAGACATATGAATACGTAGTTGGGATTGGGTGTTCGGGTTGATATGCCTTTGGTATTGAGTTAAGGTCTTCTGTTGGTATCGATCTTTGTTCATACTACTCTTTGTTGGATTTGGTAATGGTAATGGTAGTGGTTTAATTTCATTTGAACACATCAGATTACAATTGAATGCATCACATAATCAGTTCACAGTTCCACATGTTCAAAAGGAGTAGAAAGAAGCAAAGCTTATTAAATCCTACCCCTCCATCTGGTACTTTTACAATCAGTAACTGTTACATTTGTTCACTTCCTGCTTTCCTAATATAGTTTAAGTTTGTTTTTTTTTCTAATTGGTCTGGGTTTAGGCTGGAACAGTTTTTTCAGTTTTTTTTCAGTTTTTCAGCCACCTGCAACAGGTGCTTGAAAGCGATATCGGTCGACTAACGACTTGTAAGGAATGGAGTAAGGCACTTGACTGCCGACCTTAGCACGCCAACAGCAGCGCTAACAGGAGGCGGAAACCGGAGTACTCAGAGAAAACCTAAAACAGGGAGAACATGCAAACTCCACACAGAGATCAGAGATTCAAACCCAGGTTTTCCCGATCTCCTGATTTTTTTGGCCAACATGCTAACCACTTCCCCACCGTGCGGCCCGGCAAAAATGATCCAGTTCATTTTCATTTATTGCGGATGAATGAATCTATCATCTTAGTCACATTTTGACATCCTTATATATTGCAGTTATTTCAGTTTCTATGGTTATCATCACACATCAGCATCAGAAAAGAAGAACTTTTCCGACACTGGCTGTGCTGATGACGGTTTGAACTCTCGTCTCACTTTTGAGCCACAGTTTTCTCCCAACTCCAAATTGTTTGACTGTATCAAATTTGGCCTCCCCAACAATCACCAGCATGAACATTGGCACCAGGAGGACATAAGAGACGCCGGTCTCCCTCTCCACCCCGCTCCCCTTTACTTCTATCCTCTAAATGTATTTTCCAAATGAAAATAAACGCACTCCGACCGGTTTGAGGCAGTCATACTCCGGAATATGAGATCAAATAAAGGCTTCCACGGAGGCTGAAAAGGAGAAATGAAATGGCTTCTGAGTGGAGATGTAGCGAGTAATAAAATTACTCCTTTATATCTTCCTAAACAGCACGTTTCCCCCTGGAGTGGGCGACGGGAAGGTGGGGGTGGGCGGCGGGGCTTCACTTTGGTCAAAGACAAGTATGCGAGTGGCAATTTCTCCTTCAGGCTGAGATTCCCTGATACAATTCTGCGAGACTTGGCACACTGCAATTTTCCGGAGAAACTATTTCGGCAACAAGTTAAGCAAAAGTTTCAGGTACGCTCTGTGAAAGTGGAGCGGTGCAAATGATTCATAAGCCCATCGCTTTTCAATGAGGCTCGAATAGAGAAGAGTTGACCGCCACGTGCCACAAACATCTTTTGCCTTGAAAAACGGCACAGCTGGGGAAAATTGCTTTGCCGTCCCGCTACTATTCCGTGTGGCATTGGGTACAACAACTTCAATTCGGGTAGTTGATTTGTATTCCTAAATAGCCGCTCACAACAGCGCTCGCATGCTGGAAATTTGCAATGGGAGAGAATACATTATAATTTATTTTACAGTGGCTATTAAACCTTTTTGCCAACCACTTATCAGAGCTACTCACCGCCTTTAAAAGATGTCCATGTTCAGTGCGCCGAGTGGCAAAAAAGCAATCGCTGATGACTTTGAAAATAGGACTAAATGTACAATTTAGCGAAAGGCTGATGGCGGACAGTGGGGACGCAGGGAAGCAAAACACAGCGGCAAAGGCAGGCTGCAAATTGCTGGATTAATGTAAGAAAAAAAAATGACCACATCAGTCAAGAGCTTGTACAAAAGTATCTTTAGTGCATTTTAATTGGACTAAATTCCACGGCTAACATAACCGAGGTCTTCCATGGATCAAAACCTTTTATCAAGCCTGGCGCTGCTGTTTTATTGAAGTAACTGCAACGCACATTTCAGGGATATTGCTTTTTTATTTTTATTTTTTTTTTTTTTTAAAGGAAAAGTGTAACAATTTTGACCCAAACAGGCAAAATCTGGAAAATCAGGAAAAATCATTGTATGGTCATATGCAACAAAAAAAACCTTAAACTGTATTATGGAAAGCAGGAAGTGAACAAATGTAACAGTTACTAATAAAAGTACCAGATGGAGGGATAGGATATAATAAGCTTTGCTTCTTCCTACTCCTTTTGGACATGTGGAACTGTGAACTGATTATGTGATGCATTCAATTGTAATCGGATGCATGTTCAAATGAAATTAAACCATTACCATTACCAAATCCAACAAAGTTTAGTATGAACAAAGATCTGTACCAACAGAAGAAGATTTTAACTCAATACCAAAGACATATTCATTTGTTTTTATCAACCCAAACATCCGATCACAACTACTACGTACGTACTTTTCAGTTTTTTTTTTTGCACGAGAGGCAAAAAGAGGTGATGACACGACTCTCCACTAATGCATGTTACTTTCACAGCAATTTTAAGCCCCAAACGTCCACAAGGTGGCAGAAGAGCGTTGGATAAGAGCTCGGCATGTGTGTATGAGCATGGAGGAGTGCGGCATGCAAAATATATATATATATATACTATATAGCTAAATATATATAAAAATATATATTTTTTATGTTGGTATACTTGTTAGATATTTGAGCAGTTACAAAAGCATTCATTCATTTTCTACCGCTTATCCTCACGAGGGTCGCAGGGGGTGCTGGAGCCTATTCCAGCTGTCTTTGGGCGAGAGGCCGGGTACACCCTGGACTGGTGGCCAGCCAATCACAGGGCACATATAGACAAACAACCATTCACACTCACATTCATACCTATGGACAATTTCCATAATATTTTCCCTTTTTTTTTTTCTTTTTAAAGACGAGAACTTTCATGAGCGTCTACTTTCAGTCTCTCCCCCCCTTTGGCTGAAGCAGGAAGCAACACTTCAAGAAGAAGTCGCAAGCCATGGCGGCATCATTAACTTTCCCCGCGCTGGCTTTTGCCCCCCCCGTCAAAGCAGGTTGCCATGTATACAGGAAGACAGACGGCATAGGCGATGTTTCTGACAGCTTAAAAGTAGCCATCAGCTGCCTTACTGCACAAACACGACGCTGGCCTTCAAATACATAGCTCAACTATTAGGTAATCTCCTCCTTTTGTTCACTTTCTCTCGGCCTCGGTGGCTCGCTTCTCGCCGCTTCACCTTCTGCTTTGGGGCTGACAACGCTATACTTAATGCTGGAATGTGCTGTGATAAATGACCAGGAATGTTGATGTTTTTTTGTTTATTGAATGATGATGACAGTAGCAGGGTGCTTTTAAAGAGCGGGGCAACACAAGGGCTCTTTGTTTTGGGACAGCAGGGAGTGGGGAGGGGTTGTGGGGGGGGGCAAATCTGAGGTTTCCTTTTGGATATTCAATATCCTGCAAAGTCCCAAACAGTTACAGTAGTCTAGTGTCTGGCTTTCATATGAGGGAGGGTGCAGCTCTTGAATTGTTGCATGTAGTCAATTGTAGCTTGCGTGAGGCGCTCCCAACAAAAAAGCTGGGGAATCAATCAATCTGAGCAGACAAATACCACCAGTGCCAGATGTGTCGGCTTGGAGAAAAAAAAAAAAAAGCAGCTTTTGAGCGTGGAAGTATGTTGAAAATAAACACTTAACTTTGTTATTGACAGTGGCCTCTCTGTGCTGCAGCTTGTCAAATAAATAACACAAAGAAAATGAAAGACAAATGTTTCATTAGCAGGTGATTTCTTTTGTTGCTGTCAGGACCTACTGCAAAGATGCTGGCCAAAGATCCTCAAAATGACAGAATAGTTCTGCTGTTTTCACTGACATATTGCAATAGTCCATGCGATTAGAGAATTTTTAAAGACGGCAAATCGATCAGATTCTTGAAATGACAGGATTGCTGTGCTGTTTTTGAGGACTTACTACAAAAAGCGAGTCAAACATGTGCTATGTGACTGAAGAGTTCTGCTGTTTTTTGCAGATATATGTACTCCAAAAAACGCAAGTCAAAAGATTACCTATGTGAGAGGACCACTCAGAAGCCAGTCAAGCCTCCTCTACTTGACAGGACTGTTGTGCCGTTTTTGAGAACTGCAAAACTCAGACTCAGAACCTATACATGGCAGATTCACTCTGCTGTTTTTGCAAAAGTACTTGAAAGAAGTGAATCAAATATCTTCTCTACATCAGTAATAGTCTTCAGATTGCTTTTTTTGGAGTATACTGTGAGAAACACTACAAAATAACTGAGTCACAGATTTGTATATAATGCGATCATCCTGCTGTTTTTTGGAACCTACTGCAAAAAATATAATGAATGATCAGGGTTTTTTTAGAACCTACTGTAATAATGCTAGTCAAAAATCCCCTATATTTCAGGACCACTACACTGTTTTTGAGAATCTGCTGCAAAAATTTAGTCAAAGATCCTCAAAATCACAGGAACACTCTGCTGTTCTTGAGAACCTACTGCAAAAAGTTAGTCTTTCTTTCTGCAAGAAACACGACTGAAAGACCATGGAAGGACAATGATGCCGTTTTTAAAACCCTACCACAAATATCTGCTAACAGATCCTCCAAATGACAAGACCACCCTGCTGTTTTGGAGAACCTACTGCAAAAAAAGTTAGTCTTTAGCCTTTATTGAATGGAAATACTCTCCTGTTTTTGAGAAGATATGGCAAGAAACACTACTCAAAGACCCTGTGTATATTATAACTATGCTGTTTTTGACGACCTCCTCCAAAGAAGCTAGTCAAAGATCCTCTACTTGACAGGACTACTCTACTGATCCAAAGATCCTTTTATGACAGCGCCTGTGAGCTGTTTTTGAGAACCTACTACAAGAAACACAACTGAAAGACAATGGAAGGACCACAATGCCATTTTTAAAACCCTACCACAAATATCTGCTCACAGATCCTCTAAATGACAAGACCACCCTGCTGTTTTTGAGAACCGACTGCAAAAAAGTCTTTAGCCTTTATTTGATGGAAATATTCTACTGTTTTTGAGAAGATACGGCAAGAAACACTATTCAAAGACCCTGTGTATATTAAAACTATGCTGTTTTTGACAACCTCCTCCAAAGAATCTAGTCAAAGATCCTCTACTTGACAGGACGACTCTACTGATCCAAAGATCCTTTTATGACAGGGCCTGTGAGCTCTTTTTTAGAACCTACTGCAAGAAACACGACTCAAAGACCCTCTATATGGAAGGACCATGATGCCGTTTTTAAAACCCTACCACAAATATCTGCTCAGAGATCCTCAAAATGACAGGACCACGCTGCTGTTTTTGAGAACCGACTGCAAAAAAGTCTTTAGCTTTTTTATATGATGGAAATATTCTACTGTTTTTGAGAAGATACGGCAAGAAACACTATTCAAAGTACCTGTGTATATTAAAACTGTGCTGTTTTTGACAACCTCCTCCAAAGAATCTAGTCAAAGATCCTCTACTTGACAGGACTGATCCAAAGATCCTTTTATGACAGGGCCTGTGAGCTGTTTTTGAGAATCTACTGCAAGAAACACGACTCAAAGACCCTCTATATGGAAGGACCACAATGCCGTTTTTAAAACCAATAATATCTGCTCACAGGTTCTCTATTTAACAGGACCACTCTACTGTTTTTGAGAACCTACTGCATGACTCTACTCAAAGATGGCGTCTCTTTGTGGCATGACCCCTGAGCTGTTTTTGAGACCTGACTGCAAAAAAAACTACTCAAAGATCCTATATATGACATGACCAGCAGTGTGCTGTTTTTGAGAACATAGTGCAACAAAAAAAAGCCGGTCAAAGGTCTGCACTGTAATTATAAACGCAAGGCTCGCTAAAGGGAGCTGAACTTTTCACACCTTCCAAAGCCACAAAATTGGATGATTTTGTGGTTGTGCAGCTGCTGCGCCACGCTAATGCAAGGCGGTGTCATATGAAAAATATTCCTAACCCCCCCCACCACCACCAAACCACAGGGCTGGTCATTAATGAAACACAGGCGGCGCAGTGAGGTCATACAGAGTCTAGATTTCAGCAGCCACACTTAAAAAACGCTCATAGAGAGAATGGAGGAACATGAACACAAATCAGATTCCAGCTCCAAGGACAGGGGGGAAAAATAAATAAATAGAGAAAGGCACCGGGCCCCCCCCACCCCCTTTTTCACATTTCCCCCCCCCGTGCTCTGCAAACAACCGTCAACTGCAGCTCAGAAACAGCTCACAATGAGAGCAGACTAAACAATCCGGCGCGGGCCAAGGAAAATGCTAAGCAACTCCGCACACAGGATGTCTCACCCTAATTGCCAAACTATCCAATCGCACAGTGGAATCTATCCATTTGGCAACATCTTCAAACTTTCACCTTTTAAAACTGTCAAAAGAAAAGAAAAGAAAAAAAATGAATAGATTTTTTTTTTCTTTGGCAGGAGTTTACGGCACTTACGGTAAAATGTGCATCACTGGTGGACACTTAGGAGGGACACTATGCAGCATTTTCCTTCAAACAGCTGAAATAGCAGCACATCCGTGAAACACAACACAACTACTGAGGGATGAAAGCAGGCAGAGGAGGGGACGAAAGAAGAGAACACACACAAGGTAGCAGCAGATGGTAAAATTAACATTTCAACAGTTCCTTCCTTTCATGTACATCTCGGCAGAACTCTCGATACGTTGGTGGACAAGGCATCTGGAGAAAAAAAAATGATTTGTTTATTGCCCCTCACGGTGCACCTTGGTGAAAAATTAAATAGGCTGTTTGGCAGCTGCTGCCGTTTTTAAGGATATACTGGGGGGAAAAAAACGCTGGTCAAAAGACAGGAGCGTCATGCTGTTTTTAATGTCCTCTTGAAAAAATTTGAGTTTGAAGACAGCTGTTTTTAAGGATCTACGAAAAAACTGTTGTGAAAAGACACGAGTGGGCTGCTGTTTTCAAGGACCCACTGCAAAAACACTAAAAGACAAACGTGTACTGCTGGTTTTAAGAACTTACTGAAAAAAAAACACTAGTTAGAATACAGGAGCGTCTTGCTGTTTTTAATGACCTACGAAAAAAATGCTGGTTAAAAAGGCAGTTGCTGTTTTTAACGATCGACTAAAAGCACTTGTACAAACACCAAGGAGTGTGCTGCAGTTTTTGAGGACCTACTGGAACACTAGTTAAAACGCAAAGGAGTGTGCTGCTGTTTTTGAGAACCTACTGGAACAACACTAGTAAAAACAAAAAGGATTGTGCTACTGTTTTTGAGGACCTACTGGAACAACACTAGTTAAAACACCAAGGAGTGTGCTGCTGTTTTTGAGGACCTAGTGGAGCAACACTAGTTAAAACACAAAGGAGTGTGCTGCTGTTTTTGAGGACCTATTGTAACAATACTAGGAGAAGCACCAAGGAGTGTGCTGCTGTTTTTGAGAACCTACTGGAACAACACTAGTAAAAACAAAAAGGATTGTGCTACTGTTTTTGAGGACCTAGTGGAGCAACACTAGTTAAAACACAAAGGAGTGTGCTGCTGTTTTTGAGGACCTATTGTAACAACACTAGTAGAAACACCAAGGAGTGTGCTGCTGTTTTTGAGGACCTACTGTAACAACACTAGTTAAAACACCAAGGAGTGTGTTGCTGTTTTTGAAGACCTACTGTAACAACACTAGTAGAAACACCAAGGAGTGTGCTGCTGTTTTTGAGGACCTACTGTAACAACACTAGTAGAAACACCAAGGAGTGTGCTGCTGTTTTTGAAAACATCCTGGAACAACACTAGTTAAAACACCAAGGAGTGTGCTGCTGTTTTTGAGGACCTACTGTAACAACACCAGTAAAAACACAAAGGATTGTGCTGCTGTTTTTGAGGACCTATATTGGTCGATATAGCCCAATATTCTGTGTGCCTTGAAAAATCAGTCAAAATCATCAAAAATGGCCGGTATCGAGAGGAACGGCTTAGTTAAAAAAAGACTGCAAAAGCACTCATCAAAAATATTTTCTGTTTTTAAGGTCCTACTGCAAAAACACCAGTCAAAGATCCTCTATTTGACAGGGACACTTGTTTTCAAAGAGCCAATGCAAAAAACTAGAGTGAAAAATCACTTTCATGACAGGAACACTACTGCAAAAACACAAGTCAAAGATCTGTTTCATGACAGAAGCACTCTGTTTTTAAGAATATGCCGCAAAAGCGTTCCTATGTTTTTAACTGCACCCTGTATGTGGCCCGCGGGCCGCCAGTTGGCCATCCCTGATCTAAACAATAAAGACCCGTCCAATGGAGCGCCTGTGTGCGTCCCCTCCATTAATGTGGACACAGTCCTGGCTAAATTACACGTGTTCCACCTCTGTGACATTTTAAATGCAATTAAAAGGTGGTTATGGAAGCGTCCGCGTACGCACGGACTTCTGATGAAGGCAAATCAGCGACGTGATTAACATGCAAACGAGCTTCACGCCGGCACGCGAGATTGGGGTTTGAAAACCTCAATTACTTTTGTGTGATTATCTATTTACCAGTACACAGATTTCCATTTCTCATCTCCAGACGAGGGGGGAGGAGGAGGGGTGGGGTGGTTCTCCACGCCACAGCCTCAATTACGAGCGTCACACCTTTATTTATGATGCGCTTAATGCTGTAATACAAGTGCGATGTGGCCATTTTTCACTGTGATGTACTGCCATCTTTACAGGACGCTTTCCCTTTGTGCTTTGTGAGGACTTAATAATGCATCCATCCAGGCCTCATTTACACTTGCAGCCCTTTGCAAATTCATTGTCTTCATTTAACATACTTTCAAGAAGGTGTACATCATTTTTCAGTTTTCTACTGCTGATGTTAATTTTCTACATCACACCTAAATGTACAGGATGTCCGTAGAGTCTTGTTACAATATAGCATATGTAATACAAAAGCAAATATGTGGAAAATATGGCAAAATGAGACGCCGATATTGATTTTTTTTTTTTGGGGGGGGGGGTCATTGAACACACCTCTATGCGCACCATTACCTGCAGGAAGCAAATCATAATGGTACCCGATTTCTTGTTATATTCCCTTCATCAATGCAACGCACTGTAACATTTTTATGCATAAAATAAAGAATACAAAAAAATTTCAAAAACAACAAAAAAATATGTGAACTTCCAGCATTTTTTTAAAACATTAAACATTATTTTTAAAAATAATTGAATGCATGCTTTTACTGGTAGGTTTACTGGTGCACTGTGTGTGTGTGTGTGTAGGCCATACATAAAACATGCCCTGTTGCTCCAGTCAAGCAAAAAGGAAAACAGTGCCATCAAGTGAAAATTCAGAGGATTCCTCATGAATGCAGTGGGAAGCGGAGGTTCTCCTTGATTTAATTTAAAGCTAAATTTATGAAGTAATGTATGAATCAGAAAAGGGCCTGGTAAAGGAATCCAAACAATACAAATATATAAATACAAATAAACATGTTTAGACTTCAACATGTGTGAAAAGGAGTAGGAAGAAGTAGAGCTCATCTTGGACCTTAGATAATAATCATAATGTGACGCCAAGACTGGGAGGTTGAAAATGTAAAAAAAAAAAAGGAGTGGCTACCATGTTGAGCGGGTGGCGGTGATGGCTAGAATCCTAAGTGAGACAGAATAAAAGACAGGAGCGAGTGGAGAGAGAGAGAGAGAGAGAGAGAGAGCTCAGATAATGGCAGATAATGGACAATTAACTCCGGCTAGTATAGCGCCGGCTGCAGTGAATAGCGAGCTTGGTGGTGCAGCAAGTCCCCAATCGCCACTCAACCATATTCACATTGGGAATACAGGCGATATCAAGCTGCAGGCTCGCGGGGGCCTCCGAGGGTGTACACGCTGCATTAGCAATCTCCACAATGCCTTCAAACAATGCACCAACAAAGTGTCCCGAAGTGCAAACGCTAGCACTCTGCCGCCGGGAAGTGTGTGGTGTCCTAACCTTGCCTATTGTTTCATGTCCTTTCACCATGCACATAAGCACATACATAAGCCCAAGAGCTATAAACCCATTCAAAAGTAGCATATATCCACATAAATTAAACATATAGCAAGGCTAATTGCATAAGTTAATGAGCCAAGTGTTGACTGGCGATCTGCTGTTTTTAAGAATCTACTGCTAAAACTCTTGTCAAAGGCTATTTTTAAGGACCGACAGAAAAAAAATAGTCAAAGATCCTCTATATGACAGGGATAATGGTGTTAATATAAGGAGCTACTGCACATTCACATTCACACCTATGCATTTGGAGAATCGAACACAGGTCTTCCTGGTCTACCACTCAAACACTGTGCGACCCTTGCTGAGAACATGCCTATAAAAAATATTTTCATGATAGGAACACTACTGTTTTTAACAGGGTAGTGCAAAAAACAACAGTCAAAGATCATTTTTATGAGAGGAGCACTCTGCTGCTTCTGTGGACTTACTTTCAAAACAATCAAAAAGAGCTAAAGACTCAAAGATCCTATAATGTTGTTTATCAGGAGCAGAAAAACACAAGTCAGAGATCCTTTTTATGACAGGAGCATTCAGATATTTTCAGACCTTTTGCAAAAACACTTGTCAAAGATCATTTATACGGTGTGCTCTGCTGTTTTTGCATACCAACTACAAAAAACAGAGTCTTATTTATGACAGAAACACTTTGTTGTTTATAAAAGGACCTAAAGCAAAAACACTAGTCAAAGATCATGTGTATGACAGGAGCACTGTGCTGTTTTTAATGACCTACTGTGTGTCAAAGATCCTGTATATCAGGGGTCTCAAACACGCCCGCAGGACACTAGTTTGAGGCCCCCGCCTTGATATGAAAGTTTAATGTTAGTGCGGCCCGCGCAAGTTTGATATGGATGCTGTATGGTATCATGTACCCAGAAAAAAATATTACGTTTGATTAATGTTCATGTTAAAGGTTAAATAACTCTTAATAGTTATCCTCCCTATCCGTGTGGAAGTGGTAAGTTTTTGGCTATTTAAGTTTAAAAGGAAATAACTTGAAAGCTACCGTTTAGGTCGCTCTCTAGTTTGCGAGTTAGCATGTGTCTCAAGACCCTGCAGTTGCGCAATATGTTGTAAATTAAAAAAAAAGTATAAATGTGACTATAGTCGTGTTTTGTCATGTCTACAGGGCTCTAATAATGCTTTGTTAATTTTAATCTGAAAAAAATAATTTGTCTACCCACCAACTATATGTGGTTTCTTAAGTTTTTATTATTTGCCGTTTTATTATTATTATTATATTTATTTATTACTGATTGATTGATTTTCTTTATTCTTGATTTGTTTATTTATTTTTCATCTTATTTTGTGCAGAAAAATAAAAATTAAGATATTTGAGAACAGTGGAATGTTTTATCAGAGCTTTTCTTGTAGAAAATCGGAACCAAAGCACTGAAAAAGTTTGTATTTTTTTCTGTTTTTAATAAATACGTTTTTTCGTTTTTTTTTTTGAAAACCTGATGCGGCCCAGCCTTGCCCAGACCCTAGCTCCAGTGGCCCCCAGGTAAATTGAGTTTGAGACCTCTGCTCTATATGTTGTAAAAAAAAAAAAAAAACAACAACAACAACAAAAAAACACTCATCATGAATAATTTTTATAACAAGAGTTCTCGGCTGTTTTTGGGAATCTCCTGCAATGAATTCGTCTCATCATCCACGGAAAGGAATGAAGTGTAGTGACTGGCCACCCAGCCCCACCACCACACCGCCACAACCTTCAAGCTTCATCTAAATCTATTGATCTGTGAAAATGCAGAGGGCCCCCGGGAGGGGGGGGCGATTCACTTAATATCATACGTCTAATGATGAGATGAATAACGATGACGCCGCTTGGTAATTAAACGTCTTACAAAGCATTTAACTGACTGCGCATCGGGGTGGGTTCACTGGGGGTCGCCGCAATTGTTTTTCATTTCAAAAACAGGAGACGTGTGTGGGAGGTAGGTGTGGTGGTGGTGGGGGGGGGGGTGGATGGTGGAAAACACGCTAATGATTGTTAGCAGCCATGGCACTAATCCCGAATGCTGTCAAGACTTTTGAAGGGAAAACAATTTGGAAGGGGGGGGGTGAAAAGGAGGAAAGGCAAACATGTTAGCTTGACTTCCTGCAAATCTCTTTAGCACACATGTTTACATTATGAGAATGTATAAGCTGTTACTGTAAATAGGTGACAAGCGTGATCAGGTAAAGATGTTTAACATACACTTACCATCAACCTCCGCTAATCCCTACTTAGCGTCAGTAATGCTAAAGTGAGCATGCCCCTCACATTTAAGCATTTTTCTTTGATATCTTCTCAATACTATGGAAATGAATATACTTTGTGTACAGTGCGCAACCTGTGCCTACATTAATGCTGAACACTGAGATTTATGGAATGTGCTCGAACGCCTCATGTGAGCAGCCAACGCCGGCACTACAGTGCCGATATCTCCTGGCGGTTTTGTCTTCTGTTTGGTAAGATTTGGAGTACCATATTTTCCGGACTATATGTCGCACTTTTTTTCATAGGTTGGCTGTTCCTGCGACTTATACTCCAGAGCGACTTATAAATGAAAAAAGTGTTTATGTTAAATGTGATTTTTACTTAATATTTTGACGTCATTTATTTTATTTTTTATTTTTTTGACTTTATTTAATTTTTAGTAATAAGTGGGACTTATGTATGTTTTTTTCTTCATATTTTGCCATTATTCTCATAAAATTACAGCTGTTTTTTCCTTTTCTGCTGTTGTTTTTTCCCCCCAACTATCTCACCTTTCCTCTTGTAAAATTGTATTGTCGTGATTATGACTTTATTCCCAGAATATTTTGACTTCATTTTTGTAACACTGTAACTTTTTTTCTTTTAATTATTCATTTATTTTTTATATTCCTGTAATAATTCCTGTCATAATATTATCGGTTTATTCTGGTAAATTTGTCACTTTCTGGTTTGAATACAACTTTTTTCTCTTCATATTTTGCCATTATTCTCATAAAATTACAGCTGTTTTTTTCTTTTCTTTTTTTCTTTTTGCTGTTTTTTTCCCCCAACTATCTCAACTTTCCTCTTAAAATTTTATTTATTTACTTTATTTTCGTAACACTGTAACTTTTTTTAAATTATTAAATTTTTTTATTTATTTTGATATTCCAACTGTAAACAACTAAAATGACATTAATCCTCGGAATATTTTGATGCAATGCTCAAAGATTACAATTTTCACTTACTATTTTGACTTTATTTCATTTTTTTTTACTATAGTAATAAATTACCCACAAAAAATGCAAGTTATACTCCACTGGGATTTATGTATTTTTTTCTTCATATTTTGCCATTCTCATAAAACGACAGCTGTTTTTTTCCATTTCTGCTGTTGTTTTTATTTTCGTAACATTGTAACTTTTTTAAAATTATTTATGTTTTTTTTACATTCCTGTAATAATAATATAACTGTAAACTACTAAAATGACATTAATCCTCAGAATATTTGGACGCAATGCTCAATATTACTTAATATTAATACTCAATATTTTGACTTTATTTCTTTTTTTTTTTTACTATAGTAATAAATTACCCACAAAAAATGCGACTTATACTCCAGTGCGATTTATGTATGTTTTTTTTCTACCTAATTATACATTTTGGCCTTGTGCGACTTATACTCCGGAGCGACTTATAGTCCAGAAAATACAGTAGTCTGTGTAAAGCTTGTATAGCAGTAGGTATTTACTCTACTCACGCACTATGAAACATCACGTTTGCTTGGTGAAATGCAAGGGTTAGGCCCCTACTTTGAAAGCCGGTAAAGTGCAAGACAGGTAAGTAAAAAAAAAGTCTATTCCGTCACAGGATTATAGCCAGCAGTGTCCATTGGAGGTGAACAATAGCCAAAGGGACGTATCACAAAGGTCCAATGTCTGCGACGATGAATATGTGGGAGATTATAACCCATGTCATCATTTCCATAATGTAAAACAGTCTCTTCTTCTCCTTCACCCGCTGACTATTCACTAAATAAATGGGGGAAAAACTATCATGGGCACAGAAATATTGAACAAAAGAGAGTTTTTTTTTTTGAATGACCCTTTCACAATAAAAGACGCTGTCCAAACACATTCGGAAGCAGCCGAGTGGGAAGGAGTATTTATCAACGTGGCACAAAGCAAACGTATTACCATGTCACCTGTACCACTTTCGACCAAAAAGAGAAAATGGAGGCTTTACATAAATGTGAATGCAAAAGGATCATTCCGAGGGCGCTGGTTTCGAACGTACAAAGCCGCTGAACTGAAGCGATGCTGACTCGCAGCTGAAGACGACTTTCCAGACAGAAGGGTTTTAAAGAAGGCTGAAAACGGCAAATAAATGACATCCTCCACTGTAAGCCACGGCAAGGACTTGAACGCAAGTGTTACCTTTCAAGAGGGATCCTCAAAAAAAAGAGACATTTAAGTTGTGAAATTCCAAAGGTACAGAAAACATCCTGGGATTGGTCTCTGGGCCGCTAGTCACACATCATTGACACATCATTCATTTAATGCATGAACGCCAAAGCTCTAGCAGGGATTCCTCCGATGGGAGCGGATTTCTCTACGACAGGGCTGTCCAAACTTTTTACAGTCAGGGCCAAATTATGGAAAATGAAAGGATGCACGGGCCACTTTCACATATACATACATATTTTCCAGGTAAATTATGGTTAGTATTACTATGGCATAATTTTTGCTGTTGTTTTTGTTTTCCAAATATTTAAACTTTACTCTTAAATAAATGGTAAATTTTCATCTAGTAATATGATGACTTTATCTCTATAATATTATAACTTTTTTCCCCAAAACATAGTTGAATTACAGCTTAATTTTGTTGTTTCTTGTAACATCTTTCATAATATTTTCTAAAAAAAATACACATTAAAAAAAAAAAATCTTTAACATTTCAACTCTATGCTAATTAAATGATATTATTTTCCCTCATAATATTATCGGTTTATTCTGGTAAATTTGTCACTTTCTTTCTGGTTAGAATACAACTTTTTTCTCTTCATATTTTGCCATTATTCTCATAAAATTACAGCTGTTTTTTTTTCATTTCTGCTGTTGTTTTTTTCCCAACTATCTCAACTTTCCTCTTGTAAAATTTTATTCTCGTAATTATGTCTTTATTCCCAGAATATTTTGACTTTATTTTCGTAACACTGTAATTTTTTTTATTCTTTTCATTAATTAATTAATTAATTTTAATATTCCAACTGTAAACTGTCTAAAAATTTGTTAACATTATTTATTATTTATTATTTATATACCAACTGTAAATGACTAAAGTGACATTAATCCTCAGAATATTTTGACTCAATACTCATAAGATTACAATTTTCACCCAATATTTTGACTTTATTTCGTCTTTTTTTTAATATAGTTTTAGAATGTTCCACAGGCCAATAAAAATCCAGCCACTTACAGGCCACACTTTGATCTCCCTGATCTCCCATATAACGCTTCTCTTCACGCTCGCAACTTGCAGACACAAGTGTGCTCTGCCAGGTGAGGGAGACGAGATGAACATGGACACTGACTAAATAAAATAAAAGCAGACAGATGGGAGAGAAGACTCCAAAATAATGCAAAAATGCTGCGTCACCACAGCTTGAGGGACAGAGGAACCAGATGGCGTATTTTTTCCTTTTCTTTTTATATTCAATACAGAGCGGATTCAAGTGCAATTGCCCAGCGGGTATGGCCAAAATCTGCCTAGGAACAAGTGACCAGGTAACAATTCCACTGCAAGTGTGTGTTGATCCCAATTTAAGACCAGACTAAGAACTTTTTCCAGCGTCACTGGTGTGTGTGAGTGACAGCAAAAACAGTGACCTGCTTGGGGAGAAGTCGCCACCTGTTGGATCCCATGTATACATTCCGCCACTATTATCAGAGCCCTCCAGACATGAAATAACACCCCTATAGTCACATTTACACTTGTATTACCTAATATAGTAGTACATAATAAGAGTACATAAGCTACTTAAGACGTAAAGAAGACTCATATTCATATACGTAAATGTGCGAGGCGGACATCACAGTTTTGTGATATAATGTGATAGAATGAAACCTCAAAATTGGAGGCCTTATATTGAACAAAAATGACTATATGACTATTGTGGGCGGCACGGCGGTCTAGTGGTTAGCGCGCAGACCTCACAGCTAGGAGACCTGGGTTCAATTCCACCCTCGGCCATCTCTGTGTGAAGTTTGCATGTTTTCCCCGTGCATGCGTGGGTTTTCTCCGGGTACTCCGGTTTCCTCCCACATTCCAAAAACATGCTAGGTTAATTGGCTACTCCAGATTGTCCATAGGTATGAATGTGAGTGTGAATGGTTGTTTGTCTATATGTGCCCTGTGATTGGCTGGCAACTAGTCCAGGGTGTACCCCGCCTCTCGCCCGAAGACAGCTGGGATAGGCTCCAGCACCCCCCGCGTGAGGAAAAGCGGTAGAAAATGAATGAATGAATGAATGACTATTGTGTGCCGGTGACTCAGTCATGGACAGTAATGCTTTCAAATTTTGGACACTATAGACAGATTCCAGTCAGGGAATCCTTTAATCACCTTAATGATACAAACAACAAACAACTCCGTATCTGTCTCCTTTCAAGCACGCTGCACCGATGAGGCGTTCAAGCGCACTACCAATTCCAATACTAGAGTTTTCCAGGGGATCGGTGTACCATGTCAAACTGTGAAAGTACATTTCTAGGAAAGAAATAACCAAAGTAAAGTGAAAGGGGGGTTTGATGGTGTCCTCCCTAGGCAGTGCAGAGTGGGTCTTGTCCAATAAACACAGGTGAGCGGCTCGACAGCGCAGAGAGGTGACTGACAAGCGAGCGCTTTCACTGACCTCCACGCTTTGTGCAACATGACAAGAGAGGCCCCCGACTCGACTGACAAAGACGGAGCACGGTAAGAGTTGGGCCGTTCACGCATCGCGGCCGTAAAAGTTGCCTTCACAGGTGAGCAGCGGGAGGGAACACCCATTGTGCATGGCTTGCATCGGGGGGAAAGTTGCACGAGGGGGGCTGGAATATATGCAGCGTGCCGACTGAATCTTTTCCACATGACGGGCCTTGGGCTGTTTTTGTCAACTGCACTCTTGAGCGGCAAGGAGTCAGGTAGTGTGACCACATGATTGCCCATGAGGCACTACAGTGGGAGATGGAGAAATGGGGAGAGGGAGGTGGGGGAAGGAGAGGAAGCATGATGAGGTGTAATCACAAACCCCATTCAGAGTGCAGTGGAGTTTGTCAACATACACACTTTCACATTCCACTGTCTGTCAGCTCCATGACCCAAAGCAAGCGGGCTGGCTCTGTGTGTGTGTGTGTGGGGGGGGGGGGTTCTTTACTGCTACCAAGCAGGTAGTTGTTGCACAGTCTGGGCTTGTGCTTAGCCCTTTTCAAGCAGCGATCAAATGACGAACAAAGAGCTTGGATTGTTGCCTCTGGAGTGCAAACCTTTTTCCAGTGGCACAACGGCAGAGGAATGTATTTACTGTTGCGAAAGGAATTTTACCAATGATACAAATATGCAACATTTATGCAGTTTTAAAAGGCCCGGATACACCCCGAGAGTAGAGGTGTCCAACTTTTACCAGCTAAGGCCGAATAGGCCACAACAGTACGCCTGACAAACAAGTCTAGCGTCCAAAGCATCCGTGCATTGGTGACTTCGTCTTTGTGAGTGAAGAATGGACAGTGGATGGACACTATAGACAGATTCCTCCAGGGCTGTCGGCCAAATCATGAAAAATGAAAGGATGCACGGGCCACTTTCACATATACATACATATTTTCCAGGTAAATTATTGTTAGTATTATTATGGTATATTTTGCTCCCTTCCCCATTTTTGCTGTTGTTTTTGTTTTCTTAATATTTAAACTTTACGCTTACATAAATTGTAAACTTTCCTTGAGCAATATATTATAACCTATAATATTCCTATAATATTCCTATAATATTATAATTTTTCCCACCCAACACAGTTGAATTACAGTTTAATTTTGTTGTTTCTTGTAACATCTTTCATAATATTTTCGAAAAAAATACACATTTTTAAAAATATATTTTTTCTTTAATATTTTATATATTTTTATATTTTACCTTCCTCTACGACAGGGCTGTCCAAACTTTTTACAGTAAAGGCCAAATCATGAAAAATGAAAGGACACACAGGCCACTTTCAAATATACATACATATTTTCCAGGTAAATTATTGTTAGTATTATTATGGCCTATTTATATATATACATATATTATACATATATTTTTGCTGTTGTTTTTGTTTTCCTAATATTTCAACATGAATCTTAAATAAATTGTAAATTTTCCTCGAGTAATATGATGACTTTATTCATCATTTATATGATGACTTCAGCTTAATTTTGTTGTTTCTTGTAACATCTTTCATAATGTTTTCTAAAAAAATACACATTTAAAAATACTTTTTTCTTTAATATTTTCACTTAATATTTTATATATTTTTATATTTTATTTTAATATTTCAAAATGATTAAATTATATTATTTTCCCTCATAATATAATCGGTTTATTCTGGTAAATTTGTCACTTTCTGGTTAGAATACAACTTTTTTTCTCTTCATATTTTGCCATTATTCTCATAAAATTATAGCTGTTTTTTTTTCCATTTCTGCTGTTGTTTTTTTCCCACAACAATCTCAACTTTCCTCTTGTACAATTTTATTCTCGTAATTATGACTTTATTCCCAGAATATTTTGACTTTATTTTCATAACACTGTAACTTTTTTTTTCAATTATTTTAATTAATGAATTAATTAATTTATTTTAATATTCCAACTGTAAACTACTAAAATGACATTAATCCTCAGAATATTTTGACGCAATGCTCAAAGACTCGGATACATCCTGAGACTAGAGGTGTCCAACTTTTACCAACTAAGGCTGCACAGGCCGCAACAGTGCGCCTGACAAGTCTAGCGTCCAAAGCATCCGTGCATTGGTGACTTCGTCTCTGTGACGAATGGACAGTGGTTCTTTTAGAGTCGAGACACTACTATAGACAGATTCCGTCCAGGGAATCCTTTGATTGTCTTTATTAATGTGTGTGTGGGTGGTTTGTTTATTCATAAAAGTGTGCACAGTAAAATAAACAACACAAATCTGACTCCTTCCTTTCTTTTTTCAATGATAAATGCTACTGCTAGATTGTCATATCCTGGAAGCTGTTTCCAAAAAATACAGTTTCAGGGCCCTCAGAAGACAGTTTCTATGTGGATAGCCCCTAAAAGCACTTTTCAACTGTCTAAATTCCTGCACCAAGGCTAGATTTTGGACAACAGAGTTCAAATCCACTCCTGTAGGACATCCAAGACGTGAAAAAAAAAAACAGTATATAATATGGGAGCTTTAAACGTGGCTGCAACTGAAGGACAGAATCTGAAATAAATTAAATTCATCAGCAAGTGTACATTTAGTTTAGGTCACGGTGACGTCCCACTGGACTGTGAAGGGCTTCCATAAAAGTTGAAAAATGAGGCAGCATGACAGTTTAGTGATAACACAGCAGTTCAATCTGTCAAGACAATCAGCATTTAGAAGAATGTGCGACTGTGTGCGACCGATTCATTGGACACGATCGGCGGGTGGGGCGAGCGGGCGAGCGCGGCCACTCGTAATTTTTCCCACCTGAAATGAGTGAGTTCAAACCAATGTCAGGCCGCTCTGATGTCACGCCTGTCTCAGGTTGGGTTTCACAATAATCTTGAGCTTCCGCGCCTGAGATTTCTCCCAAATTAAGTTGCAGGGGAAAGAATAACAAGCGGGGGGAGAAACTCTGCGCTCGTTTGTTGAAATTGTGCACTTCCATGTCAAGCCTGTGCAGGACAAATAGCATGGAAAAAATAAAAAAACGGATACGTTCAAATGGACTTCTTGGAGGTGTGTGATGGGTTACATATGGGTCTTCAGCTCGGGACAAAACATCTCCGCTCCATCAACTTTTGCTCCAATTTGCTCACTATCAGACCTCATTAAATCCCCATACTGAAAGTTGGGCAACTTCCAAAACTTCCCTAAGTGTGAAGACAAAACCGCAGAGAAAACGGTGCGTGGAGAACCGAGTGAAGAAAAGAAGCCAAGAGAGTGAACCTTTGATGAGTTTTTGTTAAGCGAGGGAGCTTAACTTTAAAATATTCTGGGTGGCAGTGAATGGGGGATTGACCAGTGGTCCTGATCTCAGCCTCACACTGGGGCATGGAGGTTAATGGTGGATAAAGATAAAGAGTGGGGTTGCCTGATCTCCATCCTCCCCCCCACACCCTTTAGCCCTCCAATCCCAAATCAGCTAGACAATGGAGGCTGCCAATGGGGACTCATCCCAGTCCCTTTGATTTCTCCCTCAACGGGTCTGAGTGGCCGGGGTAAAGATCCATGGAGGTTCGCCCGCTGAGGGGCGCCGACACTTAGCGGTGTGAGAGGGAAGCGTTGTGAGGATTGGAAATGAAATGACAAGAGCTCTCTGATCTATGACAAGAAATCAATTTCAGGCTGGAAATGTGAGCAGAGGGCTCCTCAAGACTGAACCACAGCGGCCAGAAAGACTTAATTGCTATTTCAGGGGAAGTGAAACTAGCAGTGTTGGGGCTTTTTTTTGTGCAATGTTTAAAAGAGGGTTTTTAGGCCGAAAGAGTTCATCTTTGAAGATATATAGTCTTTGACAAACCAGGACCAGGACTCAAATGTATTTCATGTAACTCTGTTTAACCGAGGTGCATATTTTCGCCGAGTGGACTTGGCGGGACCAACTGTATTGTCAACATTTTTAATTACAGATGTACAATATTTTTAACCGATACCGGTATCTACTTTTAAAATGTGGATTTAACCATAATTTTTACAAACCTGGAAAAAAGAACTTGAACAATTTGACCAACTGTACCTGAATTGTCCTAATCACATAGCATGACAATACTACCACATCACTGCTACCAGGAGAACCAGAGTATAAACAAGACGGAGCCACCTGTTTTGTGGTGTACCTCCTCCTAAGTCAGGGGTGTCCAAAGTGTGGCTCGGGCTGTTTATTTATTGGTCCGCACATTACTACCGCTCAAAAGTTTGGGATAACTTGGAAATTTTTTTTGGCCCAGTCTGAGATATGGCTTTTTCTTGGCAGTCCTGCTATGAAGTCCAGCTTCAGTCCTGAAGTCGCCGCTTCACTGTTGATACTGAAACTGGTGTATGATGTGTACTATTTAGTACAGCTGTGAGGTATCTTTGTCTTAAACTACACACTCTCAGATACTTCTTACACAGTTGTGCATTCTTTTTCTGTCCTTGTTAGACCCAGTTTGTGCTGCTCTCTGACGGGAGTAGTTAACAGCATGGTAAGAGATTTTAGTTTTAGTTTTTAGATTTTTTAGATGGGTTTTCTAATAATCTATTAGCCTTATAAAATGATTAACTTGGATTAGCGGCCATACCAGGATATTGATAGTAGGCCTCTATGCAAAAGTGTAGATCTTTCTGTGAAAATCATCTGATTAATTTTAATTGTTTGTGAAATTGATAAAAATGTTTGTGAAATGGAAAAAATTGTTTGTGAAATGCATGAAAATGTGTTTTTCTTTGGAAAACAAAGAAATTTGCAAGTGATTTCAAACTTTTAAGCGGTAGCGTATATATATAGAAAAATAAGCAGTATTTTTACCACAGTAAATTCCAAATAAGTGCAAGAAATAGTTGTAATTTTACGAGACTAATGATTAATATTTGAAATCATGATATTACAAGAAAAAATACTTTTTAAAAGTTGTAATATTATGTGGAGGGGATATTCCAGTTGGAATATCTAAAAAGGGATCAATCATGCTAATTTTCTGGTGAGGATAAGCGGTATAGAAATTAATGAAGAGATGTGTTGAGTTGTGGAGTCTTATAGAGCAGCTACACATAATAACCTGCACCAAGCTTTCTCGGTCTTCCAGAATCTGCACCTATTCCATTATTCCACCTACGGCCCACCTGTAGGCACGCCCACCCTGCGGTGATTGGTCCCACCCAATTGAGTTGAAATATTAAAGAAGACAAAAACAAAAACAATAAACAAAGTAATTACGTGAAAATGTAATTAGAAGAAAGCTGAAATTTTTTTTTTTTTTTAAATGTGGAAATTTTATGAGCATAAAGACAAAATATTAAGAGAAAAAAGTTGAGTTATATGCAGAAAAATGTCACAATTTCATGAGAATATTGATATAAAAAGTGGTAATATTATGAGAAACAAACAAAAAACAAAGTAGTAATTTTTAGAAAATGTAAAAGTTACAAGATTATGATAATACAGTCAAAATATTATGGGAATAAAGTAATCAGAAATTTAAGCAAAAAGTTGAAATATTTAGATATTTAAAAAAAACAGCAAAAATGTGTGGGGGAAAAAGCAACATTCATATTAAGTTTTTTCTTCTTAGCATATCTTATGCATTCTTATCCTGTCATTCTTCAGTATGTGGCCCTTGCTGGAAACCGTTTGGACAACCCTATTCTAGATTGTATTGGACATGCCAATCTATAAAAACTTCTTTATGACTTACCACTTTGGACTTCACACTTTGTATCTTCTCAGCTTGTTTCTATCGGCCCACTGTGAGCATATTCCAGCCTATAAAAAAACACACACAAAAAGATATATATACATGTTTGGATCTATGAGCAGTAAGGCAGGGAATCATTTAAGGCTACGCTACAAATCTCAATCAACAAAATAAATACAAAGACACCAAAGCGTGTTCACATTTTGTCCGCGTATCATAACTTGTGAGCGCGAGAGGAGATTGAAAAGCCTTGGGGTGTGAAACGGGCCAAAAGTGAGAGGTTGCCCGCTAGAGGGGCAATTCTATCAGATGAAGATTTGTAGTATTAATAATAACCCCCCTCCTCCCCCCCACACCCACCTCTTGACCTCAGCTAGCCACTAAAACCACTCTGCACCAAAAAAAGATATATTTTACATGCAATGCAACATACTATGTTTACACTTGCACAATTCAATATGTCCGAAAAGGAGTAGGAAGAAGCACAGCAAGCGGTTATCCATAGTTTGCTCACTTCCTGTGTTGAACATGTTCAACATATAACACTAAACCAGGGGTCTCAAACACGCAGCACGCGGCCCAAATGTGGCCCGCAGGACACTAGTTTGAGGCCCTCGTCTTGATATGAAAGTTTAATGTTAGTGCGGCCTGCGCAAGTTTGATATGGATGCTGTATGGTATCATGTACCCAGAAAAAAATTTTACGTTTGATTAATGTTCATGTTAAAGGTTAAATAATTGTTTATAGTTATCCTCCCTATCCGTGTGGAAGTGGTAAGTTTTTGGCTATTTAAGTTTAAAGGAAATAACTTGAAGGCTACCGTTTAGGTTGCTAGCTCTCTAGTTTGCGAGTTAGCATGTGTCTCAAGACCCTGCAGTTGCGCAATATGTTGTAAATAAAAAAAGTATAAATGTGACTATAGTCGTGTTTTGTCATGTCTACAGGGCTCTAATAATGCTTTGTTCATTTTAATCTGAAAAAAATAATTTGTCTACCCACCAACTATATGTGGTTTAAGTTTTTATTATTTGCCGTTTTATTATTATTATTATATTTATTTATTTATTACTGATTGATTTTCTTTATTCTTGATTTGTTGATTTATTTTTCATCTTATTTTGTGTAGAAAAATAAAAAGTAAGATATTTGAGAACAGTGGAATATTTTATCAGAGCTTTTCTTGTAGAAAATTGGAACCAAAGCGAAGTTTTTAAAAAAATTTAGCTTTTAATAAATGCGTTTTTTTTTTTTTTTTTTGGGAAAACCTGATGCGGCCCAGTCTCACCCAGACCCGAGCTCCAGTGGCCCCCAAGTAAATTGAGTTTGAGACCCCTGCACTAAACCATTGAATAAACAGAATAATACTGTATATAATAAATAATAATTTACTAAAGAATAACACTAGAATGTGGTATTGTGCTATTTGTAAAAGAGTCTCATAGGAACACTTTGCATCAGTCTGAGCTCTTAGTGTCGTACGGCCATACAGATGTTGTCCTATTCATTCTTCCCCTGCTTATTTTGTGCATGATACTTACCTTCAGGGTGCGAACTAGCTGTGTTGTCCGTCAAACGGGGGTGCAAGGAGTCCCACAACGGCAACAGCAAGCAATCTGTGACATTAAGCATATGATTAGTCTGCATGTCTTTATTTTCAGAGCGGGTGCAGGCATGTGCAGGCTCGATGTTGTCTTGCATAACTATTTTCTGTATGAAGGTAATAAAGTGTGGAACAACAAAGTGCACCTGGATTTTGCTGTGAAACAGGAGAATGTGTGTGTGTGTGTGTGTTGCAGTATAGTGTACAGTCCCTCAGCACACACACACACATGCTCTCTGAAGTTAAAAGGTACAACGCCTCAAGGCACAAGAGCTCAACACCAAGTAAATCACGGCGTTCCTCTGACACACAATTGATTCCGCATCCACTTGCATTCAGGTGACGACACATGTGATCTATCCCCCTCACAACGTATTCGTGTTTCTCATATTAGAAATAAGAGCAAGGAGGTGGCACAAAAATGGTGTTCTTCCTTAATCCCCGCCCCAGTGACCCCTACAGCGCTACCAGCAACTGCTGAATCTTGAGGAATGTGCTTTGTGAACTGTAATGGGGGGGTGGGGGGAACGGGGAGCTCAAAGAGGAACAACAAAAACACTTTACAGACAAATCTAGGCCCGTTTTATTCATTATTTATTGGAATTTTATTAGGGATGTCACGAGACACCCACGAGGCGTTACGAAGGAAACAAGACAACATTTTAATATGACTTGAAAAAATACGTATAGTCATAATTTCTATGTGTGTATGCTAGCGGCCCCACCTCCACCCACTGAAACAAAGAGACTGTATGACTAACAAAAGGGCTCACTCTGCTCATACTGGTGATGAAACCATGACAAGAGTGTGAAAATTTTCATTTTCATTTATTGTGGAATTTATTTATTATCGTCCCGGGCCTAGTGCCCACAAGACGAGACAAGACTCAAAATCTTGTCACACAGATCTTTGGTTAGTTATTACAGACAATTTTTCAGGCAGCTGTAGCTCCGGATGTAGATACCACCACCAGTTAATAACGATACCACGTTTTCATTCATTCATTTTCTACCGCTTTTCCTTACGAGGGTCACGGGGGGGGGGGTGCTGGAGCCTATCCCAGCTGTCTTTGGTCGCCAGCCAATCACAGGGCACATATAGACAAACAACCATTCACACTCACATTCATACCTATGGACAATTTGGAGTCGCCAATTAACCTAGCATGTTTTTGGAATGTGGGAGGAAAAGAAAACCCACGCATGCACGAGGAGAACATGCACAGAGATAGCTGAGGATGGAATTGAACCCTGGTCTCCTAGCTGTGAGATCTGAATGCTAACCACTCGACCGCCGTGCCGCCTATCACGGTTTCTGCCGATACCAATATGCAAGACGTTAATCCCTCATTTATCGCAGTTAATCCTCACTTTAAGGATGGAATATTTTCATAATTAGAGCAGAGAACCTTCTAAATCATGTTTTTAACATGATCAGAGCCCTCTAAACATAAACACAGACCCATTTATAATTATATTGGCCCAATATAACCCAATACTTCTACAAAATGTGATCTGATATTAGTATTAGGAGGAACTGCTGCCTGTATCTGCATCAGTTTATATATCAGTAACAACCACTATTGTTAAACGTGTCTAAATAAACTCAATCATGACCATTTCCATAGACATCGTGAATTTAAATACTGTGTGTGTCAGTAAAAAAATCGAATTAGAGATGCTACCAATGCTGCATGACCTCCAATCGTCAGGGTATCTCGGTATAACTCCATGGCACCGGGATATTCATGCAAAGCCTGGTAATGCTATGTCCCGTAGGCTGCTATTGACATAAAGCACTCGCACACTAAGTCAAGATAAACTATTCAAGAGCGGCGCTGTAAATACCTCCACAGTGCAAGCAAAAAGGAGGGTCTGCTGATGAAAGAGGGCATTATGCTAACAAGTACGATTACTGTACACAATATCTTTAAAAGTAAATACAAGTAAAACGGCTAGAGGAGGAGGAGGGGTGTGGTGTTCTGGCGCAGCTCCTTATCAGCCAGCAATTGAAGCACACTCAAAGAAAGATGGAACTCATTCTATTCATGGTCAGACGTGTAATTACCCTCAGCTCACAGTCTAGACGCGGGCCGCTTTCACAGTATTTAAGACCCCTGTGAGCAACGTGCAAGCGGCGAGTCCGGCGCGCGTTAAATCTGCAGGCTGATAAATTAGTGAAGAATGCAATAAAATAGACACAATGAGCGGAACTTTATCCGCACTGCTGCTAAATGAGATTTCTTTGAAATGCAGATCAGTGGTGGTTAGATTAGTGAATTTTAGCTGCTGTCAACATCATAACAAAATACAAATGCGATTGTTCACCGCGGTCTTATCTCCTTGCTTCCATCTGCTGGCTGGTTATTTACTCCCCCCTCCCCGCCCCCGATTTAGTATGCAGATCTAAATAAGGAGGGCTTACTGCACAATGGCTTCTTAAGCTTCTACATCAAGGTATTTGAGGAACCGGTAGTCACATGAAAAGGCTGCCCATCAAAGGCCCATCTCTAATGAACTCTCGCCCGTATCAGAGGGGGCTTTAATGCCTGTGTCTGTGCAGAAGTACAAATCACCAGGAAGACGGCAAGGGGGAGGAGTAGTGGCGGCGGCAGCGGCGGCAGTGGTGGTCCGCGGTTATCAGATGAGATTAGCTCGGCACAGGCGTTAAGTCAGTTTTTTTTTTTTTTCCCGCGTCCATTCATGTGGACTCAGTGTGGATGAGGAGACCACTCGTGGAAAAGTAGATGATGATGGACGAGGATAGACGGCCTACAGGTTGCTCACAAAGCATAAACAACCAACATGCTGGCGTGCAGGCATCAAACACAGTAATAATGTGTTTGGAAAATACTGCCAACAGTTAATGTACACAATGGCAATGCACCTTCCTGAAATGTATTTGTAATAAAGTACAAGATGGGTCAGGATCGATTAATATAGTAGTTTGGGGATCCACACAATTTAGATTGAAATGCATCATAAACAACTAATGTCTGATTTCATTTTTTAGTATACTTGAGTACATTTTATCCAACTAATCATTAAAAACGAGAAGTGATATACCTTATACCTGCTTTTGTGGTCTTATCTGCAATTTTGATATTTACATATCATGTGTTACAAATACAAAAATTCAATAAATGACTCCAAATTTGGTATGAATGTGAGTGTGAATGGTTGTTTGTCTATATGTGCCCTGTGATTGGCTGGCCACCAGTCCAGGGTGTACCCAGCCTCTCGCCACAAGACAGCTGGGATAGGCTCCAGCACCCCCGCGACCCTCGTGAGGATAAGCGGTAGAAAATGAATGAATGAAAATTCAATAAATATTGTAATATTTTATGATTTCATATTTGCATGTGTTTTTTCATCCAAATAGACAGGAAGCGCACTCACTGTGTACATTGGGTTTCAGCACAACATTTGTTCCATAGAGCAACGGCATGAACGGAGTGAGCCCCTTTTGTCAGTCATATTGTCAAAGTGGGTGGAGGCGGGGCCACTGGCATACACACTGAATGCAGAAGAATGTAACATAGTAGAAATTAAAGCAGTGGGTAGCAGTGCATTATTTCTATATATTTCTTCATTGTACTTTTCTTAAAGTCGTAGTACCCCTGTACTAGACATTGGTTTCAGCACCTTGGCACATTTGTTCCATAGAGCAACGGCATGAACGGAGTGAGACCCTTTTGTCAGTCATATTGTCAAAGTGGGTGGAGGCGGGGCCACTGGCATACACACTGAATGCAGAAAAGTGTAACAGTAGAAATTAAAGCAGTGGATAGCAATGCATTATATGTTTCTTCATTGTACTTTTCTTAAAGTCATAGTACCCCTGTACTAGATGATGGACAAGCAAAGAGGGGGCCAAGGGTGGGTCATTAAGCATAGACAAGCTGGTGTGCAATGTTTGAATAACACGGCAAAAGACTCAATGTTATTGTGAGGAAGTGAAATGTATCATGCTGAGTGGAACCTCCGTGTGCTGGAACAACATGCCTCAAAAGTCCAGCAAAACCTGGGGCACGAGACTACAGCAGAGTGAACACCTCAAAGACGACTTTTGGGACACTTTACACACTTTTCAGTTCTTTTTTTTATCATTTTGACCACAGGCAAAGGGAAGTGTCCAACACGGTAGGAAAAAGGCAGGCCAGGTGCATAAGAGATATACTACATTCATGGCTGGTCCTGTTATAATGTGTTAAAACACTTTCATTTTGATGTTTGTTTGTATTCAGCTCACCTTAGCAAAGGGGTTCTCAGACGGTCTCAGCATGGGACACGCTTTTAATGAAGTCATTTTTCAGGGTGTCACGAGACAAGACAATAGATCAAATTGGGTCTACAAGACGAGACAAAAGTACAATAAAAAAATATGATTATATAATGCAATCTGTTCATTTCTACTACATTAGACTGTGTATGCTAGTGGCCCCGCCTCCACCCAGAGGCTCACTCCGTTCATGCCGTTGTTTTATGGAATAAATCAAAAAGAACATATACTAAGGAGGAAGATTACTTCAAATATTGCTCAAATTTTCTTCAAAATAAGTTGGATGTTACATATTTAATATTACTATTACTCCCCGTGCATGCGTGGGTTTTCTCCGGGTACTCCGGTTTCCTCCCACATTCCAAAAACATGCTAGGTTATAATTAGTGACTCCAAATTGTCCATAGGTATGAATGTGAGCGTGAATGGTTGTTTGTCTATATGTGCCCTGTGATTGGCTGGCCACCAGTCCAGGGTGTACCCCGCCTCTCGCCCGAAGACAGCTGGGATAGGCTCCAGCAGCCCCCCGAAACCCTCGTGAGGAAAAGCGGTAGAAAATGAATGAATATTACTATCTAATATTACTATTACTTTAATATTACTATTTTAATGGAACTTTTGACTTGGTGTCTGCGCCTCACCCATAATGGATCCGCCCCCCACTTTTGGGTCCCAATCCACCAGTTGTGAGCTTTAGCACAAAGACAACATATAAGAAGCACCTCGGCATATGATGCAATGCAGCTCTACTGTTAACTGAATAAAGTGTCAATCAAAGCTAAGCCAGGCTTTTTTGTATTGCATCTCATTAGCCTGTGCAGGTAAGCTGAGAGGAAGGTTTGCAAACAGCTTCAGTCGTGTCAGACGCTGCTTTTTCCCTGCAATAACCTTTAATTTCATGGTGTATTTGTTGCATTCAGCACACGGGCCGGATTACAAGTGACAATCTCCAGACTTGTGACCATGTGGGGACGTCCCACCCTCCTCCTCCTCCTCCTCTCCTCCTCCTCCTCGTCAACATCATCCCCGACACCATGCAGCTTTGTAGCGGTGCGCGTCTGATGCAGTTTACCAGTGAACAATTAGCCCCCGAGCAAAAGCGAGCCCAGCGCTGGCACATGTGGTTAAGAGGCGAGCGCTGCGGGAGAGCGCCAGATGATGAAGGGATGAAGATGGGAGGAGGTAGAGGAACGTGAGGAGGAGGGAGTAGGTCGTGTGCGAGACGCGTGTGCCACTTTTCGGGATTCACTTCCACAGAGAAGATGCTAATCACGCGAGAGTGCTTATAATTATCCAAATTTTTTAAATCTCCACTCCCGTTAACCCCCCCGCCCCCCTTCGTCGCTGGGCCTGCAGCAGCTCTCCGCTGTATGCCAACTGGGCTTGGTGCCAGGCACCCTTGTCGCGGTGTCGTGCTTAATGAAATGACAAAAAAACAGATTTGCATACGCGGGGAAAACAGGTGTTGTAACAGGTTTGACCCCAAGAAAAAAAACATAAAGAAGGTACGTTTTGTGCAACAACAAGCTGCCTCGAGGCTCTGGTGGGGGACTCGGCACGGCACCATCTGCCCTGTGTGACCATCTAAATAAAAAGTTCTAAACATTCTTAAACAGCTACCAGGCTGGAGTGCAGGACTCGAACAAATCGTCATGAATAACGCTGACAAAAAGTATTGTGTCGACATGAGATGGTGTTCCTAATAACGTGGAACCTCCGCTTTCTGGACCACGCCTCAAAATTTCAACAAAACTTCAGAAGACGCATTCAAAGACATGATAATATTCTATTCTAATATTCGGTAACACAAGCATCTAAAATTGATCAATATAGCCTTATTTATGTCTAATATTTATTACTTTCTGTTATTATAGCTACCATATTGGGTAATACAAGTGTAAACAAAACTATAGGGGTGCTATTTTGTGTTTAGGAGGGCTCTAATCAGTTCGTGATGTAGGATTTCTTCTTCATAAATGGAATATTTTCATAGTTGGAGCACAGAAAATATGTTCTCGACCTTTCAAATCAGGTTTTTGACATTATTGGAGCCATCTAGACATGCAATAACAACTGTAGTCACCTTTACAGTCGTATTAATTAATATAGTAGATATAATAAGACAAAATAGGACATAATATAGACTCACGCATGTAATCATTGGGAGAGTTCTGTGTTGTTACTGCTTGACTGAACAGTGCTCATTGATGTAACATTACTGACACCTAGTGACCAGTGTAGGATACAGTGTCTTTCAACACATTTTCTGAATGCCTGGTATTTGTTTTTGTTTGGCAATTTTTTGTGCATGAAAATACATGATTTATGCAAAAAATGTGAAAAAATATGCTTCTTTTATACTAATAATAGGCCATAATCGATAGGCGGGGTATGGCTGTAATGTTAAAAAAAAATATTTATGAGGTTCTAACCGGTTTTGTATGCTCAAGCTATAAAAACTTATAAATAAGGAATCCTATTTCATGGAAATTCACTTATCATGGTCAGGCCTGGAAACAATTAACCTTGATATTTGAGGGATTACTGTAGTGTTATTAAAGACCATAAATTTCCTTTTGTGGAATACCAAACACAGCGGAAAAAAAAATCCACTTTGCATGTTGAAAATATTTCAAACATGGTGGCCTCGTGGCAAAAACCTGCCATGTTTTAATGAAAGCGTCACGTTTCCTGAGTTTGAGTTTTTTTTTTTTTTACTGTATTTTGGTTCCCTTCGTGAGCCAAATATTCAAAACACCTCGCTGCACACTTACACTGAGGGCAAAGCCGCTGTGGTGGAAACAGAGCCGTTGTTTAGAGTAGGATTAAGGCTCACCAACCAAAAGACAGAAGACAAAATCCCTCCACTCACACTTTGTGAGAATGTCAAACGTCCCCTATGCAGACACACTATTGACAAGCCTGACTTCAAAACATCCCTTTGTCCTTTCATGAAAGACGCCGTCGTGCGCACACCAACAAATAGCCCGATCATCATCAACCCCCTTCCAGCGTCCATTCTGTTTTTATTTAGAGACAGAAGGAACAAACCTGAGACAGTCGTGACCCGGCGTGAGCGTTCTAGCTCGGTCTAGAGCGACGCCGGCAGAAGGCGGCACCATATGCCCTCAGCCCCAAGCTGGATGCTCTTTCTGCGGCCTAATGTGCCTGTCAAAAAGTGTTACTGTCACAAACCAGCACCCCCCCCCCCATACTATTCCATGTTTTTCTGCATCTCCTCTCCTTAAAGACACTTTTACTTCAAGTTTAAAAAAAATAACAGGAAATGCTGGTGTTCCTTTACAATTCATGCAAATAACAGTAAACAGGGGGGGGGGAGAAGCTTGTGAGGGTGAGGAATGAGAGATGGCTGACAACAAGTGACAGGCTGAGCTCTGGTGACCTTGCCTTTTACCACATGTGACCTTTCTTCAACCTTGCAGGAAAAAAATTAAACAAAACCGCCAAAAGAAGCTATGCTTTGGACTGTAAACAAACATGGCCAGCATGGAACTGTACAGTTATGCTTAGCTAGTGCAGCTAAAGAGAGTTTTTCTGCACAATTTCACTTATTTATTTGTGCCTTTGTCTTCTGTTGTAGGTTTTTGATTAAAAAAAATTAAAAAAAATCAAGACACACATTGCAAAATATGAGATGATTTCTATTTATTAAAAAAAACTGTCTCGTCATCTCATTTTGCCGACCTCAATATATTGCCATGTGCATGCATGTCTCTTTTCCTAATAGGTCGCCTCCAAACAGCCAGGAACAGAGTTCACTCTGTGCATGTCATTTATTCCATAGAACAATGGCATGACCAGATTGAGCGCTTCTGTCAGTTTCTTTGTCTCTGTGGCCGCGAGAGTGCAGAAGAGTGGATGGAGCATATTAGAAATGAAATTCGTAGATTGTAGTAAAAATTGTGATATATTTAGTAATCTTGAAATCATGTTTTGTCTTGTAGACCCACTCGTGTATCATTTTGTGATACTCTTACGATTGAGAAACTTTGAAAAAGCGTGTTGTTTTAGCATTACTATCAAATACGGCGTCAAAAGTATCGGAAATGCGCAGTACTGACACCTACAGATCTTAAACGGAACAGCAGCAACCTCGACTTTGAGTGTGACTGTGTTTAGATGTTTAGCATATGCTCGGTTTAAGGTCGTGTTTTGAGTGTCAAGTCAATATTATGCTCTCGTACACCAAAAAGATGCCTAAAGTTGAACGTCAAAAGGTGAATTATCGCAAATTATGTTTGTTTACGTCAAAATACCTTGTCAGTCACACAGGTAGTCAGCCATTTTGCTTTATCAGTACAATTCTTTTTCCAGTTTGGGCTATCTTTCAATGTTTTGCAAGCAAAAAGTGCCCCAAATCCTGTGACAATCCTCGCACCCCAACCAAAAGGCAGCACTGATTTCCAATCCAGTTGGTCTTAAGTGACACGAAGCAGAAGAACAAAAAAAAAAAGTCTGAGCCGTCCCAAGACCCACACAAAACATGATTACAGCAACGGAGGATAATTACAGCTCAAAAAAGGCGGCCTCTTAAGCGCGTAATACACTCTTTTATCTTAAGAAGTCAATCTTTGTCAGCCTGACAGCTCGCGGCATATGATCCCGGTAAACAAATACTTTTGCACGGGACAAAAGTGCCATTAAAGGCCAAAACTGTCAACACAAATTCAAGTCTTACTCAGGAGGGGGTGGGGCTTGGTCACTTGGGGTTGCCTTAACTTGCATGGGGGTTGTCATGGAAACATTGCTATGAAGGCAACTAAAGACGCATTTTTTTTGAGTGCGTTGACATAATTGAAAACTCACAAATTTGTTGTGGAAATGTGGGTATTTTGGGGGGTTCCGGGTAGATTTTACCCCGGAAAAATCTTGCACATTTCACGTTTTGTACATTCCACAATGAAAGATGATTTAAAAAAGCACGCAGCAGGCAGTAATAATTTTGATAAATGATTGAAACTTATGACAGGTTACACACATTTATCCAGTGGAGGGCATTCATTTTCCTATTACCATAATGTAGAGCACCACCGCTCCATGATGAATGCCGCAATCAAAAAAATGGATGCCAGAGTGGGGTGAGTGGCTTTATTAATAAGTGCGGTCAGTAGCGGCGGCGGAATGGAAAGCGAATAGCAGGTCCTGCTTTTGCACAAAATGAAGTGACCTTCCTTGTAGCATAACGTAAACACGCGGGACATTTCGAATAAATGATTACAGGGAGCTCTCCCGACAAAAAAGGGGCCCCGATTGTGCACGGTGACTGACATATTTCACAAGCAGAGGGGGGGAGGGGGGGGGCGTTTATTGCACCCTTTTGAAGAGCTAGGGACCTGCTGAGTGAGGCGGGACGGCATGGGAGCACACCTGCATTGCTGGGGAGGGAACACCTGTGCACCCTGCGGCTCCCACCTGGAGGATGATATTGATTTGTGTCTGTTGATAGGATTTCTGATTCAGGTGTAGAAAGGGTTAGGGATAAAAAATTGCACATTCAGAATAATTGTTCCTCAAAATGCATGGATTATTTTAATAGTGAAAAATATTACACAAAAATATCCTACATTTGTGAGCATGCTTTGTTTCTTTTTTGTACATTTTTCTATCACAACAAAGGCCAAAAGGAAAGAAAAGACAAAGAAGTTCAGGCTTTGTAATGAGCATTGTTGACGTCACTAAGCGCACGCGTCCTTACGGGATGCCATGGATCATTAATTAAACCGTGAAAACACACAAACCCGTCGTCGGTATCGGGGTGGGGGGGGAGTGAAAGAAGTGAAAGTTCATCCTCCAGACACACGCCGATCCCCCGGACAGCACATCCGTGAGTGTCGTCACTTTAATACGTCTTTTATTTGCTCTTTCACACAATAACAAGCATTGTTGTGAGTAAAGTGGATCAACTTCCTAATTGAAAGTGCGGTTTTGCAAGAAGTTACACGAAGGAGGAAAACTTACCAAAAAAAAAAAAACTCCCACGCAGCCAGGTTTATTTCCCTTGCGGTGAAGCCGAGAAAAAAAACACAGGTGACGAAGAATCTTCACGCTTGACCATAACGAAAAACAACAAGTAGAGTAAATAAAGTTTTTTTTAAAAAGTCGAATATTCCTCCGCTGTGGTCTGGTATCTCCGCTGTTATTAGGCTTACTAGTGCAACCCAGCGAGTACACTCAAGTCCTGTTTGAATGACGCGCAATGCGAAAAGAGGCGGCTTGTGTGTGTGTGTTTTTGCCTCGTTTCCATTCAAACACACACATCAAGATATATGCACGCAATTTGGGACTCGAACCTATCGCCCCCCCTCCCTGTCTCCCCTCCTCGGGGAAGGCACTTGCTTACGCGCGGAAGGTGTGTGTTGTTATTTTTGGGCGTACTGCGACCTCGTGTGACGTCACGGGCCACCTGCGATGTCAACAAACGTCCATTAAAACTTTTTGTTTGGGTCCTGTTTTATATGAAACTATTATTTCCCATTATAAATATACAAAATATCGAAATATCACAGATCAACAATATACTCAATATGTATTTATTCCCAAAGCATCTTCATTATTAACTAAAATGTCATTATTAATTTTATTTTAATATGTCTTGGTGGTGTAAATAAAAGCTTGATTTACTGTATATTAACCCACAATATTAAAACTTCATTACAATTGCAATATATACAAAAATGTAATTGATGAAAATGACTTAACATTGCAGCAAAATTAGTGAGGATAAAATGCATTTCTGCATCGTCCCCTTATATTATTATTATCTATTATTCTCGATCACTATTTTTCACTTTTGTTTTCATGCGAACATCTGAATTAACGCGTATTATTCAGAAATGTTTGGGTGTTGTGTGTATAACGACTATAATCAAGGTGAAAATTGTTGCTACAAAATGTGGAAAAAACTATTTGCCTCGGTTTTTTTGACCAGTACGTTCAAATTGGTGTTTTTTTACCTCTTAAAATACATTAATTTACACTATTAACATATCTAAGCTTTGTGTAGAGATGCACACTATACTGAAAATGTTAAGCTTTGAAAAATCCAAATTAAGTGGGAAAATGCACCGGTACAGGAAAAAAACAAGAAACACTAGAATCGAAATGTTGTGGTTTGCTGCCACCAGTTGTTCAAAAATGGAATTACAGTCTGCTTTGGTAAATAAAAACATACATTTTATTGTCATGAAACACCACCATCTACTGGCCTTACCTTGTCATTACAAGGCCAGTCATGTATTTTATATTTAAAATAAAGTATTTTACATGATGATGACGATTATTATTATTATTATTATTATTATTATTATTATTATTATTATTATTATTATTATTATTATTATTATTATTATTATTATTATTATTCACAGCAGTTTTATTCTTAGTAGTAATCATGATTGAGTTTTACGTTTGCCCACAGAAAAGAATGGGAATGCTTGTTAATAATTGACCTGACCATTAAATCCATGAGAGGAATATTTGGCCTTAGAACAAAGGAGAAATTGTGTAATTCTCATTGAAGTCTACAAGGTTTACTGTAACTTTGAGAGGTGAGGGGTGTGTGTGGGGGGGGGGGGTGCATATGGAGGATTAGTTGAATTAACCATCACATGGTTGGACTCACACGCACACATTGAGGTCTTAATCCGCTACAAAGGACAGCGTAATCTCTTGATTTTTGGTTCCAAATGATGTGAGGACTTGCACTACAGAACAATGCATCATGGGGAATGTAGGATCTTTGAGGGCTTAAGGACTTTGTTGGCATGACTCCATCCGTCCTGCAGACGTGTGCTTGGTCACGTCCAGATGTGACATCCAAAGCCATTACGTAAGCCGTGTTTGGATTTATTTATTTTGTAGCTAGAAAACAGATAGCGACAGGATAAACCAAAGGGATAACCATGCCCCCCCCACCTTGTGTACTATTAATAGGCCCGAGCAGCTGTAACCCAACTCCATCTGTCCAGTCACGTCCCCGTTGCAGACTCACCCGCCTTTCTCCAGTGTCCCTGCGGCCCAGGCTTGGGGGGCCACTCCGCTTCGTGCCACCCTGCGAGCCAGGCAGGACGGCCCGCCGGCTGCCTCTCACCCAGACCTCTGCACCATCATGGAGGCTCTGTGTATGAAACACCTGGAGGAGGATCAGAAGAAAGGAGGGTTCAGGATGGAGACCCGGGGCTCCACTGCTGAGGAGTATGAAGAAACCACCGTGCCTGCAATCCGGAGGAAGGTGTCATTCGCGGATGCTTTTGGCCTGGATTTGGTGTCCATTAAGGAGTTTGTGGACGCCACGAAGGTCAGCGAGGAAATAGAAGCCGGTCCTTCTGAGGAGTTTTACCTTTCTTGTCTCTTCACCGCACATTCATCTTCAGAGGAGCTGGAGCGAAGCCTGGAAGCGCAGATGGTGGACTTGGAGAGCATCGAGCTCCTTCCGGGTACCACGACCCTGCGAGGCACGGTGCGGGTGCTCAACCTCTGCTACAGCAAGTCCGTGTATGCGAGGATCACCCTGGACCGCTGGAGGAGCTACTTTGACCTCATGGCTGACTACGTACCTGGATCCAGTGATAGCAGAACGGATGGCTTTACCTTCCAGTACACGGTGGTTCCTCCCTTGGAGAAAGAAGGCACCAGGGTGGAGTTTTGTCTGCGTTATGAGACATCACTGGGCACTTTTTGGGCCAATAACAAGGAGATGAACTATGTCATGTTCTGCCACCAGAAGAGTCCTGTTAGGCAACAAGTGCAGAGGAGCTGTCTCAAACCGAGCAGGTCAGATAAACGCATTCTAATGTTAGTACTAGATAAGTAAGCACTTATGTAACGGAATCATTTTGCCCTTATATGGTGTTCTAGTCCACTGTGGACAGAAATGTGCACTTCCTGTCATTGGTGCATATTTTATATTAAAAAAAAAGAGCATACTGACACATGAAAATGTTACAGGAGGGGAAGCGCTCAGGAAAAACAGAGCAACAACACGGCCATGCTTACCACAGGTGCGTATTTGCTGTGTTGATATTGCAGTGCTGATCCAAGACCAGCTGAAATTTGACCTTTGACTGTCTCGCTCTGTAGAAGCCGAGGCCCCACGGGAAGAGGAGAGTGCAGAGAGTCCGTCCTTATTCCACCCTGCGGAGCACAAACCTCGGGTAGGGTTCATTTTTACTGTGTACTGCATGCAAATGTACACATGTACAGGGATTACAGAAACTTTAATACTAAGCTAGTCTATCATAAATGTTCAGAAATTATTTTCTCTGGGAAAAAATGGGGTCATTTAAGGGTACCTTTATTATTGTTTGCTGTACATCATATTTTGCTGAGTCAACAGTGCAGACCAACACTCTTATAGACAATAATCTGGACATTCAGGCAATAATAAAAGATCAGAGAAAACCCAAAAATCCTTCAAACCAAAACCAGGTCTTAAAAAAGACGGGTTTGTCTTATATTGGAGTCAATATAATCAACAAAATAAACAGGATATAATCCATGAGTGTGCCAATGTTCTCCACCGAGGGCCACATACTTATGACCATATATATATATATATAACCATAGAAAATTCTGCATCGTTGCTTTGGAATGTCCTGTAGGTGAAAAAGTGTACTCCAGTCTTTGGCTCTTTTTTTTCCTCCATTTTTGCAGTTTTTTTTTTAAATTTTCCAAATATTTCAACTTCTTAAATAACCATTTTCTTTGTTATAATATTTGGACTTTATTTCTATAAGATCACTTTTCCCCAACCTTATTTTGTTTAGTTTTTTTTAAATATTAAATATATAAATATAAAAAAACTCCCATATAAATATAAAAATGACTTTATTTTGTTATTTTTCCTCATAAAATTAAAAATGTATTATTTTTAAATACAACTTTTTCTGCGTTTTCTGCGATTCCAACTATTTTAACTTTTTTTTTAGTAAATTTTCATCCGGTAATATTCTGACTTTATTCCTATTTACCCATCAAAATGTGCCATAAAATCTTCTCTTTCTCATAATTACAACTTTAAATGATTTTTTCGGAAACTTTTTGCTTACATTATGATTATCAGTATCAAAACATATCACTATATTGACACTTACTATGGTACCCATTATGTTATGTATGGTCATATCACCTCGTACTTCGGTACGGGACAAAAAAATATTTATATATTAAAAAAAAATAATAAACTATATTAGAAAAGCAAAAAATCTTCTGTTTCTCATAATTATGACTTTAAATGTTTTTTTTCTTGAACTTTTTTGCTTACATTATGATTATTATTATCATAACATATCACTATATTGACAGTTACTATGGTACCCATTATGTCATGTATGGTCATACCACCTCATACGGTACATGACAAAAAATTAAAAAAAATATAAAAAAAAATAAAACTATATTAGGAAAGCAGAAAGTGAACAAATGTAACAGTTACTGATTGTAAAAGTACCAGATGGAGGGGTAGGATTTAATAAGCTTTGCTTCTTCCTACTCCTTTTGGACATGTGGAACTGTGAACTGATTATGGGATGCATTCAATTGTAATCTGATGCATGTTCAAATTAAATTAAATTATTATTATTATTATTATGTTTTCTCTTGAGAATACAACTTTTTTTCCACATTATTTTGACTTTCTTCATGTAAAATTACTGCTGATTTTGTCTTTTTTAGATATTCTTGTTAAATTGTATTTTTACCAATGAAAAAAAACAGCAACGAGCCGCACGTTGGACACCCCTGATATAAAGAAGTGTTATTGTGCCAAAAATAGCCAAGTTTGACTTGAAGAATCCAAAAACGATGCCCCCGTTGAACTCGTGCTATGCCTCCGGCATAAATACTTGACTCAACCTCTGACCCTGTGACCTCTTGGACAGGTGGAGAGCATGAAAAACCGACAGAGAGCCGCACGCCTGGCGCACGTCAAAGACATATTCTCCCACAGGTGGGGGCAACATGACGCCGGGGCCCACGTGGGGACGAGGAAACAATTGAACAAGCGACCCCATGTGCTGACCTACCACCAAATTCCTCTGATTAGCCTGGACTGGGACAATGATAATAATCTAATGGATGATATCTGGACAGGAAGAGCCAAAGTGACCTTGTCGAAAGAGCAAAGTGTAAAAGCCGCAGCGTCTGTTAATGATATTTTGGGGTCCTTTCTTAATGGGAAAGGTCACGCCGCTGATAACGACACCTCTGTGTGTGATGTATGGCGGGCTTTTATTAACGAGCCTGCTTGCGAGGACGAGTCGAGTGTCCCCGAGTCGGAATGGCTGCAAACCGCTGTGCGGGTTTCTTCTCTGCCTGAAGAAAAAGATGTCCGGAATGCCACCCTAGATGCCTCAGCTGCGGGTCAGGCGCTGTCACATGCTTCCCAAACATCGCCAGATCACGTTTCCTTAAGGGGTGAGGACACAGTCGCGGCAGAGTCGCATGCGACTCTCGTGTCCCGGGGATCTGTTGACACTTCAGAAGAACATCGAAACAAAGGAGATGAATGCCTGAAGGAGTTGACGCCCATGACAGCAGAGCCACAGAATGCCGACGGCCATGACAGGATCTCACAGGGAGAAAGACAGATTCTGGGAGGGGAAGACACATGTGGCAGGATGGGTCACCAAAAGACTGAGATGGAAGCCAGAGAAGATGAGAAGAAAAATGAGGAAATCGGCACACTGGATGACCGTGTCATCATCTCAAATGGTCAGATCTTTGAAGCCAATCCAGAGGCTCGTGTCCTCCACCGCACTTTAAGACATTTCCCGCCAGATAGGCACAACCTGAATGGGAAAATGAGGTCTCAGGAGTGCGAAAGAAGCCTAAAGTTAACCGAGTTTTGCAACCAATTGGATCCATTAAATGAACGAGTGACCTTCACGTTGGAGGACCCTCTGGGGATAAACCAAAGTGAGCACAGACAAGAGCCTAATTTGACAGAGAATACCAATGCTCTTGAAGTAATGGAGTCCAGATTGGATAGAGTTGGAGATGGCGCACTTGAACGACCAACGGACCCCGCATTAGGTGTTCTCCATGACACGGGAAGTACCGCCGCAGAAGATAGTGGGCAGTCGATTGCTCCAGATATCAACCGTCCCTGCCGGAAGTCCAACGGTTTTATGTGGTGGACCATGTTGTACATCCTCAGTCACTTCACCCGATTCCTCACCTGCAGCCTGCCAGTCGCCGGATTCGTTGTTATTGTTTCCTTGTACGATTTCCTAGCATTCTCTGCGCTGTACGTGTTTTCATGCTTTCATGTTCTTACTTGTTTGCTCGCATGGTGGTTTTATAAGTGGAAGTGGTCTCAGGGGGGGACAGACGGGGTTGTCGGCTAGGGTGAAATGGTTACTACATCATCAGGGTGTCTTCATAGGGACTAGGTGCAATGACACATTTTTATATCTGTATTTTTGTCTTAGTAGTGCACTGTTTGGTTGGCTTTTCTTGAATAAAATAAACAATCGGTCACCATCCTTTATGGGCTTCAAGACGCATGTGATTTGGCTCACATTTAAAGGGGAAGTACACTTATTTCTTTCCCTTTCCTGTGCATTGTAGTGTGAGAAAACTAGTTAATATGAGCTAGCTAACAATGGACGTTATGAAAAATACATATTTTGATGCTAAAGCCCTCACAAAAAACGTAAAAAAAACGGCAACAGTGTTCCATTTGCATAATGGATATTTTTATTGTTGTGGCGAACATGAAAAACTATATCTGGCGGACTAACACGATGCCTCGCTAGCTAGAAGAGTGGATACCTAGCTCTCAATTTCGCTACAAAGACTCAACAAGTGATCACGGTGGAAACACAGTTGTTTTTAATGATAAAATGACATAAAAGTGGGCGGCACGGCGATCTAGTGATTAGCGTGCAGACCTCACAGCTAGGAGACCTGAGTTCAATCCCACCCTCGGCCATCTCTGAGTGGAGTTTGCATGTTCTCCCCGTGCATGTGTGGGTTTTCTCCGGGTAATCCGGTTTCCTCCCACATTCCAAAAACATGCTAGGTTAATTGGCGACTCCAAATTGTCCATAGGTATGAATGTGAGTGTGAATGGTTGTTTGTCTATATGTGCCCTGTGATTGGCTGGCGACTAGTCCAGGGTGTACCCCGCCTCTCGCCCGAAGACAGCTGGGATAGGCTCCAGCACCCCCGCGACCCTCATGACGAAAAAGCGATAGAAAATGAATGAATGAATGACATAAAAGTCGAGTTTCACATACAGGCAAAATGTGTAAACAAAAAAGCAGGAATAGTGGCAGGATCGTTTTGTTAGCAGCCCAAGGTGACACAGCAGACGCGGGATTTGCCGCTGCACGCTAATCTGTTTTTGTGATCAGCTTTGAAAGGCGTTTATCGCAATCAATGATCGTCGATCAATGGCTGTTATTGAGCGGTGGCCAATCGATCGGAGCATCCCATAGGAAATCATGTAACCATCGAGACACCCAAAACAAAAATGACATTTTCTAAAGAATTATGGTTTTATATGCAGAAAATATAACTTTTACCTATATTACTCTTTATTGATATAATGTATTTAAATTACATTTAAAACATTTGAAAAATTACAAATATAATACAATTGATTAAAATGTAAACAATCGATTAAAATTTAACTTGATTTTTTATTGTAATAAATTAAGTGAATAAATAAAATGTAATTATAATAAAATTATTTCATTATGTTATCATTCATATTAAATATAAGTCGAATCAGTCAAAACAAGCATCATGTAGAGGGAAAGAGTCGCACTGAACTGTAACTCATATTTACCTTGATTTATAATGGCGCCATTATCAGAGGGAGCTGTCATGGCGCCACTCCAGAAAACATCAGGGGCCGATGTTTACACCAGAACACAAACTAATGATACGAAAGCTGAAATAAATCAATTTTTAAAAAGTATACGGACCCTACACCAAATTAAATTAAAATAGAAAGTCATACATGTGTATGTAGTTCGTCAGTGGCCAAGACAGAAGCTACTTTTAGTGTCCTCATTAAACACTGCAGTCTAAAATAAGACATTTTTCAATCATGTATCATTTCTTAGGTATCATGTATTTATAGTTTCACATTACTTACTGACACATTGTCTCCCAAAGTAGAAGTGTATTGGAGAGTATTCGGTAACAAGTATCATTGTGTTTGTCAATTTGTCAACTGCGTCATAACAAGTGCATGCAATGAATAATTGCAGCCACTAGATGTCGCCAAAACACCAACCACCCCTTAACCTGACCAATTAAATACAAATGTGAATCGTCAACTTTCATTTGAGAGTCGATTTTAGAGCTCAATCTTTCTTATGAATCGATCTTTTTTCATTAATACCACAAGATTAAATGTATCAAATGGTGTAATATTGTATGATAAAGTCTCAAAAACTGAATCATACAAAAAAACAGGACTTGGTTTGACTAAATGTTTCAAATAAGAAGAGGTAATTACATTCTTAGCCCTTGATATCATGACAATTGTCACACGGTGATGACATCACCCACCCAAAACGCCCTGCTGGGTCATGTCTTAGTATTTCAGCTACCAGCATCATGGACACATGGCACCCGGGGTGATACAGCAGTTCAGCACAAGTCACTTGATCTAATCTGAGGTATGGCGACCTTTTGTAAAACGGGCGGCCCTCCCGCTCTGGCACCGTGGCCTAGCTTGGCCGCTAGCCCGCGCTGGCATGGTGGAAGGGCCGCTCCTGAAGAAGCCTGGCTTGGCGACAGTGGCACTGGCGTTTCACTCATTAATCATGTCCTGACCAGTCACAATGATGTGTAAAAATGGATTTGATGTACTGCAGGAGGCTCCGGTAATCATCATCAAGTGGCGGAATATCGAGCTTGTCATAGAGCAGCACTTGTCACTTTGAGTAAAAATAGAGGAGAATCATGTGAGTGTTATTCCCAGAAGTGCACTCAATGCTTGAGTGTATGCACTGGCTATAAAATCCGGAATAGAATTTTAATTTCAAATTTAGCATTTTGTTGCCAGGCGCAGTCATCAGAAACCATTGCGATACCTTTGTCTTCCACTAGATGTCACTGCTGCCTCGCTTATCACGGCTCACACGCTATGCTAAATGATTTTGTTTGATGCTAACGAAAGACAGGATTTACAGCATCACCTCAAGCAAATATTTGACACCATCTGCATAATCCAGGACTTGACATGTCATTCTAAATGATAAGCAGCGTGACACGCGTATAAACAATCTATCCCCGCCACCCTCCCCTTGGCAAAATCAGTGTGCAACTGAGTGCACTGCTCAGGACAAGAGGGTGAATGAGGACATGGTGCGTGAGTGGATGAGAGAGCTCTAGTGGAGGCAGGGCCTTGCTGCCAGGCCTGAGGGTGGGGGGTGCTGGTGGGGGGGGAAGCAGGCACTCAGCTGACTGATCGCAGACCTGACAAGACTGCATTGTCCACGCACTCCATCCATCCTGAACCTCAACATTTCAACCTTGACCCCCGGCACCTTTGTATCTGTTCCATGGCTTTACGACATTCCCAGATGTCGCGCGGCTCTTGCGTCAAACAGGCGTCATGCTGCTGCTGCTGTGACACTTGGCATTTGGAGGATGGAGCGTGGGTGGGACACCGTCACCTCCTGACTAACACTCATTAAAGCCTAGCGACTGTTTCATTCATCAGGTAGCTGCAAATTGCACCTTGACACAATGCCCAATGGCACTTAAACAGGCTATACTTTTTGTTAAAATTCTTATTATTATTTTAAACATGCATACACATATTTTAATACATATTATCATTCATTCATTTTCTATCGCGGGGGTGCTGGAGCCTATCCCAGCCGTCTACGGGTGAGAGGCGGGGTACATTCTGGACTGGTCGCCAGCCAATCACAGGGCACATATAGACAAACAACCATTCACACTCACATTCATACCTATGGACAATTTGGAGTCGCCAATTAACCTAGCATGTTTTTGGAATGTGGGAGGAAACCGGAGTACCCGCGGAAAACCCACGCATGCACGGGGAGAACATGCAAACTCCACACAGAGATGGCCAAGGGTGGAATTGAACCCTGGTCTCCTAACTGTGAGGTCTAACCACTTGACCGTAGTGCAGCCCACATATTGTTACATTTTTAATAAAATAATTTAGGTCTTTTTTTCTGTTGTTTACATTGTCTTCAATGTATACTGTGGGCGGTGCCTCACACAGCAGAAAAAGGACAGGGAGATTCACCTGGGCCAGAAAGTCACCCAAATCCATCAACATATAGAGAAATGACAAATATAAACATTCTAAACAATTAATCTGTAATCTGTTTTTCACCACAGTGCCATCTTTTGGATTTGGTGGGGCACTTCTCTCATTGCCCCAAAACTACATTTCTTCGAGAACTCTGAAATCGTGGCTGTTGTGCGAGCAAACAGTTGGCGAGCATGCATCTTTGATGGAAAATATGTATTCTCCACCTCCATTTGTTATGCTCGCTTCCTGCCGTGCATTTCTGAGGCAGAAGGCACAGATTTTTGGAGGTGATTCATTTGGGGAGTGTGTCGCCAAGGTAACTGTGTCATGATTGTGGGCAACATATGCACGTGCTAGCATTTGTGAAGCCTCGGTTCACATGTTTTGAAGCGTAAACACGCCACGTGTGGAGGCAAATGGGGGTGGAGGGTTATATTATGTCATATGATATCCACATCTCTATGGCCCACAAGCCATAGGTTGCCCACCCCAGGTTTAGTCCAGGATGTCTTCACCCCCAACACTGCCACACGGCTTACAATCGCAGAGCTTTCACATTATGACATCATTTTTATGCCTCGTGAGCATATCAGTGTTTGTACCATCGCCACGGCAACCCCATCCTCTAATATTATTGCCCTAAAATAACCAGACGATGATTCTTGCCAGTTGTGATGTCATCATGTGGCTAATTTAGCTTGTAGCTAAGGTGGCAGTAAGGAGTCAAACGACATAAATGATCTTCATAATGAAGAATAAATCATTTTTCATTTAATGGGTTATTTTATTTATGTATTAAAGGGGTCCTATTATGCTTTTTCCACTTTTCTGACTCGTGTTAAACCATGCCAAAGTTTCAAATAATGACGTTTTCGCATTTGGGAGTGAGCCCTGAAAGAAGTTTGGGATGGCTCAAAACGCTCGTTTTCAGAAGGCGTGGCAAAACTGTGCCTTTGTGATGTCACAAAGGAGCAGGCTTCCTTATATGGGCGTGATAAGCTCTCCACCTTCCCCCAAGCTCTGCTCCTCTGTTTATGCTGCTAGCTATGGCTCGTACGGAGCCACAATTCCTAAAGACTCCACCATCAGGCACAAGTGGTTGGAGTTCCTGATTCCCTACTAGCAAAAGAAATGTCAACGGAATTTCACGCCAGACTTTTTGTGAAAATGAGCCAGTATGTAGCTGGACTAGCTGCTGAAGCGCTACGCCTTTACAACGTTACCTGGTCGTGTGGAAGAGTCAGACGAGCAAGCAGTAAATACCAGTTTATTAGTGTCCTAACTGTGTTTATTTTGTATAGGTCATAAAGCAATAGCGCTTGTCTGTGTAGCACTATAGAGTGTGCATACAAGGAGCAGGGTTGCACAGTGGTAGTCCCCCCAAAAACACATTATACATTAGCAATGCTGTAGAAAACCTAAAGCTAAAATGCTAAAAATACTTATGATCGAGAGACGTCTTGAAGTAACCACTTTTCTTGAGGAACATTTATTATCAACTTCTTACAGTTAATAAAGTTAGCGCTACAAGTCCTTCATTGATTCATTCATGTCTACGGCGTTTATTTTCCATCATTTTGTGTTATCAAGTTGATGTTTTCCCTGTTTCTCCACTGGGTGTGATAGCTAAACATCCAACCAAGGCACCTCTTCATCATATCCAGTCACAAATGCATTTCATAAACGATGCACACAGCGCCTTGGGAGTCTCAGAGGTCAGAGTAATGCTCTCTGCGGGAGAATCACACAGATCACTCACACAACTCACATTACATACAGCACTCGTGCGCACACACACACACACACATACACGCAAACAACAACAGCATGGGAGCTGTCAACAATGTAACCGCCTCTGGAGCTAACAAGACGGCTGCAAAGAACATGTTACCTCATCAGCCAGGTTGCACAGCATGACATAATATGCAGTCCACCTTTTTTTTCTCCTTGAAAGCATTTTTTTTTATCAGTGCGAGTTTGTGTTTCAGTTTAGTGTAAAAATTTGCACGATGAAGGGTTTCAGTCCACGGTACGATTTGATTAATTAATGTTGATATCAGCTCCCCTGCCTTGACTTCAGCTATTATCTCTCTCCTTGAAGGTTCATGAACTTATATATATATATTATATATATATATATATATATATACATTATATGACAGAACATCACCCTTGGTAGCTATCTTTCTCTCTGCTCTAACAAGGAGAGCGTGAGTGGAGACAGGCCTGGTATGGTTCACTGCTTACAAGGCTGCTGAAATGTGAGAGGACCGGTGTTTGATGTACTGTAACTCTGTCTGTGTGTGTGTGTGTGTGTGTGTGTGATAGACAGAGCAGGCCAGCAGTAAGTCCAGTGGCTTCACTTTGACTGACAGGTGAAGGTAAACAGCACTTCAGCCTGCTGTTGTCAGCTTATAAGAATAAGTACTTCTCTATACACATGCCGGATGTGTCTCTGCATGTTTTCCCATGCTTCATTAGGCAGATTAGGACCACTGAAAAAACAACTAATACTGTAAGAGTATGTAAACAAAAAAAAACATTAACGCTTGACTGCACCGACTCTGATGTGATTGTTCAGGGGTCGAGAGTCAACTCCAGACCCTTGAAGGTAAAAACGAAAAAAAAAAAATCACCTTGAAGTTGCCAAATACCAGAAAACTCTCCAACGACGCCAGAAAAAGTCGCCGGATTCGAGAGGGTTGGCAACATTGACCCTAACTCAAACCACAATAAAGAGACCTTTGAAAGGTGGATAGCTAATCAGACGGCGTCGGCGGCTGCTGGTATACCTTGTTTGCAAGCAGAGCAGGCAGCGAGGGGGCGGAGAGGGAAAGGCGCCTACAGATGGACTGCTGTGTTGCCATGGCGACTTTCTTTGCATCGAAACCATAGAGGAGAGATGCTGGGATTTTGTTGGGTCGTCTTCCCCTCCTTTTCTCTCTTTTCTCCCATTGCTTCTTCATGTTTTTCTTCTCAGCTTTGTTGCTATCTTCCTCTCTGACGGACACACACACACACACAAAAAAACACTCAACTCGGAATTGTTTTGAGTGTAGAGACAGAAATAAATCACCAATTCAGACGGAATGCTGATGAAGGAAGAGGAAGGTGGTGATGATTATCCGACGCAGAGGTTAAATCTCAACGCCTGGCATCACACAATCAACAAAGACCTCAGGTTGCCTTTCATTTGCAGAGTAGATAATGATGAGCTTGTCAGGTCTCCTGTGATGTGTCATCAGATCAAATGTGCCACTGACACACACAGCAGATAAATGGCATCCATTCAGCATCAGCACTATGTGTGTGAACAGCGCCCATACACCAATCACACATTGCTATCACACACTAGAACGCCTGGCTAAGCAGGATCCTTCGCCATGGTAACAGCACTTTTACCTATGCCTATTTCCATGGCAACGTTGTGTAACATTCCACTGTCAATACCTATAAGGAGTGGCAGGTAAAATATTATTATTGCTACCATCAGAGGCTTGTAACTGGGGTTCATAACCTTAAGACTTGTGCTGTATGTTATAGTAGGTATACATGATAGTATGTACACAGTATGTCCTGTATTTGGGGATACTTTTTTAAACACTTGGAATCCATATAAGAGACTTGTGCGTTTGTTATCGGCGAAATACATTAATATTGAATATTACTTTGTGGAAATTAACTGATAATATCGGAACCAATTAACCACGATACACAAAAGATGACTGTATATTGGAAATATACACTACCGCTCAAAAGTTTGGGATCACTTGCAAATTTCTTTGTTTTCCAAAAAAAAAAAAATTTCATGCATTTTACAATTTTTTTTTTCCATTTCACAAACATTTTTTATCCATTTCACAAACAATTAAAATTAATCAGATGATTTTCAAAGAAGGATCTACATTTTTGCATAGAGGCCTACTATCAAGAACTGTCAGTCCTCTGCATCAATCTCCTGGTATGGCTGCTAATCCAAGTTCATCATTTTATAAGGCTAATAGATTATTAGAAAAGCCATCTAAAAATCTAAAAACTAAAACTAAAATCTCTCTGCATGCTGTTAACTACTCCCGTCAGAGAGCAGCACAAACTGGGTCTAACAAGGACAGAAAAACGATGCACAACTGTGCAAGAAGACAAATATCTGAGAGTGTGTAGTTTAAGACCAAAATGCCTCACAGCTGCACTAAATAGTACCCATCAAACACCAGGGTCAGCATCAACAGTGAAGCGGCGACTTCAGGATGCTGGACTTCATGGCAGGACCGCAAAGAAACAGCCATATCTCCATATCATATCAGCCATATCATATAAAAAAATAGTACAGTAAACCTCGGATATATCGGATTCAATTGTTCCCACTGGTTTCCCACTGGAAATCCGTTATATGCGTATACCGGAAAATGTCCGCCACATTCATTATACGGACGCGCAATGCCATGGGGGAACTTTCTTTGATCCATGTTCACAGCCAAAGCTGAAGATTATAACATCTTTGTGTGAATTACAGACATGTACATGAGCATGTACAACGAAAAAAAAAAAATTCTCAAATCTGTAAAAATGCCTTCTTGTTGCTATTAGGGAGGTTTAGAAACCAAACGATAAACGTAAACGCAAACGATAATGACGTCACAGGCTATTGACAAGTCGGCAAGTTCCCATACATTTCAATAGCATGTGACATCATTATCGTTTGCACTTACGTTTATCGTTTGGTTTCTAAACCTCCCTAATAGCAACAAGAAGGCATTTCTACAGATTTGAGAATTTTTTTTTTTTTTCGTTGTACATGCTCATGTACATGTCTGTAATTCATACAAAGATGTTATAATCTTCAGCTTTGGCTGTGAACATGGATCAAAGATGGATCAAAGGCCACGATGCGGCCATCCGATATATGTGAGGGAAATTGGAACGAGACTGGAGATTTTGTCCGAAATAGGCAAAATCCGTTATAAAAATCCGATATATGCAATGAATTTTTTATTGGAAATGCATTACAGAAAAATTGGTTCTTTTTTATCTGTCCATTGTGAGCGAATTTCCGATATATCCGAGTCCGATATATCCGAGGTTTACTGTATATAGTATGGTCATTCATTCATTTTCTACCGCTTTCCCTCATGAGGGATGCTGGAGCCTATCCCAGCTGTCTTCGGGCGAGAGGCACACCCTGGACTGGTGGCCAGCCAATCACAGGGCACATATAGACAAACAACCATTCACACTCACATTCATACCTATGGACAATTTGGAGTCACCAATTAACCTAGCATGTTTTTGGAATGTGGGAGGAAACCGGAGTACCTGGAGAAAACCCACGCATGCACGGGGAGAACATGCAAACTCCACAGAGAGATGACCGAGGGTGGAATTGAACCCTGGTCTCCTAGCTGTGAGGTCTGCGCGCTAACCACTCGACCCCCATGCCGCCCTATATAGTATATAGTATAGTAGTATAATAGTGTATACATGGAATACGCATGAAATAAAAATATTATTCATGAACCCCATTTATGAGGTGGTACTTGTTGGCCATTGAATTGAACTAGGTAAATGCATGTTTCATATATAGTACTGTGTCTTGTAAAGGGCCAAGCTATGGTCTTGACATATTATTTCCATATACATATTCAGTGTGTGTGTCCTATCATAGTGAGAGGCTTCAAATCTGTGCTATGTAAACAGAAAGGTTAATAAACAGCAAACAAACTATTAATATGACTTCCCAAATTGGTCCCTCCCTCGTCCTTTCTCTCTGGCCTCATTTTGGGAAACTAGGGAGGGGATGTGAGTGTAGGGGTGGAGGGGGGGATGGGGATTTCCATATGAGCAGCCTCTGCTTGTGCGAGGGAAGAACATGAGAGGTGTCTTCCGTGCACCAGATGATGAAATCCTTAGCAGGAATACGATGAGCCAATGGCAACGCACGCAGCATCCGACGCATGCAGGGTTTCCACGGCTACCCTAAACCTTCCTTCCTGGCTTGCTCTTCTTCCTCTTTCAACACCATTCCATATAAATGATCATGTGTGTTCCGGATTTTATTTTTTTAAATTTATCTGTAGCACAGTGAAAATGATTTGGCTGAAAAGGTCCTTAAAATGTCATTTGAGTGAGTTACGCCACAGTAGCACACTGTTGGACGGCTGCCACCCCCCCACCGTCATGCCAAGGCTGCAGATTCAAGGAGATTTGATGCGCGCCGTTTTGTAAAAGTGCATGTAAAACTACAGGCTTTGGGAGCGCCAGTAAGTGGCTAATACACATTTAATACATTTAGCCCGACACCATCTGTCTCTGTCCTTGGTGCTGAATTTAAGATACAAAACACGCTCTTGTGTTAAAACAGTCCAAGCAAATGTGAACATTCCATGACCGCCACGGGCCCGAGGCGACGCTCGTTGCATGTGATATGTGATGGTGTGTGCGTATGCCATTCATTAGAGGTACCTGCATGCGTGACACGCAGCAGCTTGGGAGCCATCATATGCTGCATGTCATCACGGGCACATAACATCTGTTGTTTGCATTTAGCATCGCTTTCCTTCTACTCTAATGCTACGTTTTTGTGTTGAAAGCAACCACTAGATTTTACCAGATTAACTCCAGTTGAAGAGTTCAACACCAAAATTGGGCTTTAAGCGAGACTTGGCTAGCATTCTTCCAGAAGGTCTGACTCAACCGGAACATTTGGCAGGAGCCTATCACGAGCCATCAGTCCACTCACAACAAGCTTGTCAACCCATCTGGAATGGCAGGAGGTCATTACTCCGTATAACAGTCGGACTCACGAAAACACTAAACTCATCACAAAGCAACTTAACACTTAAAAGATATACCTAAGAAATATACAAACATTTACCAGTACGAGTTTAAACAAACAAATAAAAAAATATATTTTAAAGTTGGAAATTTGTGTAGTGTATATATTTTCCCAATGCGTACATGAGTTTTCCCCGGATACTTCGGTTTCCTCCCACATTCCAAAAACATGCATGTTAGGTAACTAAAATTGCACATAGGTATGAATGTGAATGGTTGTTTGTCTACATAAATCCTGCAATTCATGCCATTTCTTACCCAACTTTTTACAGCTGAAGATTTTTTTTTTTATTATTTCACCCGAAGCAATTTCTACCTTGATGTTAGCAGGCCGCCGCAAGAAGTGGCATGCTCAGATCATTAATCAGGCTCCACGGCGCAGCGGGTAACGGGCGAGCCACGGGAGAGCGCTAATGCATGCAAATGTATACTCGTTTTGGGGGCAGGTTGAGCCAAGGACAGAACCTCGGCGGCAACACGCAGAGAGTGAGAGCACGGTCCGGTACACCTGAGCGGGAGTGTGCTCTACATCCTCAGAAAAAAAAGGTCAATCGGGACACCATTTTCTTAACACATGAGGGCCGTCGCCGGAGCTTCTTAAGCTGATTTGCAGCCAAATGAGCTTCTTATTGGGAGCCTCATTATGACTGGGATTGTACCTCAGTGGTGATAACCTCACATGACTTTTTCAAATGAACCTCTCCTGCAAAAGGAGCTTTCAAGCTGGTGGGAAATCACGGCTCTAAGTGTTCGTAACCTTATTTGTAGTCTATATTTGGGTGTAAAAGTCCAATAAAGCCGCTGTAAACTCACTGCTTTTATGGAATCGGCTACTGAAGGGGATACAGGTCTGCTATCGTAAAGACCGCAGACCTAAAAATGATATATTAAATATGAGCGTTGGTTGATTATCATCATAGATCAACATCCATTGTGTTATATTGTAACAATAAACCGCTTGGATTTCCATAAGGGGAAGCGATGCTGTAAGACAAGGGGTTTTCCATTAAAATTTAGCAATTTATTTCCCAGCACAGCTTATTTTGTCTTAAAATTGACAGACTAATGGCAGACCTGCCAACCTGTCTGATTTTTTTGTACTCAGCATGCAATTTGAATACGCTTGTATGCTTCACTGCTCTCCATTGCTGCATTTTGATTGTTTCATTTTCTAGTACAGACGAATAAATAGATATTATCAGTTTCTCAATTGTGGTTGGGGGGGTATTTATTGGGGGTATGCGAAAATATTTTATATGGTAATATTTGACAATGGCATGTTTTGGGAATGTGGGAGGAAACCGGAGTACCCAGAGAAAACCCACGCATGCACGGGGAGAACATGCAAACTCCACACAGAGATGGCCGAGGGTGGGATTGAACTCAGGTCTCCTAGCTGTGAGGTCTGCACGCTAATCACTTGAGCGCCGTGCAGCCCTTATCGAATGATGTATTGCATGAAAATATTATTTTTGTCACTGACACAATAAAACACGATCTATGGTAATAAATTAAGTGTGAAAAGTAAAAACCAAGAATTTAGGAAAAATTCAACCAGATTTTCTTGGGCCCCAGAGTATTTTTTTGCTTAAATAATGCAAACGAGTGTCCACGTTTTGACTGTGTGGGCTATGCATAATGAAAACAAGTCATTAATGTCTCAAATTATTTGTCAAAACACAGCTGCATATTGAGTTTTTTTGTCCTTTTCAGACACATTTAAATGATTGCTATTACTCATCGGAAAATTGCTTTAAGCTCAATTGATACCGCATCGCACTTTGGAGATTTGTAATTGGGAAAAGCCTAGGAGAAAATTGACTAGAACAGGAAAAAGTTATTAAACGCGGTCGAGGTTCAGTGAGTTCTAGAGGGAAAGCAGCTTTACGCAGCGTGAATGCATGCGGCCTCAGGGTGTTGATGTAAAGTCACAGTGGCATTTTGTTTGGAAGAATCATCCTTTTCCGCACAGTAATAATAATAACAATAATAATAATAGTGTCGTATTATCACATGTTTCGCTTGCATGCCAGGCAATGCAGAGAACGTTCTTCGCCAACAGCTGTTGACCCCCCCTCCCCCATCTGACCTGAGAGACTTGTGATGGCCGCCGGCGCTCGGGCCTTGTCAGCGCACACAACTACGTTTTGCTTTTTTTTTTAAATTATTTTATTCCCAGCATGTTACTAAGACCCAGAGGACCATACCGACACACACACACATACACGAAGAAATGTAGGAGGACTTAACCTTGAAAAGCCTCCGATCCCCCCTGGGGGGTTTCCTTAAATGGCCTTTTCATTCACTGAAACCTTTCATTTCACTCCGTCTGGGGGGAAGCAAATGTTGATTGTCTGCCATGTTGGCCATCCATGATGGTGAAGGAGGTTAGGCTTTGTGTTTACCTTTTGTCCACATAATAGTTATTGATTGACTACGCTTCCCTGCACCAATATGACCTTTTGAACTCATCTACAACCTTTGATAGAACAGTCGGTACAGTACAGTATTGGCATCCTTTCATATAGAACGGGTTTACAGATTCAAAAGGAAGATGTACTTATTGTACAGCAAATAGTAATGGGGTCGCTGCAGTTGACTATCACAGAGTCCAGACCTGAACCCCATTGAGAATTTTTGGGATGTCAAAAAATAAATAAATAATGCAAAAGGAATAAATCTTGTGGCATTGCAGAAGGGGCTGCACGGTTAGCACGAGACCGAGTTCGATTGCACCCTCGGCCATCTCTGTGTGGAGTTTGCATGTTCTCCCCGTGCATGCGTGTTTTTTCTCCGGGTACTCCGGTTTCCTCCCACATTCCAAAAACATGCTAGGTAAATTGGCGACTCCAAATTGTCCATAGGTATGAATGTGAGTGTGAATGGTTGTTTGTCTATATGTGCCCTGTGATTGGCTGGCCACCAGTCCAGGATGCACCCCCGCCATAGGCTCCAGCACCCCCGCAACCCTCATGAGGATAAGCGGTAGAAAATGAATGAATGAATGAACATTGCAGAAGTAACGATGTGGAAGATAAAGGCAATCCAACAAAATATTATAATGTGTGACCTCGAATTTCATGCATTGATCCATTAAAATTAATGAAAGTACTTTGGGTGTCAGATATTAAAATATAAAATATACCCCCAATCAATACCCAATCAATACCCCCTCAACCACTATTGAGAAACTGATAATATCTATTTATTCGTCTGTACTTTCACAATTTCCATAGAAATGACTCCTTTGTGTGTATTTGGGTGTAAGTATTAAAATATAAAATATTTTCGCATTTTTGCATGTGAGTGTGAATGGTTGTTTGTCTATATGTGCCCTGTGATTGGCTGGCAACCAGTCCAGGGTGTACCCCGCCTCTCGCCTGAAGGCAGCTGGGATAGGCTCCAGCGACCCTTGTGAGGATAAGTGGTAGATTAATGAAAATCATTAGATTCATATTTCAGAAACTAATGTACCAACTAACTAACTAACTTGTCATTGCTACACAATCCTCAGTGGACAAGTGGTTAGCATGTTGGCCAAACAGGAGATCATGTTCGATTCTCCGCTTGGGCGTCTCTGTGTGAAGTTTGCATGTTTTGTAACATGTTTTTTGCAGGTACTCCGGTTTCCTCCAAACAAATAAACTATCCCTACTTCCTGGACGTCATTTGATCCTGTAGAGAATACCTACAGTAGAGAACAGCAGCAGGACAGAGATTAATTACAGGGAGAAAGCATGGAAAATCTTGCTGTTGTTGTCGGGATTACATTAAACCCAAACTCATCTTAAGTAACCTGATGCAGCTCCTTGGGTCATCGTGTCTACACATGCCCGGGCACGCACATGAGCTTAACACACAGCACAGCCAGACGACTGCACAAGCCTCGTCGGAACTGATGCGAGGCGGAGAATTATGTAATCTTATGAAAAACACGACAGTGACCCTCAGCCAATGGCTCATTTTTTTTCCTGGAAAAGGCACTGTTCTTTGTCGACTGCCACTACTTGTTTGGAGGAAGGTAGACAACTATTATGTGCTTCAGCAATTTGAGGAATGGGAACTATCCAGAAAACAAATCATAATTCACTAGAATGTTTCATTTCTCTCTGAATGTGAAGTCCATGTTAAAACACACACTCAAGAGTTCTCCTGCATTTGTTATGGATGTCCGATATTATCGGCTGATATTGGCATAAATTAATTAATAAATACAATTTACTCAGCCAATAACAAGGTTAGTTTGAGTATAGAAAACCTGTTGATGGCTTTCTAAATGTGTTGTAACATTATTAGAACCCTGTAGACATGACACCCCAATATCCCATTATGCTTTGTTTATATCACATAGCGCAGGCATGGGCATAACAGATGGCAGCCGCTAGCATAGCAAGCTAAAGAGCTAACCTGTTAGCCTCGCAAAATGTACTTATTCTAAACCAAAAGGGGACAGATTATGCTTTTTTTTACTTTTCTGACATACACAGTAAATGTTGTTAGACTCTCATGTTAAACGATGGCAAAGTTTCAGATAATGAGGTTTGCGCAAAGAGGTTTGGGATGGTTCTGAACGCTCGGTTTCAGAGAGTTTTTTTTCGAACACCAAGCTTTGTAACTTCCTTATATGGGCATGCCCAGACACACAGAGTGTGCATACATGGAGCAGAAAAACAACAAATTTGGAAAGTAGGGTTTCGGCAGCGATCCACAAGTCCTCGGGAGCCCTTGGGAGTGTGACCAATTACAGCAGCGTGAGCTATGAGCAATGAGCATGACAGGTCCACTTTAAGAAATACTGCAGATGACTTGTCTTTCAATGATTATTTTCATAAATAATAGGTCACAAAACAGCAATCATTTATTAATTATGTTTTGAAAAAAACACAAAATAGTGAGGAAGGGACAAGAGTATGTTTACAGTCTTGAATTATTTCCTAATTTTGCCTGATTTAGGGCTGCAACTAACAATTATTTACTTACTTGATTAACATGACGCTTGTATTTTCGGTTAATCAAGTAATCAGTGCGGCTAGTTTTCACGGCAGGCCGCAGCTTCGCCTGAAATGTGTGTACAACCGGAATGTCTTATGTCTTAGAAAACGTTTTCGCCTCTCATCCAAGCTGGCTTCATCATTTCATGCTCAATGAATAGGTAGGACAGCTCTACTCTGAGGAGTGCAAGATCCAAGTATTTATCCTCTCAGGTTGAAGCAGGTTGACATCTGTGACCTTGACGGGTCAAATCGATATGAACCAAACACAAACACTTAGTGGGTTGGCTCGTGACAAAAAACAAGTGGAAAAAATGTTTATCACTGTTTTGCAAAGCTTATGTGTATGCGTTTTTTTAAACCCTTTTTAGGCACACTTCAACACTGTTTAAATATTATTCATTCATTTTCGACCGCTTATCCTCACGAGGGTCACAGGGGTGCTGGAGCCTATCCCAGTTGTCTTCAGGCGAGAGGCGGTACACCCTGGACTGGTGGCCAGCCAATCACAGGGCACATATAGTCAAACAACCATTCACACTCACATTCATACCTATGGACAATTCGGAGTCGCCAATTAACCTAGCATGTTTTTGGAATGTGGGAGGAAACCGGAGTCCCCGGAGAAAACCCACGCATGCACGGGGAGAACATGCAAACTCCACACAGAGAAGGCCGAGGGTGGGATTGAACTCAGGTCTCCAAGCTGTGAGGTCTGCGCGCTAACCACTAGTCCACCATGCCGCCCTCACTTGTTACTATTATTGTATAATATGATATATAGTTTTGCCTAAAACACTAATATAATTCCTCTATTCAGACTGTAAATATGCAGTTTTCAATGACTTTAATATCCCACCTCAGGAAGAATTACTGGTTATTTGTGTAAAAGAAGCATAATGTGTTCATTGCATGACATGAATTTGAGGGAAGAGCTGTTGCTTCTATTGGGATCGCTAATGAAGTGCTGGATAATATCAAGATGTAGCTAAGAAAGCCAATATGGAGCATCTCTACTATTTGTGCATGCAAGGAGAAAGACTGAGGACTTGGCTCTCGTCCCTGTACTTTCTCTAAGTCAGACTGATTGGCTTGGATGGCGTCCTAAAACGGCGGCTCATTGGTATGTACGGGTGGTCAACCGGCGGGACAACAAATGCCGGCTTTGCTTCCAACGTGACGGTTTTACACACATCCTGGAACAATGTAGGAAAATTGCTCGGATGAGGTAACTCTTATCTGTTTCCACTGGTGTGGCCTCTGCTGAGAATGCCTTGACCCGACTGTAGGAAGGAAAGGACGGACGTAAGCTGAAAAATATCTGCAAGGCTTGACACGGCAGGCCTCCTGCTTCAATCTGTAATTACCAACAGTGCAATCAGCGGCCTCGTTAATTTCCCCTGACTGGCAGCAGCTGACGGCTCAATAGCAGAGAATGCACTGGTACAACTTCATAAGTAAATGGAACGGACGTCTTGGAGTCGTCTTCGGCCCACAGAGGCTGCAAAATTATACACATTATATGAACACTTGCACTTGACAGATGTACATCTGGAATAATTTTTTTATGAATGACTTGTCTTTCAGTTGGTTCTTTGGTATCTGAACTCCTATGAACAAAAAAACTGGGTTGGGCAAATTCTTTAAAAGGAGAAAAAATCGTGGATGAGGTGTAAATGTCTGAATTACTCCAAGAATTTATTAATGATGTCATCTTTTTTATTTTTATTATATATAACAGTCTGACTCACCGTGTCATTTTACTGACAACAACACTAAATTCATCACACATCAACTTAACCTGCCAAAAGTATACCCCATAAATATAAAAACATGTTATGACTTTAAAATGAAAAACAAAATTATAAAGTTTTTGCATGAGGAATTGCATCTGAGCAATTAAACCATTGATTGGGGCGCTGCAATGACGTCAGCCTCCCTCTAGGCTCCTCTAGTGGACAGAGGCAGCATTGCAGCTGCAATGAACTGCTTTTCTGGTAGTAATGCATTATTAGATGTTAAAATAGCTGCTGTTTGTTATTTTAAACTTGTATTGCTTCCTATGTACCTTTCCATGTTAAGTTGCTGTGTGATGAGTTTAAAATTTGTAAAACGACACAGTAAGTCAGACTTATATTGGGTAATGACTTGTGTGCACCATTTTATGATGTGGATACATGTGGATTATTCACCGGTGTGGTTTATACATATGAGCAAATCTATTTTTTCCTGTAAATTTAGTGGGTGCAGTTTATTCACTGCAATTTACGGTATGCTGTAGGCACTTAAATATGTTTGTAAAAAACGTGTCTATGAAAAATACATGGGTTAATGTTAGCTGGATGAGTTGAGCTATTTGGTGTTGGTGTAAGCTATTTTTTATGACACCCTTATTTTGTTATAAGTAAACAGGATGTAGCCCGCAGCGCTCTTATTTAGAAGGCCAGAAGTGTGCTGTGTGGGTTGAAAAGGTGCCCTGGCTGTTGTAAAACAAGGCTAGCTGTGCACATGCATGAACCTACTGTACCACCGATAGCCGTAGCTCCCGTCCTTTATTTACAAAAAACTTTCACATCAGCGGACATCCTGAAACTTTTGGTGACACTGGCATGAGACAGACATCATTTATTGTTTGGCTTCCCTGGTTCTAACAACTTAGAGGAAGTTTGAAGTAGCACAGAGAAAGGGACCTTCTACACCATGAATCTGTAAATCATATACCATTATATACAATTTCATTGTATTTATTTGCTTTACTGTGCAATAGATCCCTCATTTTTTTCTTTTTTTTACATCTTATGACACAATTGCCTGCTACTTGACTGCAGTAGCACACTAATGGAGAAGCACTTAACAAGCAAGCAACACTGCTGTGTTGCCAAGAGTGCAGCAACCTCACTCACATCAATATCTGTGAGAAATTCCATCGCTTTCTGTTTTTTGCAGCTGTGATTTGTGCATGTGTGCATTTTCATAGCAATGCGCACTGCAGATGATAAAGCAACCACATGATTGTGTTCATCATAGCAAGGCATAGAGGTGACATTTTCACTATGAAATGAAATGTGATGAGCTATCAATCTCCCTTGCATATATTGCACACACACACACACACACACACACACACAAATATATATATAAATGCATAGTGACTCAATGTGATGTACTTTGCTGTCAGCTAGATTTGATGCAGGGCACTTCTCGGAGTGCATCTGAAGAAAACTTGATCACCTTGAGGAAACGCCCGTTTAGATCGTGTCTGCGGGCGTCCCATCTATTTTGGAAAAAAATGATGCAAATGAAATGGAGCCTCCAAAAAGGGCCTCAACAATCATATTTTCAACATGTTGCAAGGCCAGGTAGACAACAGCTGCACATGTATTGCTCTCTGCAGGGTTGCAGTCCCTCCAGATGCCCTCATTAAATTTGGGGAGGTTTAACGACAACATAGTTGCTCTTGAAGTGAAAACACCCAGATGGACGGTTACTACTGCGCACAACACAATAACAACTTCAAGCACTGATGAGTCACCGAGTCAAATTATTTCATGTTTTCTAACCAACAATGAAGTGTTGAATTGATTAGCATTCAACAAATCAACACGACAAGATGCGTATTTGTCACACCACCATGAATTCCTTTTTTACTTTATTTTTTTGCACTTTTGCAATGAATTTAATTCATTCCACATCCCTGAACGGGTATGAGTCAGTGTGGTCCATCTCCCCATTCGGTCTTTTCAGGTCATGTTGTGTATTTCAACACATAAGACACAGGAAAATCCATTTGACACGTCCCTTTTGCTGTGTGCAATTTATAATGGATGGCGCACAGGAGCACTGCAAAACTAGCAATCACTTCAAAGGGTCTGATTTCAGTGGTTTGCAGGAAATCAATTTCACAGTCTAATTAATCGCTGGGGACAAATATTTGTCTCAACATTGTAAAAAGTGATTGAGAAAGAGTAAGGGTTTAGAAACAGAAGTAATAAGCACATACATCTATATCAAAAAGTACGGTAATGTTAAGTTATATTAAGATTTAAACTCAACCAGCAGTTGTTATCGCAATCTAAATTAAAAAAAAAAATACACATTTTAAAGGTATTAGTCAAAGAAGGCGTGTCTCACAGAAAAGCTGCATTGCTATTGGCTGACCACTACCGGAAGTTCCGCGCTTCTGTCAGATGACTGTGACGCAACACCCCGGCTTCCCGGAAGCAAGCGACAAAACAACACAGGATCCCAAACATGAGCCTCAAACTCGAATTCCCCCGCGTTACACCGGCGCTTGCCTGTCTGACGTTCCTCCAGACGGTCACCCCCGCGGAGGCGTACGATGCGGGCGACGCGGTGGCCTTGCTGCTGGGAACTGTCGTCACCATAGTGGGTTTCTGCGCCTGCCTGGGCTGGTACGCACGGAAGAGGAACAGACTGCTGTGAGGAAGGATCGTCTGCTTCTGCGTTTTGCTGGCTTGTTGTGGTCCAACATATAACTGTATATAAATACGTCTCCTTCTGTGGACATCTTGGAGCAAAGTTTGGACTAAGACGTACTTAAATTGGAGCTGGAAACACGTGATGGAGAAAAACCGGAAGTAAACCTCACATCACGATGCACTCCGGTTTATAATCACCAAACGCTGCTGTTGCTTTGTTGCAAAAAGACTCTTAAGATTCTCACTTTTAAATTGTCATTGCTCAGTGTGTGTGTTTGCAACACCATTGCTATTGTCAAAATAAAAGTACATAAGCCATGACGTGTTCATTTTTCCCCACCTGAAAATAACGTTTTTATTTGTAGTCAACCTCAGCGCCCTGTATTTAGGACAGAACAATATAATGGCAGAAAATAGTAGGAACAGACGTCAACCGGAAGTGGGGAAGATCTATAATGTTACACACAACTAAACATTATAGCTTGAAAATGAGAAACAACTGGCAAGAATGTTACAAAAAAGAAATGCTAAGTGTATACATTAAGAATAAACCCCTGTTTTTTGTGTGAAAATACATCAAAACGAAAGCTAATGTTAAGTTAGCTAATGTTAAAGCTAACATTAGCTTGTTTTTGCATTTTCCCGGCTGGACAGGCTCACTAGCTCACTGACTGAAGACCATATGTGTCCTCGGGTAAGTATTTTTTGTGAAAATCCTTCAAAACGAAAGCTAAGTACTACATATCTTTGTTTTATTTTCTTGGATGGACAGGATCACAAGCTCACTGACCGGGGTAGCATATGTGTCTGGGGGTACGTTTGTTGTATGGTTGTTATTAATTCATGTTTCATTGCTCAGGTACAAGAAAAAGCACATTGTCCCACACGCTTGGCATTGGGCCTCTGCATACAAATATATATGACTCCACTCCTATGAATTTGTGATGCTACCCAGCCAGGAAGGGTGAACAACAGTGAGCAAAGTGCTTGTCAATTATGCATCTACAGTACATGGGAAGCATTTTTACCTCAAGTGAACTTGCCAGCCTGATTTAACCCGTCACGGTGCAACATGAGAGCTTCCAGCAGCCAGCACCGCTCCATTTAGCATTCAAACTACTCACTATTAGCTGTAATCGGTAATTCAAGTCAATTGTATTTATACAGTACTTTGGACTGCTGATATGTACTAGAACACCACACGAAGAACCATGTAGCGACAAGGGCAAGGGAAAAAAAAACATATTTAGAAAATTTGACCCGTTTTTCCTTACCTCCATCTTCAGTTTTCACTACTAAAGATGAGTAAATAAATATGATTGCAGATGTCACTTGCTTATGAAAGTTGTTTATCTGTGCCCTGTTAATATTTTGTGGTATTTTTATTTAATTTGGTCATGTTTCTGTGGTTTGTGCGAAATTCATTTCAGAGCATAATCACCAAGGACATATTCAATGAAATGGCAAATCTGTGGGCTGGGCACAAAGGATGCCCTTGCAGACCGATTGTACCGATTGCAGAAAGATTGTATAGTATTCGGGTGTTTTACATTTGTATTTGTTTAATATGTTTAACTTCCTAATATAGGTTATAATTTCCTTTTACCGTGTCGCATGGAATTGAGAATGGATGCATGGGTGACAGTTCTGCACCTTTAAATTACCTTTGATTAAAAATGGTAATGGTTTTATTTCATTTGAACATGCATCAGATTACAATTGAGTGCATCACATAATCAGTTCACAGTTCCACATGTCCAAAAGGAGTAGGAAGAAGCAAAGCTTATTAAATCCTACCCCTCCATCTGTTACATTTGTTCACTTCCTGCTTTCCTAATATCATTTAAGGTTTATTATAATTATTTTAAGTTTTTATTTTATTTTTTTAATGATAACATATTTAAATATATAGGTGATTTTTGTGATTAAAATGTGGAAAATTTTTTTGGATTTAATAAGCTTTGCATCTTTTGGACACGTGGAACTGTGAACTGATTATGTGATCACTCAATTGTAATCTGATGCATATTCAAATGAAATAAAACCATTACCATTACCAAGTTATTTGCATAATGCAGTATAAAAGTGTATATTTAAGCAGTATGTCATGAGCAGAGGAGGTGCAGTGGTTTCTACTGGGCAGCAGAGGCCCCGTAGAGCGGATGAGAGACACGAAGCTACCGCTGCTTTCTGCTGCTGCTGCAACAAGAGACAGGACGCGTCTTGGATCACAAATAGAGATGCAGGGCGCATGCGCACTGCTCTCCGTTTACTGTATGATATTCGCCGTGGTGGAAAAAAGGGGGGCAGGAGGCAACAATCGGGGTTTTTGAAAGCAGCAACAACAACAAAAAAAACAAAACAAAAAACACGACGAAATCATCTTTTGGAGGTGTTAAAAACGGACCTTTATCAACAGGTAGAATTTGGATTCATCTCCCGTGATTACCGCTTTTATTTTTATTTTTTATTTTTATTTTCTTTTACGGAGGCTGTGGACATGATTCGGGTCTCGTCGACGTGAGGATCGGCGCCACTGTTGTGTTTTATCGAAGCAAGTAAGACGCTGAGATTGCTCCATCATCGAATCCTGCTGCTTTTTTCCATCTTTGACACTGGCTGGAGGACGATTTATTTTATCACAAAAAGCCGTAAGTACATTGTTGTTATGTTAATTATGACAAGGAATGGTGCTAGTGTGTTTCTATTGTCGCTAATCGTCATATTTGGCCTGTAATATGCAAATGAGTCGACTATATGCAATAATACGTCTTCATTTGGAGCTGACTCGATGCTTATAGGTGCTTTATTACGTGAGATAGGGCGACTTTATTTGCTTGTGCAGGCTGCAGGGTGTGATCGAGAGCACCTTATTTTTTTTTTTTTTTGGAGGGGGGAGCTGCATTTCTCTCACTCGCTCTTGCGTTTAAAAACGTAGCTTTTTAAACGCCCTCCCCACTGCGCCTAGTCAAACGATACAGTGTAGGCTGCCATTGTTGTCTGTGTGTGTTTTGATGTGAAGGGGATGACTAATTGAATGTCAGACAGTTAAATATGACGTTCTAGAATGTGACAGTGCTGTTGGAGACAATGCAGTGGCTGAGTGGTGATAGGCGGATGATTTTTTTCCCTTCGTTTTGCTTCCTTTTAGGTGTGATGAGACAAAGGAACAAAGGATGCCTTAGAGGAGAGGTTGCCTATAAGCCCGGAAACCTCCTCAAAGCACACCGCAGCCAAATGGATCTAACGCCTCCCCTCACCGCCGCCGCCACCTCCTCCAGATCATGATACTAGGCTGAAGCTATCCCCCGCTTATCTTTATGATCCCTCCTCCATCTATGGCGAACTATAGCCATGCAGGGGACCACACCATCTTGCAGAATGTCTCTCCTCTCGCCACGTTCCTCAAACTGACCTCCCTGGGTTTCATCATCGGCGTCGGTGTGGTCGGGAACCTCCTGATCTCCATACTGCTGGTCAAAGACAAGAGCCTGCACCGAGCACCTTACTACTTCCTGCTGGACCTGTGCGCCTCCGACATCCTGCGCTCGGCCATCTGCTTCCCCTTCGTCTTCACCTCGGTCAAGAATGGCTCGGCGTGGAGTTACGGCACGTTGACCTGCAAGGTGATCGCCTTCCTGGGCGTGCTGTCTTGTTTCCACACGGCGTTCATGCTCTTCTGCGTTAGCGTCACGCGCTACCTGGCCATCGCCCACCACCGCTTCTACACCAAGAGGCTCACCTTCTGGACCTGCCTGGCCGTCATCTGCATGGTGTGGACGCTGTCGGTGGCCATGGCCTTCCCGCCGGTGCTCGACGTGGGCACCTACTCGTTCATCCAGGAGGAGGACCAGTGCACCTTCCAGCACCGCTCCTTCCGGGCCAACGACTCGCTGGGCTTCATGCTGCTCCTGGCGCTCATCCTGCTGGCCACACAGCTGGTTTACCTCAAGCTCATCTTCTTTGTCCACGATCGCCGAAAAATGAAGCCGGTCCAGTTTGTGCCTGCCGTCAGCCAGAACTGGACCTTCCACGGGCCCGGGGCGAGCGGGCAGGCGGCCGCCAACTGGCTGGCCGGATTCGGTCGAGGCCCGACTCCGCCTACTTTGCTGGGTATCAGGCAGAACAGCAACGCAGCGGGCCGCAGGCGTCTCCTGGTGTTGGATGAGTTCAAAACGGAGAAGAGGATTAGTAGGATGTTCTACATCATGACCTTTTTCTTCCTGGCGCTCTGGGGGCCTTATCTGGTGGCCTGCTACTGGCGGGTGTTCGCCAGGGGTCCCGTGGTCCCGGCAGGCTACCTGACGGCCGCCGTGTGGATGAGCTTTGCCCAAGCCGGGGTCAACCCGTTCATCTGCATCTTCTCCAACAGAGAGCTGCGGCGCTGCTTCAGCACTACACTCCTCTACTGCCGGAAATCCAGGTTACCACGGGAACCCTACTGCGTTATATGAAGGTTTTTACCCCACCCCTCACCCCCCCTTTCTCATCAATCGGGGCTCTTGTACAGCTCTTTTTCCTCTCTCTTTTTCTCTGCTAGCTTTTCTCCTCGTCCCTCCTTTCCAGTGCCAATCATTGGTGATCCCAAATAAAGGAGGAGTGCAACAGGGCTCTGTGGATCGTCCCCTGTTGTTTAAAACGAAAGGCCATGCCCGTGCAGAGAAGCAAAAAGTTGGAAAAGTCAACAACAAAAAAAATAGGAAAAAAAAAAAGACAAAAACAAAACAAAGTCTTTGGATTTTTTCAAGATTATTCTGTGAGGTGTGAAATATATATATTAAAAAAAAGAAATGATACTCCTCAAGGAATCACTGGTTTTACATTTTTAAGAGTTGCACTACTTAAAAAAAAAAAAGACTTTTTTTTGCTGTTGTTGTTGCAAGGACAACATTTATTCCCTCCTAAACAATGAATGCTTTAATTTGCAACAGACTACACACAAAAATCGCTGTAAGTAAGGCAAATGGTGTTGGGCCGACACCACCACAGGAGGATGAAGTGGTTTTAATGTAAGTGGTAACCTTTTTTTATTTATAAACGGACGGGCTTAAAAAACAGTTTTTGATGTGAAGTTTCAACTAGCATTGCTATCATGTAGTTTTATCCATACAGTATGTCCCTATAATAGTGTCTGGCATTGTTATTTTTATTTTACAGTGGGGGGGGCGGGTGGGATACTCATTTTTCTTATTAAAAAAAAAGTTTTGGGAACAAATGTGTGCTTAAAAAAGACTGAAATAAATGTGTCATCATATCCATGTACCCTCAACACATATTGTTACTGATGCCACTCCGGGTGTTCTTGCCTTAATGGTTATGATTTAATGCACTCCTATGAAGTCATTCTTTGGATGCAAAGGGATTTATTATTATTTTAATCACACAAGGTGCATGTTTGTTTTTCAAAAGCTGGTCCATTCACTTTTTATTATTAGAATTCTTTTTACTGTGCAAAACTCCGCCCACTGCAGGCAGGCTGTGTGTGTATGTGTGTGTGTGTGTGTGCATCAAACACTTCAAGACCTTCAAGAGCCTTAGTATGATATCTTGCACAATTTGTAAAAAAAAAAAAAAAGGTCAAAAGACAAAAAAGGGGGGGACATTTAAGGCACACTTGTTTCTACTTTCCCTACATTTGCTCTCGCTACTGATTGTTTTGAAATTACTTTCTCTCAATCTCTCGTGGCCATTTTTTACTTTGTTTCGTTTGGGAATAATTACTCTGTGTTCCTTTTTGTAAATTATAGATGGTGTGTCAGTATGTGAGTCTTTCATTACTTTTTGGAGTCCCGAATGTGAGTACAGTTTCAGTTTAGGATTGCATTTTTCGCTGAAAGTTAACTGTGTAAATCTGTTGCTTTTTTTTCCAAAAATAAAAAAGGAAGTTTCTCATTTTGCAACATGGTTTATTTGATGTATTGCTAATATTTGTTTTGGGATTACAGTCGTCCCTCGTTTATAGCGATTAATTGTTTCCAGAACCGACCGTGTTAAATATGCTGTATGATTCATTCTTAATAAATTGAATATTTTGGTAGTTAGAGCATAGAGCACTGTAGGCATTAAATAACACGCCTATAGTCAACTTCACACTCCTTTATTGTTATGTTGCAGGGACTCGAGTCAGCCACTCCACCTTAAGAATCCAAAAACTAACCACTTCCACACAGGATGGGAGGAGAACCTTTTTCACTTTTATTGTGTTGGACATGCCATGGCTGACTTCATGTTTTGTGGCATTACTGCCACCTACTGTAGATAATAATAATAGACCACAGTCTACCACAAACACAGATCATTAATTCATTTTAGAAAAAAGGCGATATTGCGAAGGACGACTGTATTTTGCAATTTTTTTCAATTTAGTCTTGCAAAAAATGACAAAGAACCCAAAAAACACGGAAACTCACATCTCAGGGCATTGAATCAATCACAACTGGGCTGGACGACTAGACAGGACAGCGTGCTCTATCTGGTCTGTCGGGGGAAAAGAGGCAAAATGTCTTCTAAGACAACCAGAGCAGTCCAAATGCGATGGATTCAGTGACCTGGATGAATGAAAAGGCATGGAAACTCACCATTCTTAAAGGGATTGCTCAAATGTATTCATGTGTTGATCGCTGAAATGTGACACTTGAAATGCTAGTGCTCCTAAAGGGGACATATTATGCTCATTTTCTGACCCTTTGTCTTGAGTTGTGGACTCCCATAGAGCAGACACACACAATAACCCGCACAGAAAACTTTATAGATCTTCCAGCACCTGCACCTATTCCAGCTGTATTTCCTTGGATTCGTCTGTTTTAATTTATTCCACCCACGGCCCGCTTGCGGGCACGCCCACGGCGCTGTACTTCCTAACTACAAACTCACCCCACTTTCTGATATAGTGTGTATAAGAGTTGATAATAAATGACTAAAGTCTTTGGAGAGCTAATTGAAAAGGGTTTAGGAGCTACTGGCAGCTCATGAGCTAAAGGCTGGAGACCCCTGATTTACCATATGGTGCTCCTCCAACCTCGCCTGCCCGAGGAGGAGCACTCATTGTTGGACACACTTTGTCAAATGCCGTTGGTGCTGTGGAGCTCAGAAGCCGGAATTGAGGGCGCTGAGAGAGCACACTGCTTCTGGCTTCAGCAACAGTTGAGCCGATATTTCACGTTATTGTTCACAAAAACAGTCTTGTGTGAAATGCCATTGACCGATGAAAATATTTTAATATTTTTCTCTTGCTTCAATAACGTATGCCTGAGCTTGCTTCGTAAACAGAGAAGCAGAGGTTAGGGGAGGGCAGGCAGTTCATCGCGCCTACAGCCATGCCCATATAAGGAAACCTGCTCCTCTGTGACATCACAAAGAAACAGTTTTGCAACGCCCTCTGAAACCAAGCGTTTTGACCCATTCCAAACCTCATTATCTGCAGTGCATTGTGCCTACAGCAATGCCCATATAAGGAATACTGCTCCTCTGTGACATCACAAAGGAACAGTTTTGCAACGCCCTCTGAAACCAAGCATTTTGACTCATTCCAAACTTCATTATCTGAAACTTTGGCATCGTTTAACACCAGAATACAACATTCCAACGACCTTTATATGTTATAAAAGTGGAAAAAGCATAATAGGTCTCCTTTAAGATGAAGTGATATGGAATACAATTGGTTTGATCTTTTCACTCTGTTTCATATCGTGTTGCTTGCATTCACGCCTGTGGTTCAGTACTCTTGTGTGTTCTTTGATACTTTGGTGGAGACTAGTGGTTCCACGTAATATCGTATAATAATCAATATAGTGCACAAAATCTGAGGCAATTTTCCTCGAAAACCAGGCCATTGGAAAACCGAGGTTTGACTTTATTCCAAAGTAAAATTCCTTCAGCTCGTTTGAATACGTAGGTTATTTTCATATTCTGCTGTATTGACCTTGTTGGAGCTCATAAATAGACTTACTCCTCCCTCTCCAAACCTTTCCATGGAGCTAGATGTGCACCTTCCTAAATATCTATAGCCTTTGTTGGTTTGGTCACGAAAGTTGACCAATCTAGTCCTTACTCAATGCAGATGGTCTTTACTGGGCAGCCTTTGGTCCAAAGACAAAAATACCAGTGTGAATGCAGCTTTAATGCAATTAAATCCTCGCTTTTTCTTGTTTTGAAGGGAAATCCCACTGATTTTTTTTTTATCGACTATCAAGTAATGCACTCTGACTGAGTATTTCTCTTGACAATTTTCCATTTTGCAACAAATTGGTCTGATTACACCACATTGTTTGTCACCGCTAAAAGCATTTCATTATGCAAAGACCTTTTGCCGAGGTATAGAAAATATGTCGCTGAAAGAGGCTTATAAACGCTCCAGGTAATTGTACGACAAGGCTGCAGGTTCCAACAATAATGAAAAAACGGCAATTAGGCCTTCATTTTCATTATGAGCTTGGCAATTACTGTTTTGTTTGGGCACATTGATCATTCTGCACAATTACGCAGATGATGAGGAAGAATTTTGTTGACATTTAGGTGAGGGCTAAGGTAGAGTGTGTTGTGAGTATAGCACAGCAAGGATTTTTGACTGATTGTCCATTTTTAAATTAGGACCAAAAGGACTGGCTCACCATCAACAAATCTCCTTGACATATTTATTTGCCATGGTATGTTCATATGGTATTGTTTAAGGTGTTTACTCTGGTGAACTGTGCCTTTTGCATTGTTGTCATACACTCAACAGTCCATTTTGTGTCTTGTTTTAAAGCAAATGTGATACTACCTTGTTTTTGTCCTGCCCATTAGCCGTTATTTCGATTATGACTAGCTTGCCAATTAGCAGGGGGAAAATATACAGTGTGTTGCATTTTTTATGTACTGCCTGCCATGAAACAGAGTTTTTTTTTTGTTGTATTTTTTTGCTCATTTTTCTCTTTTGTCAGACAGGCTTTGAAATCAATACAGTTCTTGCTTGGAAATGTGAGACAGGTTTAAAAAATCGATCTGATAGTTTCACTGTTAACAGACAATCCCTTGAAAGTTAAAAGTTGAGTTGGTAAATAGTTGGAAAGGAATATCTGTGGTACGGTATACAGTAGATTCAGACTGGTCCATGACAAATATGGCGGAAAAATACGGCAGTAAATCAGATGCCTCTAAAAATGTTCAAAAATTCAAGTTTTCTCTTTTAAATGCCCCAAATATCACCAAATGTGTCAACAAACATGACCCCCTTACCCCTGCAGGGTACTTCTACTACTCACTGCCGGTCGACCTTAGCCACAGTGGCTGACGTATTCTCAAAAAGGAAGTCAACATTTGTAAGACTGCATGTTGATTGGACCTTTGACCCACGCTACCTTTGCCGTCAATTAAAAAAAAACGTATTAGATGAGCGTACAGATTGTGGTTGTACTGTTACAACTAATACATTGTGTGCTAATATGTTTGCAAGATAATGAAGAACAACAAGACATTAGGCAAAGACGCACGACGACAGAAGGACCCATAAAAGAGACTGTAATGATTATTTCTATTCCCTTGAGCGGGTGATTGGACCTGGGAGTGAAAAAAGCAAGGAAGGGGGAGCATTTATTGTTTGACAAGACTCCACTGGAATACCAATGGGAAGCACGGTTGTGTTGCATTTCAACAATTTTTTTATCCGTCCCGATGCCTGCTCGATCTTTTACATTTGTTTTGACAGAAAATTAGTATTTGGGGTGTTTTTTATTCACTTGAGAGTATCTGGTGTGGATGCGTTAACCACAATGAATGCCTCCTCCATGTGGGGATCCATATCTACCACAATGGGATGCTTATTGACTGTGGTATATTGTATGACGGTGTGTTTAGAGGCTGCGGTTATTGGACCAGTTGTAGTTGGATTGTTGTCACCTCATATAGACAAACATATTGGGACACATAGTCAATTGTGTTGATAAAGCGTTGTGCCAGTTCATCAACAACAGGGGAGTCGTGGGGAGGAAAAGCCTGATTGTGTTTCATGTTAAGGAAACAGGGCCTTCCTTAACAAATTCAGACGCATTGAGTGGTCCAGTGTGACACATTCACTAATTAATTGATTTAGTAGCCTTTTCGGGAGCGATCAGATCATATTTTTTGGACAAAAAGGGTTTTAAAGTCATGTGTGTATCCCTGCTATTATCACGATTCAACATTCACAATCTTACAAATTGGCGGAATTGAGTTTTCTCTGAAAATAGTCATTTATATACAGTAATCACTCGTTCATCACAGTTAATTGATTTCAGACCTGACCGTCAATTCACTCAAAATACTATTCCTTAATTATAAATGTGATATTTCGTACTTTTCATTCATTCATTCATTTTCTACCAATTATCCTCACGAGGGTCGCGGGGGGGTGCTGAAGCCTATCCCATCTGTCTTTGGGCGAGAGGCAGGGTACACCCTGGACTGGTGGCCATCCAATCACAGGGCACATATAGACAAACAACCATTCACACTCACATTCATACCTATGGACAATTTGGAGTCGCCAATTAACCTAGCATGTTTTTGGAATGTAGGAGGAAACCGGAGTACCCGGAGAAAACCCACATATGCACGGGGAGAACATGCAAACTCTACACAGAGATGGCCGAGGGTGGGATTGAACTCCGGTCTCCTAGCTGTGAGGTCTGCGCGCTAACCACTTCCCCGCCATGCAATAGAAAACTGTTTATGGCATTCGAAGTACATACTTTAACATTACTAGAGCCCTCTAGACATGAAATAACACCCCTATAGTCACTTTTACCCTCACACACCCTCACAGAAATTAGCTAGAGTTCCTTTTCCTTTTTTGGCTGTTGTCTCATAAATATCACATTGCTGATACCTGGTGACCAGTATAGAATACTACATATCACATCACGTCATTGCGTCTTCTGAATGTCTTACATTTGTATCTTATGTATCTTAGCTCATTTTTATGCTGGAAATCCTTCATATAGGCCAAAAATAAATGAAATTTGCTTAGCCGCAAAATTCAAAGTGGCGAGGGGCGACTATATGTCATAATAGAGGAAGATTTACATACTGTTAATTACATTATCATTCATTAGTAGTGATTAGTGATACATTTTATACTTGAAATGCTTTTAATAAATGCGTGAGGTACATTGAAGAGAAAAGGTTTGTTAATCCAATAATTCAAATAGTTTTATGGCAAATGTTGATCCAAAATTGGAGGAAAAGCATGGTTTTACTGTATATGTGTGTTATAATTGCTTTATGTAAAATGTGTGTCAGTGTTATGGCAATATGTGGTAGGTTTTAGTCCCCATCTAAGAGATACAAAGCCATCTCTTCCAAGGATCTGTTTTCATAAGGCTCCAGGCTTGTTTCATATGTTTGCTTATTTCCCAAAGCAAACTTTCATGACTGCGCACAAGGAAATAAGACGCTATATGTTTGGACAGTTGCTGTTGTGGCTTTATACCTTCCAGGAGTGTTGTTGTTTACGGGAAAGCGATTACATAACGCAGCTCCGCCGTGAATGGCTGGTTCTCGGCGATTTTCGGCACACTGCGGGCTGTTTGGAGGAGGAGGAGGAGGAGCAGGTCCGTCTATAGGTTTTTTTTTCTGGAGAGTAAGCATAATAAGGATAGCGGACTGGAATGTGATTGGTGGCCGGGGCTTAAGCACATGTAAAGTTGGAATATGCAAGGAGATGCTGAGGAGTAATCCCGCCGCCTGACAAGGATTACACATGCAAGATTAAAGAATCCCGTGTGGAATCGATGCAATTTTTCCAGACAAAATATGTAGTTTAATGAGTTTGTGTGCCCCACCAACATGCTAAAATATTCACAAGGCTTTGAAAGCATCACGGTCCTGCAGCACTCGCTCTCTTTTTCTCTCTTTCTCTCATATGCATTTGCAGTTGCACAGGGCAATCTGTCATGGATGGAAAAGCTGTACATGACAGAGCTTATTTACAACACGGAGCCGGGGGCTTGCATCTGCTCACAGTGGGCCACATGTTGCAGGAAACACTGCACATCCTCATCTGGTCTTTACTAATTGTGGCATCATTGCGTGATTATTTATCGCATATTTGGAGACGCTCCTTTTCGGACACGCGTAAAAATGTGATGTTGGAAAAAGAAAGACCGAAGCCATTGCCATTATCATCACTATAAGCAGCGGAAGTTGTTTATGCGCCTGATTTGTTTTGGAAAAAAGGGGGGAGGGGAAGGAGTTAATCCACTTGTTTCTTGTGTTCCAGCCTATTCAGCACTCTCGCTTTTCCCCTCCTCTCTCCGCTTTATTTTTGGAAACATCTCATTCTCGTGAGTCAGGCCCGTTGTCGTGCTCGCAGAGAGCCTCCTTGCAGTTAGAAGAGAAAAGAAACTGTGCTTTGCATCCCTCTATCCAAGTGGAATAATGAATGCTTTGTGTTGCAATCTTACGGATAGCTTGAAAAGCAGTCGTCAAAAGGTGACTGCTTGTAATTTTGCCGCAGAAATTCCTCCACATTTATGGCGCCGGAGCCCAGTCCACGTGACGACGCAAACACATTGTTGGCATCCATCATCATACGTCAGCCAGCATTGACGGCGCCGTTGATTGATGGCTTCTATGGCGTCCTTCATTATTTTTCCAGCGGCTCCAAAAGGGGACACGCTAATTATGTGTTTGCATTGCAAAGGCATTTTTTTTTCAGTTTTCTGATAAATAGTACTCTACAGTGGATACTAGGGGTGTCACAAGATCTTGCAAGAACGTGACACGATTACTTGTTCACAAAAAGTGGACACTTCGCCTGGGATGAAAATAAATACATGAATTTATCACACATTGGTTCCACAACCTTGGCACGTTGGTTCCATAGAACAACGGCATGAACAGAGTGAGCACTTTCTTAGTCATACAGTGTATGTCTCAGTGGGTGGAGGCGGGGCCGCGAGCATAGGCACAGAGCTAAGAAGAGTGTAACATAGTAGAAATTAAATTAGTGGATTGCAATATATTTAATATTTTTGCATTGTACTTTTCTGAAAACTAATGTTAAAAATCCCGTTCTCGTTCTTGTAGACCCAAGAGTGTCTTGTGACGCCCCTAGTAGATGCTGAAATCAACATGAAATTTGCTTTTGTTTGTTTTTATGTAAATATTGTTTTTTTTAATACAAAATATGAATATTTTGTACATGTATTTTTTTTATTTGTGTTTATTAAGTATATATATATTTTACTTTTATTGATATTATCATATACTATTTTTACATGCACATTTTCTGTTATTCTTACAATTATTTTATTTTTAATTAATTTATTATATTGTTTATTGTTATTTTTAAATGATCATTTTTTATTTGTAGAATTTGTAGAATTTGTAGAATTGTATTCAGTTAACATGAAATTATATATGAATAAATATTATTTAATGCTATTTTATAATTATATAGAATTTCTATCATTTTATATCCATATATATTTCCAAGCATATATTTTTTTCTTATTTTTCAATATGTTTTGTCAGCACTGAAGACTTTTTTCTTTCTTGCCCCCCCCCCCCCCCCCCCTTAATCCTAAAGCTCCAAAGTGATGTTCTGGAACAAAGTGCAACATCTTAACCGCCCAAATATAATCATCGCAGTGAAAAAGCAATTTTACCGTTGCCTGCATTGAAGCCACTGCCTCTTCAAGTATTATATTTTGCTCCACGGTGGTGGATTACATTGTTGTTTATGCACAGGCAACATATTTTATGACCAGCCTGAAAAAAGTAATGAAATGATCTCCAAACCAATGATGTGTGTTTTTGGGCCACATTGTGTGTGTGTGTGTGTGTGTTGAGAGTCACTTTGGACATATTGTGTAATGGTGGATACATACCGATTACGTTAGACTCACAAATCGCACAAACGTGAAAAACATGTGCTACTTCCCCTCCCATTGTATTTAGTGGGATTGTATCTTAGCTTGTATCAGCAGTAGAAAGTCCCTATGTTGTCCTTCACCTTCCCTTCCCGTCCTTTCTTATACATACAACATGCAATCCATTCGCAACAGCGCTCCTCTTGTGGAGGAGGAGTGGAGCACGATAGCTAGCCTGGAGGCAAGTTGTTGGAAGGTTCCAGAAATGGGAAGAGAGTTGTCCTTGGCCTGGCTGACAACACTATTGATCACAACCTCTCCCTTGCTGCTGTTATTGTCCCTGCCTGTAAATGCTTTGTTTTATACCTTTGGTGAGGCTCAGTCACCGGTTGTTTGATTCTACAAATTCCTTAATGTTGTAAATGTAAGCGGTTTTGGACAATGAGGCCACCCATATGCAAGAAATCAGTTATAAATATGATAGTGTGACTGATAACTGCACATTTTTTTTAGCTTCAAATGATGCATAGTAGCTGATCGGGATTAGCAATGGAATCTATTCTCCCCATTATTCACTTGAACACAGCATTTTTATCCTCCACAGGGGTTCTGCTTTAAAGTTAAAAGTGCCAAATAGGGGCAACGCTGCTCTCGGCTCGGGTTGTTGCCTAGCAACAACCGAAAGGCAGTTTGAAGCCTGCCATCTTTTTTCATTTCTTTTTTTATTTCTTTGCAAGAAATGTGAAATATTTTTATCTTCAAAGCCCCGTTGGGAGTCCGCTGGGAAAATGCGCGACGGCGCATCTTTTTAGTGTAGAAAACAAAGGAGGTCAAAGTGGTGGATTCCTCGCCGACGTGGAAACCTGATTGTGTCACACGGCGGCTAATGAAACAACTCAACTGCCGGGTTTAAGATGCTAATATTTTTGCCGTTAACAGTCATTATTCAAATTAAAATGTTACGGAAAAGTTTGCAATACTAACAAAATTAGCTTTCCGGCTACTTAGATGTCAGCTGAATTCAAATGACCATTGCCCTTGATTGAATTAGCCGTTGGGGAGTTCAGTTTTAATTTGGTCTCCATAATCTACATGAACTTTAGTTTGAACTAACAGACTGGGAGACAGAAGCAGGACTATACCGCTGTGGTTCCCTGCATACTGACAGATAGAAGATTAAAAAGAAACCGGGAAATTCTTTCCTAAGGCGCTCCAAGCTCGCTTGTTTCTGTCTGATCCTTTTCTCCCAGGGAAATGGTGCAATGAGGTGTCACTGTTGTCATTTCCTCTGGTCGGGTTTTGACTGGAAGCTGCCTTTCCTTAGTTGAACCCTGGGACAAACGTACAAAAAAAGATGGCATAGCGCTCAGTATGTTACACAGCACATACTGTATACACTACTGATCAAAACTTTAACACCAAATTGCAAGAATTTGCATTCTTGAGGTTCTAAGTAAAGCTTCAAAATGTGAGAAGACAGCGATGAATTGCAAACAAGCATGAAAGTCAAGTAGGTTGTCCATCAGATGATATAATGTATAACACCAAAGCCTTTAAAAGCCAAGATCCTGGCAGAAATGTCACACCATACAACGGAGTAAGACCATTTTAACGTCTTCCAAGATCCTGAAGGTGAAGGAACAAAACCATCAAGTGGTAGAAGTGAAAGAAGTGGTAGATACCAAAGAATGTCACCGACCCTGACCCGGCGGATCTGATTGGCTGTTTTGAATTTACATGAGGATACCAAACACGGGATGTTGAAAGATGGAAGATGATCCAACGAATCCAATGGTTGTGCAGGGGCGTCACATGGTAGCTGGCTATGTGGAGATGTTGCAGACGGCATTCCTTGTGTCTGAAGGCCTTTTTCAACAAGACAATGCTGCAGTTGGCAATGCCTGCTGGACAAAGAACTTCAATCTTTTGGACCTCCGGATGGAAATCCAACTGAGAACATTTGAGGATGGATGGATGAAGTTTACAAAAATTGACATCAGTTTCATGTGTCTCTCCGTGAAGCCATCTTTCACCATCTGGGGCAACATTCCCATTAGCCTCCTGGAAACACTGGCATCCATTTTTCAACTTATTAACAAGAATGCCTTAGCTACTCATTACTGGCTTATTTTAAGTTTTAACAGGGATTTGGGGTTTTTAATGGTTGTTTGCAATAAATTGCTTACTCAAAACGTTTTCATCTTGCTCCCATTTCTTCGCTATTCAAAGCGACATCCAGGTTACAGTTCTTGCTGGTCTTTAGTGAAAATTGTCGTTCAGAAACGTTCAGAAAATGCCTCAATGTTTGTTTCCTGCTGCTCATTGTCATCACCTTTTCCAGTTTGCTTGTGTGTGTAACCTCTCCCTCCCACTCCTGCTGAGTGTTGACACATATGGCCCACACATTATGACCAATCACAAAGGAAAATCACGGCTCATTCATTCAATTCAAGGAAATAATGGACACATTGTTCATTCATGTTTATTTACATATTCAGGGTCGGGAAAAATGATCTGACACATTTGTAGGTTAAATAAAAGGCAAATAAAGTAAAAGAAAAAAAAGTAAAAGTACATATAATGCAATTTTTTCATATAATGCCATTGTTTTTGGTTTCTTTTTCAGTTGCTGCCATGAATTGAACTGTTGAGCATCGCGCTTTCATTGTGGAACCGTTAATCAAAATAAACAATTCTGTAACTGCAACACAACAAGTGTTCCATCCGTTATGGGTTACCAACTTTAGAGCTACTAGATCTGCATTGAAATAAAAATCAACCATCCGACCTCGCGCCGCCAGAACTGATTTAATTTTTAAAACATAATGGTAATGGTTAAATTTCATTTGAACATGCATCAGATTACAATTGAATGCATCACATAATCAGTTCACAGTTCCACATGTCCAAAAGGAGTAGGAAGAAGCAAAGCTTATTAAATCCTACCCCTCCATCTGGCACTTTTACAATCAGTAACTGTTACATTTGTTCACTTCCTGCTTTACTAATACAGTTTAAGTTTTTTGGGGTTTTTTTTTTGTCACGTACCAAAGTACGAGGTGATATGACCATACAATGACATAATGTGTACCATAGTAAGTGTCAATATAGTGATGTATATATATAGCACATCATGACTGGTTCAAGACTCTTCATCCTTGTATTTAGCAAACATCAACTGCTTGTATTGTTTCTTGAATTGGCTCATCGTTGTGCATTGTTTGAGGTCCTTACTCAATCCATTCCATAGTTTGATTCCACATACTGAAATGCTATGGCTTTTTAACGTAGTCCTAGCATAGAAGTGTTTCAAATGTACTTCTTCCCTGAGATCATATTTCTCCTCTCTTGTAGAGAAGTATTGGATGACATTTTTAGATAATTGGTTATTTTTAGCCTTATGCATTATTTTAGCTGTTTGAAGATGAACTATATGAGCAAGTTTAAGTATTTGTGATTTTGTAACAATTACTGGCTTTGCCTTATTTTACAGAAATGTCCTATTTTGACCCAAAACTTACTTTTTCTTTTTTAGTGACTTAAACCAAAAAACTTTTCACTGCTTTTGTTCTGGAAGCATTTTGCTTATAGACCAGTGATATTGTTATTGTCGATTTTTGTTGACTTCAAGCTGCACCAAGTGTTCATCAGATGTGTCATTTTCAATATTTTCCCAGTTCCCTATTAATGCCTTTGACAACAAGGAGCTAAAACACCTAACCCAACAAAAAGGGAAACACAGAGAGACACAAATGACATCATCAATCTCATTGCAGAAGTCCAAAACAAAAAAAGCAAATTAAAAGCTGCCTTTTGGTTTAAATGAAGTGGAAAATGTTTACATAGCAGTGTCCCATTACTCTCAGGTTCAAATTGCCGTTCTTGTAAACAGATCTGATAAAAGCCACTTCTCTTGCATTTTTTAAGTATTTGTGATTTTAGAAATAAGGATTAGTATGTTCTCTGTAGGCGGCATTATGAATTATGAAACACAATGGCATTATATGTACGATTAGAAAATTTGTTTCTTTACTTTTATTTAACCTATAAATGTGTCAGATCATTTTGCCTTACACTGTATTTATGTTATAATCACCAATGTACCAATCATAGTATAGCATTTAGAATATTGTACAATAAAGCTATTGAGGTAGTCCATATCCATGATGGTACTCTTAGCCCCCCTGTGACAGAAGATAAATAGATGGTACCTGCAGGCCCGACATAGAACACAAACGAACTGCACCCTTATTGACATTTCTAATCCTGCTTCCCCTGCTGCGCCTTCCTGATCCAATCCATCGAGCGCCAAGTGGAAGCTATTTGATCGCCGAGCAGGACCCCTCTGTGTTCCCACCCTGACCGCAGACACGCAGTTTACAGTGTCCCTGTCTTGCCTTATCTCTCGGAGCGCATTTTGCTCGGCTTCCAGACCCACAGCTCCGGCCCCCGGCTTGAGATACAGCCCAAAAATAGCCCACTCTTGCTGACAGCAAGGCAGCGCCAGATAAGGCTGTTGTGTCCGCAGCTTTCTTGTCAGGGATCGTACCAGAGTTAGTTATGAATAGAGGGATGCAAAAATGCCTTTCTCCTCTTGTTTCTCAGAGCGGAGGTCATTGATCGTGTTTATTGACCCGTGCCGTTGATGCCCCAGCCAATTTGGTCGCTGGGGCCCCCGCGGCGATAAGAAAACGAGCGGGCACCTGCGTGTGTCCGTGCCTCTGAATGTCAATGAACAGCCCACCCCGCAGCACATTATTCTGCAAAAGTGCATCTGAAACGTTTCTTCCTGCTGGCATGCGGAAGGAAGCCAATCAATAAGTGTGTGTCTTAGTAAATAAGATCATGTAGACAAGAGGCGGTCGACAGCACCACGTAAGCCCCCTCGCCTGGTTAGTTCATTCTCCATTAGATGACGCCCTGGAGTAATTGAATTGGCCTGGACAAGCTTGGGGCTCGGCCTTTGACAGCGGACGTCAAGCTCTGATAACTTAATACCCCAGAGCCGCCATTGGAGACCTTCTTTTTGGTCTCCATCCGTCCATCGTCTTCTACCAGAGGCTTCCAAATAACAAGCAACTCTTAGAGGCGGAGATTGGATTTAACAGGCGGCACCAATCCCATCTTGTTATTCGGCGGTAGATAAGCAAGTCGCGGCGATAAGATCCAAGCTAATTAGCTCTTTCTTAGCCAATCGATGACTGGGACACGCTTCAGTATGGTGGAGAACCAGAGAAGCACAAACTAGAAACAGTTCTCCACGGCTATGCCGCTTTGGGGAAAGGGACTTTTTGGGCTTCCAAAAATGTGAAAATACAGAGTATTTGCAGTATTTCTTAATAGTAACGGTAATTGTTTTGTTTAGTTGGTCACAAGTGTTCCCAAGCAAGCATATATTCAGTAAAAAGCATCCAAGATGCAGTTATGCTTTGGTTAATTAACATTTCCAAGCATATGTTTTATGTATGCACAGTACAATACCGGGGACCCACAGCCACGGAAAGTAATTCCTCATCTCGGTTACTTGATTCAAGACCCAAATGTCATAAGAACATTTCCAGGAAGTAGCATTCCTTCTTTATAAATAGAATATTTGCATTGTTACAGTATTCTAAATACAGTTGTGAACATTAATAGAGCACCTTAAAGATGAAACAACACCCCTATAGTCACTTTTACACTCATATTACCTAAAATAATAGACATAATAATAGAAAATAAGACATCTTAGACATAAATAATACATACAGTAGAACATAGACTCACAAGTTAGCATTGGCAGCATAGTTCCCGCAATGGCTATTGTTTCATCAATGTTACTGACACCTAGTAACCATTGTAGACTACTACTCTAATGCTGTGGTTTGTGGTTAAGGAGAGACTCAATATGCACTTAAATTGCTTTATTAACAAGCAGAGAACACAGAGTGTAGGTAGGTAGGATTGCAAGGTTTATAGTGTGTCTTTCTGTATAAATATCCCATTTTACAACATGGACACAAGGGCCTAAATAGTATGTATTAAATTTGGTGGGGGCTGCACGGTGGTCAAGTGGTTTGCACGCATACCTCACAGCTAGGAGGCCTGAGTTTGATTCCAACCTCGGCCATCTCTGTGTGGACTTTGCACATTCTCCCCGTGCATGTGTGGGTTTTCTCCGGGTACTCCGGTTTCCTCCCACATTCCACTTTGAATTTTGCGGCTAAGCAAATTTCATTTATTTTTGGCCGATATTAAGGATTTCAAGCATAAAAATGAGCTAAGATACATACACAAGATACAATTGTAAGGCATTCAGAAGGTGCAATGATCAGCAATGTAACATCCATGAAACAACAGCCAAAAAAGAAAAAGGAACTAGCTAATTTCTGTGATTATGTCTCCTATAATGGGTAAAGTGAGGGTAAAGGTGACTATAGGGGTGTTATTTCATGTCTAAAGGACTCTAGTAATGTTAAAGCATGTACTTTGAATGCCATAAACAGATTTTCTATTCTTAAGTATGAAAATAGGGCTGCACGGCAGAGAAGTGGTTAGCGTGCAGACCTCACAGCTAGGAGACCCGAGTTCGATTCCACCCTCGGCCATCAGGAGTTTGCACGTTCTGCCTGTGCATGCGTGGGTTTTCTCCGGGTACTCCGGTTTCCTCCCACATTCCAAAAACATGCTAGGTTAATTGGCGACTCCAAATTGTCCATAGGTATGAATGTGAGTGTGAATGGTTGTTTGTCTATATGTGCCCTGTGATTGGCTGGCAGGGTGTACCCCACCTCTTGCCCGAAAACGGCTGGGATAGGCTCCAGCACCCCCCGCGACCCTCGTGAGGATAAGTGGTAGAAAATGAATGAATTTGATGGGTGTAACATATATTAAGGACCGTTCATTTTTCGGTAACTACTTTGTATTCAATGTAAATGCATATCAATTATGTGGTTTATTTTAATTGAAAGTGTATTTTACGTGGACGTCCTGTAGAAGTTTGTTCGTCAACAGAACAGCCACTCCTGTTGGTAGAATGGCTTGTAGCTCCAGGATGAATCATCTCCATTCAATCCCCTTCAATGCCTGTCTGAGATTCAGACTTGCAGGCCACATGCAATGTTTATTTTCTCCACTAGTGCACTGTCGTGTAGTTGCACCAAGCTATGTATGATGCTAGCTCAGATGGAAAACACGGGCCTAAGTTGTTGGTGGAATGCCTGATGGCCTGATGAAGTATTCAAACCCCTCCTTCTTCTTCCTTCTTCCGCGGAGCACGGAAATCGTAGTTTGTGAGGAAGGATGTTATTTTTGCAAATGGAAAACACCTCTTGTCTCACTTGGAGAGGTTGTGAATTATGCAAGAGGAAGTTATAAATGTCCAATGTGGACATTTTTTTTTGTGTTTCAAGGCTCATGAGTCCTGCCAGTGCGCGGACCCAACAATAACACCAACAACAACAAAAAAAAAACGCTGTCCCAACATGCAATTTTCCCCGGCGACTGTGAGTGTCTTCCCGCGACAAAAACATCCACGGGTGCATGCGGCCATAATCCCATGTGGCGCGGGCAGTCAAGGGGAAGCGAATCGGAGCACTTGGAAGGGGAAAAAATGAAAGAGGATGGCGATGCTGAAAGAAGTGGACGCACATGTCTCATCCCCCCCCCAAAAAAAACAGCCTATGAAAGGATGAGCAAGAGAAAAATTGGACTCCCTCTGTTTCTGGCGCCGCAAAATATTCCCTTGATTTGATCCAAGGCTACCTGAGCTTGTAGAGCCAAACACAGATTTAAGCACAACACCACAATGGAACACAGGTAATACTGGGAATCTGTGTGGGAATTTTGGCTGGGAACGCTGGTTCAGTGACAGAAATGATGAAATTCTAAACTAGTTTATTTGTTTTTATTTGACTTTTATTTATTATTAAATAAAAATAAGACATAGTATATAATGCTCAATGTTTTTGTAGAATTTACACCAGAATTTTAGCATTTTTTTGCACATTTGTGCAGCCGTCTGTAAGTATTTGGCCTTTTTAAATCGATACATTATTGATTTTTCTTAACTCTACATTGCAGTATTGACTCATCTTCTCCCCTCTTTGCCTCCGATACATTTTTCTTCACTTTGTGTCATTCCACATTCCCAAGTCGCTCCTTCGTTTACCCTGCCATTCCTCTTTTTTTCCCCTATATCTCCATTTCTCTTTCATAATGTGCAATGTAGCCCCCGCCATCCATTGCATGTAATCGCTGTATGGAATCTGACTATAGATGAGGCTATCTGGTGGGTGTCTTCAGTGGGTGTTATAGGATTCGGAGAAGAAGAAGATGGAGTAGAATCACCACAAGCTTTGTTTTCTCATTTGACTGTTGACTGCACCTCTTTGGAAGAAGACTCCATGATGGTGCTTCTTAGCACTCGATCATACATGCATCTTGGTAAAACTGTCCCATTCTGGTCCTATAGATGTCAGAGAGCTTTTTTCCTGGATCTGGTGGTTAACTGCCCAGTGAATTTAAACTGAATGTCACAAACCCCATATGCTGTATCCTCCACCTACATGTTCACACTTGGACATAACACTCACTGTTGTTTGTCACATTGAAAATATCAGCTCCACAGTGATTCTCAAGGTTGAAAAGTGAGAACACATACATGGAAATGTTGAAATACAAATACTATGAAATACTAGAGCACGGCCATTTTTAACCGCTAGATTGTGATGTTAAAAATAAAACATAGTAAATAAATAAACATAAATAAAGTGAATTGCTACTGACGCAGTTCCACTCCATTGCTGTGGGTGGCAGTAATGCAGAATGCAAGGAGGTTCCCAATTGTTAAACCAATGGGGTGGAAGGACGTTGATGTCGTACCATTGGATATTATACAAAGAAAGATTCATTCATTCATTTTCTAACGCTTATCCTCACAAGGGTTGCTGGGCTATGCTGGAGCTTATCCCAGCTATCTTCAGGCGAGAGGCGGGGTACACCCTGGACTGGTGGCCAGCCAATCACAGGGCACATATAGACAAACAACCATTCACATTCACATTCATACCTATGGACAATTTGGAGTCGCCAATTAACCTAGCATGTTTTTGGACAGGGAGAACATGCAAACTCCGCACAAAGATGGCTCAGGGTGGAATCGAACTTAGGTCTCCTCAATGCGTGGCCTGTGAGCTAACCACTCATCTTCCGTGCAGCTTACACAGAAAGATTCATTCATTCATTCATTTTGTATCGCTTATCCTCACAAGAGTCGCGGGGGTGCTGGAGCCTATCCCAGCTGTCTTCAGGCGAGAAGCGGGGTACACCCTGGACTGGTGGCCAGCCAATCACAGGGCACATATAGACAAACAACCATTCACACTTGCATTCATACCTATGGACAATTTGGAGTCGCCAATTAACCTAGCATGTTTTTGGACAGGGAGAACATGCAAACTGAGGGTGGAATCGAACTCAGGTCTCCTAGATGTGTGGCCTGCTCACTAACCACACATCCGCCTTGCAGCTTACACAGAAAGATGTTACACAGAAACATTTTTCCAACCACCACCAGAAAAGTCGCCGTCATTGCTGTCTTCATCCTCCTCCTTTTGCACTAAAACCACTAAAGTCGTCTTCTTCAGTGTTGGAAGCAAGGACCAAGGCTCCAGGCAAATTAGCCCTCCAGCCTGTGCTGTCCTCTCCATCAGGCAGCAGTGCAGCCACCTGGAATCTGCTAGATTAAAAAAAGGTAAAAAAAAAATAAAAAAAAGTAGCAGTTTATACACCAGAAATTACATTTAAAAAATGAATTAACATATCAAATCAGACATCCGTGCACAATGAGTTCACATCTTGCAGGTGTACCTCATAACGTCTGAGTTAAGTGTATGGTATTTAAAAAAGTGAGTGACATTACCAACCTAGAAAATGAGTTTTGTGCTCCATCTTTAAAAAAAAAAAGTCTTTGAATATTAATGTTAAGATTTCATAAAATTGCATCATTATTTTTCTTCCTAGCGAAAGACCACACGCCTTAATTTCACTCCCCTTTTTCATGACGCCCGGGCTCCGTGTGACTGAGGAGTAAATGATTCCATAAAAATGTAGCGGGGGTATATAGTGTAGCAATCTCTGTGGTGGTAAGATACCTGGGAGCCAATGCACGCTCGCTCCACACTTGGAACTGAATTATGGATGGGGATAAAATGCATGTAAACGGCCCATTGCTCTGCAGGGACCGTTATCTACTGACTGATAGAAATATGCTTTGCCCATCATGGATGGTGCACCCTTGAGACGTGTTCTATTACACACCGGGGCATCAAAAAAAAATGATAACATAGGAAGATAAAATACATATGAAAAAGTAGTGCACCACCCTTTACAAACCAATGATGAGAATAATAATTTAAAATGAAATAATGATATAGAACATATGACAAATGACATAGCGCATTTACATATCATCTGTTAGAATAACCTTTGCTGCCTGCAAATGGGAAAAAAAAATGTTTACATGTTTGCATATTAAAATGTAGCCCAATTTGAATGACATATGGGAGGTTTTTTTTAGCTCTTTAATACGGTCGGATGAAGCGGCCACCCTGTCGTCGTTGTGCACAAGTGTGTGTGTGTGTGGGGGGGGGCAACCACAAGGCCAGACACCTGCTTTTTCCCCCAAAATGAATTATGAAACAGAGCCAAGTGTTCTCCACAGAGCTGACAAGGGAGGCCGTGGCTATCGGAATAAACAATAGGATACCCGGCGTAAGAAAAGCATGAAGGTTATGAGTCCTTGTTAAGTTTAATAGACCCCCCCCTCTTCCGCCCCCGCTACACCAGAATGGAGAATGGACTCCTAATAGACTTTAGCGTGGTGGGCTGTGCTTTGCTTAAGCACATGATGGAATTAAAATAGCCACGGAGAGAAGGAGGCATTTAAAGTGGATGAAATATTCAGTGTTTATAGGTGCTCCAGTGTATGTTTAGACAACATTAAATCTAAAAAAAAAAAGGGAGCTGTTGTTTTAATATAACATGAGTCATGTGCCCAGTCGCACTCAGCTATGCTTGCGTTTCCTCAAAAAGGCTTCTCCCACATTCCCAACATGGCAGCACTCTTGGAAATGTGACGTTTATCATTACTCATTTGTCAGAATTAGTGGAGATTAAGGACGTTCCCATTAAGATCTTATGCTGCCGATCCTGATCCTGATAATCCAAGAGTGAAATCAGCAGATACCGATACCAATAGAGATCATGTACACGCTACCATATAGAGATAACAGACTGTTGGGAATTAATCCGTACAATTCCATGGAAGAAATACTACAATTTAAGTTGGAAATGTGGACAAGTGGTTAGCACGCACGCCTCACAGCAAGGAGACCTGAGTTCAATCCCATCCTCCGCCATCTCTGTGTGGAGTTTGCATGTTCTCCCTGTGCATGCATGGGTTTTCTCCGGGTACTCCGGTTTCCTCCCACATTCCAAAAACATGCTAGGTTAATTGGCGACTCCAAATTGTCCATAGGTATGAATGTGAGTGTGAATGGTTGTTTGTCTATATGTGCCCTGTGATTGGCTGGCAACCAGTCCAGGGTGTACCCCCCACCTTTCGCCCCAAGACGGCTGGGATAGGCTCCAGCACCCCCAGCGACCCTCGTGAGGATAAGCGGTAGAAAATGAATGTTGGAAGTGTAGCTGAGTGCTTCTGAAAGTGTTTAGGCCAGCAGAAAAGGCTTCGCTGGCCCTGAAGGCACCACCACTGTAGGAGCTAACCCTTATATTCCAATGAGGGCTGTAAAAAGTGGTATTCCGAGCGGAATGTTTGGTGAATAATGATACAGTGTCTCCATCCGGAGGGGGGGGGGGGGGGGGGGGGAGTTAGGAATGAACCATCATCATGTGACAGCAGCAGCCCTGCAGAGAAGTGGATTACACAAGAGGTTTTTATCTCTATCCGCCCCACACTTTTTGTCAGTTTTCTTGACAGGCGCGTCAGAGAGTTTCGTGTAAAAATGTGCTCTTTCTGACGAGGGTATTCTGAGAACCTTTCCCCTCTAAATATCAGCAGTCACACCTGGAGGTGCATGTGGAGTCATGTTTAGTTGGTCAACAGGGCTGAAAATCGAGTCTGGTTCCGGTTCCAGTTGATTTTGGGTAGATGAAGAAAGGTTCGTACCACTGCAAGGTTTGTTTGAGCTAACAATTCTTTGTCTGTTGTGAAGCAACCTCTTGCAAACAATGCTATATGCTAACACTGTATGCCACTCCATTTCTATCGGTATGGCTTGGCAAGCTCCACATTTACGCCGGCATAGTCATCATATACGTTATCATAAATGTACCTGTTACTACATGGTCACGACATGACTATAAAATAGGGCTGTCAATCAATGGGGATGTCAATATTCATGATCATGATTAATCAAATTTTTTTTGTCCATAGTTAACTCAGAATTAATCGCATTTAATCGCAGATAGAAATACATTTTTGTCTATAATAAATAGGGGAAATTCCTTCATGGTAAACAATTCGATATGCAACATACATTTTATGTATGTCACAATGCGGGAGTTACCCTCCATGAAGGTTCACTTGGTTTCCTTTCATGCCTTAGTTCCTGGTTCATGCCATTATTTTGTATTCACTTCCTGTGTTGCTCTGTTCTGTTTTCCGTTGCTTTGCTCTTATCTTTTGTACCTGTTTCCCATTTCAGTGATGCCTATTTGGTAACGGTAATGGTTTAATTTCATTTGAACATGCATCAGATTACAATTTAGTCCATCCCATAATCAGTTAACAGTTCCACATGTCCAAAAGAAGTAGGAAGAAGCAAAGCTTATTAAATCCTACCCTTCCTTCTGGTACTTTTACAATCAGTAACTGTTACATTTGTCCACTTCCTGCTTTCCATAATACAGTTTAAGTATTTTTTTTTTGTGATTTTGTGATATGACCATACAATGACATAATGGGTACCATAGTAACTGTCAATATAGTGATGTATATATATATATATAGCACATCATGACTGGTTCAAGACTCTTCATCCTTGTATTTAGCAAACATCAACTGCTTGTATTGTTTCTTGAATTGGCTCATCGTTGTGCATTGTTTGAGTTCCTTATTCAATCCATTCCAATGTTTGATTCCACATTCTGAAATGCTATGGCTTTTTAACGTAGTCCTAGCATAGAAGTGTTTCAAATATTTAGCTCAGGTGCGTACTCATTTGGTTGTTGGATCATTGTCATTGCTTTGGCGTTTTTCTGTTCATGCATGTTAGTTGTTCCGCTACATTGCATCACCATTAAAAAAAAAAGTTTTACATGCATTTGGGTCCGCATCTCTTCATCCTGGGGTTGCAACGCTACGCCGGCAAACCGAAACTTAATAATGTATACGGAACTATGGGTCATTATTTAAAACAATACAGTCAGCAAGCATATTTTTGTATTACTATTACTTAGGGTTAGGGTTAGGGTTATTGTTAGCATTTTAGCTCTAAAATGTGAGCAAGTGAGATCTCTCAATGAGTGAGCTCAAAATAACATTTGTTTATTTATGATACTGGTTTTAAATTTGAAATATTTGTGAGTTAAAAAACCTATTTAGGAACATTCAGAAACGATTATCATTAAAGATGTATTCAATGCACCTTCATGACTATGTCATGTCATGACAAAGAGTTATAAATGCAGGAGGGGGGGTTCACCTACAATTCTTTCAAGGTTGGCAGGACTGTTATGATATGCAGTACATACGTGCTCCAAAATGTCAATTTGCATAACCGAGCCGAAGGGCAGCGTCTCGTCTGCGTGTCTCCCCTCGTTTTTGTCTTGGAAAAGCTTGACAGGAGGTGTGAATTTTCCACCCATGCTTAATTTAGCTCTTCCTGTCGGCACGGACACATCACGAGCCTCAACCAGACTGGCAGCGACGCCAAACCCCATTTGGGAGTTCGTGCTGCGCTTCACCTGGAGGTTTCTCTATCATGCCAAGCAAAGACCCCCCCCCCACGCCTGAAGTGTATTTTTGCCTCTGCCTTTGTCAAGCGACACCCGGCCTCCAAGCCCTCCAGCCACCAACTTCCATCCTTCGCATGATATTTTCTTCTTTCAAGAAAGTTGGGGAAAAACAACTCAGAGGAGTGCCGCCAGAGAGCTTTCCAGGCATAGAAAAAACAAAAATAAGCATAGAAATACCTGTAATAGTCATAAAAAATATTGTCTGTGTGTGTGCTTTGGCCAACCAGGACTCACCTCCTATGCCCCCGATGCAGATTTGCCGCTACTACCTTAGGCAGGGGTCTCAAACTCAACTTTCCTGGGGGCCACTGGAGCTAGGGTCTGGGAAAGGCTGGGCCGCATCAGATTTTCCAAAAAAAAAAACAACACATTTATTAAAAACAGAAAAATATAAAAATATTTTCAGTGCTTTGGTTCCGATTTTCTACAATAAAAGCTCTGATAAAACATTCCACTGTTCTCAAATATCTTAATTTTTATTTTTCTGCACAAAGTAAGAGGAAAAATAAATAAACAAATCAAGAATAAAAAAATCAATCAATCAGTAATAAATATATAATAATAATAATAATAATAATAAAATGGCAAATAATAAAAACTTAAGAAACCACATATAGTTGGTGGGTAGACAAATTATTTTTTTCAGATTAAAATTAACAAAGCATTATTAGAGCCCTGTAGACATGACAAAACACGACTATAGTCACATTTATACTTTTTTTTATTTACAACATATTGCGCAACTGCAGGGTCTTGAGACACATGCTAACTCACAAACTAGAGAGCTAGCGACCTAAACGGTAGCCTTCAAGTTATTTCTTTTAAACTTAAATAGCCAAAAACTTACCACTTCCACACGGATAGGGAGGATAACTATTAACAGTTATTTAACCTTTAACATGAACATTAATCAAAGGTAATAATTTTTTCTGGGTACATGATACCATACAGCATCCATATGAAACTTGCGCGGGCCGCATTAACATCAAACTTTCATATCAAGGCGGGGGCCTCAAACTTGTGTCCTGCGGGCCACATTTGGCCCACGGGCCGCGTGTTTGAGACCCCTGGTGTAGAACATACCTGCATCACGTCTGACAATATGCTTCTGCAGGGTCTTGAGACACATGCTAACTCGCAAACTAGAGAGCTAGCGACCTAAACGGTTGCCTTCAAGTTATTTCCTTTAAACTTAAATAGCCAAAAATTTACCACTTCCACACTGATAGGGAAGATAACTATTAACAGTTATTCAGTTATTTAATCTTTAACATGAACATTAATCAAACATAATAATTTTTTCTGGGTACATGATACCATACAGCATCCATATCAAACTTGCGCGGGGCCGCACTAACATTAAACTTTCATATCAAGGCGGGGGCCTCAAACTAGTGCCCTGCGGGCCACATTTGGCCCACGGGCCGCATGTTTGACACCCCTGACCTTAGGTGTTAATGAGATTGCAACCTCCATGCTGTTTATGCTAGCTGCAGAAATGGCGGGATTGGCTCTGTGGTCTTTGCACAAAGACACAAAGGCAAGCGATGGATTTAACATTGCCCTCCGTCTTCAATACAATGCTGAATATTTGAAATGTCAGCGCGTTCTGCTGAAATGTTGCAGTCAAGGCAACCATCCTCTTGTTCTAATCTGTCTCTGATTCATCATCCCAGGCAACAAAAGCGCTCGTGATGGGGCGAGTGGGAGTCGCTCAAAGCACGACGTTATAAAAGAGAGCAAATGTGTTACTGACCTATATTCGCTGCCTGCATATAGAAACCAATCCAGTCGAGCAGATCCCATCTGCTGATGACTCTCTCCCTCCCCAGAGCCCAGTGGGAGGTAGCGCCCGTTCCTGCGCTGCGTGACAGGTGCAGCCCGACTGGGAAGGTTGATTCATGGTTAAATTGTCACAAAGCGATTCCTTTTTGCGCCTCCCAGTGTGGCCACGGGCTCACACGGCATTGCTTGACACATAAATCACCAACGTGGTTAGAATATTCAGTGGCAAAAACATGGCAGACACAATTAGAGCACGATAAGATGGAGGTGAAACATGGAAAGATGCACACAAACAGGTGCAACCACTTCAAAGTGGGTCAGAAGTAAGTTGGAGCGAAAAACTTACAATGAGATCAGAAAGTGTGTCAGTCGGTGCTCATCAGATTCATTACCCGGGTATCTGTTCCTGGTGATGCCCGCTTATGACCAAGCAGAATTCACACAGGTCATAGGTCAAAAGTGCTTGATAGATGTTTTTTAAGTGGTGGGTCAGAAAGGTAAACAAAAGGAACCGGAACAGGACGTCTGACATAAGCCACGTTTACATGGACCCAAATATTCCAAAAACGGAATAAATGACCTTTGTATACACCTCATTCCGAAAGAAAAACTCCAATCCGAATGAATATATAATCGGATTCCAGGGGTGGAATATTCCTTTCCCCAATCCGATTGAGGTATCTTGTACCCGCTCAATCGGAAAGTTGTCAGACTGCTTTCTTCTTTGTGGTGTTTTTCTTCTTCTGTTGTTTATTGGCGGTTGGCAAGCAGCTTTCGTGTGCATTAGCGCCATCTGTGGAACAGAATCTAAACTCTTCTATACGCCATTCACAAATCCAGTTTTATTAAAAGAAAATACATACCTATATAAAACATGTGCCGAGTTTAATTATAAAATATTAGCAAGATTGAACTTTATCTTTTCCTGTTCCCAGGTGCGTTCTTTCAGCAAATGCTGAGATATGACGTAACACGCACCTCGAGACGTTCTTCGATTTAAGAAAATGGAGGCGAGCAATCGGCACTGGTCTGCTAAGGAAAGTTTGTTTTTGATTCAAACTAAATTTCAAGACTGGACGAAGGAAAAACTGGAAATACGGAGTTATTCCAACAAGTGAAAGAAAAACTCGAGGAAGTCGGTATCACGTGATGTTGGTGTTTACGCTTTACTATTGACTATTCTGGTTGATTATAGCGGCCCATGTAGACATGCGATTGGAATATTCTCCTCATGTAAACGTTGCTATTGGGAGGGAGTTTATTCATATTTCTTTGGGTGGGTGTCACTAGCCACGTTTACATGAGAAGTTTTTCTCTTTCCGAATGGAATCTTTCCGAATGACCTTTCCAAAAACAATGGTATCCATGGAAAGGAATATTCCAATCGCGCGTCTACATGCGCCGCTATAATCAACCAGAATAGTCAATGGGGCATGCGCAGTAAAGCGTAAACATCAACATCACGTGATACCGACTTCCTCAAGTTTTTCTTTCACTTGTTGGAATAACTCCGTATTGCCAGTTTTTCCTTCGTCCAGTCTTGAAATTTAGTTTGACTCAAAAACAAACTTTCCGCAGCAGTCCAGTGCTGATTGCTCGCCTCCATTTTTTTGTCTGGAGCTGCGTGTTACGTCATATCTCAGCATTCGCTGAAAGAACGCACCCGGGAACTGGAAAAGATGAAATTCAATCTTGCTAATATTTTATAATTAAGCTCAGCACATGTTTTATATAGATATGTATTTTCTTTTTTAATAAAACTGGACCTATGAATGGCGTATAGAAGGGTTTAGATTCTGTTCCACAGATGGCGCTAATGCACACGAAAGCTGCTTGCCAACCGCCAATAAACAACAGAAGAAGAAAAACACCACGAAGAAGAAGGCAGTCTGACAACTTTCCGATTAAGCGGGTACAAGATACCTCAATCGGATTGGGGAAAGGAATATTCCACCCCTGGGAATTCGATTATATATTAATTCGGATTTGCACTTTTCTTTCGGAATGAGGTGTATACAAAGGTTACATTCTTTCCGTTTGAGCAAATAACCCGAATGGAATTGGAATATTTGGGTCCATGTAAACGTGGCTAATGATTTGTCTTTGTTTTGGTTTTTGCAGCCTGCCTTCATTTGCATTCCAGACTGCTAAAATAAACAAATAAATGAATAAAAAAAAAAAAATCTGCCACCGCTGTTCCCTAATGGCACTGAAGGCAAATAAATGTTTACAACAGCAGACTGATTGCTTACTGCTCACAATGTGTGCAAAGACACAAAACGACACAGACGCCAAGGCGGCCATCCATGAGCATAACAACAACATTCCGTAGTGCGAGGGGGGGGCTGGGTTCCAAGACACATTAGACCAATGCTGAGGAAGAATTGGTAACAATAATCATGACAGGTCTTTGGTATGTAATTCACTTTACTGATTTCAGTTTTTGTTTTTAGCATTGGATTTATAAGATACAAATGTTCCATGATTTATGACATGAATGATATTGTTTCTTTCATATTAATTATATTATTGAAAAATTTCCTTCTGTGAAAGAGCACAGAAGACGCCAGTTTCTTCACCGATAAGGAGACTTGACATAATTATAGCTCTACAGCAACAATCCACGTCTCCATTGTTCCTATTCCAGCCCGCTCATAAGGTCTTCCACCTCAACATGTTTATCGCAGTCAACAGGCTGCGACAAAGCGTATCTGAACGCTCCCTTTGACTCCATTATCACACCAGTCCGTGTAACAAAGCGGCCTTGCCGTGCTATCAAGCTGCACCTTCTGTGTTCTAGAGAGATATACTGTATGTGCTCTTTGTCCTATAGCAGGGGTCTCAAACATGCGGCCCGCGGGCCAAATGTGGCCCGCAGGACACTAGTTTGAGGCCCCCGCCTTGATATGAAAGTTTAATATTAGTGCGGCCCCGCGCAAGTTTGATATGGATGCTGTATGGTACCATGTACCCAGAAAAAAATATTACGTTTTGATTAATGTTCATGTTAAAGGTTAAATAACTGTTCATAGTTATCCTCCCTATCCATGTGGAAGTGGTAAGTTTTTGGCTATTTAAGTTTAAAGGAAATAACTTGAAGGCTACCGTTTAGGTCGCTAGCTCTCTAGTTTGCGAGTTAGCATGTGTCTCAAGACCCTGCAGTTGCGCAATATGTTGTAAATAAAAAGACTATAAATGTGACTATAGTCGTGTTTTGTCATGTCTACAGGGCTCTAATAATGCTTTGTTCATTTTAATCTGAAAAAAATAATTTGTCTACCCACCAACTATATGTGGTTTCTTAAGTTTTTATTATTTGCCGTTTTATTATTATTATTATATCATTAAAAAAATATATTTTTTTTTGGACGAAAGGGTTTTAAAGTGATGTGTGTATAACTGCTATTATCACGATTCAACATTTACAACCCTACAAACTGGCGGGATTGATATTATTTATATACAGTAATCCCTCGTTCATCACAGTTAATTGGTTTCAGACCCGACCGTCCATTCACAATCACATTCATACCTATGGACAATTTGGAGTCGCCAATTAACCTAGCATGTTTTTGGAATGTGGGAGGAAACCGGAGTACCCGGAGAAAACATGCAAACTCCACACAGAGATGGCAAAATGGAGCTTTTTCAGATTAAAATTAACAAATCATTATTAGAGCCCTGTAGACATGACAACACACAACTATCATCACATTTATACTCTTTTTTTTTTTTTACAACATATTGCGCAATCAGTAATAAATGAATATAATAATAATAATAATAAAACGGCAAATAATAAAAACTTAAGAAACCACATATAGTTGGTGGGTAGACAAATTATTTTTTTCAGATTAAAATTAACAAAGCATTATTAGAGCCCTGTAGACATGACAAAACACGACTATAGTCACATTTATACTTTTTTTTTTTTTACAACATATTGCGCAACTGCAGGGTCTTGAGACACATGCTAACTCGCAAACTAGAGAGCTAGCGACCTAAACGGTAGCCTTCAAGTTATTTCCTTTAAACTTAAATAGCCAAAGACGTACCACTTCCACACGGATAGGGAGGATAACTATTAACAGTTATTTAACCTTTAACATGAACATTAATCAAATGTAATATTTTTTTCTGGGTACATGATACCATACAGCATCCATATCAAACTTGCGCAGGCCGCACTAACATTAAACTTTCATATCAAGGCGGGGGCCTCAAACTAGTGTCCTAGTAGTAGTTTGAGGCCCCTACTATAGGACATTACCGGAATTTCCTTCCTGTGTGGACTGATTTTATATAGCGACATTTCTTTTTTTTCACCCAAGCATATCATAAATGTGACAATTGTGGCTTTTGTATTCTAATGAATCATTATTTGTCATTTTCTAATTGGGAGGTATGGAGGGGGGGGCTCCACCGTAAGCACTCAAGTTATCAACAATGCTTCCACGGTTTCAGTTTAAAGTACCCCAACACATTTGTTGTGCCCATTCTTGCCAGTTTTACTGCACTTGATGTGTGCCAACTTCAATCTAAACATTGAATCCATCAAAAGTCACCAAGTCAGGACTTTCAGCATTAAAATAAGAATTTATTGTCACACGCAGAAGCAGAGCAAACCATGCACAGGGAACATTGTAAAGCTGACAGGTTGAAACAAAAGCAAATATAAATACACTCAGGTTGATTAGAAAAAACAGATGCATCTGGGAGAATATACTATATACTGAGCTACGTGATACTGTCTTTTGGGGGCTATTTGCTTATAAATTATAATAAACATCCCTTATTTGGATTCATTTTTTGGGGTCATACATCAACGTTTGTGCTCATTCTGAAATGGAGCACTCAATACTCAACGCAGCTAACTGGGACTTTCTAATAGTCTCTAATCCACGCTGATTGATGATAAGGCCTCAGCCTATCGCTGCATTGTCGCTGATTCATGTTGCTCTACTTTATTTATGACTACCAGCTGGCAGATCTGCCTGTTTTCACAAAATGGCATATTCTCATTTATGTATCGACCGCTTCTTCTGTGGGCCACTTTTTTATACCTTCACTATTCGTCCAATCCTCGATATCAGTGATATCAGTAAAAAAGTCATTCATTATAGTTACTAGTTACTTCTCAAAGAATGTAACTGAGTTACTCCACTACAAAAGTAACTAGTTACCAGTAAAAGTAACTATTGCCCCCCGACCCGAATTCATTGGTGATATATTTTTAGTAACGTAGTATAGCTTCAGTAACGTGGTGTCGAAAATGATAACGGCTTTATGCTGACCGTAAATGTAATTTGTTAGATTACCCCTTACTGAAAAAAGTAACAGCGTTAGTAACATTACGTTATTTTAATTTAAAAAATAAATAAAAATTAATAAAATAAATAAAAAAAAATTTTAAAAATTATATTAGGAAAGGTCATATCACCTCGTACTTCGGGACTTCGGTGAAAAAATAAAAAAAAATACAAATAAAATATAAATTAATTCATAAAAATGTATAAAAATATATATTTTTTTAAACCTAAATATTAGGAAAGCAGGAAGTGAACAAATTTAACAGTTACTGATTGTAAAAGTACCAGATGGAGGGGTAGGATTTAATAAGCTTTGCTTCTTCCTACTCCTTGTGTTTAGTGTGCAGGCCTCACAGCTAGGAAACCTGAGTTCAATTCCACCCTCGGCCATCTCTGTGTGGAGTTTGCATGGTTTCTCCAGGGACACCTCCCACATTCCAAAAACATGCTAGGCTAATTGGCGACTCCAAATTCTCCATAGGTATGAATGTGAGTGTGAATGGTTGTTTGTCTACGTATATGTGTGTGATCACCCTGTGATTGGCTGGCCACCAGACCAGGGTGTACCCCGCCTCTCACCCGAAGACAGCTGGGATAGGCTCCAGCACCCCCCCCCCACGACCCTCGTGGAGATAAGCGGTAGAAAATGAATCAATGTATTATTTATGTCGCGAGGTGTCAAAAATTGCTTCCTTGTTCCATCATGTTTTTTTTTAATGAATGAATGAATAGAACCCATCATAGGGTTTTAACTATGAAAATATTCAATTTATAAATAAGGAATCCTACTGGTCAGAAATTCACCTATTGCAGTGTGGTCTGGGACCACTTAGCTGCGATAAATGGGGGACTGTACCCACATCTACAACTCACAAGGCATGCTGGGTAACCTCACAGTACCTCACTCATCAAGTTCCCAAATTTTGAACTGAACTTTCTTGCCGGTCTTATTCTGAATAGCCTCACATTTAAGTTCATTATATGAATGAATGGCGGCTTTGCTTTTTGTTTAAAATAAAGAAATGTCCGATTCTGATAAAACCTCCATTGCATCTATCGGTCTAGACGCAACATTTTGGCATATCTCCACAAGGTTTTTAATCAGGATGTATCAGAACCCCCACGCGTTGTAAATTATGAGTGAGAGTTGCCAGCGTCCGCCCTGCTCCCCGGCATCTAAATGATCTCATTTCAATATCATACCACAAGAAAGAGCATAGTTTAACAGCCTTGGACAGATCTTTACTTGGAAGTGGGGCACTGCGGGGGGAAAGAGAAAACGTGGCCAACCTATCAGTGGATGAGTCAGGACCAGAGTACATTACAGATGGAAATGTCATTATCAAACGCCGGCTCAGGAGGGGGTGGACCCGTGGGTGCCAGGCATGGATGGATGGAAGGAGGGAGGCAAGGAGGGAAAAGTCCTTAAAATGATGCAGGTGTTCAAACAAGCTGAGCATTTCCTTGACATTTACGCTATACGAGCCGTGCAGAGTGCGACTTCTCAGTCTAATGCCAAAATGATTTCACTCTACTGGCCTGAAAGGTTAGCTTAAAAAATGTTACATGGTGTGGTGGGGGTTGATTTCTTTCAGACATGCTTAGGAAGTCGTATTAAGGAGCATCACGTGGTTACAGCAGAACAGGCGGCTTCCAAAGACTATTCATGCTAAAACCAGCCCACATACAGTATGTGAGAGGAAGGGGGGTCAGAGGCATTGAAGAACAGACTCACATGCCCAGACACCCAAGGATAGCTGAATCAGGTGGTAAGCATGTGGAGGACTTGTTTTGGAGACAAGAGGCCTCCAGCAGAGTTAGTGCATAATTGTAAGTGATGTTACACAAATCAACGTACATTTATACTTCATATAAGGGAGGGCAGATAGTTCGGCACAATAATGTTTTAAATGATCTTATACAGACAGGTGAGATATTACAAAAATGGATGGCTGGTGGAATGAATGAAGTCCAGTAGCGTTTACTGTGGGAACAGAACTGGAGGAGACTGTTGGAGAATGGCCCTCCATTGTCCGATGGGGTTGTCCGTGATGGCGAGCTAAAGCTAAAGTTTAAAAAAACAAACTAAGCTAAAGTATCACTAAAAACCACAAAGTTCCCTTTTATTCAGTATCTGAACAACACTTTTTGGTTTGTTTCTTATACTCAGCAGTTGTATTTCTCCACCGTTCAATGGAAAGAAATTTAGATGGGAATGCAAAAAGTGTATTTTCAGTGTACTTTAGGAAGTTTTCCACCAGCTGCTTATAATGATCTGCCAAGAAACTCTGATGCAAAAGTCAATTTCTTCTACCGTTAATGACATTACTCTACATGCATGCATTTTGAGTTTTCTGCTAATAAAAACAACTAAACTGTTTCTGTCAATGGTAATGGTAATGATTTAATTTCATTTGAACATGCATCAGATTACAATTGAATGCATCACATAATCAGTTCACAGTTCCACATGTCCAAAAGGAGTAGGAAGAAGCAAAGCTTATTAAATCCTACCCCTGCATCTGGTACTTTTACAATCAGTAACTGTTACATTTGTTCACTTCCTGCTTTCCTAATATAATGTTTCAATTTAATTTCATTTAATTTCATTTAATTTTATTTTATTTTTTGTCACGTACCGAAGTACAAGGTGATATGACCATACAATGACATAATGGGTACCTTAGTAACTGTCAATATAGTGATATATATATATATAGCACACCATGACTGGTTCAAGACTCTTCATCCTTGTATTTAGCAAACATCAACTGCTTGTATTGTTTCTTGAATTGGTTCATCGTTGTGCATTGTTTGAGGTCCTTACTCAATCCATTCCATAGTTTGATTCCACATACTGAAATGCTATGGCTTTTTAACGTAGTCCTAGCATAGAAGTGTTTCAAATGTACTTCTTCCCTGAGATCATATTTCTCCTCTCTTGTAGAGAAGTATTGGATGACATTTTTAGGTAATTGGTTATTTTTAGCCTTATGCATTATTTTAGCTGTTTGAAGATGAACTATATCAGCAAGTTGAAGTATTTGTGATTTTGTAACAATTACCGGTTTTGCCTTATTTTACAGAAATGTCCTATTTTGACCCAAAACTTACTTAGTGACCTAAACCAAGAAACATTTTACTGCTTTTGTTATGGAATCATTTTGCTTATAGACCAGTGATATTGTTATTGTCCATTGTCGTTGACTTCAAGCTGCACCAAGTGTTCATCAGATGTGTCATTTTCAATATTTTCCCAGTTCCCTATTAATGCCTTTGACAACAAGGAGCTAAAACACCTAACCCAACAAAAAGGGAAACACAGAGAGACACAAATGACATCATCAATCTCATTGCAGAAGTCCAAAACAAAACAAAAGCAAATTAAAAGCTGCCTTTTGGTTTAAATGAAGTGGAAAATGTTTACATAGCAGTGTCCCATTACTCTCAGGTTCAAATTGCCGTTCTTGTAAACAGATCTGATAAAAGGCAAGTGGTATTAGTGATAACATCGGGAGCTTATAGACGCCAAATAGCTTCAATCCATCCCAATAATTCCCTTGGATGTGGAGTTGCTTTCATTGGAGACAATTGGAGACAAAGCATTTCACACTCAGAATAGGCTTTTTTTATTATTATTACTATTTGAAGATCTTACTTTTCCTGGCCAGTATCTTCTTTCTTACGACCTTCAGTGTGAGAGTGTGCTAATGACTTGAATATTCAGTGTGGACACTGAAGGGAGGACAAAAAGGAGTGGAAATGTAGTTTGCCTGCAGCAAACCAAAATATTTAATAGGGAAGGTTCTGCCAGCTCGGATCACTCACTAGTTTTTTTCGATAATACCTTCATGTTGGTGGATGTTAGATAGCATGTTGTCCACTCTCAGCTATATTTTTGACTTTTAGTGCCATAACCCTCAGGATATTTGAAGAAGTTTAGAATTCTTACTGCGGCTTTTATGATGTTTGTTTGCAATTTTATCCATGGTTTCTTTTGCTTTGGCCGATGTCATCATTGCACTTTCGTCAGAAGGGAAAAACTAGAAAGACTTCAGAATTCATTTTCTATGCTTATCCTCACGAGGGTTGCAGGGGGTGCTGGAGCCTATCCCAGCTGTCTTGGTACATACGGAGTTTGATGCAACTTTTAACAAGTGTCATCTTCTTACAAACGACCTGATCTACCTGGGCTGGTGGCCAGCCAATCACAGGGCACATATAGACAAACAACCATTCACACTCACATTCATACCTATGGACAATTTGGACTCGCCAATTAACCTATCATGTTTTTGGACAAGGAGAACACAAGATGGCTGAGGGTGGAATCGAACTCAGGTCTCCTGGATGTGTGGCCTGCACGCTAACCACTCATCTGCCATGCAGCTTACACAGAAAGATGTTACAGGGAGGAAACCGGAGTACCTGGAGAAAACCCACGCATGCATGGGGAGAACATGCAAACTCCACGCAGAGATGGCCGAGGGTGAGATTTAACTTCGGTCTCCTAGCTGTGAGGTCTGCGCGCTAACCACTTCTTCACCGTGCAGCCCTATATTTTCGAATAGAATAGAAAATCTGTTTATGGCATTCAAAGTACATGCTTTAACATTACTAGAGCCCTCTAGACATGAAATAACACCCCTATAGTCACTTTTACCCATTATATCCACACAGAGATGGCCGAGGGTGGAATCTAACTCAGGTCTCCTAGCTGTGTGACCTGTGCGCTAACCACTCGGCCGCCGTACAGCCATACTGGAAATGATGTACAAAAAAAAAATGAGGTCCGCAGAGGAGAGGTTTGGAGGTTCACGTCAAGCTCCGCCGTAGGGCTTGGAAAGCAAGGAGCGAGACATAGCGCTGTAGCGTAATGAAGCCTTTACACTTGCAAAATTCAACGTGTCTGAAAAGCAGAGCTTTATTTAATCCTACCACTTCTTCATGTCTCCGCAATTACTGATACTATCAGGTTTGTATTTTCTTATAGGGGGGAAAGGATATGCATGTAATAGTAAAGTTTTGTTTACATAAATACGTTATTATCTAAACTCATTATTTTGAATTTTCATTCATTCATTTTCTACTGCTTATCCTCACGAGGGTCGCAGGGGTGCTGGAGCCTATCCCAGCTCTTTTCGGGCGAGAGGCGGGGTACACCCTGGACTGGTGGCCAGCCAATCACAGGGTACATATAGACAAACAACCATTCACACTCACATTCATACCTATGGACAATTTGGAGTCGCCAATTAACCTAGCATGTTTTTGGAATGTGGGAGGAAACCGGAGTACCCGGAGAAAACGCACACATGCACGGGGAGAACATGCAAACTCCACACAGAGATGCCCGAGGGTGGAATTGAACTCGGGTCTCCTAACTGTGAGGTCTGCGCACTAACCACTTGTCCTCCGTGCAGCCCTATTTTTTTGTACTTAAGAATAAAAAATCTGTTTATGGCATTCAAAGTACATGCTTTAACATTACTAGAGCCCTCTAGACATGAAATAACACCCCTATATTCACCTTTACCCTCATTTTATCCATTATAGGAGACATAATCACAGAAATGAGCTAGAGTTCCTTTTCCTTTTTTGGCTGTTTGCCTTACATTTGTATCCTTTTAGTATTTTGCTCATTTTTATACTTAAAATCCTTAATATTGGACAAAAATAAATGAAATTTGTTTATCTGCAAAATTCAAAGTGGCTAGGGACGACTATATGTGATAATAGAAGAAGATTTACATACTTTTAATTACATTATCATTCATTAGTAGTGAGTAGTGATACATTTTATACTTTATACTAAGCGCTAACCACACGACCACCGTGCAGCCTATTTTAAATTTTGGCATATCAAAATGCACATTGTCAAAAAATAACACACCTTTCTGATTTCTCTCACACTGGAAAATGTTAACCTGGTGCACGGTAAACACAGGAAGTCAGCAGACGGTTAAATTGATTATCATCAGTTAGAGCGGGGATGCATATTTGCAATGGTGCATATTATAATAACATGGTCACATGCATGAAATTTGGGTTTTTTGAGAGCCAGCAGGCCACAAAATTAGATGATAAAATTATTATTTAGCAGGGGGGTTTGAAGCAGACTCACAAATACAAGTATATAACATTTCCCCAGTAAAAATTATATTGAAGTAAATGTATTGTAAAAAGACATTCGGGGCTCAATCAGGCGTTACTTCCTTTATGTCTGTGCAGTTATCTCTGCTCTAATGATGCATGAAAGTGCTGAACTCGCCTACCTTGACATCGCGTGTGCCGCACTAAGAAAGAAGAAAGGCAGCGAGGATAGAGAGAGCGGAATATGCACAAAAGATTAGCAGATCGAGTGGGAGATGGAGTGACACCAGAAAAACGGAGTGATTGGCACGTCGGAAGAGTGTGATGGTGACAGTGAGAGGCAGCGAGATGAAGAACTCCGAGTGAATCATAAGCGAGTGTGCAGAAGGTGTCCTCACGTTAAAGCTGACACGAGCACAGTCACACACACACACACACACACACACACACTGCCTGTATCCTCAGTTCTTCTTATTCGTCATATATTTCAAATAATTCTATGTTCCAGTGGCCTTATTTCCACCAAGAATCAAACCTTACTCACACCAAAATGGACGCCGCCTGTGTGCCCACACTTAGTCAGCCCTCGGCTTCTGAACATGAGTCACTGTGGACCGACAGTCTTTCCTGTTGGGATGTGTGTAACAACAATCGCAAGGGCTTATGGGTAGTACAGAAAAACATTCACTACCCTCGAATCGACATAGTGTCCTGCCAGTGTTGTGGACTTTTGAATCACAACCCACAGCACAAACTAGTAACGTACGCCACAAACATGGCTGACGAGACATGTATTTGGATCAAAGACATTAATAATTCATTCATTTAGTTTAATCAGTTAGTTAAAATGAAAGTAATAAATAAATGAAAGTAATAAATAGCTAAAAGTTCTAATAAATATTGTTAAAAACGCTAAGGTTAAAACATTTACAGAGTGAGACATCTTTTCTAGAAAGTATCGTTTTGGGCCACTAGAGAGTGAGTGCTCTCATATGTAGACAAGCTTTGTTGTTTTCTCTCGGTGAAAAGCAGGCTGGCCTCACGCCAGAAACGAAACGTGAAACCTCATAAACACGCTGAAAGTTGGTCTAAACGCTTGTTTCATGGGAAATTATCGGCTTTGTAAGTATATTGGTGTATAAAGCACTTACATAGATGCATTTCCTATTTCAAAAGTTGTACTTATTTTGTCAAGTTCGCTAGCTTCATGCTACTGCTAGCTTGTATTTGCAGTTGGTGTACGTGTGTTAGCTAACTGTTAGCTGATGTGTGTTTAGCCTGCAACATGAGCACTATTGGAATTTCATTTTATTTTTTCTGTATGTTTCAGTTACCACTTAATTTTACAAGCCTCATAAAGCAAGAAAAGCAAGCCTTGTGTGCGGAGCTTTTTTCATTGGTTCGCTGGCTGTCAAGCAGCATACAGACACGTGTTGTGAGGACAGCACACACCTAACTTAATAACACCTAAAACCGCTTAAATTCCGCACCCCAGAACTCCAAATGAAAGAGCATCTCAGCACTTCCATGCGTCCGCTCTCCTCTCTATTATCGATGTTGGACTCTGTGGGGGTTTTGGCTCGCAGACAGGCCAGCAGATGCAGATTTGTCAAACCTGAGATAGCACAGCAAGAATCCATATTTTCCCTCCACGAGCCCACACGGAGCCGATGCACGTATAGCGCCGGCGGAACAGAGCGAAGGGAAATCAAGTGGCCAAATCTTTATCTCCCATCCATCTGGCGAGGGGAGGCTGAGCGCAACCAGGCAGCGTTCGCACTTTGACAAAACGCTGACTAATCCGGGCCAATTACGACATGAGCGCATTAAAGCTCAGACGGCGATGGGAGTCAAATCCCTGGTTTGTGAAACGGTGTGTTTAATGAATAATGTTGTCATCGTCATCGCAGGATGGAAGTCCATTCAGGTGGCGTTGCACCTTTGACTTCACGGTTGTACGGCATCTCACATCAAGGTGAAAACAAATGTATCAGTGGGAGTGGAATGAGCAGCCTGGTGGAACCAAAGAGGTCACTTTCACACATACTTAAATTTGCTGATATAGTTAATCTTCGGGGAAGAACTACATTTGAAACACTTGTATGCTAGGACTACGTTAAAAAGCCATAGCATTTCAGTATGTGGAATCAAACTATGAAATGGATTGAGTAAGGAACTCAAACAATGCACAACGATGAGCCAATTCAAGAAACAATACAAGCAGTTGATGTTTGCTAAATACAAGGATGAAGAGTCTTGAACCAGTCATGATGTTCTATACATATATCACTATAAATTAAACTATATTAGGAAAGCAGGAAGTGAACAAATGTAACAGTTACTGATTGTAAAAGTACCAAATGGAGGAGTAGGATTTAATAAGCTTTGCTTCTTCCTACTCCTTTTGGACATGTGGAACTGTGAACTGATTATGGGATGCATTCAGTTGTTCAATTTTTCAAATTTCGATTTTGTTCTTCATTATAATTAAACCTTGGTTAGCATCATTAAAACAGACAAGATGCATTTTTCACATAAAAAAATGCCGAAAGTGTTCCGTAAGATTCTACTTGACAGTCTGGACTCTTCTACCTAAATTTCCTCTTTACTGGTTCCCCATCGGCTGCACAGTGGACAAGTGGTTAGTGCACATTCCAAAAACATGCTAGGTTAATAGGCGACTCCAAATTGTCCATAGGTATGAATGTTTGTCTATATGTGCCCTGTGATTGGCTGGCCACTAGTCCAGGTTGTACCCCGCCTCTTGCCCGAAGATAGCTGGGATAGGCTCCAGCACCCCTGCATCCTTGTGAGGATAAGCGGTATAGAAAATGAATGAATTATAGTGAAACCTTGGTTAGCATCATTAAAACAGACAAAAAATGCCGAAAGTGTTCTGTCAGGTTCCAGTTCTGACCTAATTTCCTGTTTACTGCATGGTTCCCCATCTTCCATGGTGGTCCAAGCCATGAAGCCTAGTCCTCATTAGTTTTTTGTTACTTAGTGTTTTTGCGTCATCGTCGTACTGCTCCGTGTTCATTAAAGACATGTCTCCGCATCCTGAGGTATCACAACTCACTTCAATCATTTCCTGTCCTGTCAAGCTGAAACTGATTGAACCGACCTCTTCAAGCGGGCAGAGGAACCGCCATGTTGTTTACCAGGACCAGCCAATCACCTGCCAGATGACGCGATCCAACATTTTCAACAAATGACTCTTTTGTGTATAATTAGTTCTGTCTCACTTCCCCCGGACCAAACTCTGCGACGCCATGACGAGCCTTTAATGGCTTTACGTCTCGCACGTTTACACGGCGTGATGGATCAAATGCCCCTCGAAATAGAATACATTTGGTTGTTTAATGCTTGAATACAGTGAGGACTGTGAATGTGACTGTGAATGTTTTTTTGGATATACAGAATGTACTGGTGACCGGGTCAGGGTGTATCCCACCTCTTGGTCAAAGACAGCCGGGATAGGCTCCAACATACCCGAAAATGGATGTTCACGAGTCTGAAAACACGAGTCTGAAGTCACTTTGTACGACTTAAATGCGCTGCAAACTGGAGTCCTCATCTCTGGGATTAAGACCCGTATAGACTGGCTTTGCTACTCCAGGGTTTTTATGCACTTTTTTTATATCCACTCTATTGTTGCTTTGGCTGTATTATTTCCCGAGGTCGTCATCTAAGATTCTGACACCGTTCATCAATGCAAGGAAGTCTTCCTGTGTCCTTGACAGAACAGCAGCCCCAAAGCAGAATCGTTTCACCTTTTTATAGCCTTTATTTCAAGTTTTTTTTTCTTGTTGATATTCTGTCTGCACTCTTTTAAAGAAGACTCCAAATTGGGGGGGGTGCTGTTGTAGAGTTCAGTGTTACCTTTACAGGTAAGATTCATGGAGTAGTAAGTCACCACTAATGTTGATGCTGTGGTTTGTGTGCCAGTGCTTTCCATAGTGAGTGTGGAAGCATGTCTGACATTGGAATGAAGGTACCTTCTGCATAATTCAGGTGGACCTGTCTCTTTTTGTCGGCTACATCCCCCCAGATTTCAGCCCTCTTTCCTTCCCACTCTCTCTCTCTCTCTCTCTCTCTCTCTCTCTCTCTCTACCTCCTTCTCTTCTTTTATCCTCACATAACCTTCTCTAAAATTTTCTAAATCTCTCCTCCCTTTCAGGGCTTTAACCTTCACAAGAAAAACATCTCTTCTTTTACAAGCTCTGAGAAGGAGCCACATCGATGCCCTTCCTTTCTAAACTCAATCTACGCTCACACGTTACAATGCAGTGAAATTATTTCATCATCTCACAAGTTAATTATTAAGTGATGTCACATTATGGGGGCTAATTGAATAAACCTGACAACGCCTTCATTGTGTAAAGGATCTTGTTATTCATCCAGGAATTAATGGAGGTGGTGAATTCAAGAGCAGACACACAGGAGCTCTAATGACATGCGTGTTGGAGGAGGAATGTCTTTATGAAGAAAGACAGTCAGTTATTAAAATGTTTGTTCTGGTGGTCAAAACCGACATACAAAGAAGACATGCCGCGTTATGAAAGAAAGAAGATGGCAGGTGAGATACATTGTTGCAACTACATAATGTAGTACACTCAAAGCGTTTCCTCTTCACTCAAAGCTTATTTTAAGTAATGCTTACTGAATAATTGTTTTTAAATAAAAAAGAATAATAAGAATAATAAAGTTTTTCAGTTCGTAACTCAAAAAAATATGTTAAGTCAACTGACTTAATCATTTTATTCAAAGTAGTTTAATTTGTTGTCTACTTAATTATAATAATGCACACAGCTTTTTAACTTAATATATTATATATATATATATATATATATATAATTTGCTAAATAAGATAAATAAATAAAATTTGAGTGTATATGACATGCTAAATTAAGTTCATGTAATAGCCAACATTATTATTTGAACATAACTTATAAAATAAAGTTAGCAACTTAGAATGTTTATCTAAATCAATTAATTACATTTTTTACATTGCATTTATGTATTAAATCAAGTGGTGTCAACAGATACTCTGAATTACTTTTTAGAGTGTACATAATGTGTTTACACTTGTACAATTCAACATGTCTGAAAAGGAGGCGGAAAAAGCACAACTTCCTATGCCTTAGGATCCTATGCCTTTTTTTCAGCAATTACTGGTAGTTGTTCACTTCCTGTGTTTAACCTGGTGAAAGAATAGTACAGTTTGAGCTTGTGGATAGTTTGTTCAGTGATATGATTGGATAGATGGAAAGTAAATTGCAGATAATAATAATATAAGACATAATTACTAAATAAATAATGGAAAATAAATACAATAGTAAAAGAAGGGTGTAAGCAGTCAGGACCTTGTAGAGTAATGGATAATACAAGCTGTATGAGAATAATGCCTTAGTGAAAGAGAATACATTTTAAAAATGCATGACAATTAAGTAAAAAGGCAAAATTTTTAATGTATCATCAATATTTTTGGCTACATTGAATATCAACAGCACCATTTTTTGGCCCTTTATATACAAGTTTTATTGCTCGCACTCGAAAAGCGAACGCTTCACTTTTTACCCTCACGACTTGCTGTAGCGGTGAAACCCGGAAGTGGAGCCGTTATCATTTATCTGAAACACCATGTAAGTTTCGTTTTAACTGTGAATGCGTTATATGTTTTGGGCTTTTGAAGGGATTAATATTCCATGTCTGTGAGTGCGGATACACCTTGTAGGACATTCGAAGCAGCGAGTTAGCTCACGATAAGAGGCAAATCACAGCTCAGGCTAATGCTAGCTAGCTATTAGCTTCTGCCACATCGCCAGATAATTACCAGGAAGACAGCAGACACTAGTTGTTTGAATTTGGTATTGTTGTCTAGTGATTGTGTTTTCAAACTTGAAGTTATTGTCTGTGATTGTTTGTTTTAGCTCGAGCGAATCATGTCGTAGACCATTTTGTCAATAGGATATGAGTGTTTGTTTTGATAAAGTTGTCACAGATCAGGACGGATACAACAACGTTTTGCGTTAACATGGTTTATTTCACATTAAGTTGTCTTATTTGTGTGTTCCCAGGGGATGATTTATTATCCATCGTTGATCAAAATCATTAGCAGCATTTAATGTCAGCCATGGCTCACGACGAAGAGGAGGAGGAGCTGACCGCTGAAGCCCCCAAGGAAGTAGACATGATTACATCAATCCGTTGCCTGGGTTACCTGTCAAGCCTTAACCTCCTAGTGGCTGTATGCGTTGGCATGTACGTCCGCTGGGAGGTGACGAGCGAGCCCATGATTCTTGTCATCTTCATCCTGGGTCTCTTTGTCCTCGGGATAGCCAGCATCCTCCATTATTACTTTGCAATGGAGCAAGCCAGCCTAAGCTTGTTTCATCTGTGGTTTGGCTTCCTGCTGGGTCTGCTGTGCTTCCTCGACAGTCCCGCATTGGATTCCAACATCAAGGAAGTGGTCGCCAACTATCTCCTCCTGGCCAGTGTGGTCATGAAAACAGTGTGGGCTGTCACGGAGCGAATATGCCGCTCCATCCGCTACAAAGCCGTCCTGCTGAAGTCGACGGAGTTCCTGGAGTTGCTAGGATTCGCCATTGCCAGCACCACCATGCTTCTCCACAAGTCGGTCGCCATTGTAGGCCTTGTGGTGGCGCTGGGGGCTCTCATCGTGGACTTGAGAATGAAGTCCCTCCTGTCTTTGCCCAACTTGGTCAGCTTCGCCCTGGTGACGTCGCTGGTGTTTTTCAAAGCGTTGGGAATCACGGCGAACCCTTATGCCTTAGGGTGCTACCTCGGCAGACTGCTGTGTGAGCCTGTGCTGGATGTGTACTTCAGTGACCTCGGGCCTACTGAGCGCTGGATGCCGGTGCTCGCCTTAAGAAACATGTGGAGGCGACTGTCCCTGCTGCCTTTGAGTCTGCTTGAGCTGACTTTCATCATCTTTGCTGCCTTTAAGGTACATCCAGTAACTACAGGAGCACTCTTTGGGTATAGATAAGGTTAAAATAAAATGAATTAGTTCTATAAGTCTATCTAGTGGAATCTATATTGGGGAAAAACAGCAAAATAAATGCAACAAAAACATTATATACGTAGGACTGTTAAAATTGCACACCATGGCTGTTCTAGTGCATAACTATTACTGTATTTAATTTAAATAATTAGAGTGCCACTTGTTGGTTTGACTTGCTGAAGAATGCCTCTTCATGTGGAGTAACATTATAATTATTGCGTAATATTAACAGCATGATTTCCTCTTTTACGCAGCTTGGACACTTGGAGCTGTGGTACCTGGTGATCCCAGGCTTCTGCCTCTTTGGCATCTTCTGGACCATTTGCCACATCGTTCTTCTCATAACCATGTGGGGCTTCCACACCAAGCTGAGCGAGTGTCAGACAGCCTGGCGGGCCCAGCGCTCCAGGAGTCGAAGCCTGGACCAGGTCATGGCCTCCAGGGGGATTCGGCACTTCTGCCTCATTTCGGAGCGGCTGGTGTTCTTCAGTCTGCTCTCCACGGTCATTCTGGGTGCCGTGTCCTGGCAGGTAGGTAATGAGGTATTTTATCCATTCTAACGGAGTGTATTGTGTCTCTTAGCACGATCCTGCAGTCAGTCCGGTGTTACGTAACCATCTTGCAGGCTGCCACTACCAGTTAGTGGATGTGATTGCTTGGGCACAAACTCCAACTGACAAAGGGAAGTGACTTTTGTGTGGCTCTGTTTGCAGCAGTCCAACGGTCTCTTCCTCAGCGCTCTGCTGGTGGTGCTGCCTTTGGAGTCGTTAGCCCACGGAATGTTCCACGAGCTGGGCAGCTGCCTGGGGGGCACGTGCGTTGGCTACGCGTTAGTCATCCCCACAACATATTGCAGGTAATCCCCACTTTTCAAGATAAGCAAATAAAAGCATGTTGACGCACTTTAAAAGGGGCATTCCCAGCCCAACTCCCCTCTCCGTTAACACAAAACCAACTGGATAAATAGGCCCATAACGATGCATAAACATGCTGCTAATGTTCAGCCCCAAAGGGATCTTTCTGGTGCTCCCTATGCAGCATACTAAGCCATGCAGCAGTTAGCCATTAGCTGCCGCCGCCGCTCCTGGTGCTGCCCTCTGTTCGCTCTCGCATGGCATCTTTTTTTAATGGGGCAGTTAGTTTTGATGATGCTTCTCCCCCTCCCTTCACATTTATAAAGACTCCATCACCAAACTCATACAGGATGCACTTCCTGTCGCGGCCGCTCTGTATGCAATGCTGTACGGAGGGGACTCCCCACTTGGACACCGTAGGGATCGTTGAGGGCATGATGAGAATGCAGCAGTGTATAATAGGCTGTTTGATGGCTGCCGATCATGTTTGCGCAATGACCAGTACCCCGTAGGGAGATTACAGCAACGGGGGGGAGGCAAAACAAAATACGAGGAGGGTGTAAAGCAAAGCAACAAAGCAAGGAAATGAGAGTGAAAGGGACAGACTTTGACAGGAGGGAGGGGCTCCGAGGGAGGATGAAAGAGAGACGAGGAAACGCGGCGTGAATCTCAAACTACAAGCCTTTACTCCCCTGGGCGCTTGTGAGATCTGAAAAGATTAGATGAGCTTGCCAAGCAACGTCGAGGTTGAAGCTTGTCATTTTCTTCTCTAATTAAATCGACCACATTTATGAAGGTCTTTGCATCTAACTCTGAGCAAAGCCCTCAATTAGTTGTGTTTTCTACTCTCAAAAGTTGTAAATAGATGCCTTATGTGGAGGTGCTGTGATTGGCCGTCTAAAAACGACTTTGAACAACTATTTGATATAATTATTCTTCTTTATACTTTGGAAAATTGCTGGTTTGTGTTTCTGTGATGCTGAGTGTCCCTGAGTGCTTAAAAGGTGCATTCAAATACGATATATGATATGATGTTATTTAGGGATCAACCGATATGGGGTTTTTTTGGGCCGATACCGATTTTTTTCCATCACCCTTAGCCGATGGCCGATTTTGCTTGGGCCGATATTTGTGGCCGATACTGCTTTTGCTCCCTCAATTTATATGAAAAAATGACAATGATAACAAATATTACAGGTCTCAAGTGTAAACAAATATTTATTGAAATGTAAACACACATTTAAACGGCATTATCAACTTCAACATGTGCAAAACATTTCTGTTGTAGTTTAAGTTTTATCTCGCATCGATGTGATGACTGCTCCACACACACAAACACATCACACTGACACAATTTAGTACGATATATAAAACATTTCTCTCATCATTAAAGTTCGTGTTGTGCATGCTAAAGACCTCTGATAGCAGACATGGCTGCTCCAATTCGTTCTGTGTGTGTGTGCTCGGAGACAGCGCACACGCATAACACGACATGCATTTAACCTCAGCCCGGCGTTGGCTGAATGAAACTCCTACAAACACCATGGGACTGAATTGCCAAGGTTGCCATTACCAACACCGCTTTAGTGTTGGTAACAGCTGTACATATTAGCCTCCAACTACATCAACAGCTCCCTAATTCCAACGTTAGGCACATTTAAAGATGAAGCTTTCAGCAGCATTCCTGGTTTTCACACCCATAAACTAAACTATATTTTCATGCACGCATATTGCATGCACTTGGCGTTCAAGTTTCCGATTTCTAAGCAGGTGGCAATGTTTCAACTAACTGTTAGAGGCTAATTAAAAGTTGAAAACATACCCTTGTTGTGATTCACCACTGTTGCGGTGTGGCAGGGGTACCGCGACTGCGTGTGTTGCAGGGTCCCCCGGCAACACAAAGCTGCCCGGCGGATGCCTGTCTGTAAATCATGCAGTGGAAAAATACATCGGTGAACCCACGCACGTATCGGCCGATACCGATTCAAGTAAAGAACGCAAATATCGGCCCGATATATCTTTAATGCTATTATTGTGATAAAGCTGTGTGTAGGGTTAATGTCAACATGCATCACTTTCCTCTTTTTTGTTGCCTTAGTTGTTATTTTTGCAACACATTCCACACCCTGCAGTAGAAATGGAGCCATTTTTACCAGGTTTGCTATTTTCTGGTAAAACTGAACCGCATCCCTCGATGGAAACATATCTTAATTCTTCAGAATGACTGGAAATGCACAATATACAGTTATGTCATTGGACAATCCATCCCAGCTTTCACCTGCCCCTGTCAAGGTGAAGGTGATCATAAAAGGACAGACATTTAACACCCCCCCGTTATGCATATGCGTGCAAGTGAAGGCGTGAAGTATGACTTCCGTGCTCTTGGCCATGAATAACATCAAACCTGCAGATTGAATGTATGGCTGTGTGATTTGCAGCTGGCCTTGACTGTGTATGTGTGTGTGTGTGTCAAACATACACACACACAAGCACACACACACACACACTTTTCCATCAAATTCTCAAAATTCTCATCTTGTTCCAGCGCTGACGGGCAGCCAACTCTGCTGCCCCCGGAGCAGGCCCAACAGCTGAACCTGCGCTCCACTGCGATGCTGAACAACGTGCAGCGTCTCTTCTCCCACCACATGATCCAGACCTTCGGGTGTGACTACTCAGCCAGCGGCGTCACCCTGGAGGCGCTGCACGGCAAGCTGCGCAACTTCCTGGAGCTAAGGACGGCGGACGGGCCTCGTCACGACACCTATCTGGTCTTCTACAGTGGGCACACGCACAAGGGAAGTGGATCCTGGGCACTAGCTGGTGAGTCCACTTGGTTATATTTCACTTGAATATGACTTTAGCAAGCAGCACCACTCTTATTGTTAATAACACTTTTATTTTTGTCTGACTGGATTATGACAAAAAACACCTAAGACAAATAGTGAGGTAAATTCGGTACATTTATTATATATTATTTGTACACCTTTAATGTTTTTGGTGAGTCCTTGAAGAGTACAACATATTTGAAAATGGTCTTTATTTCATGTGTTTTTGAATAATTATATTTAGAGCACTGCAAAAATATTCATCTCATCTCTTTGTGTATTTCATTCATTAATTTTCGACTGCTTATCCTCACGAGGGTCGAGGGGGTGCTGGAGCCTATCCCAGTTGTCTTCAGGCGAGAGGCGGGGTACACCCTGGACTGGTGGCCAGCCAATCACAGGGCACATATAGACAAACAACCATTCACACTCACATTCATACCTATGGACAATTTGGAGTCGCCAATTAAACTAGCATGTTTTTGGAATGTGGAAGGAAACCGGAGTACCCCGAGAAAACCCACGCATGCACGGGGAGAACATGCAAACTCCTCACAGAGATGGCCGAGGGTGGAATTGATCCCTGGTGTCCTAGGTGTGAGGTCTGCGTGCTAACCACTCGCAGCCGGTTTGTGTATTTATTCAATTGTATTCATTTGGGCACAAGATCTCGTTTAAAACGTGGCTTATCCTTCCTCGCGAAACATGCATTGGTGTCCAAAATGTGGCCCCGGGGCAATCTGTGGAACACAGGTTTTTACAGAAATAATGGTATTTTTTTATTGTAATTGACTTACTGTAAAAGACTATAGAGCATAAGATTTGTACCTATATAGGTCACACCTGTCTATAAGCTGCATGTGTCCACGTCATGTCATGGGATATTTAGTTCCAAGATAGATGTTACACAGAAAGATCTTTGGATTAAATCAATGCTTTTTATCCAGAGTGCCAAAGAGTGAGTGTAATATGGTTAGTTAAACAGTAGCCTAATGACATCCATTCAAGCCTCCTCCTCCTTGGTCATGAAAACCACTTAAGTCGTCTTTGACAAGGATCATAATTCCTTCGTCACACACTTTGTCTGTCTCCCTCTCTCTCTCTCTCTCGCTCTCTCACTCTTTTGTTGTTGCGCTTTGTTGTCTCCAAGCAAATAAGCAATTTATCATTGGCTGTCCTTATCATTGATTCCACCCATTCCAAACTGGTTGTTGATGGTGGACGGTTGGTGGTCTGAGTAGTTCAAACAGAAGCTGTAGTGATTCGACACTTGATCAAATTTATTGAAGTGTCAGAGATGGCTGCACAAGAATATCACGGGAAATGTTGTTTTTAGCCATGAAATCACCGTAAAGTAACAGCTTATATGCTGGAAATTACGGTAATTTTGTCTGTTAATATTCAGCTTGGTCGAGTGTTATTCATTTATTCAATATGTGTCTTATTTCTTCAGATTTTTGCTGGAAAGTAAGAACACATAAAGCTGGCTCAGCATCACCTATTTTTGGTCCTATTTAGATATTAAATTCAGCCTGCACGCCGCATTTGCATCCCAGCCTGCTCTGCATTCTCTCCCAACCCCCTCCCTCCTCGGTCAATCAGAGGCTGATTTGTCACAGTCCAGACAAGTGAGGCAAAGGAGTTGAAATTGCTGTGAAGGACACAAGTTGAGCGCCGCATTCTGCGAAAGTTGGGACAGTGGGGTCCAAAAAAAAAAAAAAAAGTCAAAATTGATCGACGACGACCTTTAATCTGACCCCTTTTTCTATTGAAGTTTGTGTGCTCGTGACAGCTAGACGGACAGTCGTGCAAGTGAAAGCTGGCAGGTTTGAGCCGTGTAAAGACACTCTGTCTGTCAAGTGTCACACCGGGATGCCCTTGGAGGGGACGGCGCTCCAAATACATCATCAGACACCCACATCTGAATCGTGAATGTCGCTGTTTAATAGGTGGGGAGAGTCTTCATCTGGCCCAGCTGCTGGACTTGTGGAAGGAGAAAAACGCAGGACACTGCTCGCGTCTCATCCTGGTGCTCGACACAGAAAACTCCCTCAGCTGGGTAAAAGAGGTACGTAAGGTCGACAGGGTTTACGTGGCCGTGCAAACAGCCGAGCTGTCCGCCGCCGGGCCTGACCCAGAAGCAGGCGAGGCTCCGTTACTCGGGGACTTCACCTCTGAGTGGGTGGAGTTCAACTGCAACCCAGACAGCGACACCCAGTGGTCAGAAAAGGGACGGGACATAGCGGCGGCGTACGGCGTGTCCAAACGCTGGAGCGACTACACACTGCATTTGCCGACAGGCAGCGACGTGGCCAAGCATTGGAAGACCCACTTTCCCAAGGCGACGTACCCCTTGGTGCATATCTCCAACTGGTGCTGCGGCCTTAACTTGTTCTGGACGTGCGGCGCGTGTCTGCGCTGCTTCAGGAGGTGCAAACTAGCTTGGTTCCCACCCGCCGTGTTGGACACCGGGCAGGGAATTAAGCTGGTGCACTCGTAAGCGTGCTGCATGAACATTTGGACAGCAAATCAAGCACAAGATTTATTGACGCATTTGGTTGCTTTATGTGACGCGGCCTGATGGGAATTTCAGGATGAAACGGGGAAACAAGGAATACTCCTCGCTGTATCTTAAATAATACTCCTCATAATTTTCTTCTAAATATTATTTACTGATTGTGCCTTAAATTACCACAATAAAGTTATATCTTCTTTTAGACATTTGCTTTTTGTTTGTGCATATATACTTTTTGTGTATATGAACAAAATCATATAATCATCATGATGATTACAAAAATAAGGCATACAATAATACATACATACTGTATGTATTGTTTCAATGCAAAATAAAACAATATTTTGTTATAAAAAATAATTTTCTTGCATGAGGTGATAATCAAAATTACCATTATAATAAAAACAACAATAACTATTCCATGATTATTTTTTTAATACATTTATTGCCCATACAAGAAAAAATTTAGCATTAAAAATGTTTTACCATATATTTTTTCTCGTTTTAGAGACAATATTTTTGTTGCATAATAGGCAATAAATTATGCAAGAAATATAATAAAAATGTTTATTACATTGTTTTTATGAAATAATACAATAATAAAAATGGTTTATATTTTTCTTGCATAAGGGCATTAAATTAATCTATTGTTTTGTTCTTTTTTATGACAATCGTGAAATATAGAAATGTTTGTCATTGTATTGTCTGTTTGCTTTTATAAGAATATATAATATTTATATAAGTAAATTTAATATAAATAAATATATTAATAAATATATATATATTTAATATGAGTAAATTCATATATAGTAAATTATAATTATAAGTAAATTATAAATATGTCAATGAAATGTGCATTTTATTAATACATAATACTAGTACTACTAATATCAGTATTAATAATAGTGAATTATAGTACAATTATACATAATTATACATAATTATAACAAATAACAAAAACAAATGAATCAATACATTTTCTGTGTTCTGTGATATGGATTATATCATGTAGATATAAGCCTATCATACACTTGAGTCAATATACATGCGACCATTGTCAAATAGTAACACCAGGAACTTGAGGCAATGTGATAAAAATAAAGAAAAATGACCTAAATGATCCACAACAGCCATTTATCAAACAGTAAAGTCCGCAATTAGACACCCCTAATAATAGCAACTAACAATGCTGTCCCCTGTGTGTGTGTGTGTGTGTGTGTGTGAGGGCGAGGGAGTGCTCTTTCATTTTCTCCCTCGCAAGCTGCAGCCTCAGCTGGCCCTGCATACTGTACCCTCGTGTGTACGGCACCAATCATTCAAGACAGTATTGGATTATAGTCCGGATTCATTCATCTCCTAAACTGGATTAGTTAATAAAAAGAGCGCACCCTTTCTTGAGGATGTGCTGAGTCAGAGCCGACTGGACACACACACACACACACACACACACACCCCAAGCATGTAAACACACACTGCTTGGCCGTGTCACGCAGCGTTACCTTCTAATACCGGCAAACTGATGCGACGCTTCACTTGTTGGAAAGAAATGTCCTCTTTTATATATTCACATTTCTCTGAAGGCACAAAGCAGTGGGTGGAGGGCAATTTAATGACCTTTAACACAGTTCTCCAGTTTTGCTCCAGTAATTTGGTGCATTACCGTCGCTCCGTTCATTAAAATTGCAAAGGGTGTATGAACCGGGCCAAGGAAGACTCGCTTCCGTGGTAATAATTGCTTTTTAATGCCCGAGAATGAAGTCGGAATGAGCTTTTTTGTGCTTTATTCTTTATTTTTCCATCGCTTTCACACTTGGGTAAGCATCCGGTTTAGGCTAAATGTACTAGAACTGGACTTCAAAGATGCAAAGATTGTTCACTGCGAACAGATTACAGCAATATCTCAATGTTTTCTCTGTGCTAAAATACTGGAGGACTATGTATAACATACTGTATAGCTATTTACTATACATACATATGCTTTTCCTGGAGGAGGATGTTAATGCCCCCCCTTTTTTTTTAAATCCAGAATTGCATTGCTTTCCCCAACTCCAGATTTTTCAACTAAGGAAACGATGAGGCGACTGTTTGGGCCAACAAGTGTCTCATCATGTGAATGTCAAGACGAGTGAAGAATAACGCAAGGATTTATTCCGTGTCTTTAAGCATTAAATCCCAGGTTACAAGAGATCCGAGCAAGTGAGGGAAAAGGACAGATTACCTTGTTAATATGTCCCGTCTGAGAGGTATAAATAGATTAGTCGGCGCTGCCACTTGCAGACAAGGCAGAGCTGGTAGATGACATTAAAAGTCTTAAATGGAAAACTAACAAGACATTTTGTTCTGCGGGTAATTAGCGTCACAGTCGGGGGGTGAGGCCAGATTCCTGATGTGTTTCTGCATCTGGAGTTGAAGAGTGCTCACAAGGGGAAATGTTTGTTTTTTTATGTGGATGTGAAGCAGAATTATTGTCAGCTCTGGAGGGGGGCACGTTTTCGAAACTGGTGGGGACTTAGTATGTCTCCACTATTATTTTCATTTGAATACACTAGTCAAAGATCCTATACAGAATATGACCTCAGGAGCTCCTACTAGTCAAAGATCCTGTACATGACAGGAGTGCATTTTTGTTTTTATTACCTTCTGCAAAAAAACAATACTGCTGTTTTTAAGGATTGACTGCAAAACTATTAATCAAAGATCCTCTATGTGACAAGACTGTTTTTAAGAGCCTACTGCAACGACCCTAGACAAAGATCTTATATATATGACAGGAACACTCTGCTGTTTTTAAGGACCTGCTGCAATAACAGTAGATCTAATATACGTAAACAGGAGTCCTATATATGACAGAATGACAGGAGCGCTCTGCTGCTGTTTTGAAGGACCAACTGCAACAATACAGTTGGTCAAAGATCAGATACTCTATGTGAGAGGAGTATTTTGCTGCTGTTGTTAAGGACTAACTGCAACAATACAGTTGGTCAAAGATCCTATACCCTATATGAGACGAGTATTTTGCTGCTGTTTTTAAGGACCAACTGCAATAATACATTTGGTCAAAGATCCTATACTCTATATGAGAGGAGCATTTTGCTGCTGTTGGTAAGGACCGACTCCAACAGTACAATTGGTCAAAGATCCTATACTCTATATGAGAGGAGCATTTTGCTGCTGTTGTTAAGGACCAACTGCAACAGTACAGTTGGTCAAAGATCCTATACTCTATATGAGAGGAGCATTTTGCTGCTGTTGTTAAGGACCAACGGCAACAATACAGTTGGTCAAAGATCCAATATTTTATATGAGAGGAGTATTTTGCTGCTGTTTTAAAGACCAATATGTCCTATATATCACAGGAGTGCTCTGTTGTTTTAATGACCTCCTGTAACAATGTGAGTCAAAGATCCTGTGTATGACAGGAGCGCTCTGTTTATGTTTTTATGTTTTTAAGGACCAACTGTAACATCGCTATAGTCAAAGACCTTTTATCTCTGCTGCTTTTCAGGACCTTCTGTAAGAATGCTAGTCAAAGATGGTATATATGACGGGAGCGCTCTGCAGCTGTAAAGATTGTATACATGACAAGGACAGCAGCAGAGCTCCCCCAAGGACCAGCTGCATCAATGCTAGTCCTATACATGACTGCTGAGTGGTGAAATGAAAGAGGCTAAGGCTGTTTCTTCAGCTGTGGCCAACTGAAAGGCCTAGCAGACACATTGCAGCATTTCTAGACAAAGTAGGACTGTAGGATTCCAATGTAAACAGAAATGCAATCTTCAGTGTCCTCACATAGCCCGACTTCACAACATTTCCAGTCTCCAAACGGTCCCAGCAGCTCATGCCATCGTCACGCATGACTCACATATAAGCACAACAACGCCCCCACCCCGATCTGCAGCCTGTCAAGACGGCTGGTAAGTGGGTTAAAGGAGCCGCGAACGGGGGTGGGGGTAAGGGGGGGGGGGGTCTTCTTCTCAAGCGTGACGCGACAAAGCACTCAGACTGGAGTTACATGTTTACTTCCTGGAAAACAAGCCAGCGTTTACATCGCTGAAGAGGCGTTGACAGGCATGGGCCTTACACAGTTGGAGTGTTACACCATCTATACAGTATCTCGTGGTGAAAATAAGGTATAGCCCCCACTCATCGTCATTTCAGCCGCCTATTCCCCTTATTTGTCTAATGTCAGTAGGACCCCAGGGGCTCCGGCAGGCGCTTGTTTGATTGCAGCCTGGCATCTGGCTCCGGCTGAGAAGAAGGCGAGAACGAGGCGGAATTTTAGCGGAATGAAGAGGGAATTATGAGCTAATGAATTGCACGGAGCGTGTGCATGGCTGATGTGTCGTTATGTTTTAATTAGGCCAGCCTTCCCAGCCCAAATACTGCAATCAGTACATGGATGCGGTATTCTTATATGTACATAACTTTTTTATTGGCTTGATTTTTGCAGTTCAGACCCTTTTTTTCTGCTTGGCCCGCCTTCTCTCAGGCTGGAAAAAGATATAAAAGAGAAACTTGCATGCACGCAAAGCACTATAATATCAGGGCTGATTTTATGATATTTCTATGTGTTTTATTGTGTGTTTATTGTTAGATGTTTATACAGTATACATCACTATATTTTAGTACTAATACTTGAATGTTTTTCCACAGTCAGAGTTGTATAACAACACAATTGAGCTTCCTGAAAACAGGCACTCTTACAAGGAATAAAGTGGAAAAAAAAGAAAAAAATGTTATTGCAAGAATAACCTCACGATTTTGCAAGAATAAAGTCGTGAATACAAATGTTTTTCAAGTTTAATTTGTTTGATTGTACAACAATCCAATCATGTTGTTTTCAAAAATAAAGTCACAATACTGCAAGAATTACTAATTATTGTTAATATATTAATATAATTAATTATAAATATCAATAATATATATTAATAATAATAACATTCATTCATTCATTTTCTGCAGCTTTTCCTCACGAGGGTATTTGAATATATAAAATATATTTTTTCAAGGGTTAATTTTAAGAATTCAATTTAAGAATAAAGTCAGTTAATCAATTAATTTATGGGTTAGTTGGAATTTTACAAGAACTAAATGTATTTTTTTCAAGAGTCAACTCATAATTTTAGGATAATTAAAAATTATGAGGATAAACATTTTAACATATTTGAATATATAAAATATATTTTTTCAAGGGTTAATTTTAAGAATTAAATTTAGGAATAAAATCAGTTAATCAATTAATTTATGGGTTAGTTGGAATTTTACAAGAACTAAATGTTTTTTTTCAAGAGTCAACTCATAATTTTAGGATAATTAAAAATTATGAGGATAAACATTTTAACATATTTGAATATATAAAATATATTTTTTCAAGGGTTAATTTTAAGAATTAAATTTAAGAATAAAATCAGTTAATCAATTAATTTATGGGTTAGTTGGAATTTTACAAGAACTAAATGTACTTTTTTCAAGAGTCAACTCATAATTTTAGGATAATTAAAAATTATGAGGATAAAGTAATTTTTATATGACTAAATTCTTTTTTTTGCAAGAAAAAAGTAATTTCCCCCACAAGATTTAACTTAATTTTATTGAATAAACTAAAATATTTTCAAATGTAAATTCATAATTTTACAATAATAAAGTTGTATTTGTTTTTACAATAAAATATTAAATTTGGGACTTTAATTTGGCTTCTTTTTTTTCGCCTTAATCCTCCTCTGTACGACGCAGCACATTGAATTGTGTTTTTCTATGAAATGTACCATCAATACTTTGCCTCGCCATTCATTTAAAATCCATATTCTGGCTTATCCACTCGTAAAAGGCAAACAAAGAATCATGAGGGAAATAAAAAGTCAAATAAAAAGGCGACCAAATAAAGGGCCTATACCTCACATGACACAAATCCTGTTTATGTTTGTGTCCCTCCCCATTGTCTGTTGACATACAAGTCCCCTACAAGTCTTTTTATGCTTTATTCTCTAATCAGGTGAAGATGAATGCAATGTGTTGTATTTGTTTACTCATCAATGACGTTTAGTAGTGGACATCGGGGGTGCACAACATCAGGGGGTTGACTTTTATCCCCCCTGGGGGAGGTGGGAGGGCGAGTGTCTTTGTACTTGAGGGAGAGAGAGTAGGAAAAAAAAGCTTTTATTGATTGTCTCAGAGCGCAGTTGGACACAGCAGTGATTGCAATCTCTGCAGAGTGCATCAGCGACTAAATGACTTAAAAATGAAATTTTTATGTTGGCCTTCATGTTTATTCATTTCTATGCTACACACACGCACACACACATGCATACACACTGACAGTCAATGAAGCGACTGGACAACTTAAGCTCTCACTGTGCTAATTAAAACTGCTTGCACTTGCCGCCCTGTAATTAATTTCCCCCCTTTTTGGACACTGCTGATTTCAAAACATTCCAAGCTGCCTGGAGTTCTTTAAAAAGCTAATCCAAACGTAAATGAATACATTGACCTGTCAATACCACCACCGGCGGAGTGCTTATTGTTTTCTACTGCTGCAGTGTTGCGGCGTACTCCCGTGTATGACAGTTGCCAGCATGGCGTGCCTTGCCAGGAGTCCCATTTTCAGTCAATAATGAACGGGCTAAAGCTGACAATATAAATGCAATCGCTCTCTCTCTCCGGGCTGAGGAATTACAATTGGCACCATAAGGCACTAAGACCATGTCGTTTATCACGGCAAATCAGCATACAAATATCATAATTGGGTTTGTCCAGCAGTAGAAATAAATGCATTGCGGAAAATATCTACTTTTAAAAGTTTCGTCCTTAGGAAACAGGATTGTACCGTTTTTGATTCCGTAGCAGAGGATTGCATTATGAAGCAATGACGGAAATTTTGACACTTGTTGCTAGGTAAAAAATAGTTATTATTGTGTCACGTTTCTGCTGTTGTCGTGCATTAATGTACAAAGTCCTATTTTGTTAGAGAATAGCACCATGTAAACAATGGTTATTAGAGATGCTACGATGGATCGGTCATCAATTAGTATCAGTTACTTTCCGTAAAAACACATAATCGGCATTTTTGCCGATCACAAAAACCGATACCGATACCCGACGTGTAGGCTTGTGTGTCCTCTAGCTAGCTAGCATTATCTGCTTAGCTTCTTGTCTTCTCTTTCAGACTTCAAATGTGACTTTTTGTTTGAAAAGCAATCGATACGGTTAGTTTGGATCACGTTTTTGTCCCATGGAGCTTGCCTTGTGTCTCCTCTAGCTAGCTAGCATTATCTGCCTAGCTTCTTGTCTTCTCTTTCAGACTTTAAATGTGACTTTTTGTTTTGTAAACAATCGATACGGTTAGTTTGGATCACGTTTTTGTCCCATGGAGCTTGCCTTGTGTCACCTTTAGCTAGCTAGCATTATCTGCCTAGCTTCTTGTCTTCTCTTTCAGACTTCAAATGTGACTTTTTGTTTTGAAAACAATCGATACGGTTAGTTTGGATCACGTTTTTGTCCCATGGAGCTTGCCTTGTGTCTCCTCTAGCTAGCTAGCATTATCTGCCTAGCTTCTTGTCTTCTCTTTCAGACTTCAAATGTGCCTTTTTGTTTTGAAAACACTCGATACGGTTAGTTTGGATCTCGTTTTTGTCCCACGGAGCTTGCCTTGTGTCTCCTCTAGCTAGCTAGCATTATCTGCCTAGCTTCTTGTCTTCTCTTTCAGACTTCAAATGTGACTTTTTGTTTTGAAAACAATCGATACGGTTAGTTTGGATCTCGTTTTTGTCCCATGGAGCTTGCCTTGCGTCTCCTCTAGCTAGCTAGCATTATCTGCCTAGCTTCTTGTCTTCTCTTTCAGACTTCAAATGTGACTTTTTGTTTTGAAAACAATCGATACGGTTAGTTTGGATCTCGTTTTTGTCCCACAGAGCTTGCCTTGTGTTTCCTCTAGCTAGCTAGCATTATCTGCTTAGCTTCTTGTCTTCTCTGTCAGACTTCAAATGTGACTTTTTGTTTTGAAAACAATCGATACGGTTAGTTTGGATCTCGTTTTTATCTCATGGAGCTTGGCTTGTGTCTCCTCTAGCTAGCTAGCATTATCTGCTTAGCTTCTTGTCTTCTCTGTCAGACTTCAAATGTGACTTTTTGTTTTGAAAACAATCGATACGGTTAGTTTGGATCTCGTTTTTGTCCCATGGAGCTTGCTTTGTGTCTCCTCTAGCTAGCTAGCATTATCTGCTTAGCTTCTTGTCTTCTCTGTCAGACTTCAAATGTGACTTTTTGTTTTGAAAACAATCGATAGGGTTAGTTTGGATCTTGTTTTTGTCCCATGGAGCTTGCTTTGTGTCTTCTCTAGCTAGCGAGCTAGCATTATCTGCCTAGCTTCTTGTCTTCTTTTTCAGACTTCAAATGTGACTTTTTGTTTTGAAAACAATCAATACGGTTAGTTTGGATCTCGTTTTTGTCCCATGGAGCTTGCCTTGTGTCTCCTCTAGCTAGCTAGCATTATCTGCTTAGCTTCTTGTCTTCTCTTTCAGACTTCAAATGTGACTTTTTGTTTTGAAAACAATCAATACGGTTAGTTTGGATCTCGTTTTTGTCCCATGGAAAATGTACACGTATTGGCCAATCTCACTCATGGATGATTGGTATCGGTAATATAAAACCCAGATCGTAACACCACGAATATATATTACTTTGTCACTTTTCCACTATCATAATACATTTTGTTGGAAGAAATCCTATTAAATTATTTGCTATTGAAATGGTAATGGTTATTAAAAGGCCTATTTGGGATATAATACTGCTGGTAAATATGATTGTTTATGATTGTAGTTCCCACATAGTGAAATCATGTCATCTTAAACATAAAGGGATGAATTCCATGCCAATGTCATCGCTGTAATAGGAACCGACGCGGCGTAAAGAAGCTGAGGACAATCATCCAATGCTTTGCCATCCAGGTTCGAAATGTGGAACTTTAGTCCAGTGCGCTCGCTCATGCTGTGGTAAAGCTCCATTACCAGAAGCACCTTGCATGTCTGCACGTATAAATCACCTGGCTAATATGAGCCTAGCATGGTGGCTGACCACACGCTGACCACTTACACAGAAACCCACGTCCCGCGGTACCGTTGACCCCGAAAAGCAATTTCCAAGCGCCCGACCGCACTCCCAAGTACAAGCGTTGTTCCTGGCCCTGATGGAAATGGATGTCGTTGTGCAGAGCGCGACAGGCTAATGCTTCACTTTTCTGGAACTACTTTCTGGGTCAGATGTTCCCCAAAGCCACACGGAGTCACGTACTTCTGGGCTACAATAGATGCATACTACCTCCGCCAAGAACTAATATGCTGTTTTTGTTGACAACAAATACAAACCAATTGCTTCATGAAACATTCCGACAGATAACTAGAACACTTTTTTTTTGTTCTGTCTACATATTTTTTACAATTTTTGAGTCATTTCCATAAGATGTCCAAATCCCCCATGACCAAATCTCCTTCTTCTTTCTCTGTTATGTGATGCAGCGGAGCTTTAAAGGAAAACTAAGCTTTTGGGGGGGAATTTTTCCCATCATCCACAATCCTTGTGTGAGAAATGAATATGTCTTTCATTTTTATGTGCGTTCTAAAAATATCAAAACAGATAAAAAAAGCCGATGCTAATGGGAAACGCTTATAAAGCCTAATGGGAAAAAAGTATCCAAAAAGCATCAGCTACACTCTACTAGCATATAATGTGACCTTAACTAAGAACCCTCCAGTTCCGAACATTTTAGACCTTTTTAAATGATCTTTCAAGGGGCACAGGGCAGGGTATTGTGTTTTATAGCCTTCAGTAGCCTTCTGCATGCTACATTCCTCCACCCTTTCTCACTTCCTCCTTCCTGTCATGTGTTTTGTACAGTCCAATTGATATATAAAAACGTTGTTGGGACCAGGCTACTACTTTGAAATCGAATATGTTCAGCAAGCGACACTTATTATTATTATTATTATTAACACTAGCCACGTTTACATGAGATTTTCCTCTTTCCGAATGACGTACAAGAAAACCGTGTATACATGGAAAGGAATATTCCAATCTCCGGTCTACATGCACCGCTGTAATCAAACAGAATAGTCAATGGGGCATGCACAGTAAAACGTAAACAACATCACGTGATTCATCAAAGATGGCGGATGAGAGTGTGATTACTTGAAACCCATGCGATCCTGCGGAAAATGACAGCGAAGAAGTGGCGTATAGGGGATGGGATAAATTTTTTATCATAATAAATTAAACAATAATAATAAATTAATAATAATAAATAGTTTTTCGGCCATCCAGTCTTGCAATAGCGTTCAGTTCTTTTAAAGTTTGTATCAAAAACGAACTTTCCGCTGTAGTCCAGTGATGACTGCTCGGCGCCATTTTCAAAATCTGAGAGACGTCTGTGTGTTACGTCACAGATGAGCATGCGCTGAAAGAACGCACCCTGACAACTTTCCGATTGAGCGGGAACAAGATACCTCAATTTCATTGGGGGAAGGAATATTCCACCCCTGGGAATCTGATTATATATTCATTCGGATTGGCACTTTTCTTTCGGAATGAGGTGTATACCAAGGTTAGATTCTTTCCGTTTGAGCAAATAACCCGAATGGAATTGGAATATTTGGGTCCATGCAAACGTGTTACCCCGTAGGTGGAGTGCCATTATGTGCAGTAATGAGCTGTCTCTTTTTATCTGTTTGTATATCTTTATAACACACAGAAAATAGACTGGTGTTCATGTCTTACTTAACGATTGTGGATGGGTGGGCAAGATTTCTCCCCACACACAAAAAGTGCAGTTTTCCTTTAAGTTGCCTAGGCAACAGCATGACTGGCATTTTTTTTCAAATGAATCCTGCCTAGTAACAATGGTCGAAACAAACCTGAAGACAGATGCTGCTTTTATTGAATTTAATGAATGGCATCGACTGTTTGCTATAATAAAGCACATCAGGTTGGGGGAGGAAAAAGATGCTTTTCTGTTCATATTTAGCTTCCACTCATTTCTACACATAAAAAATTCCCATGTATTTGTTCATTCATTTTTTCAAGTACATGTTTTAAGAGCTTCAATAAATTCAAAAGGCCTGACTATTGATTAAGATTCTGCATGTGTATCCACAAGTGATTAAGTGGTGATGCTTAGGAGTGGAAGTGGGGGCTGGGAGAGTGGGGGGGGGTGCAGGTGCAGGCACGACGCCAGCTCCTCAGCCACACAAAATCTAATACAGATGACTTCATCATTTTTGCCTCGTGACCTTTCTGGCATCCGTTCCCTCTCTCGACTCTCTCTCTGTCGCTCTTTCTTCCTGCACGACCTTCCCACCCTCCGCCCCGTGCCAAGGGCATTACCTCGTCGACACTTCAAGGTTAAGTACCGACAAAAAAAAAAAACTCTCCTTGTCCGGCCTCGCCGTGATCACATCTCATCTCCAAACCGGCGAGGCGATCAATAGCTTCCAATATGACTGTGCTGGCTGGCATGTGCGCGGTTAAAGTCAATTTTATTTAGCAAGAAGTGTGTATTTATTAGATGAGTAGATATTGATGGCTGGATTGGCATACTGCAACACACACATACTGTACACCAGGGATTTGAAAGGCTGTAATTGAATTATAGATGGCTATGTGTTGTTTAAAGGACATTAGCACTCGACATGATATTGGGGCCTTTCTGTTGGCTTGGCTTATTCCCAGTATCATGCGGGGCTGCTCAAAAAATTCAGTACCGACCCAAAATGGGTCACAAGTCACAGTTTATTACATTTTTATGGGGTATTTAATACTGGATGAAGACGTTTGTGCTTGTTATTTTTGCTTAGTGGTATAATTGCAAGCTACGATAACTTTATTCGAGTTAGTCTTTGACAATTTCTGTGCATATTTTTCAGTAGTGTAAATCAGGGGTGTCCAAAGTGCGGCTTGCAAGAATAAAGTCTTTAAAAAAAAAATTGAAAGAATGAACTCACAACTTTGCAAGAATAAAGTTGTAAATTATTTTTTTATAACAAGAAAAAATCATTTTTCAAGGGTTGATTTGTAATTGTACAACAATCAATCATGTTGTTTAAAAAAAAAAGTCACAATATTGCAAGAAAACTTTTTTATGACAAGAAAATATATTTTTTCAAAGGTTATCTTTAAAAGAATGAAATAATTTTTCATGACAAGTTGTAATTTTACAAGAACTAAATGTTTTTTTTAGTCTTAGTCTCAAGTTAGTCTTTGACAATTTCTGTGTATATTTTTCAGTAGTGTAAATCATGGGTGTCCAAAGTGCGGCTTGCAAGAATAAAGTCTTTAAAAATATATATATATTGCAAGAATGAACTCACAATTTTGCAAGAATAAAGTTGTAAATAAATATTTTATAACAAGAAAAAAACAATTTTTTTCAAGGGTTAATTTGTAATTGTACAACAATCAATCATGTTGTTTAAAAAAAAGTCACAATATTGCAAGAATACTTTTTTATGACAAGAGAATATATTTTTTCAAAGGTTAACTTTAAAAGAATCAAATAATTTTTCATGACAAGTTGTAATTTTACAAGAACTAAATGTTTTTTTTCAAAAAGTTTCAAGTTAGTCTTTGACAGTTTCTGTGCATATTTTTCAGTCGTGTAAATCAGGGGTGTCCAAAGTGCGGCCTTGGGCCCATTTGTGGCCAGCAGCCTTTTCTTTAAAGGCCCTCACCACATTCTAAAATTACAATTAAACATAAAAACTAAAAAAATTTTTTTATGAGAACAAAGTAAAGATAAAGGTGGTAAGCATATGGATTTTTACTTGTGAGGAATTTTTTTTTTTAGAATCGTTAATCACAAGTTATTTTTTTACTGTCAAAAAAAGTCAAAAAAGAACAACAAATCTTATGTATGCCTTATTTGTCTGATTTTCTTGTACTATAGTGGGTAATACAAGTGTAAAGGCGGCTATAGGGGTGTTATTTCATGTCTAGAGGTCTCTAATAATGTTAAAAGCTATATTTTGAAGGTCAGAAACAACAAAAATATTGCTTTTATAAATAAGGAATCCTTTCTTAAACAAATTAATCACAGTAAACATTTTGTTTTGGTTGCTATTTTTGTACGTATTCTCCTGCTTGTGCTGCGACTGAGGGATGTTGTAGGTAACATAGGTGTCCAAACAGATGCCCGCAGCAAACAGTATCCAAACTCCTTTCCATATGTTCTTATGTTGCTTTTGGCAACCAAAGCCCATCACACAAAACCTATAAGGTCAGGCACTTATGGGCTGCAAAACGACCATGGGCCGCACTTTGGAAACCCCTGCCCCTTAAAATGCATTAAAATGTGAGGCTAGTGGCAAAACTGTAAAAAGAAGATTGCCATTTTTGTATTTGTAGTATTCTTAAACATAGTATCCATCTACTTGCCTATGTTGTTTTTAGCAGCAAATCGGACTGTTTTTCTGGTACTTTTCAAATCATCTACATTTGTTAGACTTCGGCGGCGCGTCCTGGTGTGCACTTGTTTGAGATATCACACAGAGCAAACAGGAAGTGCCATAAAACCACAATATTGATGAAGCTTGTTATCACGGCAGTTGTTTTGCAGGGGTATTAAAAGTTTATTTGCAATATGTAGGTTTTAATTCATCTTCATTTGACGCGGATTTTGTTTGTGTTGTGACGTGTTAATCCATTTCACGGAGCCTCATATTCAGTAGGTGTTCAACGGTGGACCACCTGAGTTATGACTTTCATATGTAAGGAAGGAGATGAGTTACAGAGCACAACTCTCCTTCCTTCCTGTCCCTGCTCATTTTCATCTGCGAATTACCTCGCCCCGGCAATAACTGTAAATCACAGCACGGGAAGGAATGATTTTGCTGTTTGCAAAGGGCAAAGGAGTCATGGCGGTGAATAACAAGACAGGGCATCAAAGTGAAGCTAAAGACTAATTAGGGAGCATCAATACCGAGGGGGTGTGCTGGTGGATGTGGGCCACCTGTCCAGAGGTTAATAGATGAAGGGAAGTGACAGTGCATCTCATTGACATGACAGTCTATTGTGTGGGAATACGTAATGAGATTCCTAAGTTAGTGCCATTCTCTTCCCGTACGGCGCCGCCTTCCTGCATAGCCTCTCGGAGGAGGGTGCGGCCTGACGGAGTTTATTTATTTCTACTTTTTCCAGTGTTGTTGTTACTAATTGGTGGATTTTACAGATTTTGTCTGAGGAACTGTTGTCATTATTATTATTACGGTAATAGTAATGGTTTAGTTTCATTTGAACATGCATCAGATGACAATTGAATGCATCACATAATCAGTTCACAGTTCCACATGTCCAAAAGGAGTAGGAAGAAGCAGAGCTTATTAAATCCTACCCCTCCATCTGGTACTTTTACAGTCAGTAACTGTTACATTTGTTCACTTCCTGTTTTCCTAATATTCATTCATTCATTCATTTTCTACCGCTTATCCTCACAAGGGTCGCGGGGGTGCTGGAGCTTATCCCAGCTGTCTTCGGGCGAGAGGAGGGGTACACCCTGGACTGGTGGCCAGCCAATCACAGGGCACATATAGACAAACAACCATTCACACTCACATTCATACCTATGGACAATTTGGAGTCGCCAATTAACCTAGCATGTTTTTGGAATGTGGAAGGAAACCGGAGTACCCGGAGAAAAGATGATGAAAGAGATGGCCGAGGGTGGGCTTTCCTAATATAATTTTTAATTAAAAAAAATATAGATTTTATTACTATTTATTATTTCAGTAACGGTAATCTAACTAATTACTTTTACGGTCAGCTTCCTGCCTTTCTAATATAATTTCATATAAAATGTAATATATCATTTTATTAAATTAAATTAAATGTAATACAATTTTATACATTTTTTTGTTATTTTTTATTATTTTTATCTTTTTTATTATTTTTATTAATTTGTTGTCACGTACCGAAGTACGAGGTGATATGACCATACAATGACATGATTTTTTATTATTATTATTTTGTATTAATATTTAATATATTAATATTAATTCATTAATATTAATTCATTAATTAATTCATATTAATATTGATGGAAACCTGGCTTAGCGTCCACCCAGGTTTTTTGGTTAACGTTGTAAATGCACTACAAAATTTTATGTTATTAATACACATTTCTTATATTTCGTCTTTTAGTCCTAATTGTATTCAATATGTCAGTGATTATTGCAGTATTGCAGGATGCTATCAGTACTATTCAACAAGAACTCCAATATAGGAGGAGTATATTATTATTCATGTAGAAATGGTTTATACACCTCTCCCATCAGCTTAGCTCTGCACCGTTACCGTGGTAACCCGGGGTTCAACAAGGGCTTGCAACTTATTTCCTGCAACACGATGAACAAGAAATAAGAAAAAGTGTCAGCTGTCAATGCGACTTTTCCTGTCGAGACTTTTTCCCTGCAAATGATTGGCTGAAATGGGCCATCAAGCTTACAGCAGCACCTGTTGCCTTTTCTTGCTTCATTTCATGCACAATGTGACAAAAACGGCCATTTTTCCAAGCATTTAAATGAGGAATTGAAGAGGATTTAACGGACTCTATTGACATTCTAGTGTGGAATGGAATAAAACCAGTTTCCTGATTTGAAATGATCACTGCAGAAGCGGCCTTTTATCACTCCAGCCAGCGCTGCCTTGATTGTTCTGACAGTCTGGAATTTATCACCCAGATTACTCGAATCCGAGACACCTTACGAGGAGACAAAACCGTCATGGATTCCCACGCGTGGAGGAAAGTGTCATGCCTGAGAGAGAGAAGTTGCGTGATTCATTGTGGAGGCATCGTTATTATTCACAGCTTTGTTGACAATAACAGAAAAACCCCAGGAAAGGCCCCACTTACTATCTACTCATGCGCTATACGCAGCGCTCACGTCAAGTGTAATCGTATTAGGCATGTTTTTGGAATGTGGGAGGAAACCGGAGTCCCCGGAGAAAACCCACGCATGCACGGGGAGAACATGCAAACTCCACACAGAGATGGTCGAGGGTGAGGAAAGACAAAATAAGAAGCCAAAAAGTTACCACTTCCACACAAAATAGGAGGAGAACTCATTTATTCATTCATTTTCTACCGCTTATCCTCACGAGGGTCGCAGGGGGTGCTGGAGCCTATCCCCCGAAGAGCATCCCGAAGAAGCCACCCATAGACCCACCACCCCCGGGGGCAAGCATAAGGGTCCGGTGCATTGAGTAGACGTGTTCCGTCCTGAATTCCTTAAGGTTCTGGGTGTTGAGGGTCTTGGCTGATGCGTCTCTTCAACATTGCGTGGAAGTCCGTAACAGTACCTTTGGTTGATAGACTGGGGGTGGTGGTCCCCCTTTTTCAGAAGGTCGGGTGCCTTCCAACTATAGTGGAATCACGCTCCTCAGCCTCCCTGGGAAAGTCTATTCCAGGGACTTTATCTGAATCTCAGCTGTAAGAGGTTCAATGCGGTTTTCGTTTTGGTCACAGAACACTGGACCGGGTCTACACCCTCATGAGGGTGGTCGAGGTTATATGGGAGTCCCGGAAAAGTCATTAGATGGTGTCCCTCACGGATTCCTTTGGGGGGATTGGCGGCGACTACGAACTATTCGGTCCTTGTACAACCAGAGCAGGAACTTGATTCGCATTGCCAGCAGGAAGTCGAGACGGTTTCTAGTGAACGTTGGTGATTCTGTTTGGAATTTTCATGGACAGAATTTGTCGGCGCAGCCAAGGTGTCAATGGAGTCCGGTTCAGGGACCTTAGGATCTCATCTCTATTTCCAGACAATGTGGTCCTAATGGGTCTTCGGACTGTGACCTTCAGCGTTTACTGGGATGGTTTCTATCTGAGTGTGACCTCTGCACCTCCAAATCAGAGGCGGTGGTTCTCAGTCGGAAAAGGGTGGAGTGCTCCCTTTGGGGTTGGGAATGAGGTCCTGCCCCAGGTGGAGGAGTTCAAATATAAAATATCGTCACAGTTCACATGTATCTGTTATAAGGTCAACATAAACCTTGAAGTGCTCCAACTCCGCGTGTTTTTTGTCATCGCCATCTTTGTGAAGATGAGTGTAAAATATATGAAAATGCAGATCTTCTAAGGTCAACTCAAGGCCTGCAAGTGTTCCGACTTTAGATTGAAGCGACACAGATAAGCCAATCCCTCGTCAGATAACATAAAGCTCTCATACAGCTTCTCAGCCTGCAGCGTGGGTTGCCATGGCAATGTGTCCTGCTTAAAAAAAAAGTGACACTGAGTTGAACCTGAAGTGTCACATGATGAGAGCCTGTATTTTTATTTATTATTTTTTTTACATTTTTAAAGCATGAAACCTGACTTCCTGTTGCTTATAAATAACATAATAGTGTTATAAAAAAATGATGATGCCATACAATAGCTTGTAAAAGGAGTGACAGCTATACAGTGGCTGTCATTTGTTCCCCTTTAAGGGGGGGGGGGGGGGGCAATAAAGATAAGGTTGCAGCTTAGTGGGGTGGGGGGGCGGTGAATGATGGTCAACTCGGGGGGACGCATCTATCACATGGTGGCACTCCACTTATTATTCTTTATTGGTGGAGCCGCATGACGACTTCTGATGCTAATGTCACTAATATGAGTGCCGGCGTCTTGGTTTTTAACCTTTGACCTCAACTACCGCAGCCCTCTTGTACAACATGTCACTCAAAAAATGTGGAGAAATAATCCTCCCTAGATATAATATATATATATGTGTGTGTGTATACATATGTGTATATATGTATATATATATATATATATATATATATATATGTGTGTATGTATATATATATATATGTGTATGTATATGTATGTATATGTGTATGTATATATAATACATTGTAATCTAAATATATTATATATATTATATAATATATATATAATATAAATATATATAATAATTGTTATTTTTTTCGTCAGTACTACACCTTAAATTTTTTCTTGACATCATGGGTGTCCAAACAGCAGCCCAGGGGCCATGTGTGGCCCACAGCTGTTTTTTAATTGGCACTTGCTACATTCTAAAAATACAACCAAATTTTTAATTTAAAATTTTTTAAATTAAAAATGTTTTTAATTTAAAAAAATAAAAATAAAAACCCCATCAAAAATCGGGAAACAAAACACAAAATAAATTTGAAATATTAAAGTCATAATATTGTCAGAAACAAAGAATATTTTTGTGATTATGAGTCAAAATATTATGAGAATAAATTAAAACAATGTAAAAAAAAATTTTTTTAAGCAAAAATCAGGAAACAAAACAAAATAAATTTGAAATATTAAAGTCAGAAACACAGAATATTTTTGTGAATATTTTTGCAATTATGAGTCAAAATATTATGAGAATAAAGACATAATATTAAGTAAGAAAATGCACAATATATTTGACATATTTGAAAATTAATTAGCAAAAACATATTTATTAATTAGAAAAAAATGCAAAAAAATTTAATATAAGGAGAAAAGGTTCCTGGTCACAATACCTCACAATAAATTTTCTCTGATGACACAACTCTTAGAAGAATCGTTAGTATTTGTATGCTACATTTGGACCTTAATCAGGTTTTAAGTAGAGCTACAATATGCAAACGCAACAAGGGGGAGTAAAACAAAAAAAATGATGGCTTCCAGCCTTCCTGGCATGACAAGAAGATCCCACCTGAGATGTTTTCTACCCGGTTCACCACTTGGTGCAATGTTCTCCTGGAGCCTCCTGGAAAAACACTCGCATCATACATGCCCGAACCAATTTTTGAGGTCATTAACAAGAACGACGTAGCTACTCATTACCGAGTCTTACCGAGAAATGTTTTTGTTTGGAGAGTTTTGTGTCATTTTTCCAGCAATGATAAACAGCCCATTTGAGTTTAATGATTCTTTTTAAATTAATGCTTTTTGTCACACTCCCTCTATTGTAGCTCTACTTTAAAAGCTCATTAAGGTAATAATAAAAATCTAGCTATTTTTTTAACTGGTCTTAAGACTTTGATCAGGTCCGTATTTAAGTGTTGTTTATCCGGTCCAGAAAATGAGTGCGGATGAAATGCTTTTCCTGGAATCTTCTCTTAAATAATCAAGCAGTTGCAAGGATGTTTTTATTTACCTTGCCTGCTATGATGGAAGTGATAAAGGCAAAGGCAGGAGGATGGCAGGATGGCAGGAAGGGAGGCATGTGTGTCTGTGTGAGAGAGAGAGAGAGAGAGAAGAAGCAGTAATTTGAAGCCGGGCTAATTAAATGGGATGAGCAGCATGTTGTGATAATGAGACGGTGAAAGCATCTTGAAGAGCTTGCCTTTTTACGGGAGCAGCAGCCAATCCAACTGGCGGCTTCCCACACTGATGAGCCCGCTCCACCAATCAAGTCGCTCATTCCGAGCCTTGGCAACAACCTCCGCGGCAAAGCAGAAACAGCAGTGTGATGTGTGTGTGTGTGTGTGTGTGAGGGAGGGGGTTGTATTTGCACATGTGTATTGGCCTTGTCGTCTTCAGTGTTTGGCTTGTAACGTCTCGTATAAAATGTGTCTTCTGTGTGTGTGTGTGTCAGGTGACCGGCCTCACACACACACATACATGCGCGTGCACGTCCATGCGAGTAGCCTACTACATGATGACCTCATGGAATCCTTATGATTACAATCTATATCTGCAAATGTTATTTATTTTGGATTGTTTTAAAGCTACATGCACGCCAGTTTGATGCACGCACACACACACACACACACGGGTGTGTGCTTGCATAATTAGAATCGAGCGGAACCTTCATCCAGATTGATTGTGGGAAGAACAGCTGACACATACATTAAGGGTCCAATATCTCGTCCAGTCATATTTCACCATCTTTATTCATCTTTTTCATTCATAATCCTTTCAAAAACTAAATACTTGTGTTTTTGAAAAAAAACATAATGTCAAATATGAATAGATACATTATGTATCTTTTTCTATACACTTTATTATTTAACTATTATATTGCAGTGTATTATTTTAATTTATAATTTGATTAATAATTACATTTAATTATTTTTAAAGTAAATCAAATAATATGCTTGTTTCTTGTATCTTTTAAAATATTTGTCATTAATCATTTATTCATATTACATTTTTAAATAATTATCCATTATAAAAATAAGAATAATTAAATATATTGTAGCATCATTTTATTTGCTATATCATAATGTAACATATATTATTTATCATTCATAACTATATTTAAATGTGATTTATCTGTGTGTAATGACTTTTTACCATAATTTTTACACAAATATTTTCTATTTTTTATTACATTTTTAACAAATGTATTATATTTGGGCATTTATGTAAATGTTTTGAAAATTGAGTGGGGGGGCTATAACAGTTTTCCATGCTGTCATTTAACTTAAATTAAATGTGCATTAATAAAGGTGAGGTCATCACCTTATAAAGTACTGTACCGGTATCTAAACAGTTGCAGTTCTTTTCCTCACCACTGGGGGCACTCTACATTTATGCATTGCATATGGCTGCATGCTTTCATTTTAGTGTTTTTTTGTGCTTGTATCTGAAATAAGAGTGTGACGTGTTATTTCCCCTCAGGAGACTGTACAGGATTTTTCTAAATCTAAAAAAAATCTTAAAGTACATAAAAATAGTAATAGACATTCTGATTTATGAAAAAAGCACAGGAATACTATGGCTTAGAATGGAAGATGTGTGTGTGTGTGTGTCATCATCCGGAGAACAGTTGTCGGCCCTGATGGGGGTCCGCCATAGTCAGTGGCCCACATTAAGGCTGAAGCGAGGGGGGGGGGCTTGGAAAGGAATGAGTGGGAGGTATGATTTGTGTGTGTGTTCACGCGTGTGCACGACTTGATTTTGTATTCAAGACTCCAACTGCTTTGCATATGGTTCATGTTGCATTATTATGATGAAGTATTACACACTTCTTACATACATCACTCGTGCTCACTTCCAATTGAAGACATGAGCAGTGTCAATGCAGCAGTTTAACTGAGTGGAGGAAAACTGCCCCCTCTTGGTCACAATTGGAATTGCACACAGGTTCCTTACAATGTATTGTATGAATGTAATGGGGTTTTTTTTTATATTCCCCATATTGGTCAACGAAATGCAAGAAAGTGGCTCTTTTGCAGCTTTTCACCATATTTTTTATTTCACTGTAGTTTTATCTTTAGATCATACACCCAATGCAATTCATAAACACCAAATTCTACACAATTTGTGCAACTTAACACATATATTCATGAAAGAGGGGAGGGGTGGGGTGTGGGTAGCAGGGCACAAAACCAAAATAAATACAGTTGAATTGAAGGTTAAGAGCAAGCCTAGAGGAAAGTATGTACAGTATGACAGTCAAGCGTGGATGTACTTCGACATGTAGTGTGATCTATATTAAAAATGATGCATTTGTGTATGTGTACTTTAAAAACAGGTGTAGACACATGAGCACAAATTCTAATAATAATAAAGCAGGGGTGGCGGGGATGGGGGGAGAGGGGGGTTGCTGGAATTTTAGAAGTCGCCCACGTCTGATCTCTTGTCCCTGAACTTGCTTCTGGCCTTGGTGCGGGCTTTGAACGCAGCAGAGTTGTGAAGATGCTGTCAGAAATAAAAAGGAGAGAAGGTCATGCAAGTGTGGGGTTCTCAAACTGCGGTACGGGAACCGCTGGTGGTACTCCCATCTTGTAGAGCTAGAACAGTGGCTATTTTATTAAAAAATCATTTTTATTTCGTAATCTATTGCTACATTCTCATCTCCTAATTAGAAAATGGTACATAACAAGAAAGTGACAAATGATAAGTGTAATTGTTCGGACATAGCAAAGGGATAGGATTAATTCATCCGCTTCTTCCTACTCCTTTTCAGACATGTTGAATTGTCAAAGTGTCAACATAATGCTCCTCAACTTGTTCCAAAACATTAGTGCATATATGACGTGTTCCATACCCTCTCAAAGCGGGAGATCTTCATGGCCTTTATTGTGGCGGAATCGACCAGCATGGGAGGTCCGAGTTGGAACACGTCTCTGATGAACTCATTAGCCTGTTTTGGTGAAAGTTGACATGTTAAGCCTCCGTTCTATGGCGTGGTTTCATGCTACATAAACATGACCGTACCTGCAAGTGGTAATTCATCCCAGCACCCACAAACTCCCTGAAGGCATCATAGGTCCTTTTCCTAAGCCAGCTGTCGATGCTCATGCGTTCTGTCCCAAAGCGGATGGTCTCAGATTGGAAGTCGCCCTCCTAGAAAGAGGGAAACAGTCAGAAATGTGTCATTTTTCTCTTTTACATGAAAGATTTTTTTTTTTTTTAAATCACCTCCACAGCCTTAAGGACGTCCCTAAACACGGAGCGCTGCTTCTTCTTATCTGTCTTGGCCCGATGCTTGTTGCAGTCTGTGGCCAGAGCACTCAATTTGTCGCACAGCTCGTCCCAGTCATCAAACTCAAACTCCTAGAGAGGACATCTACAATAAGGGGAGTCTTGCAACAAAAGTTTGAGTATCTGGGTACCGAGAAAACTCACCGGGTCCATGTCTCTTGCTAGCTCGAAAAGCAGCGCTATGGTCTCGCCTGCTGCGATTCTCATGTTGACGTCGTCACTCTCCAGCAATCTTGGCAGCTTGGGCAGATGTCTTGAGGAAGAAGAAACGAGAAGGAATTCATAGAAAATGCACAAAAACACGGTGATGTTTCAGCTGCTGGGGCGTACTTGTGCAAGACATCTTTAAGTTGGCTGGCCGTGCAGATGGTGAGCAGCAGGGCCCAGGACAGAAGAGCGTTGGTGTGCAGCTGGCTGGTGGGGGCGTTGACAGAAGGGCATGTACCATCAGCCCGAGCGTATGAGCGCGTGAAGAGGTTCTCGAAGCACTCCATGGTGGCACGCACGTCCAACACGTCATCTTCTGCCACTAAAGTACACAGGCCCAAACTCGTCGCCACCTACAAGGCGACAGCGTCAGTGAATTCAGCGTGTTTAATTCTCGCCAAGAGTTGCGACTCACCGCCTGTCTGCCCAGAATGTTCGCCGAGGTGTCCGCAAGGATGTTTTTGAAAATGGGTTTGAGGGTCTTGAACACCTCCTCACTCTCGATGCCCGAGCCCAGCTGGATGCAGAGCAGGCAGGCTAAAGACGCTGCTGCTCGCTGCTCCTCACCTTTACCTGAAAAAGACAGCAAAGCCTTTGGTCTACACTACCTGAGGATCAGAGCTAAACCAATTTACATTCACATTCGTAGGCCACCTGCAACAAAATGTAAATTTGTTTGTTATTTTTGGTTAATATAGTTCTTCTACAGTGGCAGCCTATCTAGGCAGTAAAGGCAACCTAGACACTGTGCCGCTACCTTTCTTCAGACTGCATTCGATGCCATCTTGCTTGACATAGTTCTTCTACAGTGTTTCCTGTATGATTTTATGACCGACTACTGAATACAAGGATATTGGCGCACTAGCATCCATCCATGGGCATGAAAGCCTGTCTAGGCAGTAAAAGCAACCATGACGCTGCTCCGCTACCTTTCTTCAGACTGCGTTCGATGCTATCAGTGATTGTCATCCTTCTCTCAGAGATAAATTCATACAGGATGCGTGTGGCCATCGCCGTCTTCAGCCCGTCCATCGCCCCCTGTCTGGTCTTAGCACTGGAGGTTTGGATTGAAACAAGATACATCAAATGTTAATTGGGGCTAATGCATGGATGTTTAATGCATATTAATGAAGCAAACAAGTACCTCTTATCCACTGTGCTGTCAATGAACCCCTTGAGCTTGTACTGGAAATCCTCCTGGGCTGTGTCCTCACTGGCCTCTCCGCCTTGTACGATAAAAGCACTTTCAGTACTTTGGTACTTCAAGAAAAGAAAGCAGAGAAGCGAGGCCCACCTTCATCTGCGACACTGGTGTTATCACTGAAGCTGCTGCAATGACTGAGCGTCTCGACAGAGGCGTCCTCGTCGCTAAAGGGCTGCACGTTTCCATGCTGGCCCCCTAAAGGAAAAAAAAAGTGCAAGGTTATTATTATGTAATATCAGTACAACACAGGTAGTGTAGCAAACACCACAGTTATCTAATCTCTTCCCGTATGCTGGTTTGCAGATTGTTGTCAGGGTCAAGGGCAACGTGCACTTTATTTACTTTTCTGTGCCAATGTAACTTGTTTACATGGACGGATGTAAAAACGTGATGTACGCACGTGCAATCAAGACCAGTTTGTGTCATATTTTTGACATAAAGAAGTGGCTGAGGCCATTTCAGTACACGTGGAAGGAACAGCTGATAAAGGCGTGGGAGGGTCGATCCAAATGTCTACAGTACCGATACCGAGTATAGGCGCGGTCATTTATGTACGTATAGTTTCCAAAGAGTCACCTCAAGGAAGTAATGAGATTGTCAAAAGAGAAGGATATTTATCATTTTGTTGCTATCGTTACACATACCTTGTTAAATCAAAAGTTTATTAAAATAAAGGATCTCTCTTTGCAAATTTAAAAGAAAATTCACAAAATAATTCGATCTTGTAAATCTCCAAGTAAAAAAGGGTCACTATCATCAATACCGGCGCTGTTTGTGTGGTATCTGATCAATACCAAAATTTGCAGTATCGCCCAGCCCAACTGAGGCCGCCTTCATCACGCCCAAAACAATCAACAAATGTCCGCAATCTCCTCCATTACATCACGGGGGCGTCATCCAACACTGGTAAACGCCTAAATCGACTGGAGGAAGTCACAAAATTTGGCCGTTTTAAGTTCTAACTCGTCCCTTTTAGCGAGGGAGTCAAAAACAAACATGGACGTTAGCAAGTGGGCTACCGTTACTGAGCATGTTTGCTAACGGACGTTGAGGCACGATACAAAGGGAACGGTTACTGAAATTAAGAGTCTGGTTGTGTACGTTATACACATTTAAGATTATCAATGATAGTTTTAATCAATAAACGTGGAAAACAAACGGCATATCGTCGTGTGTTGTCACGTTTTGACTGCTTTGTGTTAGCTGCTAGTTAGCCACAGAGCTATGTTTTGACGCATGTCGCGTCATATTTGTAGTCCTAGCTGGAGACACGTTCAATGCGTTTCAATGGCATCGCGTCCGCAAAAATACTACAACTCCCATCAGCACAAAAGGGACAGAAAAACCAGCAAAGCCAGAATGTCTGCAAGGCCGCACTCACCTCTGCCGCTCTTCTTCTTGGCCCTTCGCATTTTCTTTGTCAAAACAAAATATCTAGTTTGATCCAAAATCAGCCAATACACGACCAGCTTTTATTGTGTTGTCTCGCAAAGTGAAAATAGTCCCGCGGCACTGAGGAAAAAAAGGAATTGAAAGCGATCTTGGAGAAAGACTGTTGGCCGAGACGATACATTTTCCCTCATACGCCAGTGCTGAACACGTCACGCGTTCCGACCACTTTTTACCGGCATGGCTGACCAATCACGGAAGAGGAGCTCCGTCGCATGTATCCCCGCGTGACACACTCTGTGGGCGTCTCCTCTTACTGTACTTTTGCTCACATGGGCATGCTGTACTACTTGACATCTGTATATGTACTCACAATATTGCAAGTGCATTATCTTTAACTTTCATCCATAACTTTATTTACTTAGGTGGAATTGCACTACATCATACGAACATGTGTTTATAATATTCTGGGTACTATATAGATCTAACAGGGGCCAGTCAGGGAGTCTGTATAAAAGGAATGCTATCACGGCAACAATGCTGACAACAACCTGGAGCTTCAGGTTGTGCAGGGGCGTCAAAAGGCAGCCTGGCTATGTGGAGATGTTGCAGGGGGAATCCCTCGTGACTGAAGGCCCTCATCTGTGTGGTAATGAGTGTCTTTTTCAACACGACAATGCTGCAGTTCACAATGCCCGCTTGACAGGTCTTCTTCTAAAGCAGGGGTCTCAAACACGCGGCCCGCGGGCCAAATGTGGCCCGCAGGACACTAGTTTGAGGCCCCCGCCTTGATATGAAAGTTTAATGTTAGTGCGGCCTGCACAAGTTTGATATGGATGCTGTATGGTATCATGTACCCAGAAAAAAATATTACGTTTGATTAATGTTCATGTTAAAGGTTAAATAACTGTTAATAGTTATCCTCCCTATCCGTGTGGATGTGGTAAGTTTTTGGCTATTTAAGTTTAAAGGAAATAAGTTGAAGGCTACCGTTTAGGTCGCTAGCTCTCTAGTTTGCGAGTTAGCATGTGTCTCAAGACCCTGCATTTGCGCAATATGTTGTAAATAGAAAGAGTATAAATGTGACTATAGTCGTGTTTTGTCATGTCTTTAATCTGAAAAAAATAATTTGTCTACCCACCAACTATATGTGGTTTCTCAAGTTTTTATTATTTGCCGTTTTATTATTATTATATTTATTTATTACTGATTGATTTTCTTTTTTCTTGATTTGTTTATTTATTTTTCATCTTATTTTGTGTAGAAAAATAAAAAGTAAGATATTTGAGAACAGTGGAATGTTTTATCAGAGCCTTTCTTGTAGAAAATTGGAACCAAGGTGAAGTTTTTTACATTTTTTTTGTTTTTAATAAATGTGTTGTTTTTTTTTTTTTGGAAAACCTGATGCGGCCCAGTCTCACCCAGACCCGAGCTCCAGTGGCCCCCAAGTAAATTGAGTTTGAGACCCCTGTTCTAAAGGAATAACCTCACTCTTTTGGACCATCCTGCATCCAATCCAATTGAGAACATTTGGGAAAGGATGGCAAGGGAAGTTTACTCGTCAGAGCCCCGGCTGGCTGGACCTTACGCAATTGCACAGGTACGTCTTCCTTTCAGTCCTTCCCACGACACATCTGTGTGTGCTTCACACCACACCGGTATTCAAATGCAGGCGTCTGAAAATCACCCTTTTTCATTTTTATGCATTTTTTTTTAAAGCTTTCAATATGACATTCATTTTTACATGCATGGACACCTATTTCCATGTGTTATTTAACAGCATACAGTTGACTATCAAGACACTCAAAGGAGGCAGCAACAAGGCCTCTGTAAAACTCTATTAGCCACTAGGGGGAGCCATTCTGTTTGAAATTCAACAGTCTACTCCAATAAGAGCAAATGAAATTCCCATCAATATTTTTCTGTGATACTTAAGTAACCTTGTCAGCAGGAGAGTGCCATGCAACCCTGTTAGATTGCCTTAAAAGCATAGAGAAGCAGCCATTGTCTGGTTTTATTTTAAGTAACAGGAAGTGTAAAAGAAAAAAAAAAGAGAGTGTGGAGGATCACCTGCCAGGGAAGTACAGAGGGGCCCAGTGTAATCATCACTCAGCATGCACCGCACGGTGCACCAGTGGGCACAGCCCGATCAACTTGATGCCACAGGAATACAGATGATCGTCAAAGTAGCGAGCTGACAGCAGATGATAGAGGCCATCTGAATATTCATGGGCAATGCTGCTTATTAATAAATATTTCATAAAGTCCCGCAATGACGAGATGAGGATGCACAGGCCGCCAGGGGATAAATAGTGAAGCCTTAAGGATCTCCTGATGGAGATGATGAGACGTTGAAAGAAAGCGACTCTCATTTGTTGTCCTTTGTAACAATGAGTAAGCATTTAGGATGTCAGCGAGCGTTTATGTCATTTTCTAATGCATGATGTTTACTGCCAACTAGCCAAAGATCTTCTATTTACCAATAGCGCTCTTCCTGCTGTTTTTAAGAATCTAGAACTAAAACGCTAGTCAAAGATCCTCTGTGATAGAAACTCCCTGCTTTTTTAAGGAAAGTACTGCAAAATGCTGGTCAAAGATTGACTTAATGATGGGGTGCTGTGGTGGTTTTAAGTATCTTCTGAAACTTTTGTCAAAGATCCGTTATATGACAATAGTACGCTGCTGTTTTTGGGAATCTAAAACAAAAACGTGAAGATCTTCAATATGACAGAAGCACGCTTTTTAAGGACATACTTACAGAATACTAGTCAAAGATCCTCTATATACAAAATGCTTTGCTGATTTTTTTTTTACAAATTTGTGCTCTGTTTTTAAGGATCAGCTGCACATCTTTGGTCAAAGATTCACAATAAAACACAAGTGTTCTGCTGTGTTTTGAAATTGACAGCAAAAATGCTGGTCAAAGATCTCCTACATGACAAGAGCACTCTGCTGTTTTTGAGGACCTACTGCAAAAATGTTTGTCAAAGATCTTTTACATGTTTGGGTACTCTGCTGTTTTTAAGTATCACCTACAAAAATTCTTGTCAAAGTACTCTTCTGTTCTGAAGAATCTACCACAAACACTCACTGCTGTTTTTAAGGATAACTTAAAAGGAACTTTTAAGGAAAATCTGGTCAAAGATCCGCAATTTGGATCTACAGCAAAAACACCAGTCAAAGATCTACAGCACTCAAGAACTTTTTTTGCAACGCACTTGCAAAAATCCTAGTCAAAGATCCTCTGAAGGATAGAAACCCTCTGCGGTTTTTAGGAATCTACTCCCAAAATATTCATCAGAGATCTTCTGGCTTGAAGGATCACCTGCAAAAATTATTTTCAAATATTAACAATGACAATAAGTACTCTGTAGTTTTTTGGACTCTACAGCAAAAATGCCCTGCTGTTTTTAAGGATAACTAGCGTAGATTCTCGATTTGATTCTTGATCCACTATATGGCAAGACTGCTTTGCTGTTTTTGAGGACCCACTGAAAAAAATGCTTGTCAAAGATCCACTGTATGATAGGGACCTTTTGCTAAGCAAACACTGTGCTGTTTTTAAGGATCAGCTGTGAAAACTCGGGTCAGAGATCCGCACCATGCTGTTTTTTAGGACATAAAAAATTCTCAAAGATCTCAAAGTCAAAGATCTCCAAAAATGCTACTCCAAGATCGACTATATGCTAGGGGTGCTCTGCTGTTTTTAAGGATCACCTGCAAAAACGCTAATCAAACACTTTTTCATTCATTAATTTTCTACCGTTTATCCTCACGAGGATCGTAGGGGGTGCTGGAGCCTAGCCCAGCTGTCTTTGGGCGCGGGGCGGGGTACACCCTGGACTGGTGGCCAGCCAATCACAGGGCATATATAGACAAACAACCATTCACACTCACATTTTGAGGAAGAAAAATCCATGTGATGCAAACCATAGCGCTATGCAGAATGGTTCATTCAAGGTTAAACGGACACATTGTTGCTTTAATGTGTCGCTCCACACACTTGAAATTAAAATGACGTCATTTTCTTGCCCTCTGCCGTTCTTGAACGCCACTCACAACTTTCAGTCTCCTGTTGCGTATTCATTCTCCATCGTCTCTTCATCTTTCCGATGGGGAGGACAGAGGCCTTTGTCCACATGCTCCAAAGCACCACGCCCTTCCACCGTTATACCCGACGTGGATTTTAATTGATCAAAGGCGATGGAGGCGGCGGGGGTCGGTGGGAAGGTCGGTCAAAAAGCCTCCAACTCTGCTCTCGCCTTTTCATCTCCACTTCAGTCAAACTCCCGGTGCTGCAAATGATTTCATTAGAGGGGTGTGCATATATTTACGAAAGTTCCTTTATAAGAAATGTTATTTTTTGTGTTTAACTTAAAAGGTCATCAATCTGCGATGAGTGCCTTCTGCGTTCAGGCTTATCTCGGTCCTCCTATGTGCAAAATCCATGAAACCCCTGGAGGTGCACACAGAGATGATAAGCTATTGCCAAGCATCCATCTGATTAAGTAGATTAAAGCACATTGATGGTTCCTCGTGACCTCATTACCTGCAGAAACAAATGGCCTATTGCTTATTGGGCTCCCCTAGTGAGTCCCATTTTGCTCACTTTGAGTAAGTAGACAATTGGTTCTGTTCCATTTCGTCCAAAAAAAAAGCCCCCATTCCTATTCAAGGAATGTCCTTCCTCTTCTGTGGTTTCTTACACGTCCTGTTCATTTCCAACGCAATGATCAGAATCATAATTTTACCCATTAACGCCTCAGCTGTGCATACAAATCAGAGCGACAGAGGCTGTTAAAGACGTACAAGCACAAATTCAGTGCGGGTGAAGTGGCGACAGGGCCTTTGGGGTAAATCCATGCGCTTTGTGAGAGGTTATAAGGACGGCCTCTGTGCCCTACAGCTGCATTTAACATACAGGAGAAGGCCAGCACTGAGTTTATTTTGGACAGCGCCTGGATTGTTCCGTCACAGGGTTGGCCAGAAAATGTGAACGCGGCACTTTTGTGAAGCGGAATCACAAATCATGGCATGTCAAAGCAAAGCAAAACGGCTGTCCATAAAAAAAAAAAATGACACACTGATGGACATGTGTGGCTAAAATAAGACAAAACGCAGACAAGATGGCTCCAAGTTTCTTAAGTCCGGGATTCACTCAGTAAGACCAATAAGTAGATTAACTGGTCTCTTTATTACCAAAGGTATTTTTAGACCAAATGTTTCAATGTGTGTTCAATTATTATTAAATGATGCTAAAAATGCATGAGCAAAATACATTTGTTTAAAAATTTAATAATAATAATGGAAAAATTATGAAAAATCTGTGTGGTTACGCACAGACCTCACAGCTAGGAGACCCGGGTTCAATTCCACCCTCGGCCATCTCTGTGTGGAGTTTACATGTTCTCCCCGTGCATGCCTGGGTACTCCGGTTGCCTCCCACATTCCAAAAAAAAGATGCTAGGTTAATTGGGGACTCAAAATTATCCATACGTAGGTATGAATGTGAGTGTGAATGGTTGTTTGTCTATATGTGCCCTGTGATTGGCTGGCCACCAGTCCAGGATGTACCCCACCTCTCGCCCAAAGACAGCTGTGATAGGCTCCAGCACCCCCGCGACCCTTGTGAGGAAAAAGCGGGAGAAAATGGCCACTCCAAATTGTCCATTACATTAAAAGTGGACTGTGCGTAGTACCCTGAGGGACTCCTGACGGGAGTATCGTCCTGCCCATCTACTGCATTGAAATCACACTGATTTTTAGTTACATTGAAATTCCAACGATGTTTTATTGGTCATATGTAATTGAAATACAATCGGAATTGTCTTGATTTATGGTTATGAAATCAACGTTATTCCAATGTAAACTGAATTAACATTGTCCGACACTGATTCAATGAGCTAACGTTGAAACGTTAATTCAATTTCCACAGGGCCAAATGAAGTTGTCAGTGTCAGCGATTTGATAAAGAGGATGGGAAACACTAACCTTGCCTTTTCTGCATGTAAAAATATATTTATAAATATATATCGAGTGGTTAGCACGCAGGCCTCACAGCTAGGAGACCCAGGTTCAATTCCACCCTCGGCCATCTCTGTGTGGAATTTGCATGTTCTCCCCATGCATGCGTGGGTTTTCTCCGGGTACTCCGGTTTCCTCCCACATTCCAAAAACATGCTAGGTTAATTGGCGACTCCAAATTGTCCATAGGTATGAATGTGAGTGTGAATGGTTGTTTGTCTATATGTGCCCTGTGATTGGCTGGCCACCAGTCCATGGTGTGTGCCCCGCCTCTTGCCCGAAGACAGCTGGGATAGGCTCCAGCATCCCCGCGACCCTTGTGAGATACACTTCCAGGTTTTGTGTCACATGACTATACAGTTTAAACTTGATTGGCTGGCTCTGAGACGACTCAGTTTAAAACACATTTTTGCAGATTGAAAATGGAATATTTAAACACATGCTTTTGTTTACACATTTTTCCTCATGGAATTGTGAGCATCAAGTCATGCAAAAAAACAGAAACCAAATAACTCTCATACTCAGTATGTTGTGGCCGGTGTAGTTGGCACACAAAGATGCAGGGACACCGGCAAAGTAGACCTTAGTTGGCGTTGCTTGGCAACTCTCTAGGCCACAAAGAGGGGGAAGTTTGGCACTGATTAATATCTTATATAAGCACAGGTTGCATAAGGCCACAAGTAATAGAAACTGTGTGAAATTCAGGTAGGTACATCCACAAAATAAAGGTTGTTAATGGTTTTGTTTACACGGAGCATGCTTAGCAAAGTTCCATTGCGTCCATCACATGTGATGGTGATATTTGGCGTGTAATATGTCACCACCCACTGTGCTCTGCAGGGGTGGAGCCTACTGAAACCGTGGGAACCTCCTGTGAACTTGCCGCCAGGCTTGGTGGTGGTTGGGGGGGGGGGGGGGTAAATATGGACTCACGGGTGCCCGATATAGAATAGAGAGTGCAGGATATTTAATACAGCTTTTTCCATTGTACACATGTACAGATCAAAACAATGATACTGAGTGGTTAAGCCACACAGCTAGGAGACTTGAGTTTGATTCCACGCTCGGACATCTCTGTGTGGAGGGTACTATGAACCCGTGCATGCATGGGTTTTTGTCGGTTTCCTCCCACATTCCAAAAACATGATAGGTTAATTGGCGACTCCAAATTGTCCATAGGTATGAATGTGAGTGTGAATGGTTGTTTGTCTATACTGTATGTGCCCTGTGATTGGCTGGCCACCAGTCCGTCGGGAAAGTAAGTATTACATGTTATCATGAATGTGCCTGTTAGTTTACGGTGACAGGATGGTCATAAAACCATAAAATATTGTTGGAGGTAGGCTGCACGGCGATCAAGTGGTTAGCGCGCAGACCTCACAGCTAGGAGACCCGAGTTCAATTCCACACTCGGACATCTCTGTGTGGAGTTTGCATGTTCTCCCCGTGCATGCGTGGGTTTTTGTCGGTTTCCTCCCACATTCCAAAAACATGCTAGGTTAATTGGCGACTCCAAATTGTCCATAGGTATGAATGTGAGTGTGAATGGTTGTTTGTCTATATGTGCCCTGTGATTGGCTGGCCACCAGTCCAGGGTGTACTCCGCCTCTCGCTCGAAGACATCTGATTAGGCTCCAGCGACACTCGTGAGGATAAGCAGTAGAAAATGAATGAAGATCCATACCCAAACAACAGGGGGTGCTATAATCTACAAGCTGAAGCTTTAGCATTGTCATTGCTGGAAAAGGCAGCATAGAACTGCAGAGTAGAAGCAATGTTTTTTTATAACAAAAAAAGGAAATAATAAAACAAAAAAAAATCATGACAAAAGCTGAGAATTGTAGTCACAGCTGTGGGCGGTATGTAAATGAGTGTGTGAAAGATTATTATTATTATGATTATTAAATATCACCACCACATGCCACAAAGAAAGAAGGCAAAGATGAGCGTGTTTCATTTCATTTCTGTGTCATATCTCTACCCCCAACCTACCTCTGGAAAATTCCTGCAGAATTCATAATTTTGCTACACCCCCCCTCACCAACTCGTACTCTATGATTCCATGTGGGTAATGTATGCAGGCAGGAATAACATCAAAGATACATAGAGCGTATTTATGTGTGTGCACATGCATGTGAAGCTGCTAAAAGTGCCATGAATAAGCCCCAGGCTAAAGGGCGGGGACAATTTAAATATGTTTTGCAGTCTGAGGCTAATGAAAACTTCAATCTTCAAGGATTGGATGTGATCAGTTTGGAGAAGAGTCATGCGGGACGGCTGATCCTCATACTGATGCTGCAGTGGTAGAAGATATACCAAAATAACACCCCCACAGTAGCTCCAATCCATCCACACATGATAATGCTCAGGTTTGATTGACACTGTCAGAGAGGTATGGGAATGCAGCGCTTCTTTCTTTCCCACCTGTCTTATTTCCTCCACACGGTACACCCCCTCATTTGTACTCCAACATGGCTTCTTCTAGAAAAACAAAAGGCCAACGCGTTGGGATTTAAACAGCCGGCCTGACATTTGCACGATGAGTTTTTTTTTTTCCATCACGTTGCTGCAGACCAACCTATCTATCTGTCAGTGTCATAATCCGCCACCTTTTTCTCGCTTTTTCTTTCTTTGCCTCCTCTTGAATTTTTTATGTTGCCCGCTGTGTGTGCACGGCAGCTTTAAAGAAAAAAAAAATGTTCAAATCACTGTGGGGGGGTTATCTGAGTAAAACACGGCGTGGCTCCCAGTCAGCATTTACATTCCCTGCACTGGTTTTCCTTATCAGTGTGGCCAATTTAGCCAATGTTCAGACCCCCCAGGAATTAGCGACACATCTAGAGACCTTTGGGGGCGCAGACGTGAAAACATATGTTTCTTAAACCTGGGTGATGCTTCTGTGTAGACACTAATGGAGCTGTCAAGCCTTGTGTAGCTCTTAGTCGGGATTAAGTGTCTGACGTGCAGTTCTCTCCCCAAACACTGGGGGCGGTGTGTTCCGCTGTCTGAAAAATGAAAGGATGCAGGGGCGAATGGTTAATGTTTTCATTTTATTTGGCATATATACAATTTCACATGTCCAAAAGGAGTAGCAGAGTGTATTATTGTTTTTTGACAATACTTCACAAATTAGTTTCTCAGAATATTATGACTTTATTCCCATAATATCGTAACTTTTTACTCAAGCTAAATTTCCCACCCAAATATTAATTTAGTTTTTTTGCTTGTTTGCCATAATGTTATGCCTTTAAAAATGGTGCATTTTTTCCCTTTAATATTTCAACTCTATGCTACTACAGTAATGGTAATGGTAATGGTTTAATTTCATTTGAACATGCATCAGATTACAATTGAATGCATCACATAATCAGTTCACAGTTCCACATGTCCGAAAGGAGTAGGAAGAAGCAAAGCTTATTAAATCCTACCCCTCCATCTGGTACTTTTACAATCAGTAACTGTTATATTTGTTCACTTCCTGCTTTTTGTAATACAGTTTAAGGTTTTGTTTTTTTTTTAATTTTGTAATATTTTGTCCCGTACCGAAGTATGAGGTGATATGACCATACAATGACATAATGGGTACCATAGTAACTGTCAATATAGTGATATATATAGCACACCATGACCCACAGAGTGACATTAGTTTTCGTCATATTATGACGATGTTATTCTCAGAAAATTGTGAGAATACAGCCTTTTTCTCTTCATATTTTGACTTTATTACTGGAAAATTATAACTGTTTTTTATGTTCTTTCTTCTTGTAAATTTCCTTACTTGTGATTATGTCTTTAATCCCAAAATATTATGACTTTATTGCCAAAATATTTTTACTTCATTCCTATGACAACTTTTTCTGTATTTAGTTTTCATTTTTCATAAATATATGACTTTCTTTCTTTAATAGACTAAAATGCAATTTTTTATGCTATTTTTTCTCACAATATTACATTATTCTCATACATTTTTTTGTGCTAATATTTTGACAAAGTCTTGTAAAATTATTGCTGATTTTTTCCATTATTTCTGTTGTTGTTGTTTTGTTTTGTTTTTAAAGTTTTTTTTGCTAAATTCTTTTGTTTAGAATATGCCGTGGTAACAAATTATGCTTTTTGCCATAACAAGAGAGTGTGGAATGTCCTGTTATTCATCATCTTGTTGACTATCCGGAACAAGACATTCATCATCATTATTACAATACAAATGATGACTGAGCTAATCGCATAAGGAAGGAAACGGCAGATTGTGATCGCGGCCATGATTTCATTAACCAAACATGACTTCCATGTTCACCAAACATAATAAAATTTAGATCATGGCGAGATGTTTGTAATATTTTGCCCTCACTGACTTTATAGCGAGCATATGCTTTAGTAATTACACTTGATGTTTGTTTGTGCATCAATTCACGAGCTGACTAGGGTTCAAATGTTATATGTTATTAGTGAGGCCCCAGGACTCGAACCACAAAGCCCTAAAATGTTCAACTCGCAGCACAGCCTGTAGGTGTTGTGGTTAGTGACACTGACACCCACAGACCATGCGCTGATGGAAGAGGTTCAGCAGAAAAGAGCTCTGCGTGTGTGTGAGTTTTTTTTTTTTTTTTTTTTAGCACGAATGAGTAAGACTATGACTAAAACGCAAAATGTTGCCCGTTTGTGCGAGCGCTGCTCATTCCACAAAAGGAAACCACATGATTCAGGGTTACTTTCTTTATGGTATATACTGTATCCTTGCCCTTATGTACATTTTAGTACACTTCGGTAAGAGTACTGTGTTTAAAGTGCCTGATCGTCTTATATTTGTATTAAATTTGTTTATGAAATCTATTATCGGTAATTAAAAATAATAAAGAAAACCTATTACAGTGCCTGGACATAAGAAAATATTTTTTTCTATATCTGCCTTCATAATAATGACTCTGGCAAAGTATGACTTTGAACAGTAATGCATTAATAATGATAGACCAATCATGCAAACACGTCCTGGTTGCACCTGATTGGTCAAAAACTTTAATGTGCTCATGTTTTCATTTCACATTCTAGGCTTATTCAACCAATATGAATATTTTAGAAAGGAATGCAAATGCTTACCGCATAAAAAAAAAATTATTCTGAAAGTTTGGACAAAAACCCGAGTGTACAAAAACCGAGGCAATATTTTCCATGAAAAATAATACAAATTTGATTAATCTGTTCCAGACACCCCAAAATTCATTCATTCATTCATTTTCTACCGCTTAGCCTCAAAAGGCTGGAGCCTATCCCAGCTGTCTTCGGGCAAGAGGCGGGGCACACACCCTGGACTGGTGGCCAGCCAATCACAGGGCACATATAGACAAACAACCATTCACACTCACATTCATACCTATGGACAATTTGGAGTCGCCAATTAACCTAGCATGTTTTTGGAATGTGGGAGGAAACCGGAGTACCCGGAGAAAACCCACGCATGCACGGGGAGAACATGCAAACTCCATACAGAGATGGCCGAGGGTGAAATTGAACCCTGGTCTCCTAGCTGTGAGGCCTGCGTGCTAACCACTTTGTCCACTGTGCAGCCACACCCAAAAATATGAAGAAAAAATATTTTTTAACATGCAGAAAAGGCAAGGTTAGTGTTTCCCATCCTCTTTATCAAATCGCTGACACTGGCAACTTTATTTGGCCCCGTGGAATTTGAATTAACGTTTCAACGTTAGCTCATTGAATCAGTGTCGGACAATGTTGATTTGGTTTGCGTTGGAATAATGTTGATTTCATAACCATAGATCAAAACAATTCCGATTGTATTTCAATTTCATGTGACCATTAAAACAACGTTGAAATTTAAAAGTAACTATAAATCAATGTGTTTTCAATGTGGTAGATGGGCGGGACGATACTCTGTCAGGAGTCCCTCAGGGTACTATGCACAGTCCACTTTTAATGTAGCAACAACCATACGATTGGGAAAAATTGATGTTAAAAATACTTGACAGTACCATCACTCATTTAGTTTTGAATAAAATCATACTAAATTTCACAGAAATTATTCTGCTATCGACATTCCGTACGCTAGAAAAGTATGATTTGGATTCATATAAATTCCCATTCTCCACCCTAGCATGTCGTCATATCTTATGTATATTAATAAGCATGCTGTACATGTGGGTCAGTAGGTATAGCAGGGACAGTTTGCCAAGGATTTGCTTTCAACGTGATAAAGATGGAGCCATTTATGACTGCCATCTGTCCAGCATGTGTGTATGTGGTAATACACTTGCAGGCACAATCATGTTTTCAGTATCGGGTTGTGGAGGGGGGTCCAGGTGGTTGTATACTGTAATTTTGCACCCACAGAGTGCAACAGCATGGGGCATGTGGGAGCTCAGCAAAGCCCCCACAGAGCACGTGAGTCATAAAAACGCACGCAATCTGGACGTCCGTGTCAGCAAGCTAAAAAAAATAATGACTTTTAAGTGGTAATATGACACAAGTGAAAGCACTTGGCCGGTCGGGTGCTGTTTCTCATACAAATGAATGTACCAAACCACAAATCTGACACGAACTGGTCATTTCTTCCTGTTTATTATAAGTCCCACAGAAAAAAAAGATGGTGTTTTCCACCACTTCTGCTTTCCACTTAAAAAAAAACACTCCGTCGTAAGCTTGAAGCGACACTAAAACATGTGATCTAGGAATCATTTAATATGTTTTAATAGCGCAGAAGGCTTAAGATAATCCCACATGAGCGCCTCTTAGACTTAACATAGTTGTAAAGTGGGGCAAGTATAGGTCGGTTATTGCACCTATTGGAAATAACAGAGGTCATCATCATGTTGCAGGAGAACGGAAAAGACTTCCTTAACCCTTAGATGCACGAGTGACTGGACCCCACACTCTTCCATAAGTGGGTCAAATCAATGCGTTTTTATGCCAATTTTGCCATTTTGGTTAGGAATAATCACTTGTATCATATTTAGTATTATATTTAGGACCACACAGCTAGTTATAAAGTAGGCTAATTTGTTGATAATACAGTCATGAAAGACACATACACAATATTGGATGAAGATAATACTTGTTGTATTAGCACTATGTGTAAAATAATCTGATATAGTCTGTGTGGTCTACAGTTAATTTATTCCTGATAGGCAACATTGATAAGAATCAAAGATTCCTATTGGATTCCATAGAAAATGCATGCAGGTCATTTTTGACCCACTTATGGAAGGTTGGGGTAGTAACGCAAAAACAAAAAATTCTTAAAATGTATAAAAGGTAAGTTAAAAATGTGACATGATAGCAAAAACATGTTTTTTTATGAATACCTGAGAATATGAAATGATGAAAAATTTTCATTACGAAGATATTTCAAGAAAACAACCTGACCGGGTCATTTTTGACCCACTTATGGAAGGTTGGGGTAGTAACACAAAAACTAAAATTTCTTAAAATTTATATAAATAAAACATTTTTATAAATGGTATGATAGCAAAAACATGTTTTTTGAGGAATACCTGGAATATGAAATGATGAAAAATTTTGATTACGAAATATTTCAAGTAAACAACCTGACTGGGTCATTTTTTACCCACTTATGCATCTAAGGCACGGGTGGGCAAACTGCGGCCCGGGGGCCACATGCGGCCCACCAAGTGTTTGAATCCGGCCCGCCAGTTGCTTTCTAAGTATTTCAACTTTTAACATAAAAACTGGCCACATGACTTGCAAGTGGAATGTCTTATTTAGTTAAAAAAAACAACAAAAAAACTAAACAAAACTGTCAAATGAAATGACATAGTTTGATGTGGTCTGATGTTTAAAGTGCTCCTGAAAAAAGGGATATGAGAACATACAGCTGATAGTATAACACTTTTACACATAAAATTAGACAAATAATTCAAGGAAAATTATAAGCATAAAATAGTGTGTGTGTGTGTGTGTGTTAAATATATGTTCTGGCCCCCTGGGCAATTTTGTTAACTCAATGTGGCCCACGAGTCAAAATATTTGCCCACCCCTGATCTAAGGGTTAAAATGTTGGAAGCACAAAAATGTCCAAAATGACTTCCCAAGATGAATAATAAAGATTTATTTACTTTAAAGCCCGTCCCAGGTTGATTGATCAATGAATTCATGAAGCTCTTGTGACAAATCAAAGCTCCGAGACGTTTATGGGTGTGTCAGAGAAGCTGCGGTAGATAAGACAGGAAGGATAGGGAAGTCCTACGTCTTTAATTCCCCCAAAATGAACCGCTTAAAGTGTCAGAAACTGTTGAAATATGGAAAACTACTGAATATTCTTGGTGTAACATTATTTCTACCAATGTTGCACACATGTGTCGAAAGACTCACCAGCTCATGTGACCATTAATGAGCTTCTGTGGGTGGATTACATACTTAGAAGGCATTACACATGATATAAAGCAAACGGACAAGTATTTTCTAACTCTAAAATACTACTGTAAATGTGCATACAGATCACTAAGAAAATCCATAATGTTTTTTTAAGGCTATATTTATCCTTGTAGGTGAGGATGTGGCCTGCTGTGTCCAAGCTTGGGGGAAGTTTACGCTGAATTCCCCCCATCTGACCCGCACTTCCTGCTATGAGCCAGCTCAACAGGTAGTGATGTCTCCAAAAAAAAGCATGTTTTATGTCAAATTTAACCATTTCTTTACCCACAGGAAGCTGATACACTGCCATCAATAGAAGTATACAGAAGGAGTCCCTCAGGGTACTAAGCATAGTCCACTTGTAAAGTAACTAACACCATACGGTTGCGAAAAATTATGTTTTCAGTCCTATTTATAGCTGCAGAATACTTGACAATACCATCACTAATTTAGTTTTGTGTTGTTTATATTTGTTTTTGATTCAGTAGTAAAACATCGCCACAAATTACACCACCGCTGCTACTCCAAGTGTTGAATCTGCATGAATTTTTCCCATCCTACCTGCACTTCCTGCTGTTCGGAAAATCTACAGGTATCAATGTCTCCAAATATGCATACATTTTGTTCAATGACCTGTTTCTTATCCCACATGAAGCTGCTAGACTGCCACCATTAGGGATACACACAGTAGGAGTCCCTCAGGGTACTATGCGCAGTCCACTTTTTATTTATACTTTTGATGTTGCTACAACTATACGGTTAGGAAAAGAGTTCTCTTGTCTTGTTTATATTTGTTTTTTATGCAATGTTGCAAAATATCACCACAAAGTAAAGCACCTGTGGTGGTGAATTTTACCCAATATCTAGTATCTAGTATCTACCCAATATCCTAGCATATCTACAGGTGGATGTCTCCCAATATACATCATTTTTGTCCAAGTTTTTCATCCACAGGAAACCATTCAACAATGCAACAAATAGTGATAAACAGTAGGAATCCCTCAGGGTACTTTCCTCAGCCCACTTATGTCACAAAGTTAGGTGTTTGAACTTTGACAAAAACAATACCCTAAAGGTCTGCCTAGCCATGAAAAAAAATTGGGAACAATTATGCTTTCAGTCCTTTATTAGCGCTTGACAGTACAATCAGCCTCTCACATCCCGCTTCTGTTTTGTCTTGTTTATATTTGTTACCCTCTACTTGCACAGCCATTATGTTGACAGCGCATTTGATTCACATCGTTGGAAACTAGACCACCACTTGTCCTCCAAGGGATGAATCCATGGGGTTTCTGTCTTACTCTGCTACCCCCCTCGTCTTATGATTTATTCATATGCAGAGCAGAACATTCTCACAACTCAAGCGGCTCCAATCAGAGCGATGGAATAGAAGCTGGGCAGCATGTACTGCACTGCTAATCCAGACCAATCTGTTTATTTTTAATTATGCTCCACCGTTCATAAAATGTACTGCAGTACAAGGGTACTAATTCAGAAAAGGTGGACGATACAGACACTGTAGCGCAGGGGTCTCAAACTCAATTTACCTGGGGGCCACTGGAGCTAAGGTCTGGGCAAGACTGGGCTGCATCAGGTTTTCCAAAAAAACGCATTTATTAAAAACAGAAACATATACAAACTTTTTCACTGCTTTGGTTCCAATTTTCTACAAGAAAAGCTCTGATAAAACATTCCACTGTTCTCAAATATCTTAATTTTTATTTTTCTGCACAAAATAAGATGAAAAATAAATAAACAAATCAAGAATAAAGAAAATCAATCAATCAGTAAAAAATAAATATAATAATAATAATAATAATAATAAAACGGCAAATAATAAAAACTTAAGAAACCACATATAGTTGGTGGGTAGACAAATTATTTTTTTCAGATTAAAATGAACAAAGCATTATTAGAGCCCTGTAGACATGACAAAACACGACTATAGTCACATTTATACTCTTTTTATTTACAACATATTGCGTAACTGCAAGGTCTTGAGACACATGCTAACTCGCAAACTAGAGAGCTAGCGACCTAAACGGTAGCCTTCAAGTTATTTCCTTTAAACTTAAATAGCCAAAAACTTACCACTTCCACACGGATAGGGAGGATAACTATTAACAGTTATTTAACCTTTAAAATGAACATTAATCAAATGTAATATTTTTTTCTGGGTACATGATACCATACAGCATCCATATCAAACTTGCGCGGGCCGCAGTAACATTAAACTTTCATATCAAGGCAGGGGCCTCAAACTAGTGTCCTGCGGGCCACATATGGCCCGCGGGCCGCGTGTTTGAGACCCCTGCTCTAGCATCACTTTTGACATAATTTTGACTTGTTTTTTTTGTACTCAAACGCACCGCAGGCCGCATTCAAACAGCACGGATAGCTAAATCGAGTGTATTTTAGCTGGTGAGGACACAGGCTGCTCATAAAAAATGTGTGACATTCGCTGCATTCACCCACATGGAGACACGCACATGTGCACACACACACACAAACGCAAATCAGAAAAATGTGTGTGTGTGTGCATTGACTTTGACTGTGCGACTGCTTCCTCCTCCATACACAGTCATGTATTTTTCATGCCCCATTTGAAGCTCACTGCATCCACAGTCCCGACCAAGGTCATGTTGTGCACTGCTTGCATGAAATTAAATGCAAACGCTTCATTCATTTTGTTTTTTCTTCATTAGTGTTACTGGTGAGCTGGAGCCTACCCCAGCCAACTTTGGCCAACATTCTTCTTCACAGTCAATCAGAGTCTCCAGTGAGCCTAACATGCATGATATGGGACACGGGAGTAGCAGTAGAACATGCAAAACTCCTCACAAAGATGTTCCTACAGAGACTCAAACCCGGATCTCCAGACTGTGAGGCTAACCACTAAACCAATGTGTGTGCATGTCTTTGTTTCTGTCTCTTCAATTTTCCTTCTTCCTCAATTTGAGGTAAATTTCTGAGTAGGCTTGGGCTAAAAAGAGGCCTGCCTAACCACATTGACGTCACTAGGTTATTACTACAAGCCCCACAATGCACCGTGAGCGCTGCGTTCTAATACAACTCGATAATGTCGGATCTTCATTTCTGTGACGCTCAGCTGTATCCATCACGTCGATGAAAGTGCTGGTGATGAATTTCAGGAAGGGAGTGTTGCATTTAGTTAAAATATAAACTTTATTAATGTATACCGTTTTGCTTTGTGTTCAAATTGTGACATTTTAATACATTTGTGAGCAATACTTGGGAAAAAACACAATTAAAGCGGCTATACGGCACAGTAATGACAAATACTCGTTAGTGGAGGCATTTAGAATCAATGAATGAAAAGAAGTTGTGAAAAAATGAGCCAATTTGAACACATAACGATCTCACTGGAGTAGTAGCGGGATTCCCGAGGGTACGCGAATGCATCAAGTCTCCGTACCGCTACCAGCTGCAGCGGCGGTAGCAGCGGCGCATTCTCGCCGTGTTCTATCCAAACAATGACTCCTACTACGGAGCGGAGGAAAGCACGCCAATAGAATGCCTCTGACGGCACCGATTTCGCCGCTATTCCGTCCCCTCACTTAACAAAACCATGTGGATACCTACGGAGCAGGAAAAATACGGCGTCGGTAAGTTCATTGATTTTTTTATTTCAAATACTCCTGGATGTGTACTACGCGTGGTGCGTTCACAGACGTGATCGTTTGCCTTTGAGGAATCGGTCTGGCTTTGATTGTTTACTACGGGAGGAGGTTTTGATGTTTATTTTTTTTAACAACAATGGGGGGGAGCATCTTGGCTCTGATGTTGAGAGCTTGACTGCCACATTGCAAAGCAGCCTCTCTTCGTTTGCATGCAGCTTGAATATATATATGTCCAATCTCCTGGACATTTCTTATGTTTATTATTTGCTTTAATAAGCACTAAGATCACTTAAATTTGACACTTCTTGATACATACATGAGGGAAGAGTTGTCTTTTTTAGTGCATTGCTGCAGGTTGTGGAATCAAACAGTGACAACAAACCAAATGTAGGAAAAGGGGGGGTGTGGGGGGTGTTGGAACACAGGCGAGAATTCCTATTTGCTGCCCCCCCCCCCACATCCTCCACCTCTGCACAATGAGATGATCACAGAGATGTGAGCCACCTAAATGTCTCATAACAATATCTCCCGAGATATGCTCTGTGTGTGTGTGTGTGTGTGTGTGTATGAGACACTGCAATAATCCATTTCACAGGCAAAAGTGTCACATCAACATTTTTGGTTTGCATTAAACCACCCTGGCCTTGCTCTGAGCCACCTTTACCACCGTGACCTAAAATCAGTGAAGCACACTGAACAGGGAAGTAGTCCCCGTGTTCTGGCTGCTTCTTTTCCTCGCCTATTTCCAGGAAAAAAACCCTCAAATTGTACTCTCTGATATATTTTTAAGACATTTTAAAAGTGAATACTCATATAAAGCAAGTTAGTCTTGTGAAAACCTTGACAAAACCTTGACAATGATGTGGCATGCATGAGAAAGTGGAAAGGAAATCCCTCTAGTGGCTTTAAATGGCTTTACACTCATATTACCCAACACAGAAGACAAAATAAAAAGTCAATAAGCTATTTAAGACGTAAATAAAACTCCTGTGTGTCACAGTGAAAGTGTTCCTTTGGGGATATTAGTAGCGGGCGGACAGATGTGTAGAGGACAGGAAGTGGGTTCTGTGCCCAACAGTAGTAGTGGTGTTGTGATAATGAATATCATATTATTGTTAAACCTGCAATAAATTTCAGTACTGGAGATCACTTCCGGTCCTTGTCTCACCAAATACTGACACCTGGTGGCCAAAGTAGAGTACTACATGCACAATTAGAATGCTTTCTCTGCCTTGTATTTGTATTTTAGTTCATGTAGCCATTTGTATGCTTGAAAATGCTTAATATAGACCAAGAACAAGTACATTTTGCTTAAATCTGCATTTTTTTATGTGAATATTGAACCATATTCAACCACTTTATTGTTTGTGGAAACCCGCAATCGAGTGACGGTCGACTGTAATGAATAAATCATCGCCATTATGGTTGAATATCTATTATTGGTAAAATATTCATTCAAAAGACAAAGTGTCAGTAAGCGGATGAGACAATAGCCACAGAACAGGAAGTAAACAACAACAAGGAAGTATCCCAATGCTAATATGTCTTATTTTGAAGTGTAAATGTTACAATAGGGGTGTTACTTCATGTCTAGAGGGCTCTAATAATGGTCAAAATCATATTTAGAAGGTCATAAATTCAATTGAAAATGAAGAAACAGGGCTCCATAGCAATAGAAAGTGTTGCATTTAATTGGATTAAATGCCTAACATCCCCTTTCAGTTCCCAGTAACTACATTTTAAGTCATGTTCTGGCAGCGCAGCACATCTTTTGTCTTGCTTTCTTTCTTTTTTTTTTTTTAAGAGGAAGGAACCCGGGTGTTTTCCTGTTGTGAAACCCACAAAAAAGCGATGTGTGACATGAGAAGCTGTGAGTTGGCAGCGCTGTTGGAGCAGGTGAAGAGCTGTCAGTGCTTCTTATGAGTGACGAGGAGCCGACAGATCAATGAAAGCTTATTGTAATGGGTTCTTTTTTTTTACAGTTAGATACTCCTTTTAGGGACTGTTTACATAACGGTTTTGTACGTGCATGACCTTCAGCTTCCTCACCGAGGCACTTGATGATCTCAGTGTCTTTTTGCTTGTTATTATGTTAGAAACCTGTGAAGCCATGCTGCTATGTAAGCTGGATACTGACTACTCTAAACAAAGATTCATTCATTCATTTTCTACCACTTATCCTCACGTCGTGGGGGTGCTGGAGCTTATCCCAGCTGTATTCGGGCGAGAGGCGGGGTACACCCTGGACTGGTCACAAGCCAATCACAGGGCACATATAGACAAACAACCATTCACACTCACATTCATACCTATGGACAATTTGGAGTCGCCAATTAACCTTGCATGTTTTTGGAATGTGGGAGGAAACCGGAGTACCCGGAGAAAACCCACGCATGCACGGGGAGAACATGCAAACTCCACACAGAGATGGCTGAGGGTGGAATCAAACTCGGGTCTCTAGCTTTGAGCCCTGCGTGCTAACCACCATACAGTCTCCAAGTAGGACTCCTTATTTATGAATCCAATATTTTAAAACTTGGTTACAACCATCTAAATACAATTTTTAACATTAGAGCCCTCTAGTTATGAAATAACATCCCTACAGTCACCTTTACATTGGTATGACCCAATATACGAGACATACGTATTAAAAAGAAAATAACACACGAGTCCTTGTTTGTTTGTTTTTTTACTTCCAGTTTCTGTACAGTACTTCCTACGGTGACCAGTATAAATATTGTATGTCAAAACAACCTGATGGCCGAGGATGGGATTGAACTCGGGTCTTCTAGCTAACCACACGATTACCGTGCAGCCTCGATTATCCATTATGAATCTTTTTTTATTTTAAAAAATGTAAAGCAGACCTAAATCAGGATTTCCATTGAATAATTTGCCATAAAAATAGCATACAGACGTGAAGATGTGTGTCAAGACTCGATATCTCATTAACAGGTGTGGAGTGGTTCAACAAATGTTAATCCGGCTAATCCTGACTTGACCCCTGAACCCCGATTTGGGGGTCATGGAATAACACCTCATTTATTCATACCAGTCAGAACAGCTGTTGCCCTGCCAGGAATTTGGATGCATTTGATTTAATTCCATAACATTTGCATAATTAAACTCTGCTTCTTCCTACTGCTTTTTGGAAATGTTGAGTAGGGGCCATAGGATATGGCTTTTTTTTTTTTTTTACCAAAATTGTAATAATTAATGAATTAATTTCAACATATTTAGTTCGGGAGGGGGCGGGCTAGTGTTTGTGATGAGATTCGCCAGGATTGAACGGTCTACCTGGGGAATACTTCCCCACACAAACATTCCTGCTCACAATGACGGCATTTCATTCACAGCAAAGACCTCCGCCAAGCAGAATCTGTTGGAAATTTCTCCTGTATTTTTATTTCCAAGTGCTCTGACCCTTTTTTGTAGACTTATATGCATCTTTTAAAACAATTCATGATCCGGATCACCCCCAAAATTTAATTAATTTTTCCATATCCCATTTCCGACAATTCCTGAAAATGTCATCCAATTCCATACAGAACTTGTCAAGTTACAAACAGACACCGAAAAAAGCATAAGCTCCACACTATAAAGTACTAAAACTACTAATTTAATTTCTACTATGTTACACTCTGTGTGTATGTTAGCAGCCCCGACTTCACCCACTGAGACTATATGACTAACAAAAGTGCTCACATGCCAATATATTATAATTAGCAAGTTCATTTTCATTTATTGTGTGATTAATTAATACATTGATTATTTGCTGAACAAGAAATCTTGTCAAGGGCTGCATGGTGATCGAGTGGTTAGCGCGCAGACCTCACAGCTAGGAGACCAGGGTTCAATTCCACCCTCGGCCATCTCTGTGTGGAGTTTGCATGTTCTCCCCGTGCATGCGTGGGTTTTCTTCACGTACTCCGGTTTCCTCCCACATTCCAAAAACATGCTAGGTTAATTGGTAACTCCAAATTGTCCATAGGTATGAATGTGAGTGTGAATGGTTGTTTGTCTATATGTGCCCTGTGATTGGCTGTGTACCCTGCCTCTCGCCCGAAGACAGGAGGGACAGGCTCCAGCACCCCTTGCGACCCTTCTGAGGATAAGTGGTAGTAAATGAATGAATGAAAACCGCACTACACATGATCTATTCTATTGTGCAGTTGCATCATCACCTCTATTTGCGTTTTGCGGCAAAAAACGTAAAAGAGAGCTGTGGTTCGGGTTGAAACAAACATAAATACGCTGTTGGGAGTAAATGAGTGGGTGAAATGTGCATTTTCGAACCTTAGTTTGCCTACTTTTACAATTTTGCCTCAGTTCGCAATCACTTGTGAGGCAAAGCGGTAGAAAATGAATGAATGAATGAAATCTTGGCGGTTGAATATGTAAATATAGTAGTCATATATCTTCTTTTTGCGTGTACGTTTAGCTAATGTGAAAGGGATTCGAAATTCGTCAAGTTCCATTTGATCTTGGACCAGTCAGATAAAGATCAGGGCGGATCGCTTCTTAATTGGAGTGCCGTTTGATGTCGATTCATCTCCCTGACGTGTGGGGTGGTGGGGTGGGGGTGGGGTGGGGTGGGGTAGTTGGACGCTCCTGCCGTGGATGAAATGTAAACGGACTCCAGGCCACTTGGTATTAAGGCGCATTACTGCTTTTTAACCTGGAGCGAGACTCTTGCAAGATCAATGAGATGATGTTCATTTGTGATCCCTAAATGGAGAGAGAGAGGGCGGTCATTTATCAGGGGCAAGAAAATAAGTTAAGGCTACATGGCGTCTCCTCATTAAGGCTCCTCTGATGAAGCCAATCAGCCGTGTCATTGCTCATCACAGTGTAGACACATAATGAAACTATCTAATAAGATGGCCTGCGTCAGCAATGATTGATTGGAAATAAGAGCTAGACTTATAACCCCCCCCCCCTTTATTCTTGCTCATCATCAGGGGGGCACCCGCTTTGCCCCTTCACCCCCAAACTCTCCCTCTTTTCTCCTCAGGGGGGATTAGCAGGTTGTTTTGGAGTGTGTTAACCTTCCAGGCCCATTCCGGCATTATAAGCAATGATTCCGTAATGCAGCCAACCCCAAGGTTTTCTGGACATGGATTTGGGGGAGGGGCTTGTAATTGCTTCCTCGCCTGCTGCCTCCATCTGGAAAAAATGGCAGCCCTTGTCCTCCAATCCCATTGTGTAATGTATAACTAAATACAGGGTATCTATTAGGTAAATATGAAATATGTATAGTTGATCTTGGTATGCGCTCCTGCTTTTGAACGACGGTCAGATTACTCCTCTATTATAGCCTAGATGACATGATCCACTCTGACAATACTAGTAAACAAGTTGCAGCAACATGCCCCCCCACCCCGTCGTTCAATTAAACCACGCTCTATTTATAAAACACTTCAAATTGGATTACAGCCGAAAAAGCCTGTTTGCTTAAAGAGGAGATGAATTGAAATTGTCCTCTCCGCCATTGTTGTTAGTGACACAGACAAGCATGCAGCAATATTAGTCCACAGCCGTGCATAATGTTATGACAGGCCGGCAGGGGTTGGGGGAGGGGGGGGGGGGGGTAGGGTAGGGGCGGCGTGGGCTTTCCTTGCCTTTCCACTCCAGTGGCATCCTTCCCTGGCTTTGCCATGGGGAGTGATTCCCGGCTATTTTTACAGACGCCAATTGCTGGTTTCGTTTCATCGCACGGGTTCAAGACAATAGAAGTAAAAAAAAAAAAAAATGGCGGAGAGGAATGGATTCTTACTTAAAAAGCTGCGATGTGTGATCCCTGTGTGAGCGAGGTTAATGGGATGTGTCCTATTAGGAATTCAGCGGCTTAACTGTCGGTAATTTTCCTGCAGAAGTGTTTGTCATCTGTGTGGGCCGAGGGGGAAATATGACTGGCATTCCATTTTCATAAATAAAGGGGTGTCTGCCGTTGACAATCACTGTGATTGACAGGTGAGGGGCGCTGTTAACACGTTAGGAGACGCTTGTTTTTCTTTTTTTTTTTGTATTTGTGTACTGGTTTATTGTCAGAAATGATGACATGTGCTGGTCTAGTGTCGGCCATCCATACCCCGTGGCTGTAGTCCGGTATTGACCATAAAGGAAGTGTAAATTGATCTGTGGGGGCGGGGCGCTTGTGTGGGTGACCCAGTGTAATCGTAATGACCTCAGGGCTTTCATTTGCCCCATAAAGCTCACTTTGCTGAAGCTCGGGTTCTCTAACGTGCGGCCCGGGGGGCTATTTGTGGCTCTTGGTGGTTTTTGTACTGGCCCACCACACATTCTAAAAATGTAATTCAGCAAGAAAACTAAATTGATCAGCAAAAATGGCAATATAAGCAGTAATTTTACAAGAATAACGTAGTATTATGAGGGAAATTAACATCATTTTTGTAGCATAAAGTTTAAATATTAAAGAAGAAAAACATCTTTTGAGTTATTTCTAGAATTCTATAGCGTTTCTCATGAAAGTGCTGACACTCGCTACTTCCCTTGGCGCCATTGTGGGTTATTTTGCAACCGTGATTAACAAGAAAAGCAGAGGCTTGTTATTGTGGTAATTTGCAAACAAGTACAGCAACAGAGCAAAGAAACGTTTTTACTGACATAGTGTATTAATAACACGACAATACGAGTACCAGATTGTATGCTGAATGAGAAACTGAGGTTTGAAAATATACATTTCAGCCACTCATTTACTCCCAACAGCGTATTTGTATGTTTGTTTCAACCCGAACCACAGCTCTCTTTTACGTTTTTTTGCGCAAAACGCAAATAGAGGTGATGATGCAACTACACAATAGAAGAGATCATGCTTAGTGTGGTTTTCATTCATTCATTTACTACCACTTATCCATAAGCGTCATGTGGGTGCTGGAGCCTATCCCAGCTGTCTTTGGGTGAGAGGCGGGTACACCCTGGACTGGTGGCCAGCCAATCACAGGGCACATATAGACAAACAACCATTCACACTCACATTCATACCTATGGACAATTTGGAGTCGCCAATTAACCTAGCATGTTTTTGGAATGTGGGAGGAAAGCAGAGTACCCGGAGAAAACACACGCATGCATGGGGAGAACATACAAATTCCACACAGAGATGTGTGCTAACCACTTGTCCGTATAAACGGCCATAAGGTGCATTTTATAAGAGCTCGGCCTGCATCTTTTGCTTTTGTATTAAAGCATACCAAAAGAAGGAGGAAGAGGAAAAGCTTGGAGGAGTGAAATTTTAACCCATGCACACACACACGCACATACTTTGTAAATAGTAAATTGTAAATAGTTTATGGTGTTATATTTGTAAATAAATTCTGATTGTATTAGACAACATTTTTTTGTGTTTATGTTGTGGCATAATTGTTTTGGTAGTTTGGCTAAATATGAACATGAAGGCAAAATTTGTGTCAAAGTGAAAGTTATGCTTCACAAAAAGCTTTTTCTTTCTTTTTTTATACTGCTGATTACTAAAGAAGATGAGAAGGTCGAAAGAAACCCCTTTTTTCTGATAACATCTTTCTTTTGTTTCTTTGTTGGCTGCACGGCGGACAAGTGGTTTGCATGCAGGGTTCACAGCTAGGAGACCCGAGTTTAATTCCACCCTCGGGCATCTCTGTGTGGAGTTTGCATGTTCTCCCCATGCAAGTGTGGGTTTTCTGCGGGTACTCTGGTTTCCTCCCACATTCCAAATACATGCTAGGTTAATTGGCGACTCCAAATTGTCCATAGGTATGAATGTGAGTGTGAATGGTTGTTTGTCTACTATATGTGCCCTGTGATTGGCTGGCCACCAGTCCAGGGTGTACCCCGCCTCTCACCCAAAGACAGCTGGGATAGGCTCCAGCAACTTCTTGTGAGGATAAGCGTTGTTTATGTTTATGTAGCTCTAGAACACAATATTCTATGTGCCTTGAAATGGCCGCCAGTACTAGAGGAGATGACTATTTTTCACTGTCTCTCATGCCCATTTTGTCCAATCATAAGCCTGAAAAAGCAATCATAGTGGACTTCATATGGTGAGATATTAGATGTAAAATTCCACCATGCGTGTTATAAGATATACATGCGTGTACGCCTGGCTGCACGAAATGACACTCATCGATAGCTTTATGTTCTGTTGACCTGTTTTTGGCCGGGGATTTTCAAAAGCGAATCTCAGTTTGTTTTTGGCCGAAATATGCATTTTTAAAATGAATATGTATCGAGATTGTTAAAGACCACACAAAATGGTGTCGTTGCCGGAATAATGATAGTACATAATAATACATAATACATAAACATGCACACATATGTGGGCGTGGCCTAAATAATTGGGCGCTCAGGTCCAGTTTGGGTCACTGGGTTTGAGGATGAAGAAAAGGCCTCCGATGTCTTCAGACTTGATTTGTCCTCACCTTCCTGTTTCCACCGGTAGCTCTACTTCCTGTAGTTTCTTCCTGTCCCTTTTCCCACTTCTGTCTGGTCAAGTGTTTTCATGGTGAGCAGGTTACACCACCATGAATGTCCCTTATCTCACATTCCGCCTCCTGATACTTCTTCACCCCCAGCCCGTTCCGTTATCTCTCCGCTGCAATCCTCACCTCCAAATCCACACGCGTCTGTCCCACATATTCCGCCGTTAACGCATGTGTTTATTTGTAGGCCATATTGAGTGCATGTGTACGCATGCAGGCTGCATCCCCGGTGAATCTCACCGTCGTCTTGAAGATGATAAAGCGCTACAAACTCTCGGGAGGCTCTTAACCGCGGCAGGTCTTTGTTGTGCGACTTAGTCTGCCTTGCGTCAAATCTATTGGAACATGTTTTCCTTTCGTTGGAGGCATGTTATGCTGAAATGAGATTTGAAAACGGCTTTTTCATGCCTCTCTCGGAACAAAATTGTCCTTTTTTGTGTACACCAACGCTGTTAAATGAGGTTAGCAACGGACAACGAGCATAACAAGCTGTTTATGTCCTCTGGCCACAGTTTTATTTGGATAATGGTATATATTGGTGTGTCTGAAATAGTACTTTGGATTATTATTGTCATTTTGCAGCCTGCAGCTTTTTTTAATTTTTATTCAGCCAGCGGCACCTTCTTAATTGAACAAGAAAACTAAAAAAAACAAAACGATAAAAAATATAACTATAGAAAAATATGCAGTAATTTTGCACGACCAAAGTAAAAATATTAAGAGAAAATTAGAAAAATGTATGAAAATAATGTTTTGAGCACAGAACTTGCTTTTTTAATTTTTCTTATATTTCTAACAAGACACGACAAATGAAAAAATTTTTTTTTATTTCAAATGTTAAAAAAAAAATCAAATTAAAATCAGGTTTTCGAAAAAGTTACAATTTTATGATGAAAAAGTCATAATATTATGCCAATAAATTCATAATTTTGAGAAGAAAATTTCCAAGAAGAAAACTTAAGACAATAAAACAGCAGAAATGGAAAAGACAGCTGGTGTTTTGCCCAAAAAAGTATTATTATATTATTATATTATTATGTTATTATATTATTATATTATTATATTATTATATTATTATATTATTATATTATTATAATATTATAATATTATATTATTATATTATTATATTATTATATCATTATATTATTATATTATTATATTATCAGAATATTATGAGGGAAATAATGTCAGTTTAATAAAATAAAGTTGAAATATTCAAGAAAAAATACATTAAAAATGTTAAAATATGATAAACAAAATAAAGAATTTTGGAAAATAATGGAGGACGAAAAATGAAAATCTATGAAAAATGAACTATGAGAAAGTCAAAATAGCTAAATAACTTTTATATCACAAAGCTGAGCGGAGTAGAGGTTGCCTACAGCCAGCTGTTCATGCACAGTGCTTTTTGACAGATATCAGCCATGTGTTTTAGCGGGAAAATAAATCAGCTAATGGCGAATGCAGTGTAAGTACAAGTCAATAACCCAACACGAGTGACTTTTTAATGCATTGCAGACCAAGCACTAAACGGCTGCCATATTGGCTGTGTACATTGACTGTAAGTTCAAGAGCTGTGACGGTCGTGATATTGATCCCGCTCCGTCACGTCCACTTTCTTTTCTCCATCACGACTCTTTCTCACAGCTCGGCAGCGATTCTGACCTTTCTTTTTTTTTCCATCTCCTCTACATTGACGATCCCCTGGGTCTTTGCCCGTCCACCTAACCTCTGCTCGACTTCCTCCCCACCCCATTACAACAAGAGAGGCTTTTCATGGCAAGCCCGCCATCACTCGCTTGCTTTCTTCATGTCTTTTTCATTCCTGCACCAGTCAATTGAAGGAGTGTTGGGTACGATTGTAATTGATTTTTGTTGCGCACAAGTGCTCAGCTGATTGAAATAGCTTTACTCTGTAGAGAGAGAAGGAGCTGTTGCATTCTGCATTCTTCCTATTTCCTTAAAGTGGTGATTCATACAGCAGACCTGCTTAGAATATGGTCTTTAGCTTCCAGGCTAATAGGCTTAAACCGCTCATGTCCATTGAATGAGGGGTGACGTTTGTAGGGTTGGAAATGTATTATTATTCATTCATTCATTTTCTTGCTGGAGCCTATCCCACCCTGGACTGGTGGCCAGCCAATCACAGGGCACATATAGACAAACAACCATTCACACTCACATTCATACCTATGGACAATTTGGAGTCAACAATTAACCTAGCATGTTTTTGGAATGTGGGAGGAAACCGGAGTACCCAGGGAGAACATGCAAAATCCACACAGAGATGGCCGAGGGTGGAATCGAACTCGGGTCTCCTAGCTGTGTGGCCAGCATGCTAACCACTCGTGCACCATACAGCCACTCAGTAGGATTCCTTATTTATGAATCCAATATTTTAAAACCTGGTTACAACCGTCTAAATAGAATTTTTAACATTAGAGCCCTCTAGTCATGAAATAACATCCCTACAGTCACCTTTACATAGGTATGACCCAATATACAAGACATATTAAAAATAAAATAACACACAGACTCACATGAGTCCTTGTTTGTTTATTTATTTTTTTACTTCCAGTTTCTGTACAGTACTTCCTACGGTGACCAGTATAAATATTGTATATCAAAACATGTATTTGAATGCATCTTTTGAATGCCTTATATTTGTATTTTTGTTCATTTAGCCATTTCCTTGCTTGAAAATCCTAGCTGTGTGGCCTGCGTGCTAACCACTTGTCCTATATTATTATTATTATTATTATTATTATTATTATTATTATTATTATTATTATTATTATTATTATTATTATTATTATTATTATTATTATTATTATTATTATTATCATTATTATTATATTGTTGCTACGGCTGGACTACCCAGCATACCTTGCGGGAATTTGGACAGACCACTTTTAAGTTACGTTATGCTTAACTGTTGTTGATGAAGTCGTTGATATATGTGATGTGAGATCTTGCTGTGGATGTTTTTGTTTTGTTGTGAACTGTGAGCAAGTTTGATGGAATGAGGCCTTATGGGTTCACAGATAAACTGCCTGACACGCTGTTGGATGTGATATTGCACCAGATCCCGTATCGTATATCACCCCCTGCGGCGGCGATGGTATCCCCTTTCTCTCACCCCAAAAAAATCCCACATTAGCTTCAAGCGGCGGTCCTCAAGCCTCCACCTGGTGTCTTGATTTTCTCGACTTCAATCACGCTCCGCCCTCAAGGGAGGGAGTCTTGAGGGCTTATAAGTGTTGCGTCTAAAAGTAGCTGAAACGGATCCTCTTTGTGTGGGCAAAGTGGGGAAGGAAACCACCGTGGGAGCCTTTGTTTGGCCAACGCATGCCGCACTTTAATATTAAATATTAGTATTCACGTTTCCTACTGTATATCCACAATACAAGCCTTCGGTTGCAGATGGTTGTCATTCCGTGTGAGGTCCCATGGCTATTCTCGCTAACAAGCAATTTGTGTTGAAAGCTGGCCTCGCCGCATATTATCCATACACACACCGGGCATGGACGTAATCCAGCGTGTGCCAGTTAGCAAACGTTTCACTGGGACTCACGGCCAGATCCTGTTTGACGACAGATGGCTTTGTTGATCAAGTGTTATGCGCGTGTGTGGTGGGGGGGGGGGGGGGGTTCTTCTTCTTCCCCAAGGGGACTGGATGTGTAAAAATAGCATTGAGTAATCTTCACCGTTAATGGATCGATAATGGAAATCTTTTGGGCTCATGTGGCCCCCTACCTATTATTTATCACATATAATGACCCTGTCAGTGACTCCGTTTTGACCTCGATGCCGACCAAATCCCGCTATCATCTTTCAGTCTTTGAGCACTTTGGAACGAAGATGCTTTCATGCTCATTTTAAAAGTCAGTGATTTGTGTCTTTGAAATAGGACTCCGTTCCTTCGTGGACATTGTTCACACCTGAAGGTATGATAATATCTAAAGTAAACCTGCGGTCGTCCCTCGCTGCTTTGCGCTTCAAATTTCGCATCTTCACTTTATCACAGTTATTCAAAACATATTAATTCATAAATTATTGCTCATTTTTAGCTTGGTTATGGCCTGTTATTAGTCAAAAACAACCATTCATTCATTCATTCATTTTCTATCGCTTATCCTCACAAGGATCGCGGGGGGTTCTGGAGCCTATCCCAGCTCTTTTGGGGCGAGAGGCATGGCCAGCCAATCACAGGGCACATATAGACAAACAACCATTCACACTCACATTCATACCTATGGACAATTTGGAGTCGCCAATTAACCTAGCATGCACGGGGAGAACATGCAAACTCCACACAGAGATGGCCGAGGGTGGGATTGAACTCAGCTCTTCTAGCTGTGACGTCTGCACGCTAACCACTCATCTGCCGTGCAGCCCCAAAAACAACAATATTTTAGCGAATTTTCTACGCATTTTTGGTTTAAATTAAGCATTTTCAAGCAAGGAAATGGCTAAATGAACAAAAATACAAATATAAGGCATTCAGAAGATGCATTCAAATACATGTTTTGATTTACAATATTGATACTGGTCACTGAAGGAAGTACTGTACAGAAACGAGAAGTAAAAAAACAAACAAACAAGGACTCATGTGTGTTATTTTCTTTTTAATATGTCTAGTATATTGGGTCATACCAATGTAAAGGTGACTGTAGGGATGTTATTTCATGACTAGAGGGCTCTAATGTTAAAAATTATTTTTAGACAGTTGTAACCAGGTTTTAAAATATTGGATTCATAAATAAGGAATCCTACTTGGGGGCTGTATGGTGGTGGATGAGTGCTTAGCACGCAGGCCTCACAGCTAGGAGACAAGAGTTCGATTCCACCCTTTGTGTGGAGTTTGCATGTTCTCCCAGTTCATGCGTGGGTTTTCTTCGAGTACTCCGGTTTCCTCCCACATTCCAAAAACATGCTAGGTTAATTGGCGACTCCAAATTGTCCATAGGTATGAATGTGAGTGTCAATGGTAGAATTCTCTAGCATAAAAAAAACCTTGTAAGCATGTAAGCATACCCGAGATGATGCCCCACTCCTCCGACCAACTCGGGCCTTCTGCTGTGACCTAATGAGCATGGAATTGCTATAAATAGTGGCCCGCAAATGCTAGCAACGCTGCTCTTTTCCTTATACATGTCACGATAATTGCATGTTGTGTATTTGTCCTGAAGCTAAATATGAAAAGTCTTCTCCTACATTTGGCATTTACTCACATCAGCGGTGAACACAGTAATGGGAATGATTGACTTGGCAGACATTGATTTGTTGGTGGATGTTTCCAGACATCATCAGTAATGATGCGTCACCCGTAAGTCCCCCCCCCCCCCCCCCTCGGGACCCTCATCTGGAGCGGTGCCATAATCCTCTTTGCACAGGGCCATAATGCAGCAGTAACCTCAACATCACCGCCACCTAGGAATAAATATGGACCCGGGTGGGTCGGTCACATTTGTGGATGATTGCATTGATTTTCTCTTCATTTGATAAATCTTCCAGCCGGTTTGTCCCGTCGAAGTAGTTTATGAAGGAAATCCAACGTTTTTATATCACATCATTCCTCCCAGCTGGTCTGGTTAATAGCTTTTTAAACACAATCAACAGGTAGGTCAACCTAGCAAGGCGATTGGTTGTAAATCACTGGTTGAGAACAACAGCCTGGAATTGGAATACTGGTTATTATTGTAATGGTTTAGTTACATTGAATGGCAATACATGGGGTGGCAGTGCTTGTGATCCCAACCTGAGGGTTGTCGGTTCGATTCCCAGTTCTTTTATCATAGCTCATTAGAATTTAAAAATGATTTTTATTTTATACGTTCTTCCCCCCACAGCTAGCGCCATCCGTGGAATGGGCACACAAATGAGGTTACCTTTTTCTGCTTGGGTGGGAGGAGAAAAACAAAGATGAAATTAATCACTCCAGCCTTCACCGTCCCCCCCCCTTTCTCATCTGCATCTCCATCCTGCGGACTTTTTGTGCAACACTTTTATTTAATTACAGACAGCCTTGGTGCTAGCACTCAAATGACCTAAATTGGGAAAACTGGGGCAGTTTGGTGTCTTACTCCACCGCATTGATTTTGTCTGTGTTGGACCTTGGCATGCGCAAATTAGCTGAGCAGTAGGTATCAGCTCGACAAGCTCCCAAGTGCTCTGTCTTGCTTCTGCTGCGGCATTAGCCTAGTTGTAGCTGGCGTGGAGCTCGGGCGCCGCTTCCTCCAATTTAATCTTGCAGGACGTGCAGGGAAGGAGGAGGAATTGGGAATCTCTCACATTCAGGGGGTGCCTGACAGGAAGAGAGGAATTACCAAACAAATTGGAGAGCAGCCTCTTTTGTTCACGCAGTCACGGTCTCGTTAATGGGCAAGATTAAGCGCACAGCGGCTCCGAGTTGAAGTTGAAACAAAATTCAAAGTAGACACGGGGGATTTTCGGTGACGGTGGAGTGTTGGTTAATTATTTTTCCGCTGTGAGATGGTTTGAGTGACGTCTCTCTCGCTCCCTCTGGAACAGTCCAGTGGGATTCCGATACAGCTCATCCTCATCCATTCCACCCCCCCTGGAACAATTCTATGCTATGTACCAGTCGGTGGCATGCAGAGGACAGCAAAATAGCCCAGACAACAGCTGAACCCCCTCTGATGGAATGTTGACTGCACTGTACACTTATGTTGGTGTTTCACTGATGTTTACAGCTTTAGGGGGCCGGGTGGGAGGGTGGACGATCACCTACACAAACATGAACACATGGCTGGACAGTTATACTTGATAACCGCCGCCTTTTATAATAAACATCAATAGAAAGACTGAAATAATCAACAGCAGGTTCACTCCGTCTGCCGCAGAGCAGCGGTTATCAACTGGTGGGTCATGACCCAAAAGTGGATTTTCATCAAGTTTCGAGTCTTTGCCAGGGCAAAAAATCAAATCAAATCTTAAAATTTAGTGTCTTTGAATTGAATTCCCGAGTTCAATTCTTCCGAGAATTAAATTCCGAGTCCAATCCTCCGGCATTGGCATGTTCTCCCCGTGCATTTTCTCCGGGTACTCCGGTTTCCTCCCACATTCCAAAAACATGCTAGGTTAATTGGCGACTCCAAATTGTCCATAGGTATGAATGTGAGTGTGAATGGTTGTTTGTCTATATGTGCCCTGTGATTGGCTGGCCACCAGTCCAGGGTGTACCCCGCCTCTCGCCCAAAGACAGGTGAGGTAGGCTCCAGCACCCCCGCGACCCTTGTGAGGATAAGCGGGAGACTTACAAATACACGATATACCTACAACAAGGACTGGTTGTTGGTTACTGACAATAAGAACTGGTCACAATTGAATGGAGTGAGGTTCCCAAGTTGGTAAAGGTAGCATCAAAGCAGCGTAGAAAATCAAAGAGACTTACATATACACTATATACTTACAGCAAGGACTAATAAAGTTAATCAGGCATACCTACAATGAGTTAATAATCGAATGGAGTGAGGTTCCCAAGTTAGCATTGGAGACCGTCACCAGGCTATTTTAACTTATAGCACCGCAAAAAAATGATCAGGCTGGATTTCCTATTTTGTTTTGTGCATTTAGATCTGATAAATTAAATTCTACGTTACATCTTCAGTAACGTAGAATAAATCTTGTGAAGTTTCCGTATGGACAGAAAGGTGGATTTCATAGCTGCAAGACCTTTCATGGGCTGCTTTTGTGCACAATCACCTTTAAAAGGTCAACCTGCCTTACAAATGTTATCATCAAATATTTATCACTCCCATTTGACCAAGAATGTAGTGTCTTTCCCTTTCATGTGTTAGGTATCTTTACGGAAGAAAGGTCAGATTTTCTCTGGTGAGTAACCAAGCAAGGATCGGCACGGTTTGATCTCGCTAATAATCCAAGCAAAACTTCCCAAACAGTTTATTCGCAAAAGGGCCTGACTTGAAAGTATCGAGTTCTGAAGCACTTCCACGAGAACACTGCAACTCCTTCCCCGAGCTCAGCATGGCTATTTCTTGTCAAGACAACAATGGAGTGATGACAAAGTACCACCAGTGGAGACGGGCAACCGGAGCAGGCGGGTCTAAGTCTCAGAACAAAAATAAAATTCCACATTTGGCCTATGGGAAATGAAGGCGTGAGTGTGTCTGTATTTATGCTGATTGTCTTTCTTTCCCGGTTGGATTATGTGGTTTGGTCTAGAAGAAGTGGAGATCAATAACAGGACACAAATAATGTATCACAAATGATTTTTGGTCATACGCTGTTGCAGTGGTTTTAAAGAGGAAATGTGCTTGCTTCCTTTTCAGTTCTAGCGTCTGCTTACTTGCTGTTTGCTGTCAGGAAATGCACCCATTGACTGATTCTTGAACACCACACCTACAGAAAGCTTGCATGTGGAAACAGTCCATACCTTGACTTCTGACTTCTTATTTTAATTTATCTCATTTACATGGCAACATGTCATTTGTGTGTTTACATGGTCGCACATTTACAGTAACCTAAATTGAATGACGTCTTTATTACATGGAGTTCTCAACTGGTTTTCCTTTGGCACCCATCATTAATCCTTGAAGGGGATAGAACTAACTTATTTTCTTAGTCAATTAATCTCAAGCTTGGTGTTTTGTTTAATCCATAACAGGTTAGGCCGTAAACCAGGGATGGGCCAATTTTTTCACTCATGGGCCACATTTGGTTGAAAAAATTTGGGCTGATGTGGCATCAAATAGAACGACATACTTGCTCACGGTGCAACAAAACGAAAACAACACACCCACAACAAGTTAAAACACCCCATAAATCAACAACTAAGCACTGAACACGTAATTTAACCTAAAACTGTTATTTCCAAATGCCCGCAAGGCATGCTAGGTAGTCCACCAGCAACAATCATATGAACTATGAACAATAAATCATTTTATATCAAGAGTACGTTAACTCGGGATGCATGTCGGACGAGTGTGAAACCGGAGTTCAATTCCACCCTCGGCCATCTCTGTGTGGAGTTTGCATGTTCTCCCTGTGCATGCGCGAGTTTTCACCGGGTACTCCGGTTTCCTCCCACATTCCAAAAACATGCTAGGTTAATTGACGACTCCAAGCTTGGGAACGTCACTCCATTCGATTACTAACTCATTGTAGGTATACATTACAACTTTATTTTTTTCTAAGATACCCATTCAGATACAACCAATCCTTGTTGTAGGTATATAGGTATATGTAAGTGTCTTTGATTTTTTATGCTGCTTTGATGCTACCTTTACCAGCTTGGGAACCTCACTCCATTCGATTACTAACTCATTGTAGGTATACATTACAACTTAATTTTTTTTCCAAGATACCCATTCAGATACAACAAGTCCTTTTTGCAGGTATATAGTGTATATGTAGGTCTTTTTGATTTTCTAGGCTGCTTTAATGCTATCTTTACCAGCTTGGGAACCTCACTCCATTTGATTGCTAACTCATTGTAGGTATACATGACTGATTTTATTTATTTTCCAAGATACCCATTCAGATACTACCAATCCTTGTTGTAGGTATGTAGTGTAAATGTAAGTCTTTTTGATTTTCTAGGCTGCTTTAATTTGACCTTTACCAGCGTGGGAACCTCACTCCATTCAATTGTGACCAGTTCTTATTGTCAGTATCTAAGATACCATAATTTAACCAGCTGGGGGAAGCTCACACCACAGAATTACCACCAGTCCATATTCTGTATATATATACATATATATATATATATATATATATATATATATACATACATATATATATATACATATATGTGTGTGTGTGTATAAGTAACTGTTGGTTAACTTTTATTTCCGAAGATTTAATGATTCTAGGGAACCTCACTCCATTCAGTTACCACCTGTCATCAATTATATATTCTCATCTTGTGGCGGTGCTTGGCTAACCTTTTACCGTCAAAGTGAAACCGCAAGTTTCTAGCACGCCCTCATGAGCTCACCGGCCGACGGGCCTCGCCGATTAATGAGGTGCGCTCCACTGGCTCGTATTTGTGTAGCACCTGCCATCTGTGTGTCCTTGAGTAGATCCTGTGTGTGTCTGTGTGAAGTGTCTTCAATGGCGCTGGCTGTGCTCCGAGGCAACCACCGTCTGTCAGCACGCTTATCACTTTGCGTGCGGTTGTTCCAGCGTCTCGGGCCTCCCGCGGCGAATCCGAGCGCGCATTTAACATCGGAACCTGCACCCAGTGGCCCTCCGGCTCAGCGTGGACCACTAACACTGCAGTCCTTTCATTCACTGTCTCTCTCACAGACACACAATTATATAGTCGGCCTCTCACTGAGCGCTTTTGTTTTATCTCTTCGGGAGGAGTGCTGAATGAACGCCACTGGGCGAGGATGTATGGGATAACGACTACACTGAATTTGGGATTCTCATCCGCCGGGATCGTCTCTTTGTCTCTCAGCTGTTTGTGATGCGCCTTTCATCCGCCCCTTTTTTGCTGTCTTTTAGCTTGTTTGCGGCAAACCAGGCTAAATAAGACTCTCGGTGGTTGGCGGCAGACGTGCCAAATTTGACGAGACATGGAAAAATGTCATAAAAGTATGGTGTCTCTCACTCATCATCTACAGCGTGTCTGTCTTGGAACTTGTGGGAGATTTGTCCTTGACTTGATGCAAAAGACTTGCAAGGAGGAGGTGTGACCTTGAAGTAAATAATAATCTCACGGTCCAGTGAAAATGCTTATCTTGAGGGTATATGCTACAACTGTGCCTTTTTAATATTCACCCAACTTTGATGCAAATGTAAAGTAACATCGTGCTGACTTGTTAAAGCACTCTTGTGCCTGGGGAACCTCACTCCATTCATTTACCTTCAGTCCTTATTGGAGGTGTATATGCTGCCTGGGCACAAAAATAAAAAGAACACACATTCTTATTATTTTGTGGGACCGCCTTCGGCTTTGATTATGGCACACATGCAATGTCACAACTCAAAATTTACCTTCCAGAGGAACCTCACTCCATTCAATTAGCACTAGTCCTCATCAGAGTCCAGTAAAAAAGGCTTATCTTGAGGGTATCCATGCACCTTTTTAATATGCACCCACCTTCCATGCAAATGTGTTGTGTGAAGTGCAGGTAGAGGTCGGTCCCGCCTACTCAGCGAAAGGAAGGAAGCGGAATGTTTTTGATTGGCACGCCCACTGCCAATCTGGGGGGGGCAGGCAGATGTTTTCGTTTTTTTTTGCAGCCTCTTCCATATTAATTGCCACCACCATCGCTGTCTCGCTGCAGGGATGGGAGGCATGTGTAGGCGGAAAAGCAGTTGTTATCTTGGAGGTGTGTTTGGGGTCGTTATCATGTTGGGAATCTGACACGCAGACCAGTTTCTGCTTTAAAATGTTATGGCTATATGGATGATAATGGTTGGATGATACATCTTTTATGGTATACATGCTGTACACTTGCTACGCTAAAGTACTGTATATCTGGAGCATTCTTGGATGCCTTTTCTTAGGTCCTGTCCACACGGAAATGTTCACACTGTGTCATCCAGATGGGAACGGATCTCTGGGTGCAAACAATGTGATACACAAGCCACGCCCACATGCGGCGCTGTGAACAGACACACAGATGGAACCATGTCACACCCCAAAGTATCATCATGGCATCGTTTTCGTTTTCCACATAGGTTCCTTCAACTCAACTATCATCTAATCATCAACTAATCATCTACAATCTATAGTAATGCACACAAGCATATGAGTCTTATTTGTGTCATAAATGGCTTATTTTATTTTATTATGTCTACCTTTATGGTAATGGTAATGGTTTAATTTCATTTGAACATGCATCAGATTACAATTGAATGCATCACATAATCAGTTCACAGTTCCACATGTCCAAAAGGAGTAGGAAGAAGCAAAGCTTATTAAATCCTACCCCTCCATCTTGTACTTTTGGAATCAGTAACTGTTACATTTGTTCACTTCCTGCTTTCCTAATATAGTTTAATTTTTTTATTTAGTTTTTTTTGTTTTGTTTTTGTCACATACCGAAGTACGAGGTGATATGACCATACAATGACATAATCGGTAACATAGTACCTGTCAATATAGTGTCAATATAGTACCATACTGTCAATATAGTACCATAGTAAGTGTCAATATAGTGATATATATATATAGCACATCATGACTGGTTGAAGACTCTTCATCCTTGTATTTAGCAAACATCAACTGCTTGTATTGTTTCTTGAATTGGCTCATCGTTGTGCATTGTTTGAGGTCCTTACTCAATCTATTCCATACTTTGATTCCACATACTTAAATGCTATGGCTTTTTAACATAGCATACAACGTCCTAGCATAGAAGTGTTTCAAATTTAGTTCTTCCTTTATTATGTTTTATTATGTTTTATTATGTCAATTGGATAATATAATTGTAAATGTCACTATAGGGCTGTTAGATTATGTTAAGAGGGCTCTAATAATGTAGTAGTAAAGATAAACATGTATTTAGTATGCTTTAACTACAAAAATATTCCATTCATAAATAAGGAATTCTATGGAAATTTACAGGACTGTAAACAATCAACCGTGACAAATGAGGAAATGACAGAGTGGATTTGGTATCTTCTCAACTTTGGCATCAGTAAGCGATTTTGTACATGCTTTTAACACGTATACAGATTCAAGTCTGCAAATAACTCACCAATATTTCCATGTAATCTGTTTTTATCGATGCAGTCCATCCATGTCCACTTCAAGAGTCAAGTTTCGATGACCAGTGAGCGAAAAATAAGCATCACAGCCCCTCAATAACATTCCAATTGCCCCCCCTGCATTCAGACACTTATTGTGGATGGAGAGTCTTGTGCCACGGTGGTTAGTTTGCTATCTCCCTGCGCAGAGATGAGGTGAAAAGAAACCTGGCAGCTGGCAATGAAGATGGCCGAATGAAAGCCCGTTCCGCTCCACCGGTCCACCTAGTTTAGCTTTTGTATGCTGCCTATTCCTCGCTCGTGGATGCATGCATTTTTCCCTCCTGGGTGCCAAGTTAAACGAAGGTCTTTTCCTTGTCGTCTCCTGTGTCGTTTTTAATCGTATCTCAGTTGGAATCGAGTCGTGTATTTCATTCTTGACGCATGTCTGGAAAAGATGGAGAGATCTCCCAGTAGCCTTGATACTAGAATTTTTGGCTTTGGTTCTCCAACTGAGAACACGCCGTTTTGTTTGTCTGCAGCCTTAATGTTTGTCCGTGCTCGTGTGTGCGGCTCCGCTAAGTGCTGTTCTGCACTTTATCAACTTTTTACAACTTGAACTCTGCAGCAATTATGCGGTATTGATGTGTTTCCGTCCCCTTGTGAAAGGCTTAACGCGTTATTAAACTGCTGCGACTTGAAGAGTGTGTCAGTTGGACATAAAGATTCCAGAGTGAGTCCTCCTGTTGCTAACCGCACTCCCGCTGTCTGTCTTGGATCCACGAGGCGACGACAGTTGTGGCATGCGTTTTTTTTTTTTACCGTCCTCCACCACAGCATGCAAGATAAATGCCCAGAGTCCTTTGATTTGGGAAACAGTGTTAGCAGCGTCTGGCGTAGACTAAGCATAGCTCAGCTAGTTTTGGTTTTAGAATGGGAATGTTTTTTAAGTCGCATCCCTGGACTAAAAGTAACCTTCTGGTGGTTTTGGCTGCGCTATATGTCAGGTCTTTGAGCGAGGGGAATGCGGCCAGGGAACATGAACACAACACAGCAGGCGACACATGAGGAAGTGGAGGAGTTTTAGCTTGGTTTAGAGGAACTGAATTTCAGTTCTGTCGGTGGGAAAGAAGTAGCGCTTCCTTTTGTGGAGGCCATCATGGGGGGTGGGGGGGGGGTAAATAAGCTCTGCTTCTTCCTACTGCTATTCCGACATGTTGAATTGTGCAATTGTAAACGTGATGTACTTCAATGTGACTTCGAAAATAACGACATACCATCACAGATAATATAACATAGCATACAACAGTATACTGTATATGACATAACATAATGTCTTATCATCTGATTACTGATTAATATAACAGCATAATGTTAACAATAACGTTAATTAGCATAACGTAGCATAGTGTAACATAACATCATTACCATCATATTAGTACTGATTCACATACCTTAGCAATGTTGTGTAACATAACGTAATAACATAGGGTAACACAACATCATGTAGAGTAACATAACATAGTAACGTAGCGTAGCGCAATGTAAATAGTATAGTAACATAGCATAGTAACATAACGTAACGCATCAAAACGTTTTATCATTACTGTCATCAGATTACCATTCACATAACATAGCATCGCAACGTAGCGTAATGTGGTAATGTAACATAACTCAGCGGAACATAACGTAGTAATGTAACGTAACCCAACAATGTAGTAATGTAGTCTAATGTGACATAGCGTTGTAACGTAACACAACAAAGTGGCATAGTGTAACATAACATAAATTGTTGTCATTACTATCATCTCATTATTGATTCACTCAATAATAGCTTGCAATATAGCTATATAGCTATAGCTAGTATAGCTAGTACATAACGCGGGAACGTAACATAACTCAGCGTTACATAACGTAATGTAGCGCGACATAACGTGGTAGGGTTGTGTAATGTAACGCAGCGTAACGTCACACAATGACGCATCATAGTGTAGCATTATCATTTTAGCATTTCATCATCGGATTACAGATTCACATAACCTAGCATTGCAATGTACCAGAACGTAACATCACGTGGTCATGTAACATGACACGTGACATAACGTAGTAATGTAACATAGTGTAATGTAACACAATGACGTATCATAGTGTAGCGTTATCATTTTATCATTTCATCATCGGATTACAGATTCACATAACCTAGCGTTGCAATGTACCAGAACGTAACATCACGTGGTAACGTAACATAACCTTGACATAACATAGTAATGTAAGATAGTGTAATGTAACACAATGAGTGTTAGCATAACTAGTGTAGCATAACTTTTGATCATTGTTGTAATGTAACATAGCCTTGTAACTTAGCAGAACGTAACACAATGAATTATCATAGTGTAACATAACTTTATCATTACTGTCATCGGATTACGGATTCACATAACCTAGCGTTGCAATGTAGTGTAACGTAACATAAGGTGACGTCGCGTGACACAACGCAGTAATGTTGTGTAATGTAACATAGCATTGTAACATAGTGTAACGTAACACAATGAATTATCACAGTGGCTATCATTGCTATCGTCCGATTACTGATCACACAACATAGCGTAGCGTAAAGTAGCATCGCTTAGCATACATGTACTGTACTTTAGCATAACATAACAGCATAACTTTTTATCATTAACATCACCTGATTAGTGCTTATTTATTTCATAATGTTCACACCAGATCCTAAATATTCATGAAGCGTGCATTTGGCAGCAATGCAGGCCAGGGGAGCGCCACCAGTTGCGGAGCAAACAAATTAGCATATTAATGATATAAATGCTGTATAATGAACACGTGGGAGTGGATTATGCATGTGAATCATTGTCAGATCAGTCTGGGAAAAGAACGCTAATGAGGTTAAAATGTGCGTTAATAGGAATCTGGATCGTCGTCTTTTTGATTGCACTTTAATGGTGAATTGTCTCTAATCCGCCCCGTAAAATAGAGTTGCAGCAACACAATAACAAGCTTTTATGAGGAGATCATCGTATACGTGCTTGGATCAATGGAAAGCTTTGAAGGAGCTCTTTTGCTTATTTGAAGGAGGAGCGCTGCTGTTGCGCTTTTTTACTGGAAGCCCCCCCCCACCCCCCGACTGTGTTTGTTCTTCTAAGGAGCTTAGATGCACTGAGAGAGCACACCAAACTTAATGTGGTTTGACAAGCCTCGACTGCCAGTGGAAGTGGAGAACACCTGTTAGACGCATTTGGGAAAGGAGGCCTCCGCTTCCTCTGCTCAACTGAGAGCATGCAACACTGCAGCGGGAGAATACAAGTGGGATTTGGATACAGGAAGGGATTTTATATGAGCCTTTTTTATAATAAGACTTCATTTATTAAATATTTAAAATTGCTGTCCGGTCTTGGTGCAAATTTACAATGCTGTCCGATTTAAAAAAAAAAAAAAAAAAGCATGTATGCAAATATCCAATGTAGAATTTGCGGTCTCCAGCAGGAGCAACAGGAATATTATTTATATTCAGACTCCACCGCAACGTGTTTGGCGCGCTCACTGCTAACACTTCAGGTGTTGCTGCACATTTTGACACCTAGCATGTATACCTAACCAGCTGGCACCTAGATTAGTGTGCTAATCTAGAACAGTCGATAGCATGTAGCCCATAATCAGTCCCTCTTTTTCAAAAGGTTGTTGCTTTGAGGTTTATTCAACGTAAAGGAAGAGGTGGACGCAAGTCGGCTGTGCGGGGGCACATTTGATTGCTGAAAACAACAATAATTGGCCAAAATGTGCAAATAAAGCGCCAGCCTTAAAGGGCCAGCCTTAAAGCGCCAGCCTTAAAGGGACATCCTTAAAGGGCCAGCCTTAAAGGGCCAACCTTAAAGGGCCAGCCTTAAAGGGCCAGCCTTATGGGCCAGCCTTAAAGGGCAATCCTTAAAGGGCCATCCTTAAAGGGCCAGCCTTAATGGGCCAGCCTTAATGGGCCAGCCTTAAAGGGCCAGCCTTAAAGGGCCAGGGTTAAAGGGCCAGTCTTAAAGGGCCAGCCTTAAAGGGCCAGCCTTAAAGGGCCAGCTTAAAGGGCCAGCCTTAAACGGCCAGCTTTAAAGGGCCAGCTTTAAAGGGCCAGCCTTAAAGGGCCAGCCTTAAGGGGGCAGCTTAAAGGGCCAGCCTTAAAGGGCCAGCCTTAAAGCTCCAGCCTTAAAGCTCCAGCCTTAAAGGGCCAGCCTTAAAGGGCCAGCCTAAAGGGCCAGCCTTAAAGAACCAGCCTAAACGGCCAGGGTTAAACGGCCAGGGTTAAAGGGCCAGCCTTAAAGGGCCAGCCTTAAGGGGCCAGCTTAAAGGGCCAGCCATAAAGGGCCAGCCTTAAAGGGCCAGCCCTTGTTCAATTTGTGTGACTTAGCACAATAACAACATCAAAAAAATCCTGGAGGGTCTGCATAGAAATGTGCTGTCCACTTCCTGTACCTGTATTTTGGAATGCACCATATCCCCCCATGGCAACCTTGACGTGAGCTGCCAAAGTGACAGCGCCATACCATCGTGACGGAGATGAGCGCTGACACATTAACCTTGCAAGGACCCTGTGACACGGCGCATCCATGTCAGACCACCATCTCTGCATCACTTGTGACTCATCAGCTTCTGCATCTCAAGTCCCGTTTTTGACGATGCTTTTTGTCAGCTTGGATTCCTTCACTTGCTGAGACCCCCCCCCCCCCCCACTTTATTTTTTTTGGTCTTAGCTTTGTCTGTGTGCGCATCTTTTTTTTACAGTGGCGGTCAAAAACAGCAGCGCCCTGTGTGGTTTAATTTAATCAGCTCGTCCCTTCAGTGTGCATTTTTCAATTTAGTGCGTGATTCCACCTTACTGGGGGACTTGGACCTGCAGAAATAGACGAGAGCAGACATTTAAGGACGTGCAAGCAGCCTTGTGGATTGACATGTAACAGACTCGCGGCTGAATAATTAACTTCTCCTGCTTAATTCATGCATCAGGCACACTTTTCGTCAGAGTAAATGTATTTGCCGCTCTGTGTGCTTTTTGAGTGCTCGTTCTTTGAAGGATTACAAAGTTAGATGTGCACGGGTGACAAATCCCTCGGGGTGTTTTGGGGATAACAAGGAGCTATGGGAAGATTGCATAGAAAAAGACACAGAAAAGTGAGTGTCTCGTTGTTGTTTTATTACAAGGAAATGCAGCTCTTTGCTTCAATTTTGATGAAGTAGTGACTGCTTGACATCAGATATTCAGTGTAATTCAAAAATACAAGTACAGCATGTCCTTTGGGATACACTGTGGTTATCTACAATCATTCATTTGTAGTTTATACATGTGTTAATTGCCACTTTAAGTAAATAACACATGGAAACTATACTTTAAACATCATTTCATTACCCTGGTGTCAATCTATAAGTAGACATGACTATAAATAATGCAACATGTAGCACAGCTCAACTTTGTTTGGAGGGTGTGTTCAGGTGAACTGGCCTCAATTTTCCCACTAACGTTGTATTTACACGATCGACTTGAATGGCTCGTTTGTATGCACGGAGCTGCAGAACACCCGTGCTAAGACTTTAGACAGTGTGTGCAATGATCGCTGTGCCGCGTGTTTGCTTTAAAATGTGTATGTAGAATATGAAGAAGCACCATTCATCACCGGTAAAACAAAAACAAATAAAGCAGCCCAGAAGGTAATATAGTAACTTTAAAAATATATATATAATAATGTTTTGTCCCACAAATATATATTTATAGTGGGATTAATCTTAATAAATTTTGGTGGCTCACTGCCAACATAACCGTGCTATTAATCTCCAAATAAATTATGCATTTCCTCATCTGCATGGAGTGTCCTTCCATGCTGTACATTAATCTTGACCGCATTTTAGCCTCCATAAATGCATGATAATGACCTCTTCTGTGCAGATTTACATCCCATTACCGCTTATTGTTTCTATGGCACCCAATGATTTCCACTTATGCTCATATTGAAGCCTTTTTTCAATGAAGCATTTCAAACATATATATATATATATATATATATTTTTTTTTTTTACAGTGCTGGCCAGTTTCCGAGGTACCGTCCAGCATGGCCTCCCGCTGGAAATCGGCGACACGGTGCAGATCTTGGAGAAATGTGAAGGTAGGTAGAATTTATCTCGTAGAAATGTTCCCAGAAGAGTGGACGCTTTTATAGCCGCAAGACTATTTTCACTTCCTGTATGTGCAACGTCCATATAGCGTGTTGCCACGTATGCAGTGTCTCTCAATGGGGGTGATGTGAGAACCAAAGCAGGGAGGAAAAATAATTGGTTCTGCTTGAGTAGCGGCACGTGCCTGACCCCCCCCCCCCCCCCCATCCGTACATGAAATGTCCTCCAATGAAGTGCTGCAGTGTTACATTTAAGACAACATGATAACAAAGACCTCGCTGAAGAAAGGACAAAATGAGCACTGACGGAAAAATCTCAAGCTGACTGTTTTTCCAGCCATGCAGCCCACGCCGAGTCTGCTTTTCTCCTCCACGTGTTATTCAAATTTGGCGTTCATCGCTTTTGTTCTGCACACTTAACTTCCTGCTCGCTCGCACACACACTAGACCTGGATGTGATATTGCAGCAACACACCTGGCAGGAAGTCAGCAATAGCCCCGCCAGCAGGGATGCTTCGGCCCAGGAAGGAGGAGCGAGAGCAGCGAGGATGCTGAGCGACAGCAGCCCAGACGCGCTAATGTTTCTGCCTCACGTGGATGACACTTCAAAGCGAGTGCGGAGTGTCTGTGCTGACAACGCCACGTCACTCCTTATGCGGTTTGTGTTTGAATCCGCCTGCAGAGAAACGGAGCATTTGACAGCAAATAAACACGTGTCAGCTGCCTCTTACAGACGTGTTGCCGTCCCGTGTCAAGCAGAAATATGAATACACTCGACAATAGGGGAGTCACAAGACGAGAGGATACACGAGATCTGGTTTACGAGACGAGAAGAGATTTTAACATTATTTTGAAAAAAAAGCACAACAAAAAAACATATGACAGGTAGGAGACCCGAGTTCAATTCCACCCTCGGCCATCTCTGTGTGGACTCCAGTTTCCTCCCACATTCCAAAAACATGCTAGGTTAATTAGCGACTCCAAATTGTCCATAGGTATGAATGTGAGTGTGAATGGTTGTTTGTCTATATGTGCCCTGTGATTGGCTGGCCACCAGTCCAGGGTGTCCTCTCCCCCGAAGACAGCTAGGATAGGCTCCAGCACCCCCGTGACCCTTGTGAGGATAAGCGGTAGAAAATACCCTGGACTAGTGGCCAGCCAATCACAGGGCACATATAGACAAACAACCATTCACACTCACATTCATACCTATGGACAATTTGGAGTCGCCAATTAACCTAGCATGTTTTTGGAATGTGGGAGGAAACCGGAGTACCCGGAGAAAACGCACGCATGCACGGGGAGAACATGCAAACTCCACACAGAGATAGCCGAGCGTGGAATTGAACTCGGGTTTCAAAGCTGTGAGGTCTGCACGCTAACCACTCGACCGTCGTGCAGCCATAATAATAATCATAATAATACATTTTATTTGTATAGCGCTTTTCAGAGTCCTCAAAGACGCTTTACAGTGGAGAAAAAAAGAAGGAAGTCCACTCCTCTGTGACATCACAAAAGGGCAGTTTTACCACGCCTTTTGAAACGGAGCGTTTTCAGCCATCCCAAACTTCTTTCAGGGCTCACTCCCAAATGTGCAAACCTCATAAACTGAAACTTTGGCATGGTTTAACATGAGAATAGAACATTCTAACTACATTTATAGGTCAGAAAAGAAGAAAAAGCATAATAGGTCCACTTTAACTAAACTAATTAATTAATTAATCTTGTCATGTTTTAAAAAAAATCCTGAAAGTAAAAACTTGGTTTCACCACCTTGGCGCGTTTATTTTATAGAACAACCCTTTTGCATCCTTTTGTCGTACAGCCTCTTCATCTCTGTGGGTGGAGGCGGGTCCACTAGCATACACACAGAGTGCAGAAGTGTGTAACATAGTCGTAATTCAAGCAACTGTCGTCTCGTTCTTCTAGACCCAATCTACATATAGTACACATACATATATATATATATATATGAATATTTGAACCTTTTTTCTTTCAAATGATTATCAAAGATGAAAATCTGTAATGACCTTCATCAGTGTATGGCTACGCTACCATGAGAAGGCCTCCAAGAATGATTTCTTACACGTCTTGTGGCCAAGCTATAAAGTGGAACATTCCAAAATGAGAACTCCAGAGCACAGACCTCACCTTTTTATGTTTTTCCTGGTGTCGACCGTCTATAAAGGTAATTAAGTAAGTTTGTCCCTGCAGGCTGGTACCGCGGATTCATTCTGAAAAACCCAAATGTCAAGGTAGGTGCAACATTGAACTGCTGGGAGTAATGACTGATTGATAGAGCCTATGTTATTTGGGTGCTCCACAGGGTATCTTCCCATCCAGTTACATCCACCTGAAGAATGCCCATGTCAAGAATAAAGGGTACGTCATGTTTTGCTGGCTTGCTTTTGCGCACATGTCCACGTCTTAGTCAAGGTTTGTCTCCTTCCAGGCAATTTGAGACGGTCATCCCCGTGGAGGACACGGTCATCACCGAGATGACGTCCACCCTGCGGGACTGGGGGGCCATGTGGAAGCGGCTCTATGTGGTAAGTATTTGCTTGAGGAGTCCCACAACGGAGCTTGTGTGTGACCGTGTTAAATGCAATCACCAAAAAGCCATTTCCCACACATTTATTAGCGGGATTGATTGTGTTTGTGACCCATTAAGTTATCTGGGGCGCTGATTAAAGTGAGCTGATGAATACTTACACATCAAAGCGCATGCATTTGTGGCTAAAACGCAGCAGGACACTGAGGCTAATTTGCACAAAGTGGCTCTAGACTGGGATTCAGGCATGAGAAGATGAAATGTTTTATATTAAGGCCAGATTTTTTTTCCCACGATCTGGCTTGAAGTAATACGATTTCTCGCCTCTCATCCCGCAGAAGAACGAAGGGGATTTGTTCCACCGGCTTTGGCACGTGATGAATGAAATTTTGGACCTGAGGAGGCAGGTGCTGGTGGGCCACCTCACACACGACCGCATGAGGGACGTCAAACAGCACATCACAGCCCGATTGGACTGGGGCAACGAGTAAGTAGAAAACTCCTGTCAGGGCTGCGAGATTCGGAATAAATAATCCAACTTCTGTCTCTCCCTTTGGACCCTTGAGTCTACTTAGTGACACGTCTTCTGTTTCTTTCTGGGAAGACGACATCTGAGGATAGATTGTGTGGTTAGGGTGGAAACAGGGTGCAGAAAAACAGCCAAGCGAGGAAAATAAAGCAGTAAAAGTAAATTTAGGCTTGTACGCACGTGCGCTGGCGTTTTTAAAATAAATGTCCAGCTTGAATGGAAACCTGGTTTTGCAGGCTAAGCGGATTCGAACACAACAGGTGGCGCTAGAGGCCAGAAACGTGCAACCACTATACATCCATTTTGGGGGCCATACTGCTATTTATACGTATATTTTGTTATTTTGTTATGGACTATTAATATTGGGCTGCATGGCGGTCGAGTGGTTAGCGTGCAGACCTCACAGCTAGGAGACCAGGGTTCAATTCCACCCTCGGCCATCTCTGTGTGGAGTTCTCCCCGTGCATGCGTGGATTTACTCCGGTTTCCTCCCACATTCCAAAAACATGCTAGGTTAATTAGCGACTCCAAATTGTCCACAGGTATGAATGTGAGTGTGAATGGTTGTTTGTCTTTATGTGCCCTGTGATTGGCTGGCCACCAGTCCAGGGTGTACCCCGCCTCTCGCCCAAAGACAGCTGCGATATAAATTGTAGCAGTATATAAATGTATTTATTATTTATTCGTCATTTCCAAATGCCCGCAAGGCATGCTAGGTAGTCCACCAGCAACAATGATATGAACTATGAACAATAAATCATTTGATATCAAGAGTATATTAACTCAGGCTGCACGGCGGGGAGTGGTTAGCACACAGGCCTCAAAGTGAGGAGACCCAAGTTCAATTTCACCCTCGGCCATCTCTGTGTGGAGTTTGCATGTTCTCCCCGTGCATGCATGGGTTTTCTCCGGGTACTCCGGTTTCCTCCCACATTCCAAAAACATGCTAGGTTAATTGGTGACTCCAAATTGTCCATAGGTATGAATGTGAGTGTGAATGGTTGTTTGTCTATATGTGCCCTGTGATTGGCTGGCCATCAGTCTCGCCTGAAGATAGCTGGGATAGGCTCCAGCACTCCCTGCGACCCTCTTGAGGATAACTGGTAGAAAATGAATGAATGAGTATGTTAACTCCTCCATGTTTACTTCTCCGACAACCTCATCAACATATTTTGCAATCAGGTGAAATGCACAAACATGGCAAAATTGCAAGCTACCCAGCATACCTTGGGGCAAATATAAATGGGTGTTTTTTTATTTCTACTCTCGAAATATTTCATTTTTTTTTGTATTTCCTCCATTTTTTATGTTTTTATGTTTAATTTTACTTCCACAATGTGTCACTAGCCAATAAGACCAAGCTGTGGACCGCAAATTGTCCCCGGGTTCCATGTTAGACACCCCTGTACTGCTACTACTAACAATAATAGTGGTGTTCCCACTCAATAGTTTGTATGTAATGTATAATATCTTTTTATCCGCAGACAACTGGGTTTGGATCTGGTCCCTAGACAGGAGTTCAGCATGGTGGACCCGGATGAAATCAGCGTGACGGAGCTCTACAGACTGGTGAGCATTGCTTCTGTTCTCCATGGATGATATTGGTCCCCGTGCTGGTGTCTAGAGAGTGGATCCCCATATGTTGCATGTAGTCAGTCCCTAGACTGGATTACGTAGCTATGGAGAGGGGGTCAAAGGTTGAGTCAAAGCCAGAGTGGATTTCGATAGTGCTCCCCTGCTTCTTCTCCTTCACATCTTCAGATGTGCCGTTACCATAGCAACCACATCTCCACTGTGATACAGTGTAAGGAAAACACACACGAGTTGGAGTAATTGAAGCACTTAATCCATCTGTTTCTTTTTTTTGTTATTGTCCAAACAAAAGCTTACCTCCATACAACGGTATTACACAATGAGCACTTTTACAAGATAAGGAAACGGGGGTGCATTCTCCCCCAGAATAAATGCACACACAATGGTCGCCCACAACAATCCCAGAAGGACGCCTGTGTTGTCAGCGAGATCTTTGTTGTCGACGGCACCGTCTCTGCGCTGGACTGCGCCACTGCGCCAGTGTGGAGTGGATTAATTAAACAGAGATGAGCATCACGTGTGCTGGAAAGGACTCGCGGGGGTGTTATCGTGGGCTGTTTTTGTTACCAGGAATGATTTGAGATTACTCACACAACCCGAGAAGGAGGATGCTAAAACACACATGTCTTGGGAGTGACATATCCCGCATGAACAGATGGATGCAGACGTCCTCTGTGACCTCAGGTGACAAGTGAGGCATAAACATCCCCTGCAGGAGTGATGTGGGAAGAAGGGAAGGTAGCATTAGCCATTCAGAAGGCCTTGGCTTGACCATTTAAACCTTTCAGAAAGCTTTTTGCAATTTACTTACAGTATAGTCAGTCAATTGTGATAATATTCATATATAGTCTCTTTTTGATTTTGTACAATTTTGTAATCATTTTTTTTTCTATTTTTTTCTATTAAAGCTATTAATTTCCAAATTTTCTGCATAATTTTTGTAAATGTTGTTGGAATATTTTTATTATTGTTATTGTTATTATTATTATTAATTTCCCTGCCCTATTTTTTTTAAATCACAACTTAATTTTTTAAAATTTTATATTTTCTTTGATTATTTCAAGTGTGTGCTGCTAAAATGACATTATTTCTCATATTATGACTTTCTTTAAGATTTCCATTTTATGCTACTACAATTTCCTCATAATAATACAACTATTATTATTATTATTATTATTATTATTAACTTCCCTCCCCTATTTTTTTCAAAAATCACATCTTAATTTTTTTATTGTTTTTTCTTTGATGATTATTATTATTATTATTATTATTATTATTATTATTATATTATTATTATTATTATTATTATTATTATTATTATTATTATTATTATTATTATTATTATTATTATTATTATTAACTTCCCTCACCTTTTTTTTCAAAAATCACATCTTAATTTTTTTTATTGTTTATTTTCTTTGATTATTTCAACTCTGTGCTACTAAAATGACATTATTTCTCATAGGAAAAAGCGGTAGAAATGAATGAATGAATATTATGACTTTCTTTAATATTTCCATTTTATGCTACTACAATTTTCTCATAATAATACAACTATTATTATTATTACTATGATTATTATTATTATTTTTCAATTTTTTTTGCTGGTCTTGCACAACATGTGGCCCCCAGGGCACACTTTTCACACCCCTAATTAGCGCCAAGTACAAATCATATATTTCTTTTCATTTTCCCGTCCATCATAAACGCAGATGGAGCATCGGCATCGCAAGAAGGAGACGCCAACGCCGGCCAGCACCCATCACTTATTTGTCCACGTTAAGAGCTTGATGAGCGCCAATCTGGGGGAGGAGCTGGAGGTCTTCTTCCAAATATATGACGGGCGGGAGAACCGGCCACTTAGGTAAGGACTTGAATTGCGCACATCTTTATGCACTTGGTGGGCAGCATCCAGCGCTACTTCCAGCGCTAAAAGCATTTTATCTTCCAACCACTGTCATTATCTCTAGTTTTTTCTCTTCTGTCATGTTAGCACTCCAGGAGAGTGAATGCTTTAATGATAAGACTCCTTCAATGCTCTTTGAAGTGGATTTTAGAGCACTTTTCTTTCTCATTTCAAATGAAGGACCCTTACAGTTCTGAAGTTACTATGGTAATTGAACTCGGAAATCCATCCAATAATATTGATATCCGTTGTGTGGGACTTCTGAGGAGGACATTCGGCTGAATTAGGGGAGAAAACATCAAACCTCATCAGCCAACTTAAATGCCAGCATGAGTACGACTCCTGGGGCTTGTTCCTATCGCTGCTGGGTTTGAAAGTTGCAAAATAGCTTTCCAGGAACGACCTGAGGGCTAAAGTAATCTGTGATTTCATCATAGAAAGCATGACGCTAAATGACCAGGCCTTTATTATCGCTAAAGATACTATCATGGATAGTAAACCTTCATGTTCATCTTAATAATAAGACATGTCATAATAAGACATTAATAATAAGAGCCCAGAAACGTGCAACCACTATCCATCCATTTTGGGGGCCATACTGCTATTTATACGTATATTTTGTTATCTTGTTATGGACTATTAATATCGGGCTGCACGGCGGTTGAGTGGTTAGCGCTCAGACCTCACAGCTAGGAGACCAGGATTCAATTCCACCCTCGGCCATCTCTGTGTGGAAATTGCATGTTCTCCCCGTGCATGCGTGGGTTTTCTCCGGGTACTCCGGTTTCCTCCCACATTCCAAAAACATGCTAGGTTAATTGGCGACTCCAAATTGTCCATAGGTATGAATGTGAGTGTGAATGGTTGTTTGTCTACATAATAAGACATAATAGAACCAAAATCCTTTTACATCCCCGGATCTCACCTACTTTGTCGCGATTGGTCAGGAGGTGAGAGACAAAGAACGAGATTTAGGAGTGGACATACCAACTTTATGATATTGTATTTCCACTTTAACATTGCAAGTTATGTTTACATGTACACAATTACTTTTACCATTACTAATAGTTTGTTTACTTTCTGTGTTTGACACGGTAAATAACTATCCTCATACTTGATGCATTCAGCTGGGATGCACCCCCCCCCTCAAAAAAAAAAAACGGGCTTCTTGTGTGTGTGCATGGCCACTGCATTGCTTGTCTTCGAGGAAAAAAAGATGGCACCGCGCCAGCGTTGTCTCTCGCACTGTCTGGCCTTGCAAGTAAACAGACAAGCACATTTACACATCTCGGCCCGTCTGGCCGGGAGCCACGGCGCCGCTTGAATCCGGTGTGGGTGCTTTCTGTGTGTCATGGACCAGATGGGGGTCCAACCCGTTGTTTGTCTCGGTGCCATGCCAGCACCAGAAGACCCCCTTTTGCACCACGGCTGCTCCTTTTTGTGTCTGAGGGATAATGAACACAGTGATGTGTTGTGCTAACATAACCACGACTGTATAACTTTTAGGTAGCATTTTCTTCGACAGCCAACAGGACAAGTGCCCCCACCCCACTAGCCCCCGTAAATGCAATTATCAATAACATGAGAGGGGCCGGCGAGTGCTCTAGGGGGCCCAGAGGGGAGGGAACGGAGCCATTCATATTGTGTTAATACGAGCGGTGATAGAGCGAGATAAAGTCCCACTGGGGGAGGAGTAGATCAACAAGCTGTGAGGGAGGGGCTGGCAAAGGACTGGGAGAGGACATATTTGCATGTGTGTGTGTGTGTACGAGTCGCTGGTAATCGGTGGTTGCGACAATAAGGCACTAATTAAGGTGGGGGAAACCATGCTAAGCACGGCGCGGTGTCTGATGCACAGGAATCCATATGGTGGAATAAATGGTGTGGAAAGTCACACAGAGCATCATGGATCCACATGTGAACATTCCCTCACGTGTTGCTTTTTGATTGGACAGTTCAGACAAAGCTAATCTGACTTGGGCCGTTCGGGGCCATCGTCGCTGTTAAAGTACACACATTCAAAAGTTTTAAGGGTGCTTTGTGTGTCCTTGTGCGAGTGGCTCGGACTGCTATAGCCGTGTCAGCAACTTGGCTCATTGTCAGGCGCTGGTGCATTACAAGGTTTTCTGTCTGCTTATCGGGCCGACTGTGAAAGTCACCTAACTGGATTAGCCGAGCTGGGATAAGAGAGAGCGAGAGAGGCCCAGCTGGATGCCTCTGCCGGCTCTTTTTGTTTTTTGAGTAGAGGGGGCAGTGGTCGTCCTTTCCGCTTTTGCCCGACATGGACTTCAATTTGTGGTCGTTTGAGGGCACCGTGCCGCGGGTTCAACCCACAAAATACCACTTTATAACTTTACGACGAGCATTCCTTTGTGCTCTCTTTGTGTAATTTCTTTCGAGAGGTGTTTGTACACCCTGGACTGGTGGCCAGCCAATCACAGGGCACATATAGACAAACAACCATTCACACTCACATTCATACCTATGGACAATTGGGAGTCACCAATTAACCTAGCATGTTTTTGGAATGTGGGAGGAAACCAGAGTACCCGGAGAAAACCCACGCATGCACGGGGAGAACATGCAAACTCCACACAGAGATGGCCGAGGGTGGAATCGAACTCGGGTCTCCTCGCTGTGAGGCCCGTGTGCTAACCACTCCCCGCCGTGTAGCCCGAGTTAATATACTCTTGATATCAAATGATTTATTGTTAATAGTTCATATCATTGTTGCTGGTGGACTACCTAGCATGCTTTGTGGGCATTTGGAAATGACGAATAAATAATAAGTAAATTTATATACAGCTACAATTTATATCCCAGCTGTCTTCGCCAGCCAATCACAGGGCACATATAGACAAACAACCAGTCACACTCACATTCTTACCTATGGATAATTTGTTGTCGCCAATGAAGCTAAGATGTTTTTGGAACCCGGAGATGCTTGCAAACTCCACACAGAGATGGCCGAGGGTGGAATTGAACCCGGGTCTCTTAGCTGTGAGGCCTGCGTGCTGACCACTCATCCGCCGTGCAGCCGTAATTTCTTTTTTCTTTCTTTGAATTTGTGCAGTGAAAGGTTCTTTGTCCGGCTGAATAAGAGCGGCTTGCCCAAGTCACCAGAGAAGACGGAAAGACAGTGCACGCTATTTGTGGTGAGTACTGCCAAAAACCCTAAAAATCCTAATCTACTACCAAAAGTGTTGCTCACATCTTGTAACAATCCAGGATCTGGGAAGCAGCGACCTACGGAAAGATGTCTACATTGTTGTGCACATGATAAGAATAGGTAGGCCTCGCTATTTTTAACATTGGCTTCCTTAAGCGAAGCATCATAGGTTAGAATGTGTTGTTGTTCGTTTGCAGGCAGAATGGGCGCCGGAGAGAAGAAGAACCAGTGTAGCGTTCAATACCGCCGGCCGTTTGGCTGCGCCATCGTAAGCATCGCCGATCTGCTCACGGCCGATTCCAAGGATGACCACCTGCTCAAGGTTTACGCGTAAGCGCATGGAAACGGGGCGACAGTTGTCTGTTTAGCTGATATGACTAGTGCAGGCGCCAACACAGCAATCAGGGGAATAGCTATTATAAGTCATGCATAATCACAATAAATACATATTTTTATATGATTTTATTGCTTATTTTTAATTATTGTGTGTGTTATCTTAACTTGTGCATTTTATGTATTTAATTGCATTAATTTTCTGTTGTATTACTTTGTTTTTTAGGTATTATAATAACCAAACTGCACACAAAAACACAAGAGAAAATTTAATTTGGTTTCCCTCTGTATTGTTTTAGATGTAACACAGAAAGTGAGTGGTACCAAATCCACGAGAACATCATCAAAAAGGCCAATTCGAGGTACAACCTGTCTGGATCCAACACAGGTAAGTTTTGAAGTAAAATTTGTACAAAAAGAAAAAGAAAATCAGATTTAAATGTGTTTGACTTTGCTTTTTAAGAGGCATAACATAGTAAAGGTCCTGAAAGATACATATAATGACTTTTCCAAATATCCATCCATGCGTTTTCTATGCCACTCGTTCTCACTAAGGCCGTGGTGGAATGCGGGAGCCTATCCCAGCTGTCGTTATGCGAGAGGTGGGGTATACCCAGGACTGGTGGCCAGCCAATCACAGGGCACATATAGACAAACAACCATTCACACTCATATTCATACCAAGTTAACATAAAATGCAAGTTTTTTGAATGGGAGATGCTCAAGCGGAGATTGATTGAAACCCAGATCTCCTGACTGTGTGGTCAACATGCTAATCACTAGTCCACCGTGCAGCCGCTTTTCCATAAATATACTTTCAAATTTTGTTTTATTGAAATAGACACTGAAAGATCTCTTTGTAAAGCACCACTACTAATAAGTGGTCGGACTTGTTTGAAGTCTGGCAGTGCTGGAGCCGTGTTGCATCATCATCAGTCTGGTACCATGTCCGGTCCGGCCTGAGTCACCACACTTTGTGGGCATTGAGTTCTTCTTTTTTTGGGGGGGGGGTGGGGGCAGCAATTAAAATGAGCCTCACATGGTCGTCTCTACAGGAAGCCTACAGCAATTGCAAAAAGGCAGCATTTATATAAATAGACGCACACGCATCACCACGCCGAACAACAGCATCAGCAGTTTCCCGTAGCAACAGGTCGGCCGTAGACGTCAAGAAGAAAGAAAAAAAAAAGTGTGAAATATGAAAGCATTGTTTCGCTGCTTTCAAACATCGGTGTGCACTTTCCAACGAGAACACACGGTGACTGAGCCTCAAAGACAAGGACATTTGTCCTCACGCTAGACAATTTTGACACCGAATCTTACTTAGTCAGCGTCTCTTTTCCAGCGTCCCCCGGGGGACCAATAATTACTTCGCACGACATCCAGAATGGTAATTTATCACAGGCCATCCCTCCAACGCATTGGATGGATGCTGCAATTATGCTCAATGTCACACTGTTGTGTGTTATCTGAGCTGTAGGACCGATACGGCATGACGGCGCTTCCACTGCCACTGCCTTTGTAATAGCAGTCTAATAAAATATCAAGAAGAATGCAGCAGACCACCTTCCTGCATCCTTATCAGACACTGGACCATAAATCATATTTTTCTGTTATTTGGCACAAAAGCTGTTGCCATACACTTGGTCTGCTCACATGTTGAAAATCAACTTGAATGGGTGCTTGTTCAAAAATAGCCTGAAAAGAATTCACAAAAAATACGAAATCTGTTGCTCACAGCCGCCTGGGTTATGTTATAATTTTTCATAGTACCCAATATTCCATGGAATAGCCTCATTTGTCCTACAGTTATTTCTTACTAGGCACTCAGATGGGTCACTGACTGGGAGCAATATTGTTTTTCATACATTTTATTTTTCTACAGTACCAAAATGAGGGGAAATAAAACACACTCGAGGCCAGAATGACCAAAAATGTCAGCTTCCCAAAAACAGCTGTAATTATATGATATAGGAATATATTGTTTCAATCTTATATTTCTTCATACGGAGTATGAATCATATTATGGGAGTTTTTAAGTATTTTTGACCAAAAATGTCAGCTTCCCACAAACTACTATAAAGAGTGGATATTTTCCACTTTAAAATAATCACTCTTCAACTCTGTCAGTGACATAGTGTCAGTGTATATATATATATATATATATATATATATATATATATATATATATATATATATATATATATATATATATATATATATATATATATATATTATACTAATATTAATTTAGAGCTTTTAATAACTTTAAAGTTGGCATAAGTTTATATTTTTAAGTAATAAAAAAATAATAATTATAAAAATACATTACTGCTTATTATTTTTACTAGGCTCTTAGATAGGTAAGGTAATTGGCAGCAACTTTGCTTTTTATGCATTGTTATTTTTCTACAGTGTGAAAATGTGGGGAAAAAACAGAATGCGGTCCTAATGACCAAAAATGTCAACTTCTCAAAAACAATATTTTTCCCCAACTTGAATTGGCATTTCAGCATCTTGATGCATTTTCTGAAAAAAATCCTAATTGCTACCCAAATTCCTCCCATCCTCACTAAAGGTCCTTGCAGTTGCTGTAGAACTTCCTGCATAATTGAAGAGCCTCGATTTATAACACTTAGTGTCAGGGAAACGATTAAAAAGGGTTCAATGGTGTGAGATAAGTGTTGTTGGGGCTTGTGTTGTGTGAATCATCTTTGTGTTGCTTTCTAGAGACCTGGCAGTGCAACAGAAATCTCTTATTAGCAGCCTAAACTAGACAAAAGCTGTCTAAAGGTGAGGAGGAAAGGAGAAACTATGGAAAGAGGTTTCATAAGGGTGTTTGTGCAAGCTCCATACTGCATGAGTCAGGCCATGCAGGTAGTTAATTCAGCCCTCACCTCCGTGTGAGCGTAGGCACAAGCAGGCGGTCCTACGGCAGCTCAGCGGTTTTGTTTTGGACTTGTTTGTGAGAGGAGGCAGGCAGGGTGGGCTGAGGCCAGGAGGTTGAGGATGCTTTTTTTTTGTCCTCTGCATCTACATAAAACAAACTGAATAGCAATGAAGCTTGCCTAATTGTTTCCCCGCAGTGGCTTTTAGAGACAAATAAGCTCTGGTACTTTCTGCTCCTTTTGGGACATGGTGAATTGTCTAATTATGTGGTGTTTCTTAATGCAACAAATAAAAGCATGACCGTGTACTGCATATTAGTAGAATTACTGTATTTTGCCATGAAGGCAGTATGTTTTGCCAGCCTTTTAAAGCAGTTTGGTGTAGGATTTTGCACCATCATGCTCCGCGTTGCGCAGATAGACTACTATACCGTATTTTTATTTCACCTTATATTTGGTCCCAAATTCTGATACTATGTGGGAAGGCATAAAGGTGAAGATTTGAGTAGTATCATCTTGTAGTACCTTGGTATCATCCTGTAGTACCTTGATGTCATTGCATAGCGCTGTAATTTCCTCCATCTGGTTTTTAACCTCCTCAATAGAGGTGTGCAAGGCAGTAGTATCATCTTCTAGTACCTTGATATCATCTCGTAGTACCTTGATGTCATTGCATAGCGCTGTATTTTCCTCCATTGGGTTTTTAACCTCCTCAATAGAGGCACGCAAGGGAGTAGTATCATCTTCTAGTACCTTGATATCATCCTGTAGTACCTTGATGTCATTGCATAGCGTTGTATTTTCCTTCGTCAGGTTTTTAACCTCCTCAATAGAGGTGTGCAAGGCAGTAGTATCATCTAGTACCTTGATATCATCCTGTTGTACCTTGATGTCATTGCATAGTACTGTATTTTCCTCCATCTGGTTTTTAAACTCCTCGATAGAGGCGTGCAAGGCAGTAGTATCATCTTGTAGTACCTTAATGTCATTGCATAGCGCTGTATTTTCCTTTTAACCAGGTTTTAGTGTGCAAGGCAGTAGTATCATCTTCTGGTACCTTGGTATCGTCCTGTGGTACGTTGATGTCATTGCATAGCGCTGTATTTTCCTCTGTCAGGTTTTTAACCTCCTCAATAGAGGCATGCAAGGCAGTAGTATCATCTTCTAGTACCATGATATCACTCCATAGTGTCTTGGTATCTCCTTCTGCAGGGCGTGAAATAACATCCAAACCTTCTATACCTCTGTTTGCATTTAGAAACCAGGTTTACATTCTTCAAGGCACCATATAATGATACATCCTTATCATTCAACTCAACCTGCTGGTCATGTGACTTACAACTGATACCTGCTTATATTTCTGCTCATGTTTAGGACTAGCAGTGGCTCTCCAGCTCCTCCACGGCGACATCGATCAGCTGAGGCGAGAGTACATGGTTCTGTTCACTCGTGGCGTGTCCATCACCAGGAAGCTGGGCTTCTCTGATGTCATCATGCCAGGTGGGATACCACAAGGCTCTTAAACGAGCACATTAATCATGTGGTGCGGGTCAAGCATTACACTATGTCATGTGTGGTTAGGAAAAGGCTACTGTGGGTAATCACTTTCCCTTCTGGATGTCTGCTTCTTTTTAACATTGCATCCACTTAAAGCGACTTACCACATGACTTTAGGTATGAATGGCAGTTTGAAAGTTACCATTTTGTAAAAATAGTACAAATCCGAAATAAAATCACTGTAATCCCATGAATCACGTGCAAAAGGGACACTGCAGTATATGGAGCAGCGCTGTTTAATACAGTTTCAGAAAAATCCTGTACTTTTATTCTTATTTTGTCGGTAATGTCAATGCTATATATCAGCAGCACTCTGCCAGTTTTATGGACGTACTGCAGAAACACGAGGCAAAGATCCTCTATATGGCAGGAGCACCTATTGTAAAAATAAGGGTCTAAGATCCTTTATGTTGCAGAAGTGTTCTACTGTTTTTAAGGACCTCCTCCAAAAGTTCGAGTTAAAGATCCTCTATGTGAAAGGACTACTAAAAATATTTTCAAAGATCCTCTGGGCTGCAAGACCACTATGCTTTTTTAAAGCACCTACTGCAAAAACTTCAGTGAAATATCCTCTTTGAGACACGAGTGCTCTGCTGTTTTTATGGACCTGCTGTAAGAATGAGGGTCAAAGATGTCTATGTTGTCTATGCTCTGCTGTTTTTAAGGACCTCCTGTATAAATGCTAAATGCTAGTCAGAGATGAATATGATGAGATGAATAAATGAATATGACAGGAGTACTGTTTTTAGGAACGTGCTGCAAAAAAATCTTGCGTGGAGTAGGAGCACTCTGCTGTATTTGAGGACACAATGTAAAAGTGCTAGTCAAAGATCCTCAATGACAGGAGCACTCTGCTGTTTTTAAGGACCTTCTGAATAAATGCTAGTCAAAGATCCTCAATACGACAGGAGTACTCTGCTGTTTTTAAGAACTTGCTGCAAAAATATCCCATGTGGAGCAGGAGCACTCTGCTGTTTTTGAGGACACACTGTAAAAGTTCTAGTCAAAGATCCTCAGTATGACAGGAGCACTCTGCTGTTTTTAAGGACCTCCTGAATAAATGCTAGTCAAAGATCCTCAATATGACAGGAGTACTCTGCTGCTTTTAGGAACTTGCTGCAAAAAAATCCTCTGTGGAGTAGGTGCACTCTGCTGTTTTTTGAGGGCCCACTGTAGAAGTGCTAGTCAAAGATCCTCAATGACAGGAGCACTCTGCTGTTTTTAAGGACCTCCTCAATAAATGCTAGTCAAAGATCCTCAATATGACAGGAGTACTCTGCTGCTTTTAGGAACTTGCTGCAAAAAGATCCTCTATGGAGCAGGAGCACTCTGCTGTTTTTGAGGACACACTGTAAAAGTGCTAGTCAAAGATCCTGTATATAACATGAGTGCTCTGCTGTTTTTTAGGACCTACTGCAGCAACGCTAGTCAAAGATCCTCCTGTGTTGCAGGATTATTGTGCTGCACAAACTCGAGTTAAAGAGCTTCTATGTGACAGGAAGCTGTTTTTAAGGAGCAACTGCATGAATGCTAGTCAATGATCCCTGATATGACAGGAGCTTAGTTGTTTCATGAAACTGTTACCAAAACACCTGTCGAAGATCCTTTAATGTGACAGGAGCGCTAGTCAAAGATCATTTATGTGACAAAAGTACGAATGCGTTGCAAAAAAACGCTATGGTACAAGAACAAGAGCGTATTGCGATCCCAATACAGCACCTTCTACTGAGGTATAAAGCTCCCTAAAGGATATATTATATCCCCTTTATGGCAAACAGCAGTCGAGGCTTTCATGCTGTGTACTGTATGTTGTCCAGCCTTTTAATATCCACGGCAGTTGCCTTGGTAACAACCTCACACAGCGCATCAGAGCTAAATTACACTTACATGATTAAATATTCATATGTCGATAGCTGCCTGTCAAATGATGCAGAGCCCTCAGGCCTTACAGCTTCCACGCTCTCTCCATGTGGTGAACACTGAATAAAAAAAGTAAAAAAAAAAAACAGTCTTTTGTTTTCTATGACTTTAAGTGAGGTGCACTGTCTGGTCACACAGATAAAAAGCCAGTGCAGACCGTGGGTCCCCCCAGTGTCTCACTAACACAGATTTATGTTCGCTCTCTTTGTCTCTGCTTGACTACAACCCTTTTTTTTTACGCTCTCTCCATTTCTGACCGTAGAAGTCTGCCCCTGGGCAAAAGGAAGCCGTCTCGCTCTCTTTTTTTCTCTCGTCTGGAGATGACTGAATCATTTTCCCAACACCACGCCTTTTTTTTTTTTTGCTCTAAATGGGATCTATACAGTCCTCCAGTGTGTGCGTGCGTGTGTGTGTGTGTGTGTGTGTGTGTACAGTATGGGGGTCTATAGGATGCTTGTTGTTGCCATGGTTACTGATGGCAAGAATAGGAAATCAATGTTGACCTTCGAGGTGATGAAATGACACAAAAACAAAACTTTCCAGACACTTTTGCTTAGTATTGGATGGGAAGGTGACTCCAAACTGTACATTCAGCTGTAAATACTCAATATGATTATTTTAACCTTCCTTGTCCGGTAGGCAATTACTTATGGACGTACTGCAGAAACACGAGGCAAAGATCCTGTATATGACAGAAGCACCTATTGTAAAAATAAGGGTCCAAGATCCTCTATGTTGCAGAAGTGTCCTGCTGTTTTTAAGGACCTTTTACAAAAGTTTGAGTTAAAGATCCTCTATGTGAAAGGACTACTAAAAATATTTTCAAAGATCCTCTATGTTGCAAGACTGCTATGCTTTATTTAAGCGCCTACTGCAAAAACTTCAGTGAAATATCCTCTTTGAGACGCGAATGCTCTGCTGTTTTTATGGACCTGCTGTAAAAATGATAGTCAAACATCATCTATGTTGATAGTTTATGCTCTGCTGTTTTTAAGGACCACGTGTATAAATGCTAGTCAGAGATCCTGAATATGACAGGAGTACTGTTTTTAGGACCTTGCTGCAAAAGGATCCTGCGTGGAGTTGAAGCACTCTGCTGTTTTTGAGGACACAATGTAAAAGTGCTAGTCAAAGATCCTCAATATGACAGGAGCACTCTGCTGTTTTTAGGAACTTCCTGCAAAAATATCCTGCATGGAGTTGGAGCACGTTGTTGTTTTTGAGGACACACTGTAAAAGTGCAAGTCAGGAGCAATTTGCTGTTTTTAAGGACCTCCTAAATAAATGCTAGTCAAAGATCCTCAATATGACAGGAGCACTCTGCTGTTTTTAGGAACTTGCTGCAAAAAGATCCTCTGTGGAGTAGGCGCATTCTGCTGTTTTTGAGGACACACTGTAACAGTGCTAGTCAAAGATCCTCAATATGACAGGAGCACTATGTTGTTTTTAAGGACCTCCTGAATAAATGCTAGTCAAAGATCCTCAATATGACAGGAGTACTCTGCTGTTTTAGGAACTTGCTGCAAAAAGATCCTCTGTGGAGTTGGAGCGTTCTGCTGTTTTTGACGACCCACTGTAAAAGTGCTAGTCAAAGATCCTGTATATGACATGATTGCTCTGCTGTTTTTAGGACCTACTGCAGCAACGGTAGTCAAATATCCTCCTGTGTTGCAGGATTATTGTTCTGCACAAACTCGAGTTAAAGAGCTTCTATGTGACAGGAACACTGTGCTGTTTTTAAGAAGCGACTGCAAAAAAAAAAGTGCTAGTCAAAGATCCTCAATATGACAGGAGCACTCTGCTGTTTTTAGGAACTTGCTGCAAAAAGATCCTGCGTGGAGTAGGAGGACACAATTTTGAGCAATAAACACCTTGAACGCACCCAAATCATGCTCCCAAATTTGAGGACACAATATAAAAGTGCTAGTCAAAGATCCTCAATGACAGGAGCAATCCCAATACATCCACAGTTACAGTTAGGCAATTACTGGGTTTTATTAGCCTGTTGGATTGTCTCCATTAACCAATCAAGACAGTCTGACCTTAGAAATAAAACATAAAAACATGTATCCTTGACTTTACTGACTTTTGCCTTAGATCTCATTAGAATGGGCTTTAAAAGGGCCGACATCCGTGGTTAAGTACAGTTAAATAATACTAATGCTGTCCGCCCTTTGTCAGGATGCATTTCACTCACAATGTCCCCAAGCTGTCAGTCGGTCATTAATAACACTACACTCGTATGCATAATCAATGATGCCTGTTTTTGACCGTGCAGGAGAGATGAGGAATGACCTTTACATCACATTGGAGAAAGGAGAGTTTGAAAAGGGTGGGAAAAGTGTCGCCCGGAATGTGGAGATCACGGTCTACGTGCTGGATATTGATGGACAAATCCTCAAGGTATAAAAACCTGGAATTTACTCAATTATGACTTTTTTTTAACCCACAACGCTCTGTTGAACACTCCCAATTAGGTGCTTAGTTAACTCGGTTTGTCCCTTAATGGCTCCTCATTTGAGATGCGTCTTCTTTTAGATTTAAATATGTCTGACCCAGATGAGCCAGAGCTTTACCTCCAGTGTGTTGCTCATCTCGGGCGCTTTTGCTCCTGGGTTTTTTCCATGTCAGGGGACAGAAAACGGTTTACAATTAAAACTGATTGAACTGATTTTTTTTTGTTTGATTTTTTTGGTTCTGTACCTTCCAGAGTCATGTGGCAGCCGGTTCTGGTGAACCCGGTGCGGACGAGTACCACTCTTTGGTACTCTACCACAACAACAGTCCTCGCTGGGCAGAGCAGATCAAGCTGCCCATCCCTGTCGACATGTTCCGGGGGTCGCACGTTCGCTTCGAGTTTCGACATTGCTCCAGTAAGCAGCAACATACAACGAAAAAGGGTGTCATTTTTGATGTACTAAGCATAGCACAAACCCAATTCAAACTTCAACAGTTTGAATGGATTTGGATGACATTTTCAGGAATTGCTGGAAATGGGATATGGAAGAACTGATTACATTTTGGGGGTGACCCGGATCATCCTCTGGATCCAGGATTTTTTAAAATAGATTCTATACATTACCATTTTTGGCATTTTGTGCATATAAGTCCCCCAAAAAATGGTCGGAACACAGTAGCATGCTAACATTGCAAGCATGCTATTGGTACCACACTTTTTTGCTATTTTCATGGGTAGAAACAAACACTTACCACTATCATGTTAAGTGTTAGCATGCTAACGTTATCATGCTAGCATTTCTAGCATGCTAATATTAGCATAGTAGCATATTTAGCCATTTTCATGGGTCGACTCATGGGTAGACACAAACACCACGATCATGTTAGGTGTTAGCATACTAACATGCATACATCTTAGCATATCTAGCATGATAATATTAGTATAGTAGCATTTTTAGCCATTTTCAGGGGTCGACTCATGGGTAGACACAAACACCACAATCATGTTAGGTGTTAGCATACTAACATGCATACATGTTAGCATATCTCGCATGATAATATTAGTATAGTAGCATTTTTAGCCATTTTCAGGGGTCGACTCATGGGTAGACACAAACACCACTATCATGTTAGGTGTTAGCATACTAACATGCATACATGTTAGCATATCTATAGCATGCTAATATTAGCATAGTAGCATTTTTAGCCATTTTCACAAACACCACAATCATGTTAGGTGTTAGCGTAGTAATATGCATACATGTTAGCATATCTAGCATGATAATATTAGCATAGCAGCATTTTTTGTGATTTTCATGATGATGAATTTAAGCAGACACGACTAGCTAACATAATTACAATATGGAAACATTTGTAGCATTTTCAGAGGTAGGCATTTATATAAACACATGCTTCGGGCAGGTAGGGCTCGCTAAACATTATTATGCAAGGTGTTAGCATGCTAAGGTTAGCATTGTTTAAGTCATTGAAATCCTATAGTATGTTTTCATGGTCAAGCAATGTAAATATGTAGATAAAATAAATGTAGGTTTAATTATTTCATTTTTAGATTTGGGTTTAATTTTATTTCTCAAAGGCATTAATGCATACAATAATCATTCTTAAAAGGTGTAGCTATAAATGGAGAAGAGCAGTTCAGCATCGTCGCCGCACGTTTATCCTAAATTCCTACCTGCTAATGAGATGAATCATTAATGAGGACTTTTGATTCTTTACATTTGTGCTCTGTTTGCTGCCAAGTTTGCGTGGCTGCATGCAGGAGATGCTGCAGCCTTATTCCTCCTGGCACCGCTCGCTCCGACACCCAAGGGCTTCTCATTAGGAGCCCTATTTAGACTTGCGGTGACACCAAACTGCCAGAAAAGTTGTGCTCAACCTGCCTTTGGAGTGCGGAGAGTTGATTAGGAGTATGGCGGCACATATAAACCATAATGCCGGGGTTGCATTTTAATGCCAAAAATTGGTATTAAAGGTGTCCTTGTGAGGATATTTAATTCCCGTTTTTTTTGCACCAGCTAAAGAGAAGGGGGAGAAGAAGCTGTTCGGCTATTCCTTTGTCCCCCTGATGCAAGAGGACGGAAGGACTCTGCCAGATGGCACGCACGAGCTCATTATCCATAAGGTACGGCCTGCTTGTCCTCTGCAGAAAAATACTCCTTTTTATGCAACAATGTATATTTTGCCACATTTTATGTTGTCAAGTACTACAGAGCAGCCTCTTAAAGGAGCTATTTGTGTCCTGCTACTGTGTGATTATGTGATTCACTCCTAAGTGTGTCCCATGTTGTCCTGTCTCTATTCGGCGCCACAGGCTGTCAAACAGCCATGCATGTAACACTGGTAGCCGTGTATCATTTGTTTTTAAAAGCTCTCCCCATGTCTGTTCAGCATGTGTATATTATAGACACAAATAAAACATTTAAAATGTAATTGCAGACTGCGTCGTCAGCTGCAGGCAAAAAAAGGGTGTGTGCGTGAACCTCCTCGCACAATGACGCGCAGGCTGCATTGATTCATTTGTCAGCTGCGGGGCACAACAGCGACCAAACGTCTGATTTTTCATGTTTTTTTTTTTGTGTACCCTCCTGCCTGCTGCAGGCCATCAGCGGCGTTGTCAAATCATTTTCCTTGACTTGAGAAGCATCGGGGCCCCGCCGCTAATGTCAGATGAAAGTTTGCGGAGAGTCGAATGAAAACTTGCATGGCCTAGTTTCTCCTCAGACCCAAAATAGATGCTGAAGCTGCAGTCCGACCGACGTGTGCGAGCTTTGGGGCTCCGGCAGCCTCAGCCGAGCGCTAAAGCTATCTGCGCGCTGAATCAATAAAACAACAACAGCTTCTTACCCTTCTGTGATTGTATAACACCAACTGGCAGCATTGAAGGCCAAGAAAAGAACACCTCGCAGCAGGATAATGATATAACATCCAATAACGTCAGCCTACGGTGTGCAGCAGCCACAGAATGGATATTATGTCATATTCTCAAAACAATTATCCAATCTGCAATTACACCGAAAGCAATTCCTTGTATGTTTCCAGTGTGAAGAGAACACCAATTTGGCCGACTGCACACGGTATCTGAAGCTACCGTTCTCCAAGGCCAACATCCCGTCCAACAACCAGACACTGAAAGGCACCAAGGAGTCTTTCTGGATCACAAGCTTCCTCTGCTCCACCAAGCTCACACAAAACGGTAAAGAAAAAAAAAAAAACAACTTACATTTGGGGATTTGCATTTTTGTGTGTGTCCGACTGATGAAAGCACTCGGTGAACCGAATAGTCACAAACATACTGACATATGCTGGAAGGGAAAATAATACCAGCAAGTGTGAATATGTTCTCCGAGCGGGGAAACGTGTGTGAATAAATCTGTGAATGTGCAGGGGGGCGGGGGGGGGGGGGTAGCTTCCATTTCTTTGCACTATGCGCTAAAACTCTTTAAAAAGATACATTCCTTATTTATGAATGAAATATTTTCCTAGTTCGAGCATCAAAAACATCCTTCTAAATCAGGGGTCTCAAACACGCGGTCCACAGGCCAAATGTGACACGCAGGACACTAGTTTGAGGCCCCCGCCTTGATATGAAAGTTTAATTTTTGTGCGGCCTGCGCAAGTTTGATATGGATGCTGTATGGTATCATGTACCCAGAAAAAATTATTATGTTTGATTAATGTTCATGTTAAAGGTTAAATAACTGTTAATAGTTATCCTCCCTATCCGTGTGGAAGTGGTAAGTTTTTGGCTATTTAAGTTTAAAGGAAATAACTTGAAGGCTACCGTTTAGGTCGCTAGCTCTCTAGTTTGCGAGTTAGCATGTGTCTCAAGACCCTGCAGTTGTGTAGAAAAATAAAAGGATATTTGAGACCAGTGGAATGTTTTATCAGAGCTTTTCTTGTAGAAAATTGAAACCAAAGCAGTTTTTTTTAATTTTTTTGTTTTCAATAAATGTGTTTTTTTTTTTTTTTGGAAAACCTGATGCGGCCCAGTCTCACCCAGACCCGAGCTCCAGTGGCCCCCAAGTAAATTGAGTTTGAGACCCCTGTTCTAAATACTTGTTTATATTATTAGAGCCCTTTAGACATGAAATAACACCCCTATAGTCATCTTTGCACTTGTATTACCCAATATTGTTGAAATAGTCACAACAAAATAAGCCATTTAAGACATAAATAAGACTGATACTCCTCATATTTATATGTTCCTTTTGTTAGGGGAGCTGAGTAGTGGGCAGACAGGAAGTAACATTTTGAGTTGGTTTAGAGTTGACTTTGTTTTATGCCGTTCCTTCAAAACCTGTTGATCAAGTCTGGTGCTTGTGTGTCTCAGCAAACATGACAGTAATGTTACTGACACCTACTAGATACCATCACAGCATCTTTGAATGCGTCTTCCGAATGCCTTATATCTAATTGTATTTTAGTTTTTATTTTTATGCTAGAGCTTGCTTAATTTAGGGAAAAAATACATAAAATTGTGTTAAATATGCATAATTTTATTTTATTTTTATTTTTATTTTTTGTTTTCTCTTTTTGGGGTACTAATGAGGATAACAAGGAAGACAAGAAAACAAACAAACAAATTATGACAGCAGCTATTTAAATATGTTTTTGTTTATGTTTTTGTCGCTTCCAGCCGTTTTAATGCGGCATTTGTGCAAAAGGGAATGTCCGTTGTTCTGTCATTTTGGATTAAAGTCAACAGGAAGTTAGTATTGCTTTAATGAAAACACATGTTGGCTTGCTCGGTTGCCAGGTCTTGTGTAAATCATGTTTTCGACAGATATATTTCTACATAAATTTGCACCAAAAAAAGAATTTAAAGAGGCCGCTAAAAGACTCGGCGGCGGTGATGTTTTATTCATGTGCAGGGAACTCGGGGAAATTACTTCTTATCTCTTCTACGCCGCTCAACTTAAAAATGTCAACATTTGTTTGGATTCCCGTCACTTTTGGGCGGCGTAATTGAAGGCTGCGGTGATGTTTTTCACCGCCGAGGGACGTATAGCTCGCATTAACCCGACCCAAAGTGGTGATGTTGCTTCGTGGGTTGTCACCTCACATGTGTTTTTTTTTTTTTTTAAACTCCCTCACCTCAGGCGACATGCTGGACCTGTTGAAGTGGCGAGCGCACCCGGAGAGGATCAACGACAGCCTCTCTAAACTGAAGGAGATTGACGGCTCGGAGATTGTCAAAGTAGGCGTCCCCGGATGTCGTCACTGCTAGAGATTGATTGTTGGTTGCTTGATTGACAATTTGGACATTTTCTCTCCCGTTTTGTAGTTTCTGCAGGACACATTGGACACACTTTTCGGCATTCTGGATGAGAGCTCCCAAAGATATGGACTCAAGGTTTTTGACTCGCTGGTAAGTCTTTCCAAAAACACCTGAAGCAATCTCGCCACGGTTACGCCACGCTGACCAGAAGATGGAGCTTTTGACCCGGCGCACGAGTCCGACGAGTCGATCAGAGTGATGAAATTGTTTGGCAAGCTGACGCGTTTTGAAACAGTGATGCATCATTGCTGCTGAGCTGTGACGTCACTTGTTGCTAGGCAGAATTACCATTATATACAATACCATAATCCCAGTATTATTATTATATTAAATTAGTAAATTAGTATAAAATTAAATTATATTAATTAGTATTAAATTCCCAGTTTTTGGAATGTGGGAGGAAACCAGAGTACCCGGAGAAAACCCACGCATGCCCGAGAGTGGAATTGAACTCGGGTCTCCTAGATGTGTGGCCTGCACGTTAACAACTCGGCCTGTTTAATTAATCATTCATTCATTTTCTACCGCTTATCCTCATGAGGGTCGCGGGGGTGCTGGAGCCTATCCCAGCTGTCTTCGGGTAAGAGGCGCGGTAGACCCTGGACTAGTGGCCAGCCAATCACAGGGCACATATAGACAAACAACCATTCACACTCACATTCATACCTATGGACAATTTGGAGTCACCAATTAACCTAGCATGTTTTTGGAATGTGGGAGGAAAACCGGAGAGAACACGGGGAGAACATGCAGACTCCACACAGTGATAGCCGAAGGTGGGATTGAACTTGGGTCTCCTAGCTGTGAGGTCTGCATGCTAACCACTCAACCACCATGCAGCCCTTCATTGCTGCTGAGCAGTGACGTCACTTGTTGCTAGGCAGAATTACCATTATATACAATACCATAATCCCAGTATTATATCTTATACATGTACTTACGTTCCTGTGTCTTTTTGTCTTAGGTTCACATCATCAATCTTCTGCAAGACAGCAAATTTCAGCACTTCAAACCAGTGATGGACACCTACATTGAAAGCCACTTTGCAGGGGCTCTGTCATACAGGTATACGTCATGTGATCATATATTATTATATCTATACAACCTATTGCAATGACATAACACACTAGACTGGTGTTGGGCTTTAGTGGTGTGAACACAATGCTGAGGGTGCCCCCTGGTGGATGGAAAAAGAGAAAACAGCTTTTTACATGCACAAACCAGTGAAGAATAAGCAGGAAGTGACCTACCATGTGTTTCCAAGGGACCTGATCAAAGTTCTGAAGTGGTACGTGGACCGCATTGTGGACGCGGAACATCAGGATCACATCCAGCAGGTCCTCAAGGTGAGAGAACTGATCAACATGTTTCTGTTAGTGTCTTGTGTGGTTAAGGTGTTAGCTTTAAATGATGAGTGTTGTGCTTTCAGGCCAGTGAATACATATTCAAGTACATCATCCAGTCCCGACGCCTCTTCTCCTTGGCAACGGGGGGCCAGAGTGAGGACGAGTTCCGCGTTTGCATCCACGAGCTCTTTATGTCCATCCGCTTCTTCCTCTCGCAGGAAAACAAAGGCACAAGTGCTGTGGCACAAACGCAGGTGTGTGTGTGTGTGTGAATATACAGCATGTTGTTACTGCGTGTGTGTGTGTGTGTCAACTTTTCCCTCCACATATTTCCCCACCCTGGTGTAATTGAATCATTTCATGCTACTTGAGGGTCTTGAGTGTGTTGAAGCTTTTTGGCTTTTCCCAACGGGAAATTCGAGAGGAGAGGGAGAGGATTTAAAAAAAAAAAAAAAAGCAAAAAAGATGAGAATGCCAGTAATAATTGGAATCACAGCAGTCTGTGTGGACACCACGAGAGGGAATGCCTGATTATTCCCCTCTCTGTTGACATTGTTTATTGTTTTTGCTCTTATGGTGCAATTATTATTAATGTGTATGTATTTTATTTTATTAGAATTACTTAAGATTCATAGATATTTGTTTTACTTTTAATTCTGAGAAGGCGAATAACTCATTGCTCTGATTTGATATAATTTTTTTTAATAAAAATATTATTATTAAGTTTAATGTATTTTATTACCGGTACTCACATTGTTACAGTTTGTAATTTTTTTTTTAATAAATATTTATTTTTGCTTTTAGTTTTTTTTTTTTAGTTGTACTCTCGGTCAATACAATTTCAAATTAATACAAATTAAATAATAATAATTGAAAAAATGAATAAATAAATCAATAAATATAAGCAAAGTGTAAATAAAGATATATATATATATTATTTTTTGGGGGGCAATTATTGTAATTTGAATGTGTTTTACTACTCACATTCTGACAGTTTGTACATTTATTAAAAATATATATATTTAGAGTTGCTTTGTTTTTTTTGTTTTTTTGTCCTCTCAGTTAATAAAATTTTAAACAAATGCATATTTAATTAAAAAAACTAATCAAATAATATATATAAAAATATATAAATATATAATAAAAAATATAAATAAACACCAACAATTATGTAAAATGATGCAAGACTCGAACACAATAAATGTGTTTTTTTTAAGTTAAAGATAATAAAAATTTATGTTTTAATTGTCAATCTATTAATATTTTCATATTAATTTAGTGCTACATGATCTGCTGACTCCCCTATTGTTGCTAACCTGCTCTACAATACAAATTCCAGGCTAATTTGCCGCCTCAGCTAACTATAACATAACCGTCGTCCATAACGGAACCCGTTCTGCTCAGGCGGTCTTCCTGCGGACCTTCCCGGCGGTCTATGGCGAGCTCCTGAAGATCTTCACGGTGCGAGAGGTGGCCGGCTTTGTCAGGGAGACGCTGGGCTGCCTGCCTACCATCCTCCACGCCGACTGCTCCTTGGAGGCCGTCAAACTGCAGTGCCTTGCCAAGACGGTGGAGAGCCAGCTTTACGTTAACCCAGGTGAACCGCCCCGTGCTGCTGGATATCACCATGGTAACAACACCTCTTTATATGTGTCTGGGAGGACTGAACGTGCTGTTCCTGTTGCAGAATCGAGGTGCATCCTGTTGCCGGTGGTGCTGCGCATCCTGCAGGCCCACATGCAGGAGCAGAAGGACCTGGTCATGTGTGCGCGGATCCTCACCAGCATGCTGTCGCTCCTCAAGAAGGAGGAGAATGGAACTTCTGTGAGTGTTACGCATGCGTCTTCAGGCACAAATTAAAGATGTCATCCTCAAGATTGGTCTGTGTGAGGAACATGTGAAGGTCAATTAGTCGCTGTGTAACCTAGTTGCATCATACAATTAAAACAACGAGAAAATCACATGAAAGCTGCAGGAATTCCAACTGCAATTTCCCGGCAATAGCAGCCTTCTTTATTTTGTGCGGTTACGGTCAGTTTGTTGTGTCACGGCGATACACCGGGGCCGCTGTGCACTTCACTAATGAGAGCCATCAATTTAAGCAAGTGGGCACGGTGCCACTTGCACTCACTCTAGCATGCAGTGAAGGACACACACACACACACATGTATACACACACACACACAGAGCAGCGGACAGGCAGCGGATTTAAAGAGATGCGACAGCGGTGACAGCCGTTGTGCCAGCCTGCAGCTCCTTCTCATTATCGCTCTGTCTCGTCAGGGCGGCACACACAAACAATATTATGTATATATCATCGTTTCTACTTCATGGTTTTATTATAGGGTCGCGGGGGATGCTGGAGCCTATCCTAGCTGTCATCGGGCGACTCACATTCATACCTATGGACAATTTGGAGTCGCCGATTAACCTAGCATGTTTTTGGAATGTGGGAGGAAACTGGAGTACCTGGAGAAAACCCACGCATGGCCGAAAGTGGAATTGAACTCGGGTCTCCTAGCTGTGTGACCTGCGTGTTAACCACTCGGCCTGTTTAATTAATTATTCATTCTTTCATTTTCTACCTCTCGAGGGTCGCTGGGGGTGCTGGAGCCTATCCCAGCTGTCTTTGGGCGAGAGGCGGGGTACACCCTGGACTGGTGGCCAGCCAATCACAGGGCACATATAGACAAACAACTATTCACACTCACATTCATACCTATGGACAATTTGGAGTCGCCAATTAACCTAACATGTTTTTGGAATGTGGGAGGAAACCGGAGTACCCGGAGAAAACCCACGCATGGCCGAGAGTGGAATTGAACTCGGGTCTCCTAGATGTGTGGCCTGCGCGTTAACCACTCTTGTTTAATTAATCATTCATTCATTCATTTTCTACCGCTTATCCTCATGAGGGTCGCGGGGGTGCTGGAGCCTATCCCAGGTGTGTTCGGGCGAGAGGCGAGAGGAATCTGGGAGGAAACCGGAGTACCCGGAGTAAACCCACGCATGCACGGGGAGAACATGCGAACTCCGCACAGAGATGGCCGAGGGTGGAATCGAACTCTGGTCTCCAAGCTGTGAGGCCTGCGCGTTAACCACTCAGCCTTAATTATCATTCATTTCCTACCGCTTATCCTCACGAGGGTCGTGGGGGTTGCTGGAGCCTATCCCAGCTGTCTTCAGGCGAGAGGCGGGGTATACCCTGGACTGGTGGCCAGCCAATCACAGGGCACATATAGACAAACAACCATTCACACTCACATTCATACCTATGGACAATTTGGAGTGGCCAATTAACCTAGCATGTTTTTTGGAATGTGAGAACATTCGAGAACATGCAAACTCCACACAGAGATGGCTGAGGGTGGAATTGAACTCGGGTCTCTTAGCTGTGAGGTCTGCGTGCTAACCACTCATCCGCCGTGCAGCCCTTTAATTAATCAAAAAAATGACACAGCGCTTCCTCCCCAAATGTTCCTTTAGGCATGTGTCCATCTCCTTTGCTTTCCAGGAACCAATCATCTCAGAGGAGGTGGACCTGATCGTGGAAAGCCTGCTGGGAGTGTTGCTAAGGACCATCCTGGAAATCAGCAACCGACCACAGCCTGCTGGGCCTGCGATGAGACTGCAATTCCAGGATGTCACTGTATGTCTTGTGTGTGTGTGTGTGTGTGTGTGTGTAATATCCAAATTGTTTTGGGCTTTGGCAAGTAATTATAGATTTTAAATGGAGTTGCTGCACCAGCGACTATAATTGTGCCAACAACATTAACGCAAATGGCAGTAATTAAGATTTATAATACGACATACACTCGGGGGCTGGTGATGAGATCCTCATCGGATACTCGAGGAGGGGGAAAGAGGGGAGGTGTGAGAGTTGAAAAGTATCCACATATATTTCAGCTGTCCAATAAAGTTAATTAAGGCCAGACATTTAAGACAATTAATGTCCTTGAAGAGAGTTTGCAGCACACATGGAATGCCTGATGATGATGATGATGATGCTTTTATTGTGTGTGTGTGTGTGTGTTCCATCCTGCCAGGGGGAGTTTGTGGCATGTTTGCTGGCGCTCCTGCGACAGATGAGTGACAGACACTACCAGCAGCTGCTGCAGGCATTCAGCAGCAAAGATGACTTGAGGGTACGACCACTCACTCTCTATTTATTTTGGGAATGCACGCACACTAATACAGTTGTCAGTTAATGCTGAGAAACAATAGTATTGTGCATGAAAAAGGCATAAGTCGGTATGTTGTTTGATTTATAGTAAAAATGCATAGTTTCATTAGTAGTTATGTGTGTGTATTTAATGGTCAAAATTGAATTTATGCAAATATATATTAAAATATTATTAATTTCCCCACACAATTACAACATTGATTCTGTTGCTGTTAAATAAAGTAACTATTATTTTGACCTCCATCATGTTTTAACACAACCAAGCAACCTAAACTTTGACATTTACTTTTTTTTTTTACTGTGATTACAACATTGGTTCTATTGCTGTTAAATAAAGTAATTATTATTTTGAACTCTATCATGTTCTAAAACAACCAACCAACCTAAACCTTGACATTTACTTATTATTTGTTCTTTTTACTATGATTACAACATTGGTTCGGTTGCTGTTAAATAGAGTAATTATTATTTTGACTTCCGTTATGTTTTAACACAACCAACCAACCTTAACCTTGAAATTTACTTAATTTTTTTGTTTTTACTGTGATTACAACACAATATTGGTTCTGTTGCTGTTAAATAAAGTAATTATTATTTTGACCTCCATCATGTTTTAACACAACCAACCAACCTAAACCTTGACATTTACTTTTTATTTCTTTTTTTTGCTGTGATTACAACATTGGTTCTATTGCTGTTAAATAAAGTAACTATTATTTTGACCTCCATCATATTCTAACACAACCAAGCAACATAAACCTTGACATTTACTTTTTATTTGTTCTTTTTACTGTGATTACAACATTGGTTCTGTTGCTGTTAAATTAAGTAATTATTATTTTGACCTCCGTTATGTTTTGACACAACTAACCAACCTAAACCTTGACATTTACTTATTATTTGTTTGTTTTACTGTGATTACAACATTGGTTCTGTTGCCATTAAATAGAGTAGTTATTATTTTGACTTCCGTTATGTTTTAACACAACCAACCAACCTTAACCTTGAAATTTACTTATCTTTGTTTTTTTTTTACTGTGATTACAACATTGGTCCTGTGGCTGTTAATTAAAGTAACTATTATTTTGACCTCTATCATGTTTCAACACAACCAACCAACCTAAACCTTGACGTTTACTTATTATTTGTTCTTTTTACTGTGATTACAACATTGGTTCTGTTGCTGTTAAATAGAGTAATTATTATTTTGACTTCTGCTATGTTTTAACACAACCAACCAACTTAAACCTCGACATTTACTTCTTGTTTGTTCTTTATACTGTGATTACAACATTGGTTCTGTTGCTGTTAAATTAAGTAACTATTTTTTGATGTTTTAACACAACCAGCCAACCTAAACCTTGACATTTACTTATCTTTGTTGTTTTTACAGTGATTACAACATTGGTTCTGTTGCTGCTGTGTTGTGCAATATACAGACAATCATATTGTGGTCAAAAAGAGCTACATATGTATTCCTTTCCCCTTTATCATGTTCTCCAAATCATTAATGTATTGGAATTGATTGGAACCTATAAGTATGTTGATTGAATTGATAAAATTCAATTTTTTTTTTTTCATATGTTTGTATTGTTTTGTCCAGGACTTCCTTCTTCAGATCTTTACGGTCTTCAGGATCCTCATCCGACCTGAGATGTTCCCTAAAGACTGGACGGTCATGCGGCTGGTCACCAACAAGTAAGACGCTCTGTCCTCCTGGTGGCTGGTTGTGTTATTTCAGTCTTGTCATGGCAACATGTTGCCTTCCAGCGTCATCATCACCACCGTCCTCTACCTCTCTGACGCTCTGAGGAAGAACTTTCTCAACGACAAGTTTGACTATAAGGTAAAAGAGATATTTTCAAATAAAAGCGTCAAAACTGACATTTTTTGGGGGGGTGTTTTTTTAGGTGTGGGATTCCTATTTCTACCTGTCTGTGTTGTTCATCAACCAGCCGTGCCTTCAGCTGGAGTCTTTCTCTCCCTCCAAGAGGAAGAAGACTCTGGAGAAGTAAACATGCTATTGTCTTATGTAATATACTATATCTTTGCTAAGCGTGAACAAAATAACCCAAACCATATCCTGTTGCTACCATGCTGTGCAGGTATGGAGACATGAGGGTGATGATGGGCTGTGAGATCTTCAGTATGTGGCAGAATTTAGGTGAGGGCATAATAGAATGTCTAATTATGTATGCATATATGCATAATTAGCATCCTGGTGTGTCCATCCATACAGGTAATCGAGTTGCACATTACTTACAGATGCATAATCTTCAAGGCAGTGTATTCTATCACAACATGTGCTTAAAATGTGCTTAAATGCAGCACAGGTGCATTTCAATGAATTATTGCAGCCACTAGGTGTCGCCAAATGACCAAATACCACCCCATTTTAACATAAAGGCATCTCATGTAGTATAAGTCACAGTGAAAACGCGTGTTGTGTATTGATATATTTCTTCTCCAGGGGAGCACAAGTTGAACTTTATCCCGGCGATGATCGGCCCCTTTCTGGAAGTGACGCTTGTCCCGCAGCCGGACCTGAGAAATGTGATGATCCCCATCTTCCATGACATGATGGACTGGGAGCAAAGACGCAGCGGCAATTTTAAACAGGTACGGAACTCCTCACCTACATGTGACAGTGAGAAATCACTTCCAGCAGCCAAGATGGAAGCCTTGAGGCATGTTTTTTTTTCTTTTTTTTGGTGCAAATAGGTGGAGGCGAAGCTGATCGACAAGCTGGACAGCCTGATGTCGGACGGCAAAGGAGACGAGACGTATAGGGAGCTCTTCAACAGCATGTGAGTTATGAAAAGGCGTGTCGGCCATTTTTGCTGCCATTAGAGGGTGTACCAATGTTTATTTGCCGGGGGGCAAACAGCGTAAGAATAACAAGTGTGACAAGAGGACACTATAGTGCTAGCATTATACTTAGCCACTTTTCTGAAGAAAACCTTTATTTTATAAGCTTTATTTTAAGATGTGTAGTGAAGCCTTTTTTAAATTTGAGCACAATAATATATTTTGTCACATTCTGTGCTCATAAACAAACACTAGGGACACACTATTTGTGAAATATCATAACAAGTCAATTTTGCACAAGAGGGGACAATATTGATATATAATATGATAAAAATTAGGCTGCACGGTGTTCGAGTGGTTAGCCGTGCGGGCTTCACAGCTTGGAGACCCGAGTTCAATCCCACCGTGGGCCATCTCTGTGTGGAGTTTGCATGTTCTCCCCGTGCATGTGTGGGTTTTCTCCGGTTTCCTCCCACATTCCAAAAACATGCTAGGTTAATTGGCGACTCCCGCCCGAAGACAGCTGGGATAGGCTCCAGCACCCCCCACGCGACCCCCACGTAGAAAATGAATGAATGATTAAAGTTAGCGCTGAATGTGCCAACAATGTCCAATACGACACGATAATCTTACACATGGAAAGTTTTTAGCTGGATGTAGGAAGATGTTTTTGGTATCCTAGCAACAGTAAGCCCCCTAGTAACAAGTATATGGATACCATGATGTGAAATATATAAATGAATGCATGGTCAAAAAGGTAAGCATTTCATCTTGAGTCATCTCGTCTTTGTCTGGTCTTGGTCCAATCAGTCCTTGTGTTTCCAGGTTTGTGCTCTGCATGCTTTGTTTGTGCGTGTGTGTGTGTGCGTATCTCATACCTCGAGCAGTATTCAGTGTAAATATCATTAAGGTTTCTGTTCATCGAAGTGTAAATTGTGTATTGTAATTGCTGTGTCCTTCATAGTGAGTCACCATGACCGCACCACTCTGCATTACTGTATGTAGTGTAGTGTAATACAATATAAATAGGCATTATATTGCTTTAGGTGTGATTGCATTTGCAGCTAATGCTTGCAAAATCTTCTTTTGTTTTTAATTGTGGTGTTTTGAAAAGCGATATGGGTGATATTTATTTATTAGACCATCCACTAACCCCACTAACCTGTGTGATATGGAGTTTTTTTGTGGAAAAATTAAATATTAATAATGGATTGATTTTATATAGTACGCAAACCGTTATTCATTCGCTCCTCAGTCAGTCACAAACTGGTGGTGGTACTCTACAGCTACAGCTGCCCTGGGGTCATACACTGGTGGTGGTACACTACATCTGTAGCTACAGCTGCCCTGGGGTCACACACTGGTGGTGTTACACTATGTCTGTAGTCACAGCTGCCCTGGGGTCGCACACCGGTGGTAGTACACTACATCTGTAGCTACAGCTGCCCTGGGGTCACACACTGGTGGTACCCGACATCTGTAGTCACAGTTGCGCTGGGGTCACACACCACACACTGGTGGTGGTACGCTATGTCTGTAGCTACAGCTGCCCTGGGGGCACACACTGGTGGTGGTACTCTACGTCTGTAGTCACAGCTGCCCTGAGGTCACACACTGGTGGTGGTACTCTACATCTGTAGCTACAGCTGCCGTGGGGTCACACACTGAGGGTGGTACTTTACGTCTGTAGCTACAGCTACCCTGGGGTCACACACTGGGGGTGGTACTCTATGTCTGTAGTCACAGCTGCCCTGGGGTCACAAACTGGTGGTGGTACCCTACGTCTGTAGTCACACACTGGTGGTGGTACTCTACATCTGTATCTACAGCTGCCCTGGGGTAGCCTTTACGACCGTCTTTGAGGATTTGTCGTTATTCATACCAGCACTAGGGGCAAGGTGGGTGAAGTGACTGGGTGGAGGAAGCGAGGATCGAACCGCCAACCTTCTGGTTTCTGGCTGACCCGTCCAAATATATAAAGTCAATTGGAATATTCATTTAATTTTTCCTAAAAAGAAAAAAAAAGCCTCCATAGTGTGAGTGTGTGTGCTGATATTAATCGTATTAATTTATCCCGCCTACGCTTCCCTGCCTGGAGTAGCATTCCTCTGTTTGGTCCGTACCCTAGGTAAGATGCAATTTGTTCTCTCTCTGTGTCTGTCGTCTTTTAAAAAAAACAAAATGATGGCGTCGAGGCGACACATTGAGCGACCGCCGTCTCGTCGTCTTGCTATGTTTGATATCTGTCTATATTGTACCTCTTTTAGCCTGCTGAAGAAGATTGAACGCGAGACCTGGAGGGAGAGCGGCATCTCCCTCATTGCCACTGTCACCCGATTAATGGAGAGGCTGCTGGACTACAGGTGAAATAAATAAACCCAGCATCACCTCAGTAGGTTTTTGCCTGCTAAACTTAATGATTGTGTCTCAGAGACTGCATGAAGCTGGGTGAAGTGGATGGCAAGAAAATAGGATGCACTGTCAGTTTACTGGTGAGTCCATGCCCGTTCAAAGTAGCAGAAAGGTATGATCACGATGTCTCACTCTGTGTCTTTTCTCTCTTTGCTCAGAACTTCTACAAAACAGAGCTGAACAAGGAGGAGATGTACATCCGTTACATTCACAAGCTTTACGACCTCCATCTTAAGGCGCAGAACTACACGGGTAACTTCTAACATTTTATTATTCTATATCCTGCAAATGTCACGTGTGTATTTATTTGCATCACAGAGGTGTCCTACACCCTGCTGCTGTACGACGAGCTCCTGGAGTGGTCGGACAGGCCGCTGCGGGAGTTCCTCAACTACCCCATGCAGAGTGAGTGGCAGCGGAAAGAGTTCCTGCACCTCACCATTGTGCAGAACTTTGACAGAGGCAAGGTGAGACAAAGCAAGCGTCCCCTACTTGTGCTTTTAGGGTGGAGGGAAGTGGAAAAAAACGGGACTCATTTGTTTGTCGTCACAGTGTTGGGAGAACGGGATCATCTTGTGTAGAGAGCTGGCCGACCAGTATGAGTCCTACTATGACTATAGGAACCTCAGCAAAATGAGGGTGAGCTGTTTTTATTTCTTATTTCATTTTAATTATTTTAATTTTATGGTTAATTTTAATTGTAATTTTAATGATTTCATTCTAATTATTTAATTAATTTAATTATTATGGTTTATTATTTAATTATTGTGGTAATTATAAATTTATTTTATTTATATATTTTATTAATTATTAGTGATTATAATTTTAATTATTGTTTTAACATTTTTATATATTTTTTAATGGAGTCTTTGCTTTATGTTTATATTTTTTTTACCAGATGATGGAAGCCTCCCTCTATGACAAGATCATGGACCAGCAAAGGCTCGAGCCGGAATTCTTCAGGGTCGGATTCTACGGGAAAAAGTTCCCCTTTTTCTTGAGGGTAAATATGTTTTTTAACATATAAAAATATATTTTTTAAAGACATTAACAGCATTATTACCCTGCTTGAGGTGCTTTAAATATCCTCACGCATTATTCACAAATGACAAAAAATATAAAAATATATTTTTTAATACAAATTTTAAACCTTTGTTTACATAGAGTCAGTTTTTGAATGAAAAAAAAAACATACAAACACAAGTTTTGCTGCATGCTTTGAATGGGAGGGAAGTAGCGCCCTCCAGTGGACAAATATGAAATGACAAATTGAAAGCTAGTAGTTCAAATTGAAATCTTCACATACAGGATTACATTAGTTTATGTTAATATACACGTGATAACAAAAATGTTTTTTCCAATTGTTTGTGTCGTCAGTATAAATCAAATAATTCACTTTTTAGGTGAAAAAATTCCACAAATTTGTGGCAAATTTGATCTTTTAATAAACAAATGGCTTAAAAATAATAGTAAAGATGAATGTCCCCATGATTACTTAATTGAAGGATGCTTTGTTATATTCTCTGTGGTTGTCTACATGCATTTCTTTTTTAAAGCCATTTATTATATTCAAAAACATACTTAAATGATAGCATAAATGGTTATAATCATGTACATAAATGAGTGAATGTAAGTGTTTCAAAGTGCTTGGATTTGACTTTGACAAAGTGTGAGCTCTCCATATGTTTTGTGAGAACAACTTAAAGACCTTTGCCCCTCTGCCAAAGAAGCAATAAGCCCACAGGGAGAATTAACTTTCCTTATACAAGCGTCCTTGAGTATGGGAGGTGACATTCACGGATCTTTTAAGTGCCTTTTCATGAATGTGCAGTTGTGGCGTGCTGCCACTAGATGTCAAACTCACCCCACTGTGCCCATCGCTGCGCTTTGCAGAACAAGGAGTTTGTGTGCCGCGGCCACGACTATGAGAGGCTGGAGGCTTTTCAGCAGAGGATGCTCACCGAGTTCCCGCATGCCATCGCCATGCAGCACGTCAACCAGCCGGATCAGACCATCTACCAGGCGGACGCGCAGTGTATCCTCTGATACTGTGGCGTTCGTGCGCTGTATGCGGGTGTTCTCATATACCGTAATCAGTGCAGTGTGCAGAGAGAGGTTGTTTGACTGCTCACTAGCTATATATGATATTGATACACTGTATCCGGTATATGGAGAAATTAATGCTTTTATCAGCACAGTGTTTACAAAATGTCTTGAAAAGAATAGGAAGAAGCAGAGCTTATTTATCTGAGTCATTGTCTCAATAGTGAAATGGATGCATTTTGCACCATATACTTTTGATGATTTGGAAGAATGACACTAGACAATTATATACATAAATTACTGGATCACTTAATTAATAAAATAATAAATACAAGACAATAAATACAGAAAAATCCCAAAATAAAACATAAAAATATTAAATAAAATGATTATTATCCAAAATAAAATTGACTTACATAAATAATAAATATAAATTCTTAGATTCAATGTAAATAAGAAAGCCTTAATAATGAAGGAGGTTGGCGACCAGTCCAGGGTGTACCCCGCCTCTCTAGAAAAAATAATGAATTAATAATATTGTAGGAAAATAATACATAAAATGTTTTTTTTGTCAAAAATGGAACTTTGAAAACATAATAATAAATATAAATATTTAGAATTTAGAAAAAAATAACATACATAAATAAAAAATAATGAGTAACTGGAAAAAAACAAATTAAACAAATTAAAACATATTTATTACAATTATGAGAATCTTAAAAAATTATTTTAAATTATTTTAAAATTATTAAGTTAAAAATGTAATAATAATAATTTGAAAAATTATTTAAAATATTTTATTTAAAAATAAATGACAAATAAAGAAAAGATGAGAACCTAAAAAAATGAAAGAATGACTCCTGGTAATTCCATTAAGTCAAAATGAGTGAATGATGATGCTCATACACCCCCTAGTGGCCCCCTGTGTTTGGTATGGGATGACAAGGCCGTTTAGTAAGTGCTATGATCTTTTAGGAATGGCATCACTGACGTCCATCCATCCATTTTCTACACCGCTTATCCTCACCAGTGTCACAGGCATGCTGGAGCCTATCCCAGCTATGCAATTATCCCTGTAATGCTTCCTTTAACGCACCGCTACCAGACTTGCAGATCTACGCTGTGACCCCCATCCCGGAGAGCCAGGACGTGCTGCAGCGAGACGGCGTGCCCGACAACATCAAAAGCTTCTACAAGTTCAATCACATCTGGAGGTTCCGATACGACCGTCCCTTTCACAAGGGCACCAAAGACAAGGAGAACGAGTTCAAGGTACCTCGTTAAATTGTACGCTATACAATATATGCTGTTCGTATTCATGATAATGAGCCCTTCTGTGTTGCTGATGCATCGTGTGTAGGCACATGTATTTGTGTTGCACATGTATTATTCATCTTAACTCTTGTAGCGCTAATTATTATCAAGAACCAGGATGCACAGCTTAGCAACTTGAAACACACTCCGTACGTCTCATTTTGCTTCAATGTTGCACACTTTTTTGTAGTTTGAAGTGATTACAAGGTCACAAAGGGGAAGATTTGTCATATTAATGTGTAGTCTAATATTTTATGGATGTTTTGTCACCTTAAAGAGCATTAAACCACGAAAGGTCGTATGGACATAGATTGTGTTCTATGTCCTTGTGGTGTATTAGAGCCATTTATCGGTGTTCTGTTGTATTTTTCTGTATACTCATGTGAGAGTTGAAGACGTGTGCAGGTGCAGCAAAGATGTTGTCCCTCCATCTCGTCTCGGTTTGTGTTTATGTGTCTGTACAAGCATATTAAGAACCCAGTAGGCAATAGCCGGCTAAATATAGAGCCATAAAAGTCCTGATTGTCTACGGGAGAACCTCACTATTCTGTTCTGCATCCTGGTTGGCTGTAGACCGTCAATCAATCTCCTTTGTGCCATTTCTTGTTGTGGTCAATAGTTAATACAGAAAGAAAGAAAATACAAGGACAGAAGCAATATGTTTTAACAAGGATACAAAAACGCTACACCTGTCAAAGGAGGGAAATATGTCACTTAAGTCACTATAACCAATAATTTCTTGTGTCCAACCTAGTAGGTTGATCATTAAAGTTCAAACACAATTTGAGCTTTGAGAGTGTTTAAGCAACAGAGAAATGTGAGAAAATGTTGTATAAAGTGTATGGTGAAGGACAACAAAGGAACACTGTATTGGCGTTCATGTTTTATATTTGTCCACCAGATGGCGCCACATTTGCCCATTCAAAGCATGCAGCAACATGTGTTACATGTTAATAAACATGTGCGTTAATAATAAGTGATATGTATAGTTCATCCTAAAGTAGTGTTTAAAGATGTACTTAAAAGTGATTTACTTTAAAAGTGGAAAATAATCTTCATTTGTATTTTTACAGCAGTTTTTGGGAAGCTGATTTTTTTCTGGCATTAAAACTTTTTTTTAGTTTTTTTGTATTTTTAAATCTCAAATAAGAATGCCAGCCATTGTCTCGCTCACTGCATAATTATAATGATACAAAAATACTTATTTGTTATGATTTTTTTTAAAAAGGAGGGTTAAAAACACAATATTTGATGTTTATATTGTTAGTAATATGACATTTTTGTTATTAGTAAACAAAAAAGATAATAGAAAAGTAGAAAATGGAAAAGTAATAGAATCTAAGAAATTATGTTAATAGAAAAAAATCTAAACAATTTTTACAGCAGTTTTTGGGAAGCTGATTTTTTTGGCATTAAAACTTTTTTTTGAGTTTTTTGTATTTTTAAATCTCAAATAAGATTGCCAGTCATTGCCTCGCTCACTGCATAATTATAATGATACAAAAATACTTATTTGTTATGATTTTTGCAAAAAAAAGGGGGGGTTAAAAACACAATATTTGATGTTTATATTGTTAGTAATATGACATTTTTGTTATTAGTAAACAAAAAAGATAATAGAAAAGTAGAAAATGGAAAAGTAATAGAATCTAAGAAATTATGTTAATAGAAAAAAATCTAAACAATTTTTACAGCAGTTTTTGGGAAGCTGATTTTTTTCTGGCATTAAAACTTTTTTTTGTATGTTTAAATCTCAAATAAGAATGCCAGTCATTGCCTTGCTCACTGCATAATTATAATGATACAAAAATACTTATTTGTTATGATTTTTGCTAAAAAAAATTAAAACCACAATATTTGATGTTTATATTGTTAGTAATATGACATTTTTGTCATTAGTAAACAAAAAATAATGATTAGAATCTAAGAAATTATGTTAATAGTAAAAAAATCAAAACAAAAATGAAAAAAAACGATATTATAAATTCCTCCTTTCCTTTAAAAATGTATTTTATGATGTTTACAATAGCATAGTATGACTTGTACTGCACTGAATGCCAGCGCCTCCACTACTCCATCAGAGCAACCTTGTGGGACGCGTCTTGACGAGCAGGCAAACATTAATTGGTGATAGCGGATATAAGACATGACATGTGACCTCCTCTTACACTTGGAGTAAATGTTTGGCTTCCCCGTGCTGCCTGTCTGTCACCGTTTATTACTATTATTATTGTTGTTCTCATAATCACGTGATGCTAATTGCTGCGTGCACCTCTGCAGAGCCTGTGGGTGGAAAGGACGACCCTGACCCTGGTCCAGAGTCTTCCCGGCATCTCACGGTGGTTCGAGGTGGACAAGCGGGAGCTGGTGAGTGGAACAACAACAACAGGAGGAGGATGCTGTAATCCACTTTTGTAGGTTAGAGGACTGTCATCCAATAGCGGCGTATTGATCCAGGCCGGTGCATTGAACAACGGTAATGGCCTCGGTCATGAGTTTGGGCTTATTGGCTACATCGAATCACCAGCACTGCCGCTTTTGGACACCGTGCTAAACATCTAATTGCTTTCATGACAAATGTCCAATTTTGAGCGGAATTGACTTTTTTTTTTTTTTTTACTTCCCCTGTTGTATGAAAAGCTTTTTTTTCTCGTCATTGAATGCACTTCCATGCAACATAACATATTGTGTTGATCTGTGCGTATGCATATTTAGAGTGTTTAGCGCGCTGTGAAATTGTGGCTTATAAAAGCAGCAATGACGGCTCGGCGGTGCAATAGCGTATGAAATATGGAAGTGACAAAAACTCCATCAGGGAGAGGATTAAGCCGTCGGTGCGACAAGGCTGCATGCAAGTGACCCAATACTATTTTACTGTTGCAAACATAGCAGTTTATCTTTAAACTTGTCACAAGATGAATGAGAAAGGTGATGAAACCTACTTCTTGATGCACATTGCGTTGCGTTTGCGGCCCCCAAATGACTCCTATTTTTTGTAGCAGACATCTTTTTGTTAATTGGAAAGACATTAATCTCCCTGCAATATAAATTTAAAGTCACGCAATTTCAACTGCATTTTATCATAAACAACGCAATCCTTAATTCAAAGCTGGAACGGTTTATATCAGTTGTTACTGCCGCTTCAATTTGGAGCTGTTTTGAACACATTAAGGCCATTGATTGCTTACTGCCTCAAGTGGCCCTAAAGTGATTCAACTCTTCCGAGTCTTCCGACCTCACTGATGCGGGAAAAAGGCAGATGGACAGCAGAGCGTGTGTCGTCACCTTATTGTAAGTGCTTGTGATGCAGGAAGGCAGCCGCTTTCAAAGCGAAAGTAAACAGGCAATGAAATACGACCGGTCATCAATGAAAGCAAGAACAGCCGTTTGGTTGCAATAACTGGACTAAATAATCGTTTATTAACACACAAACACAGTTTTATAGTTTTACAATTGTAGTTTTACGGTCAAGTCAATTGTACGTACACTAACCGAGGTTCCACTGTATTCGAAACCAAACAAGCTGCAAACAAGGACATTTTGTGATTAAAAATAAAAATTCAAACACAGCTGGACTCACACGGTGTGTTAATAACATGACAAGACATATGGTACGCTAACCGGGGCGTACGCTAACCGAGGTCCCACTGTATTAGAAACCTAACAAGCTGCAAACAAGGACATTTTCTGATTAAAAAATCCAAATTCAAACACAGTTGGACTCACGCAGTGTATTAATAACATGAGAAGCCATATTGCATGCTAACCGGGGCGTACGTTAACCAAGGGTTCACTGTATTAGAAATCTAACAAGCAGCGAACAAGGACATTTTGTGATTAAAAATACAAATTCAAACACAGCTGGACTCACACAGTATATTAATAACATGACAAGCCATATTGTACGCTAACCGGGGCGTACGCTAACCGAGGTTCCAATGTAATAGAAACGGAACAAGCTGCAAACAAGGACATTTTGTGATTAAAAATAAAAATTAAAACACAGTTGGACTCACACGGTGTATTAATAACATGACAAGCCATATTGTACGCTAACCAGGGCGTACGCTAACCGAGGTTCCACTGTATTAGAAACCGAACAAGCTGCAAACAAGGACATTTTGTGATTAAAAATACAAATTCAAACACAGTTGGACTCACACAGTGTATTAATAACATGACAAGCCATATTGTACGCTAACCGGGGCGTACGCTAACCGAGGTCCCACTGTATTAGAAACCTAACAAGCTGCAAACAAGGACATTTTGCGATTAAAAAATCCAAAGTCAAACACAGTTGGACTCACGCAGTGTATTAATAACATGAGAAGCCATATTGTATGCTAACCAGGGCGTACGTTAACCAAGGTTCCACTGTATTAGAAATCTATCAAGCGGCAAACAAGGACATTTTGTGATTAAAAATACAAATTCAAACACAGCTGGACTCACACAGTATATTAATAACATGACAAGCCATATTGTACGCTAACCGGGGCGTACACTAACCGAGGTTCCACTGTATTAGAAACCTAACAAGCTGCAAACAAGGAAATTTCATGATTAAAAATACAAATTCAAACACAGCTGGACTCACACAGTGTATTAATAAAATGACAAGCCATATTCTACGCTAACTGAAAAACGTGCTAACCGGGGTGTACACTAACCAAGGTACAATTGTCTCGATTTGTACATGAGTTTTTTTTATTTAAAAAAAAAATCTAAATTTTCTCCACTTTTAGGTTTTAGGCACAATGTATGAAAACGTTTGTATTTATAGTATTTTATTTCTGTCTCCACAGGTGGAAGTGAGCCCGCTGGAGAACGCCATCGAGGTGATCGAGAACAAGAACCTGCAGCTGCGCACCCTCATCACGCAGTGTCAGAGTCGCCAGATGCAGAACGTCAACCCCCTCACCATGTGCCTCAACGGGGTCATCGACGCCGCCGTCAACGGGGGCCTGGCCCGCTACCAAGAGGTGCGGCTAAATGGCGTATAAGATTGGAGGGCTTTTAGCGGCGTGACATATGGGCGGGCCCGATGATGCATGGCGCCGGGTAAGCAGCGGGAATATATAAGGCACAAGGAACGGCGTGTTATCCGCTGAAGTGTTTGCATCCTCTTCAAAAATCTCCCGAGCCGGAGCACAGCGTGGGGAAAAAGAGCAGCTTGTAAAATGTTTCATCCTCAAGTAAGCGAGTGGACTCACTCGGTGTCGCATAGCAACCACCTCTTCCACTGAGAGGCCCCTTCACGGACATGGCAGCTTTAGATAGAGAGACATGCTTGTTATTTTTGTTTATAAAAGCCTTGCATAAATCTGCTAATTTCCCATTAACAGCTGTGGAACGCCGCTGTCATGTAGACTCTTATTGCAGGGGGGGCGTTCGGAGGGTGTTTTTAACCTTTGGCTTGTTTGCTACTTCAGTGTTTTTAGATGTTTTGGTCAGATGTTGTTCCCCAAGCCACTTAGTTATCACTTTTAAAAAAGGATGTTTGTCTTGGATGCTTGTGAGAAATCGCTTTCAGAGGTTGTTTTAGTACCATTCTGCAAAATAGTGACTGAGCCCCCCTCCCTTGGTCACATGATGCTTGACACAGGACTGATGGTCGCACTCACCTTTTCTTCTCCGGATGCCCCAAACCATCTCAAAGGGGATACATCACAGAACACGGTTTTATCCAGTACCTGTATCTTTTTGCAGAATTGCAGTCAGTCCCTGATGTTTGCGACCTCTGTGCGCCCTTCTTGACACCAAAAGTCTTTGCCTCAATGCCGCCATTCCTGAGCAAGCGCTGCACTGGCAATGTCTTATTCTGCAACTCAATCAACTTTCTGTAACAATCCAGATGCTTGCTGGACTTTCTTAGGCGCCCTGAAGTCTTCTTCAATAACATTTGAACCTCTCTCCTTTGAAGTTTTTAATGATCTGATGAATGGTTGGTTAAGTTGCCGTCCTCCTTTTTTTTTTTTAAAGATTCCCATCTTGTCCTTCTCACTCAATCAGGACAATAGAGTGTGAACAATCTTTGTCAACACTCTATGTTACCCAGAGAACCACTAACATGATTTCATCAGGTCCTTTTGTGGCAGGGCTGAAATGCAGTGGAAATATTTTGTGGGGATTATGACTTCTAAGAGGGGCTTTGCATACTAATTGCCATCATAAAAAAATCAGGCAGTGGACTTGAAAATGAATATTTGTGTCATTCTCACAACTTTTGGCCATGACTGTACACAGCTTAGCATCCCCTTGCCATTAGTCATTTATTCTTTGTAATTATTTTTTTTTATTTTATTTTGGGGACATATAGTGTAGATATTGCTAAATAATATTTTCCTAATGATGGATGAACAGCACAGGTCTTGGATTTTTTTCCATTGATTTTTTTTGCCAATTGTGTTTATTTGTTCACGTATAAGCTCATATTTGTGGCTAGACCTACTTTTTATTAGTAGTTATAAGTATCTGCTGTTGGAATATTTGTATTTTTAACATGATTTCAGCTTTTATTTAATAGTAACTGTGTTTTGTTATTTAAATACCTCAATAAATGTAATTATTTTAATGAGAACTATTTGGTATGTTTCTAAAATTAAAATAATATATTATTTAATGTAATAATTATGTAAAAAAAATAATACACAGATTGAGATAGTAATAATTTAAATAATTTTTTTTTAAATACATAAATATTTATTTTTAGGGAAATATTTTTTTTAATAAAACTCAAGTGTTCACATCTGGGAATTATGCCAAATTTCAGAAATATACATATTTATAAATCTAAACATATTTCTATACAATTGTCTTTGTAATATAAGCTAAAAATATCATGATAATATATTTAAATACGACAAGTTTCAGAAATATACATATTTATAAATCTAAACATATTTCTATACAATTGTCTTTGTAATATAAGCTAAAAATATCATGATAATATATTTAAATATGACAAGTTTCAGAAATATACATATTTATAAATCTAAACATATTTCTATACAATTGTCTTTGTAATATAAACTAAAAATATCATGATAATATATTTAAATATGACAAGTTTCAGAAATATACATATTTATAAATCTAAACCTATTTCTATACAATTTTCTTTGTAATATAAGCTAATATATCATGATAATATATGTACATATGACAATTCACGCTGCAACCAGGGCAGCGCTAATTACGCGTTCTTAACAATAGAATAGTCAACAGACGAGCACTATTGTTTTTCACGTGTTTGTTTGGACTCTCAGTCAGTCACTGCATCCCAGTGTGGATTCAGCTCCAACATGAAAGACAAAAACATCTCCCGCTGTTCCAAGTTGGTGCATAACAGACATTTTTGTTTTCAACACAGGCCTTTTTTGTCAAGGACTACATGATGAATCACCCCGAGGACGGCGAGAAGATCGGGCGCCTGAGAGAGCTCATGTTTGAACAGGTTGGTAACAGCAGATTAAATAGCAGGAAAGGGACTCTTTTCTTGTTTGACGTCAACATTTTTTTTTTGTAGTACCAGGCAAAGTTTGTCCAAATAATGTCCAATAATAATGCTAATGTGAACGCACACAAGCCACATTGCCAGCATCCTCTAATAGTAATTGTAACATAATAAATCCAATGTGGTGCCAAGCAAGGGGCGGAATGGAAGAGGACACACGTGTTTGCATGTTGATGAGCAGGCGGCATATGTTGAGTATGAATATTGAAATGTAGGCGGGTGACAAGAGTGTTTGAAGAATGGTCACAAGGGAGGTCAGGAGAAGAAGTAACAAAGGAAGGAGGAGACGAGGGAAGTGCTTGTTTCACTTCACTGCGCATCTTTGTGACCTCTTTGCCACAAACTTTGAGGGAAAAAGTTGAATTAAGTTTTAAATGTCAGTTTTGAATTTAAATGTTTCCGTTAGTTTTCATTGTTTTGTTCTATTTTTGTTTACATGGGGAATGAAAACACACCCAAACCACTTTGACACCATTTTTGATCCTAATGAGCTTTTTACATTTTCAATGTCAATTTTAAACTCAAAAGTATAATGACATTTCAGTTTTCCATTTTGTTTTGTGTTCATTTTTTTGTTAACATAGGGTACATAGGGTACACAGTGAAAAGCAAATCACTTTGAATCCTTTTTTGATCCTAATCTGTGTGATTTGGGGGGAATTCAAATACAAAAGGTAAAAAAAAAAATCTTACATGATATTATTTCTTTCTGTTTTTGTTAAAACAGGCAATAAAAGCAAACCCAAACCACTTTGAAACCCTTTTTGATCCAAATGTTTCAGCTTTTTACACTTTAAATTTAAAAGTATAATGACATTTCAGTTTTCCATTTTTTTTTTTTTTTTTTTGTTTACACAGTGCGTACCGTGAAATGCAAACCACTTTGAATCCTTTTTTGATCCTAATCTGTGAGATTTTTTGGAATTGAAATACAAAATTAAAAAAAAACAACAAATTATTAAATTTTTTTGTTTTTTTGTTTTTCTTAAAACAAGGAATAAAAGCAAACCCAAACCACTTTTTTGGATCCTAATATGTGAGGTTTTTACATGATGACAGTTTTATATGACAGTAAAATTAAATTAAAACTTTTCATTTTTTTGTGTTTTTTGTTTATTAAAATGCAAAATAAAAAAATAAATTGAATAAAATTAGTTTCAATCTTATCCCCCCCCCACCCCCCTTTTACATGGGGGGTAAAAACAAACACAAACCACTTTGAATCTTTTTTTAATCCTAATGGTTGAAGTTTGGGCAATTTAAATGACAATTAAATTCAAATGTCAAGGAAAGTTTTTTTTGTTTTGCTTTTTGTTTATATGTGGCATACCATGAAATGCAAACCGCTTTGAATCCTTTTTTTAAATTTTTTCAGATTTTTCAGACATGAAATTCAAATTTTTGTATAAAAGTATAAAATCCAATCCATTCATTCATTCATTTTCTACCGCTTATTCTCACATGAGTTGCGGGGGTGCTGGAGCCTATCCCAGCTGTCTTCGGACGAGAGGCGGGGTACACCCTGGACTAGTGGCCAGCCAATCACAGGGCACATATAGACAAACAACCATTCACACTCACATTCATACCTATGGACAATTTGGAGTCGCCAATTAACCTAGCAAGTTTTTGGAATGTGGGAGGAAACCGGAGTAAAATCCAATCCAATGGTTTCATTCTTATGTTCCTTTTTTGTCATCGGGAATCAAAACAAACCACTTTGAATCCCTTTGTGATCCTAATCTGTGAAACTTGATCTGAATTTTCTTAAAATGAAACCTCCTCTGATGTTTTCTGGTGTCTCCAAACAATGACACATGTGCATATTTGAGCACCAAAGTCAGATATTGAAGATATTTGTCTCTCAGGCTCACATTCTGGAATACGGCCTGGCTGTGCATGAGAAGGTGGTCCCCCAGGACATGAGGCCTCTCCACAAGAAGCTGGTGGACCAGTTCCATCTGATGAAATCCAGCTTGGGCATCCAGGTTTGCACCACATCATTAATGCGCCTTAAACAGATTCTTATTAATGACTATCTATTTGCAAGGCACATCATTTTCCTGAAAGTAATGAAGTGGAATGTCCCCCTCATTAAACACTTCCTCTGCATATGTCATCACTGTCATTATTATTCTCATACAACAATTCCGCTTTTCCATCCCAGGAGTTTCCGGCTTATGTGCGTGCAAGCCCAGTCCACTTTACCAATGGAAGTCCGCGCACGTGCAGGAATTCGGTACCCAGCATCATCAGCCCGGACGGCGGTAGAGGGGTCTCCAGACGGAGGTGAGGACCTCTACTAGTCCTAATTTTTCTATGTTCTAACAATGAAACATTCCATTGACAAATAAGGAATTGTACTTTTGGAAGGATTAATTATCGGAATTCCCTGTGATAAAGGAGGGATTACTGTGACATGTCTTTCCACCATCCATCACGTCCTTTGTCTTCTCTTGCTTGAAACTTTTCCATGTCCTTGTTTCACCTCCAGCGCCACTTTGTGCTCCTCCCGGTCTCCACCACCTGAGCATCACCTGAGTGTGTGTGTGTGTGTTGATGTGTTCACTGACCCTGTCGCGCTGTCTCCCTGCGACATTCTGCCTCCACAGTTTGATCCCAAGGGGCAGCGCCCCACAGGAAGATACTGCCTGCCTCGCATCCGCTTCACTCTGACATTTCCCATTTTGTCTCATTTGAGTTGTTTTTTTGTTTTTTGGTTGTTTTTTTTTATTCCAACCTTCAAGCAAAAGCTTCTTGTGTTTGTTCTCTATAAAAACTCCACTCTCTCTCAACGGAAGCTGTGATAATCTTCTTCTAATCTGACATTTTCCTCCCATTTATGTCTTCTTCTATGTGCTATCTGTCTCCTCGCCGCATCCTGGTGAGTCTCTAAGCTGACTTATTTTTGCTTTCTTTACATATACCTTCACAATTATGGATGTTTATGAAACTCTTGTTTTTTTTTTTTTTTTTTTTAACAATGCAGCCTGCTCAGCTACCCGGCGGTAAACCGCTACTCCTCCTCCTCGCTGTCCTCTCAGGCGTCCAACGAGGTCAGCAACATCACAGGGCAGTCAGAAAGCTCGGATGAAGTCTTCAACATGCAGGTACTTCAACGTAGTTTAGTCGGCTTATTTAACGTATTTTCCGGACTCTAAGTTGCACTTTTTTTCATAGGTTGGCTGTTCCTGCGACTTATAAATGAAAAAACTGTTTATGTTACATAAACACTGGACACCTTTTCTGTTCATGTTTATTTTTTGTGTCCAAGAGGACGTAATGTCAGTTTTGGTCAAGTAGTTTGGAAAATACTGTATTTTCTGGACTATAAGTCGCTCTGAAATATAAGTTGCACAAGGCCAAAAATGCATAATTAGGTAGAAAAAAGCATACATAAGTCGCACTGGAGTATAAGTCGCATTTTTTGCGGGTAATTTACCGTACTATAAGTTGTTTGTAGTAAGTTGTTTATGGTTTTTCATAGGTTGGCTGTTCCTGCGACTTATACTGCAGAGCAACTTTCATTCATTCATTCATTTTCTACCGCTTTTTCCTCACGAGGGTCACAGGGGTGCTGGAGCCTATCCCAGCTGTCTTATAAATGAAAAAAATATATACTGTATTTTCCGGACTATAAGTCGCACTTTTTTTCATAGGTTGGCTGTTCCTGCATCTTATACTCCAGAGCGACTTATAAATGAAAAAAGTGTTTATGTTACATAAACACTGGACACCTTTTCTGTTCATGTTTATTTTTTGTGTAGCTGAATAACCATTGTGTTAGCATATCTTACACCTATTCAGCCTGTTCTCTATTCTTTTATTGTTAGAACTTGCCTTCCAAGAGGACGTAATGTCTGTTTTGGTCAAGTAGTTTGGAAAATAAATTACCCGCAAAAAATGCGACTTTTACTGCAGTGCGACTTATGAATGTTTTTTTTCTACCTAAATATGCATTTTTGGCATTGTGCGACTTATACTCCGGAGCGACTTATATTCCAGAAAATACGGTAGATAGAAATGACTAACCTTAAAATAATCTATCAATTCTGCATATTCCGCACATAGCGCATCCAAAAATGATCAAATTAGGAATTGGTCCTAATAAACTCATAACTGTAACTCTTGATTGATGCGTTCTCCCTCTTCCAGCCCAGCCCATCTACCTCAAGCCTGAGCTCCAACCACTCTGCCTCGCCCAACGTCACCAGCTCAGCGCCCTCTAGTGCCCGAGGTAAGGATCACCGCCATCACATCTATGTTGAACGATACACTGAGGCAGTTTCAGCCAATCAGGACAACACAAGAAATGTGCTAAATGGCGTTACATACTCCAGTCAGGTAGGGGGCTGTAATGTGTACTTGATCCTAGCTCAATTTGCTAGATTTGGAGGGTCACCGCCCCCACTTGGTCCTGACACAAGCTGACAAGAATCGACTTATGGTTCCAGAACATCAATACTGTGACTTTAATTTCCATAAACACAACCAAACTCATGTGATTTTAATACAAAACTCAACAGAAAAACATCTGTTTTTAAGAATAACTGCATCACCTACATATTTCTGCTTTCAAGCACTGCACCTTTATCCTGATCTGCACTGAAATGTAACACAAACACAACCACACTCATTTGAATTTAATGCAAAACTTCATAAAAAAAAAAACATCGATTTTGAAGAATAATGGCTTCACTTCTTGTCTTTCAAGCCATGTTTTGGTCCTAAAACAAGCTGACTAGCAATAGCTTTACCTGTATGCACCTTTATCCTGATCTGCACCAAAATGTAACACAACCGCACTCATTTGAATTTAATGCAAAACTCCATAGAAAAAAACATCAATTTTGAAGAATAATGGCTTCACTTATTGTCTTTGAAGCCGTGTTTTGGTCCCAAAACAAGCTGACTAGCAATAGCTTTACCAGTATGCACCTTTCTCCTGATCTGCACCAACATGTAACACAAACACAACCACACTCATTTGAATTTAATGCAAAACTCCATAGAAAAAAACATCAATTTTGAAGAATAATGTCTTCACTTCACTTCACAGCAGCCTCTTAAAGCGTCACATGGTCCCAAAACAAACTGACTAGCAATGGCTTTACCAGTATGCATCTTTATCCTGATCTGCACCAAAATGTAACACAACCACACTCACTTGAATTTAATGCAAAACTCCATAGAAAAAAACATCGATTTTGAAGAATAATGGCTTGACTTCTTGTCTTTCAAGCCACGTTTTGGTCCCAAAACCAGCTGACTAGCAACAGCTTTACCAGTATGCACCTTTATCCTGATCTGCACCAAAATGTAACACAAACACAACCACGCTCATTTGAATTTAATGCAAAACTCCATAGAAAAAAACATCAATTTTGAAGAAATATTCACTTCACTTCACAACAGCCTCTTAGAGCATCACTTGGTTCCAAAACAAGCTGACTAGCAACAGCTTTACCAGTATGCACCTTTATCCTGATCTGCACCAAAATGTAACACAACTGCACTCATTTGAATTTAATGCAAAACTCCATAGAAAAAAACATCAATTTTGAAGAATAATGGCTTCACTTATTGTCTTTGAAGCCGCGTTTTGGTCCCAAAACAAACTGACTAGCAATAGCTTTACCAGTATGCACCTTTATCCTGATCTGCACCAACATTTAACACAAACACAACCACACTCATTTGAATTTAATGCAAAACTCCATAGAAAAAAAACATCGGTTTTGACGAATAATGGCTTCACTTCTTGTCTTTCAAGCCGCGTTTTGGTCCCAAAACAAGCTTTACCAGTATGCACCTTTATCCTGATCTGCACCAACACGTAACACAAACACAACCACACTCATTTGAATTTAATGCAAAACTCCATAGAAAAAAAAACACATAGTAATTCACAACAGCCTCTTAAAGCATCACTTGGTCCCAAAACAAGCTGACTAGCAATAGCTTTACCAATATGCACCTTTATCCTGATCTGCACCAAAATCTTAATACAGAAAAGAGGTCTGTTTCTAAGAATCTTCTAAGAATCTTCACCAAAGTGTAACACAAATATAAATTGAATGCAAGACCTCACAGGGAGGAAAAACGCCCGACTTCTTGTCTTTCAAGCCACGTTCAGGAAACAGGGACCCTTTAGACCTCCACATGGTCCCGTCTGTTAAAGTTAGAGGGGAGATTGACATCTTGCCATACAGGCGGCACATGAGATACGACAAGGAGGACGCGGAATGAAAAGTTGGGTGCAGAGAAATGCCGTGAATATAAAGCGAGCCCAATACAAGATTGGAGCACGCTGGCGTTGTACCTCTCGGACCTCATTACAGCGTTCTGTTCTCTCGGCCCCGCTCTTATCACGCTGTATTTCTGCCCCATCTAAGTCATAAAAAGTATGAATATATGGCGACGTTTATGGACGCGTCGACGCTGCCCTTTGTGAAAGCAGCTGCCGGCCCCTGGCTGGCCATAAAGCCTGTGGTGACTTACTGCTTGTGTGTTCTTATCTGGAGGCGAGCCAGCCGAGTGTCATCACATGATGCTGTGAAATGCTCTCTTTGTGTTCGCCGTCCATTGTGAGTGTCCACTTGCCTCGGCGTCCGTCGCCCGGGTCTAAAGAGTCTCGCGCTTCCCCGCCGCTCTGTTGTATCTTTTGGCTGCGGGTGACTCATGGCCGCCCACTTGCTGCAGGTTCGCCGCAGATGGCGGAGAAACACAAGCATTCCAGAGAAAACGCCTGCCTGTCACCCAGAGAGAGGCCCGTCAGCGCCATCTTCCCCAACCCTCTGGACCCCACGCTGGTAAGCCGGGAAAATACAGACATGAAAAGATGGAATCCAATGAAACAGTCCCTAATGAGTCCCGATGATGTATAAGAGGAAGTAGAAATATTAACTCATTCAATCCCAGCCATTTTTTTAAAGGCCATCCCTCTCAGGATCGGCCATTTTTGATGATTTTGACACAGAATATTGTGCTGTATCGGCATGGCATATACCAAAACAAAGGTTCCACTTTCCTATTCTTTTGCAATCAGCAGTAGAACACAGGTCAAATATCAGTTCTTAACAAAAAACTGCTACATTTCAAGCATAACTTTCTCTTTCACACAAATTTAGCCATATAAACTTAGCCAAAATATATAAACAACTATGCCACAACAAAAAAAAACATGAAAATAACCATTTAGGCTGCACAGTGGACAAGTGGTTAGCACGCAGACTTCACAGCTAGGAGACCCGAGTTCAATCCCACCCTTGGCCGTCTCTGTGTGGCGTTTGCACGTTCTCCTTGTGCATGCGTGGGTTTTCTCCGGGTATTCCGGTTTCCTCCCACATTCCAAAAACATGCTAGGTTAATTGGCGACTCCAAATTGTCCATAGGTATGAATGTGAGTGTGAATGGTTGTTTGTCTATATGTGCCCTGTGATAGACTGGCCACCAGTGCAAGGTGTACCGCTCCAATTTTGGATCAACATTTGCCGTAAAACTTTGAATTATTGGATTAATAAACCATCTCTCTTCAATGTACCTCACACACGAATTAAAAGCATTTCAAGTATAAAATGTATCACTACTCACTAATAATGAATGATAATGTAATTAAAAGTATGTAAATTTCGAGTAGTAGCAAATTTAATTTATTTTTGGCCTATATTAAGGATTTCAAGCATAAAAATGAGCAAAATACTAAAAAGATACAAATGCAAGGCATTCAGAAGACGCAATGACGCGATGTGATATGTAGTATTCTATACTGGTCACCAGGTATCAGCAATGTGACATTCATGAGACAACAGCCAAAAACGGAAAAGGAACTTCTGTGATTATGTCTCCTATAATGGGTAAAGTGAGGGTAAAAGTGACTATAGGGGTGTTATTTCATGTCTAGAGGGCTCTAGTAATGTTAAAGCTCCAGCACCCCTGCGGCCCTTATGAGGATAAGCGGTAGAAAATGAATGAATGAATAAATAAGCATTTATTAACAATCATAACACTATGAACTATTTACAGTTTTCACATTAGTGACTGAATTGTATGTGCATGCAATTAAATTTCCCCCCAATGAGTGATCTCGTTTTTTTTTCCCACATCCTGGTTGCTATGCAGAGTGTATTACTATGGGAAAGTTGCAGGCAGAGTTCTTATAAAAGGCTCTCCTGCCACCTTATGGCCTTTTTTCCGTCTTAAAACTGCAGCAAACATGGTCTTTTTTATTCTACAGTTGCATCATCACCTCTTTTGCCTAAAGGACAAATCGAGTGGGAGTGAGTGGTTGAGTTGAAAAAAAAAGTATCAATACGTCTTTGGTAGCGAATGAGTCAAATGTGGTTGTATTACTTATTGAAATCATCCATATTAAAAAAGTGTATTATATAATTGTACTAGATTGCAGTGAATTAGCAAGCTTGTTGGGTACAAGACATGCTCTTAAAGTAGGACATTCATTGCTTAGACGTGCACATTCATTTCTTTTCTTAAGGATGGCCTTCACTAAAGCGACAGAAAATATTCCTGAACAATTATTGTGCCCCGTGTGGAGGTCGGCCGTGCACACTTGAGCTGTGAACAGAGAAAAAAAAAATATACGTGTTCTTCTCAAGGCTATTCATCTCCCCCGCACTTCACCTGCTGTTTGAAGCACGAACAAGAGTTTATTTTTTTTTCTTCCTCAGTTGTTGACAGGTAGATACTTGTAGAGAATTGGTTTAAAAGCACTTTGCTGCAGCATTGAGGGTAATTACAAAAGGGTTGTTTTACATGAAAATAGAAAATTTGCATTTATTTACAATTATAAAGCCTTGAAGTATTTACAATTTTCACATTTGGCACAGTTCTTATGAACGGCTTTTCTTGAAACTGCACCAAACATGCGCTCTTTTATTGTACAGTTGCATCAACACCTCTTTTTGCGTTGGGGAGCAAACAGTTTTGTTATACTTTATTACGATAAAATTACTGTATTTACTGTCGCACTTTTTTCATAGGTTGGCTGTTCCTGCGACTTATAAAATAAATGAAAAAGCTGTTTGTTACATAAACACTGGACACCTTTTCTGTTCATGTTTATTTTTTGTGTAGCTGAATAACCATTGTGTTAGCATATCTTACACCTATTCAGCCTGTTCTCTATTCTTTTATTGTTAGAACTTGCCTTCCAACATGATGTAATGTCTGTTTCGGTCAACCTGCAAATATATACTCCAGTGCGAATTATGTATGGTTTTTTTTCGACCTAATTATGCATTTTTGGCCTTGTGGGACTTATATTCCAGAGCAACTTATAGTCCAGAAAATACGGTATACTAGAAATAGCAAGCTGTTTGGGTACAAAACATGTTCGTTATTAATATCGTATATTCAGCTGCTGTTTGAAGCACTGTTTCTCTGTTGTTGTCAGGTAGCTACGAATGAAAAATTGCTTTAAAGGCACTTTGCTGCAGCTTTTAGGGTCATTAGAATTATTTTGATAATGGACAACGTGTGTGTGTGTGTGTGTGTGTGTGTGTGTGTGTGTGTGTGCGTGTGTGTGTGTGCAGAGGGCTGCTCCTCATCATATAGGTGATGGCACTTTACCCCGCAGTGACCCCAACCTCTCAGCTCCAGACAAAGGTAAAACACACACACGCTTGTGGCATTTCATCTTCAAATATATGATGCAATGGTGCAACTGTATTTGAAGGAAGATCTCATCATGCATGTCATATGACAGTCATAAATATGAAATTGTCTTCTTTTTGCTCAGCGGGAGCGTTTCTTCGCAGACAATAGAAGAAACGTGTGCACAAAAGAACAGCATCCCCGCCAGATAATTAGCGTTAACGGCGGAAGAAACACATTTCCTCACCGTCTCCGATGTGATAATGCATGTAAAAATAATGCAGCGAGATCTCGGTGAACAATATGCTAACTTGACACCTTTAGTGACATGGTGCTGTCGTTCTCATGATATATATATATATATATATGATATATGTATATATATAAAAAAAAGAAGTGTGAGTATTTTCTCCTGTATGAAATCTTCTAATTGTGGAGTGTTGTTCTCACACACACACACACACACTGGAATACAACATTTTAACATACACGTTTACACATACTTAACACAGCACATGGCTGTCATCATCTCATATAGACGTGTTTTGCATCATATTGATGTTAAAAAGTACAAATTGCATGAGTGGTTGTGCATGCATCGTCCATCTTGTTTGTGTTGTGACTCGTCATGTGTCTCCTGTGTGCTGTCAAGTGCGAGCCACGCCCAGTAGCTGGAGCCTAGACAGCGTCAAAGAGGGTGTCATGTCCTTCTCTGACCCTGTCGGCAAGCTGCTATGTCCTCCCATCCCTCCCAGGCCGCCGTACGCAGGTATTCCATTCATAAGGGGAGTCACACTGCATGATCATTGGAATGAAAAGATCCTCTATTTGACAGGATGGCTCGGCTGTGTTTAAGGAGTGTTGGTTAAAGGATATGCAAGGGAAATATTTGAATTCTCCCTTTCTTCTTCTCCATCTTATTCAGGCTCTTCGGCGAAAAACATGAGGTCCCAGTCGCCCGTCCTCATGTCCAGGTCGCCGCAAAAGGTCGGTTTGAAGATTTTCTTGTCTGAAAGGGAAGGCATGTTCTCAGGTGATAAAAAGGTTTATGAAGTGCAGACGGAGTCCTTAATGAGGCTTTTCTTCTGCAAGCGACAAGTGTTAAGCTTCCCGCTTTTTGTCCCAGGTGACAGCTAGCATGAAAAAGAAAAAAAAGAAAAAGGAAACAAGCTGTGGAAAGTGTGAGTGGCAGCTCTGCACTGTCAATCACTTGTAGCTGTGTGTGTGTGTGTGTGTGTGTGTGTGTGTGTGCGCGCGCGGCTTTGAAGAGCGCACATGTAGTCTAGTCAGTGCATCATTCACGCTAGTCAAAGATCCTTCGAATGACAGGATCTCTCTGCTTGTGAAAGATCCTTTGTATTACCTATTGTGAAAGATCCTTTATATTACCTATATCACCTCGTTTTAAAGGTCAATGCAAAAAAAAGATCCTCTATATGAGGGGACTGCTTTTGTAAGTAGTACCTTAAAAGCATCAGTGATCTTAAAAACACAAGTCTAAGTTCTCTCATATGACAAAATCATCCCTTGTCTTAATCCACATACTGCAAAAATGCTTGTCAAAGATCCTTTACATGACAAAATCAGCCCCTTTTTAAGGACCTACTGCAAAAAATGCTTGTCAAAGATCCTTTATATGACAAAAATCATCCCTTGTTTTTATCCACAAACTGCAAAAATGCTCGTCAAAGATCATTTACATGACCAAAATCAGCCCTTGTTTTTATCCACATACTGCAAAAATGCTCGTCAAAGAGCCTTTACATGACAAAATCATCCTGTTTTTAAGGACCTACTGCAAAAATGCTCATCAAAGATCCTTTATATGACAAAAATCATCCCTTGTTTTTATCCACATACTGCAAAAATGCTCGCCAAAGATCCTTTACATGACAAAATCATCCCGTTTTTAAAGACCTACTGCAAAAATGCCAGTCAAAGATCCATTATATGACCAAATTATGCTGTTTTTAAGGATCTACTGCAAACATGCCAGTCAAAGATCCTTACAGCCAACAAAATCATCCCATGGTTTAAAGAACCTACTGCAACAATACAAAACAAAGATCCTTTATATTATAAAGGACCTACTACAAAAATGCATCAAAGATCCTTTATATGACCAAATCATATGCTGTTATTCAGGAGCTACTTCAAAACAATTCTAGTCCAAGATCCTTTATCTGCCATGTTTTTAAGAACCTACTGTAACAATAATAGTCAAAGATCCCTACTGTAAAGGATCTACTTGAAAAATGCTCACCCAAGATCCGCTCTGAGGATAATCATACACTGTATCATACACTGTTTTTAATGATTCACTTCAAAAATGCTTGTCAAAGATCCTTTATATGACAAATTTCTCATTTTTAAGAACCCAGAGTCAAAGATCCTTTATCTAACAAAATCACCCCATGTGTTTAAGAACCTACTTTAACAATGCTAGCCAAAGATCTTTTTAAGGATCTAATTCAAAAATACACAATTGTATCGTTTTTGTTTGTTTGTTTGTTTGTTTTGTGGTTTTTTAAGGAGCTACGGCAAACATGCCAGTCAGAGATCCTTTATATGACCAAATTATGCTGTTTTTAAAGACCTACTGCAAACACGCTAGTCAAAGATCCTTTCATCCGACAAAATCATCCTATGGTTTAAAGAACCTACTGCAACAATACAAGACAAAGATCCTTTTATAAAAATGCTTGTCAAAGATCCATTATATTATAAAAAATCCATTTAAGGACCTACGGCAAACATGCCAGTCAAAGATCCTTTATATGCCCAAATCATGCTGTTTTTAAGGACCTACTGCAAAAATGCCAGTCAAAGACCCTTTATATGACAAAATTCTACCCACTGTTTGGGGTTGTACTACAAAAACGCAAATGAAAGATTGTGATCATCCCTGTTTTTAAGGACCTACTGCAATGTAAAGCTAAGGGGTGTCTGTCTTTGTAGACGAGCGTGCCCCCCTTCACCCCGTCACCCACCGAGTGCCATTCATCCAGCCTGGTCTCCAATTCGCCCGTCCTCTCCGGCAGCTACAGCAGCGGCATCTCCTCCCTCAGCCGCTGCAGCGTCTCCGAGGCGTCGGGCACCGAGTTACCCGCCGCCGGCGACCTGCCCGCGCAGCCGGCCACCACCCCCAACTCCACCCCCGACGAGCCCATCCGCAGGGAGAACAAGACGCCGCCCCCTTACAGCGTCTACGAGAGGAACAACCCCCGCCGGCCCGTACCGCTGCCTCACAGTCTCTCCATCCCCCCGCAGACGGACCCTCCCGCCCTGCCTCCCAAACCTCACCAGCTGCGCACGGGCAGCATGAAGCTGGACGGAACCTCGGACCCTCGGGTGCCCAGACCGAGGCCTCTACCGCGGAAGGTGTCTCAGCTTTAGGCGCTGGGAAGATGGAACACACTGGCATTATTTGCACTTTTTGGGCACTCACCTGCTTTTTCTTTAGTTTTTCTATTGACCAACACACTTTTGATAGGTGTCTCTATGGGAAATATATGTATATGAGTATATACTGGATTGTTTTTGCCTTAATTGGGAACCTTGCACGTTTTTTTTTTTTTTGTACATTTGTACACTGTATGGTGCTTGAGGAGGAGCATGCACTTTGACTCAAGTGTAGTAATGTGCTCTCGTCATATCCACACTAGGCTCACAATCTTTTTCCTTTACAGCGACAACGTTTCAGGGTATCTGCCCCCTCTTGTAGACTTTTGCACTTTTTTTAAGAGGACCAAACGCCAACGCAAATATCAGCTTTTTTTTCTGCATGCTTCAGAGCCTGCATGACTTTAAAGCGGTGGGTTACTACGAAAGTATTGTGCCAAAGGAAAACGCACAATTAAAGCAAGATTCTCTTTTTAAATTGGTGCCAAGGAACACCCCCAAATGCTCTAATCTACTGTAATCTAAAGCACAAGTTTATCATGATCGACAAGTACTGTTATGTATTCTCGATGGGACAATTGGAGTTGAAAAATACATCGCTCACATGTGTACAGTTTAATTTTTGTAAGCAAATGACATCATATTGTGAAGTCTGAATTTTAGCAGCCTGCATTTTTTGAGAAAAGTGGGATTAGTGGGCGCTCTAGTATTGTTTGTACGTCTCATTTTTTGGGGTTGTGAATTTTTATTTTCACATCAATCAGTTCTGGAGAACCTGTAAATGATGCCATAAGATTACTGTAAGTAAGCCAAATATAAAAGAGGAAAAAAAAGGTGTATTGCAATTCATGTAAATAGTGTGTTTTTAACAGAAAATGTAGTTATAACAATTTACAGCTTTGAATGTAATGTTCACGGAAATGATTATTATTATTATTATAAATGTTTTATGGGTTTTGTGAGTGTAGAAAAACAAAGGTCATACATTAATGACGTCCTAACACATTTACAAGTTCAATAAACTGTCCAATGTAGACATTGCGTTTGTGTTATTATATTTAGCGTTATATGAAATCACATTATGTACTCTTAGCAGTCTAATGTGGTTATGGTAATCCTAGCATCAAAGCTAACTAATTATTGTTCTGACAAGTAAACTAGAAACACCATAGGAGAGCGCAGACCCCGGCGATGCAATGCTAACATTAACATGCTAACACCTAGCAGTGCTAAGTGTTATCTAAGTGTAAATCTACCTAAGAAAATGAATTTTAACTGGAACATTTATTCAACATAGTGGAGTACAACACATAATACATTCACAATTCCACATGTCCAAGAGTAGGCAGAAACAAAAGTTATAGTAATCCTGTATTTCATATGTCATCTTTTCAATACTGTAGTGATTAGGTAATGTAAAGATATGGTAATATAATTATTTTATGTTTCTATTCCAATGTTAGCATGGTAAAACCTAGCATAATAATGGTGTTTATAAGCGTGTCTACCAATGAAAATAGCTAAAATGCTGCACTCATTGGCATGCTAACACCTAGCATGATAGTGCTAAGTCTTTATACAAATGTCTACCATTGAAAATGGCTAAAAAGTAATTTAAATTAAAGTAACAACATACATTTTTGTCGATGAAGCAAATAAAAAGCCAACAATGAGGCGGCACAAATTCCTTCATTGCAAAATGGCCACCAAGTACTCACTTCCTGTCCAGACAGGAAGCAGGAAGTATATAGCAAGGCCTTGCAAAATGCCTGGAGACACCTGCTCATTTTTAAGCTACTTTATTGACGCTTGGACTCAATGAATCCATAACAGGTACAGTCATTCTAATTTCTCTTTGAATTATACTAGCTTCATGCTAGCCACATGTAGCCATTTTGGTGGTTTTTAAACATGTTTTGTGGCGTCCATTTTGTAAATGGCCACCAAGTACTCACTTCCTGTCCAGACAGGAAGCAGGAAATATATAGCAAAGCCTTGCAAAATGCCTGGAGACACCTGCTCCCTTTTATGCTACTTTATTTACGCTTGGACTCAATGAATCCATAACAGGTACAGTCATTCTAATTTCTCTTTGAATTATACTAGCTTCATGCTAGCCACATGTAGCCATTTTGGTGGTTTTTAACATGTTTTGTGGCGTCCATTTTGTAAATGCAAAGCTGGACCATGTGTGTTTGTTGTCACTCCTTTTTTGCGTTAGCCGCATCCAATAGTTTAGTGCACTGTGTCTAATTACAGTACATGTGATTTGCCTTTCAAAGCTTTAGAATTGTGTTGCTTTGTAAATTGTGTACAAAACTGTAAACACCTGCCACAACTCATCATAATTACACACGCTTGGCTGTAATTTAGCAACAATTATCATGTCAGGAAAGCATCCCCTTGTTAATTGTACAATCTCCTTGTAGAATCGTCTATTGCAAATGGAGATCTGATGGCAGGATGGCTGCAGTTGCATGAAACAAAGGCCTGAAGAAGAGGACAGCAGGTAAAAAAAAAAAGAATACTATAGCTGTAAGGCATGCACTTGTAAGAGCATGTAAATATTATGAGCTGCAGTAATTGTAAACGCATTCAGCACTTTTCTTGGGGCATTCATTACATCCAGCGCGAGCACTCTGCAGAGCACGTTTAGCCCCATTATACAAGCACTAAACAACCTCCATTTATAGCATTCACCGGTAATGATACAGAATTATCAGGAGCGGTGCTGGGTATTAACGCCGTGCTGCCTGGGGTGAATTTTGGAGAACACACAGCCACAGAAAAACCCAAAGGTGTTTGTCTCGCTCTGCAAATCTCTCCAGGGAGAATGGAAGCTTGGGAGCATCTTTTTTTTTTTTTTTTCCCAGAACCTTTTTATCTCCCTGCTCTATTCCCATATATTATCTTCTTGCAGTTTATTGGGGATTTTTCACCTGGCGGCTTCAAACGCGACAGCTTGTTTTTAGTGGCGTCGTGAGTGAAGTCCTCGGAGGACGCCTGCCACCGAACGGGGAGGTGACAGCAGGGTTTGGAGTGCTTTGAAAGCGGAACGAGGCGAGAAGAAATGGCAATGCGGGAAATGCTGTTGCGTGAATAGCTTAGAGGAAATGAACGCCATTTTAGGAATGAATGCACCTCGGTGTCAGGCGTGGTTCAGGCATTTGAGTTACACCACCATGTGTATGGAATTGAGAAAACTTGATTCCAGTAATTGCTGAGACATGGAAAAGGGCTAGGATTAAATCAGCTTTGCTTCTTCCTACTCCTTTTCGGACATGTTTTGCATTGGTATTGTCATCGTATGTCATTATTAACATCAACAATGATATTTATAACCACAAAACCACTAGTTTAAAAAATGAGTGTTTTCCAATTTTATAAGAATAAAGTCAAAACATTAAGAGAAAAAAAATGTATAATTCTACAAGAATAATGTAACATTACGGAAAAAAATTATTATAGTAGAATAAAGTTGAAATATTAAAGAGAGCCTTACTTTTTAAAAAAGTTACACAAACAAAACAATGGATAAAGTTGTCTTTGTGGGAATATTAGGCTGCAGCAAAAGTTTAAAAATAATATTATAAAAATATTAAATATATACAATAATACATATAAATATATATAAATATTATAAAATAATAAAAGTATAATTATAATAAAATATTATAAAAATACAGTTATAATAAAATATTATAAAAATATAATAATAATACTATGACAAGAATGAAGTCAAAATATTATGGGAATGAAGGAATAATTTTGAGAAGAAAATGTACCAGAACAAAATTTTAATATTTAGAAAGTTACAAACAACTGTTGTTTTACGTTTTAGGAAGTGAAAATTTTAAGAAAAAAAGTGTTATTCTAAGAAAAAAGTTGCAATTTTATGAGAATAAATTAGTTGTAATGGGAATAAAATCCAAATATTATGGGAATAAAGTCATACTATTAAGAGAAGAAAATCGGCAAAGATTATTTGAGAAGAAAGTTTAAATATTTGGAAAAAAAAGAACAGCAAAAATGTAAAAAGGACCAAAGTTGATACTAATAATTTGCTTTTTTAAATTTTTTTGACCTATATCACAATATTCAAATATGACACATTTCAGAGCGTATTTATGAATTACATTTTAGTGAATTACAGACACATTTAAGTATTTATTTATTTATGACTTATTTCGTTCTGTTCCATTTGATTCTCCGTAAAGTGAGAACAGACTTTTGACAAAGTTCATGCTTTACACGGACGTGTGGAGATGGGCTAGGATGACTGCATTAGGATAGGCCAGCCTCATATTTTGTTATCACTCTTGACATGGTTTACTACTGGGTTCAAAAGTGCAGGTGAGAATGTCTCCTATCTGCCTGCTGCCCCCTCTGCAGGCTCCTATCATCGGAAGCTTGGCTCTAATCTGCCTGCCCATGAGGTGCTGCTGATGGTGGTGCTGGAGGTCGGTAGGAGAACGAGTGGTGGTGGGGGGTGTCTGTGGCATCCTGCGTCAGGACTGTGGCCCAATCCATCTGTCTTCATCAGAGAGGAGGGGGTGTGTGTTGGCCGGGGCCTGCAGCAACCCGCTAAGCACCAGCTGCTAACTGCCTTTCCCACTGATTCCCATCGAGCGGACATATTTACAGTAGAAGCCGACCGGAGGCTCTGCTGGTAGATTTCCACTGTGCTCATACATTGGTAATGTGTAATAGTAACAGGTACACAGTGGAAAGGAAAGTCGCGCGTGCACACAACCACACAGGCTAACTCTGCTAGCTTCCATTCATGCTCTGTAGAAAGTGTTTGTTGTTTGTTTAATTGTTTCGTGTTTATAATGATTTTGTGCCACGACTGAGCAGTCTGCCGCGTAAATACTTCAACACATGAATGTTCCTTTTCCTCACGATGACCGCATTTCATTCTTGTATATCCGCCGCGGCTTGTTTACGTTTTAGCATTCATATGGGGACATAAAAAGTATCGCCCAACCCAACTTTTAGAGTTTGAATTGCTTGTGAATTAGTAGTTCTTAATTTATTTTACTGGTTTTATTTGATTATTTATTTATTTTTTATTGTTTAAAACACAATTTTCACATAGTTTATATAATGTTTATTTTCAGTTTTTTCTGTTATTGTGTATTATGTTTGCTCTATTGCGTGACGTAGTATTATGGCCACATGGGCAAAAAATACATCAACGAAATTTCAAGAATACGGTTGTAAATCTACGACAAAAAAGTTGTAAATTTACGAGAAAAAAAAATCAGAAATGACCTTTTGCCATAGACCAAAGGTAACATAAGTAATTTCAAGAAAAAAGTTGTCAATTAATGAAAATAAGTCGAAAATTTATGAGAAAAAACATTCGTAATATTACAATTTCCCAAGACCAAAGGTAACATAACGATGGGGTATTAAAGTAATAAAGTCGTACATTTATGAGAAATTTTTTTTAGAAATATTCCGACTTTATTCTTGTAAATTTGTTTAGTTGTTTAATTAAACTCTTTTGTAGGATATTTTTTCACATAAATATACAAATTTACTATTGTAATTTTGCGACTTTTTTCCTCAAATTTACGGCTTTATTCTTGAAATCTCATATTTTTTTCAATATCATAATATTGTAAATAATGGCGCTAGTCAATATACATAAATATTCGACATATTGCACTGTTTATGCTATGTTTTGAAATAGACTACAGACACATTGTGTGTAGTTGTACAAAGTACCGATATCGCCAATACCAGCCTGAATTTGACTCGGTATCGCATCTGAAAGGAAATCGGTGGTATCGCACATCACTCCTGGAACAGATTTGATGCAAGCTGCTCCTGTGCATGGCCAGACACTAATTGCCCTCTTATACGCTGTTGCCTTCTATTGAACAAGATGCTAGCCAGGAGGCCTTCCTATTGAAATCAATTCGGGGCTAAATGGCTTATTTTCTATACTTCTTCCAAGCTTATTCTTCTTCCATGTCAGGGAATAAAAAAGCTTTCATGTGCTGCGAGTGTCTGGATGTTTTCAACAGCTTGGAGATGAGAGTAAAAAGCACTTCAGCGCTGGCAGCCGCACAACAATGAGGCGCAAACGTGTGATGTTTTTGGCAGGCCGCTGAAAGAAAACGTCTCGTTCAGCCATCTTGACTTTAACCAGGAGACGAAGGGACACGGGTGTTTGCGTGTGGTCATGTGAGTCAATATTCAGTGCCGATATATGCTAATATGTCACACACAATAACATAGCAAGGGGTTAACGAGGGAAATAGCATCTCACTGATTGCCGTGGCAGCCGTATATTACCTAATTAGTGGCGTACAGTAGGTGTGGGCGAGACATTTTAGTATTGATCTGAAAATCCTCATCCTGAAACCCAGGGACAGTTTTGCCGATACTGATACTGATGCTAATCATTGATTGAGTTTGTGTTTTAGCCTTTTATTCATTCATTTTCTACTGCTTTTCCTCACAAGGGTCGCGCGGGTGCTGGAGCCTATCCCAGCTGTCTTTGGGCGAGAGGCGGGGTACACCCTGGACTGATCGCCAGCCAATCACAGGGCACATATAGACAAACAACCATTCACACTCACATTCATACCTATGGACAATTTGGAGTCGCCAATTAACCTAGCATGTTTTTGGAATGTGGGAGGAAACCGGAGTACCCGGAGAAAACCCACGCATGCACGGGGAGAACATGCAAACTCCACACAGAGATAGCCGAGGGAGGAATTGAACCCCGGTCTCCTAGCTGTGAGGTCTGCATGCTAACCACTTGGTCCCTGTGCAGCCCCGTTTTTGCCTTTTAGGTAACCAAAAAAATCAACAAACTTACTTGTAAACTATTTCAAAATATAAGATAATTATCCACTGTTATGAAATTTTTTTGTGTGAAATATAGTCAATAATGCAATATAAATAAACATAAACAAGTACTTCTATTGGCTCCCATTCCCTTTGTGTCCAAGGAGTTTAACAGTATAACCATATCAGCAATATTCCAGCCATTCACACTAGGCTGGTCGCCAGCCAATTGCAGTATCAGCAATATTGATAGTATTAAAGGTATTGGTACTATCAATATTTGGATTTAAACGCCCACCCCCGAGAGTACAGTACTGATGTACCAAAACCCGTAAACAAGTCAATTTTTTGACTCACTCCAAATTTTCTGGCTGATTCTCTTCCGATTTCAGATCATTTAATTTGATTCTGATTCAGCTCCAGAACCCTCCCCTTCTCTCTTCAATTGCCACTGTTCTGAAGTAAACAAGCTCAATGCATAGAAGCAACATCCAGGTTTAAGCCCCTTTATATGCCTCACACAATTATTTTTATATGCCTCACACACTTATTAAATAGTAGGGCTCGGCGATAGGGACCAAAACCCATACCCCGATATATTTAGCACAGTTAGCGCTTTCATCTCAGGTTTGCCATGACGACAATAGGCAAACATGGTTGAAGCAGTCTTTATCCAGCAACCTTTATACCGTCTTTTCCCGCTATGCAGCCTCTCAGCGCGGATCTCTGATGGCTTGGCGTAGCAATGGGGTGCTCTAAGCTAACCTTGTATGACGATGTATTTATACATTATTACAGACTTCAGAGAGAAATAAATGTCTAAAAAAAGTCATAATTTTTTAACAAAAATCAATGAATTTGTGAGGTTGTGGATGGTGATTCACAGATATGCTTGGGATCCAATTTGGCCGAATTCAGACAGCGAATCATTTGACAATTTGTCTTATTTGTTGGCATATCTTTGTTCTTATTGTAAGCATCTGACTGCAATTAGATGAAATGGCTGTTGGCTCAGGTATTAAAGAGTCTTTTTCTTCTTCTTCCCGCTCCAGTTGATTGAGCTCTGCTACCTACTGAATGATGAAACCTTGATGAAACACCGCTTTGCTTTTTAGTTACTGCCTTTTTCATCATGTTCTTATAATCGCACTGAAAACGCATTTAAGATGATATAATGTAGAGGCGTTCACCACCAATGAATGATAATGGAAGTTGATTCGGAGTCACGGTGTAGGCTTTAGCCTGGTCATCAGGCTAGGTAAACAGGGCGTAGCCATCTTGCATTGACATGAGTACATTCTATGCTTTATTATTATGTTTTTATTAGGGGATTTTGCAAGATTAGAATGTGACAAGATTTTTTGTTTGGTCAGTAGTGCAGCCTCTTGTCTCGGTGGGGGGAGGCGGGGCCGCTACCGTACACACACAGAGTGCAGAAGAGTGTAAGATAGATTCTAATAATTAGTAGATTGCAATATATTGTTGTATTTCTTCATTGTACTTTTCTTGTTGACCCAATCTCGTATGTCATCTCTTCTTGAGTGTCTCGTGACCTCTTTAGTATTTATAAATGACTACCAACACAGGGTGATTGATGTGTCTTCTGTGGAAAAAATGAAAAGTGCCTATTTTTAACCCAGAGTTTGTGTATTTGAGAGGTTATGAGTGCTGAATCACAAATATGCGGGGATCCACTGTAATGACAATTTGGCCACATTCTGACAGTGAATCATGCCTTTATTTGTTGGCTTACCTTTGTTCTTCTTTGTAAGCATCTACAGTACCTGCAATTAGATGAAATCGTTGTTGGCTCAGGCATTAAAGAGTCCTTTTCTTCTTATTCCCGCTCCAGTCGATTGAGCCCCGCTTACCTACTGTATGTTGAAACCTTGACGAAACACCGCTTTGCTTTTTCGTGACTGATTTTTTTCATGATGTTTTCACTCCAGGAGACGATCCCGGAATTTTAAACTGTGTCAAAGATGTGCGGCAAACAAATGCGAGATAAAGAATGGAAGAGGGTGAGTCGTGTGTGTGTGTGTGTGTGTGCATGTTCTCAATGGAGGAAGAGCTAACCTTTAAAATGTTAATTGGTGTACTCTGTGTTGATGCAGCACCTAAATATAGCTGTTGATTTATATTGCATTGGGCTGACACTGACGGTACCTTCTAACAACCACAGCGTTCACGTATCAGTGAATCCAAGCCTTCATGAACTCTACTTTCTAATATTGTTTGCTCCGTAGATAATTGAAGGTGATGCTGCGTTGCCATGGCAATACGAGATGCTAATCTGTATCATTAAAATGTCAGGTAAAATTGACTTGTTGATTTATTGTATCTTTTTAGTGTAATAGTAGAAGTACTAATGTAGTATTTGCAGTTGAAGCAGCACTTCCTGTGCTTTTGTAGCACCATGCTGCTACCGGGCACGGTGCTCATTGCCATTTCCGCCACTCTTAAATCTTGATTGCTGGCAAGAAATGAAAGACCCATCATATCACTCTGCATGTGGCTGCAAAAAAAAAAAAGATTTCTCCCGTCTTTAATTCACAACCCTGACTCATCTCCCCTGTTTAAAGATTGGTAAACTCCACTGGGAAGGTAATGTGAGAGGAAATTGGTCTAGATGTGAGTGGTGTGTGTCACAGATGATCATTCGTGTCGCATCTGCTTAACAGAAACACAATATAGGAGAACAGTGCAGCCCAAAGTGATTGCTTGGTTTGGTGCGTCACAAGCAAACCACCCCCACAGTGCTGTTTGAGCGTCTAAGCATCTTTCTGTTTGCATTTACTGCACTGATACATACATAAGTCATATTTTAAACCCACTTATATGCAGATGAATCTACAAAAACACAGAAAATATTGTCACTCTTTGTTTATGCGACAATTGTGTTTCGGCATACATGAAAGCAGTCACAAAAACAGACATAAAGAGGAAATATTATTTCTATCCCAGAAGGATAAGGCACATGTACTTCATATACAGAGTCAGGCAAAATGATCTGACACATTAGTAGGTTAAATAAAAGGTAAATAAAGTAAAGAAACAAATAAGTGTTTCTTTATAATGCCATTGTTTTCTTTTTCAGTTGCCGCCATGAATTGGACTGGTGACCATTGCGCTTTCATTGATCCTCCGATTCATCCTCACGTTGACGAAACCCAAGTCCTGATGATCAGGTATCAGAAGAAACCAATGAAAATGTAAATAAAACTGTGAGAGAATGTGAGTTGAACGCGTTTACTTTCATTTTTGGTTTGTTTGAATGTCCCTTGGCTGCACAGCGACCAAGTGGTTAGCACGCAGGCCACACATTTAGGAGGCCCGAGTTCAATTCCACCCTCGGCCATCTCTGTGTGGAGTTTGCATGTTCTCCCCATGCATGCGTGGGTTTTCTCCGGGTACTCCGGTTTCCTCCCACATTCCAAAAATATGCTAGGTTAATTGGCGACTCCAAATTGTCCATAGGTATGAATGTGAGTGTGAATGGTTGTTTGTTTATATGTGCCCTGTGATTGGCTGGCCACCAGTCCAGGGTGTACCCCGCCTCTCGCCCGAAGACAGCTGGGATAGGCTCCAGCACCCTCCCGCGAGGACAAGCGGTAGAAAATGAATGAATGAAACAGAATGGCATTAATGTACTTTTCGAACATACTTGTTGTTTTATTTTATTTGCCTTTTATTTAACCTACAAATGTGTCAGATCATTTTGCCTGACCCTGTAGATATAAACACTCCAAAGGAATCAGTGCCAGCAATGATGATGCATTTTCACCAGGTGTCTGTCAATTGTGCAGCTGTCTTGTGATTTATTTTGGTTAAGTCACTCAGGTGCACCACACATCTGGTCCTAAAAATAAGAAATAGTCAAAAATCCATCCGAAATGGCTGATAGCTGACAATGTTTCCATCTGTACCAACCTGGGCTGTACCGCCTTAGATTGGATGTAAATTATGCACCACACAATGATCCAGTATGCAAGTAATTCTGGTTATAAACAGTCCCTAATGCCTAATGGACTCGAACCGCTGAGAATTCGTTCACGTCATCGGAAAACACAACATCAGTGGAGAGAGTGTTCCCGATTAGACCTCAACAGCGTAATAAGACACCCACGAGGTGCAGCCTAATTAAATGGAATAGGTTCTTTTTCATTATAGAGTTCCGCTGATTGTTGTTTTGCGGGCTCGCTCGTCAGGATCAAGCGATGCAGCAAGACCTCACGTGAGCGGTGGATAGTTCCAATTAGATGCCAGAGTCGAGTCAAATGCACCAAGTTTCACCTATGCAGGTTGGAAAAGTCCACCAGGAGCGGTGTCATTAGTGCAAATGCAGGGATGTGTTGTATTTGTGTTCTCTTGACGGGTGGCCAATTAATGTCGACGCTGTGGGCGAAGATGCTGTCAATGCAGCCTGGTTGTAATTAGTCACCGCAACAATTGGGTGACCTCTAGGAATTGAATTCATTAATGTCAGCGGTAACATTCATATAGTAAAACACGAAGTCTTGCGGCAAAAATCAATGATGCACAATCCATTTAAATGGTGCAAGAGGCCTTTATACAGTAGAGAATATTGCTTTGTAATTTATGGTGCACACAAAGCCACTTAAAGAGCCCTAGTCGTGCCTTGATGCATATGCATGACTTCTCGGCGAGGATGCGTGCCTCCCGCCACCCGTCGAGGCACCTCGGGGGGAAGCTGAGAAACGGGGGTTGTTAATAAATCCACTGTGGATTTGCATTGTTGCGCGCTGTCAACACTTCCTTTACAAGAACAATCTAAAAGGTCTGGGAAGTCGTAGGTTCACACTTGGCGAGTTGTTGTTGTGTGCTGAGAACAAACATCGTCTGTGAGCTTACGAGCACATTTAATATGCAAAATCTTCATCTCCTGTGGAGAAAGACTTCATGTTACCTGGAAATGTTTCCAAGGTTCAATCAAGCCACTTCCAATGTACCAGGCGTCGGAAGGGATTCGTCATTTCTGGTGTGTTTGTCATCAGGAAAGAATTGTTCACAATAAGACACACTTAGGCTGCATGGCGATTGACTGGTTAGCACGCAGGCCTCACAGCTAGGAGACCCGAGTTCAATTCCACCCTCTGGCATCTCTGTGTGGAGTTTGCATGTTCTCCCCGTGCATGCGTGGGTTTTCTAATGAGCAACCTACAGTATACAGCCTATCCCAGCTGTCTTTGGGCGGGAGGCGGGGTCCACCCTTGACTTGTCGCCAGCCAATCACAGGGCACATATAGACAAACAACCATTCACACTCACATTCATACCTATGGACAATTTGAAGTCGGCAATTAACCTAGCATGTTTTTGGAATGTGGGAGGAAACCGGAGTACCCGGAGAAAACGCACAGGGAGAACATGCAAACTCCACTCAGAGATGGCCAAGGGTGGAATTGAACCCTGGTCTCCTCGGAGTGAGGTTTGCGTGCTAACCACTCAATACATCTTAGTTCTTTTTCCTATTAACTGTATATGAAGTACATGAACCCTATCCTGTTCTTGGAAAAGTTATGATACTTTGTTGTAAAACTCTGATCACCACCTGGTGAGCTTGGATATACAGTACAATCCTCCATCTTGGCAGCATAAACATATCCACAATTTACTGCTCTCCAGCTAGTGATGTCAAAAACAAAAAATAATAATTTCTCAAACCACGCAGGTATCATATAATTATAATTGCACATTACTTACAGACGTGTTAAATTTGTGTGTCTATCTGCGTCACAAGCTCAACTGAATGAATTATTGAAGCCACTAGGTGTCGCCTGGCAAAAGACAACCACCACCACCACACTTGAACTTAAAGACAGCGCCTGTTCAATTCCAAATAAATATTGGTATGAAAGTCAAACCTAGCTATGAGTGACAGAACTCAAATGTAGGCTCAAACTCCAATGTAGTCACTTTCAATGCATTTTGTGTCAAATTGCTGCTTCACATGACAGCAACTATTTGTGACAATTTGAGTGCACAACAGCAGAATTGCTCCCAATCAGTTGAAGTGGCATCTGATTGTTGACTTAGCATCAAACTACACCCACGTGCACCATCCACTCTGTTTTTTTTTCCCACTTTCCTCAATGTGTAGATCTTCTGTGGGTCGAGTGCCAGGAAGCATTGTTTGAAACGTCTGTTTGGGTGGAGCCCTGAAGGTATCATTCAGAGAGATCCACTGTGAAGTTCAGTCATCACAGGGTGGATGGATGTGAGGAGACAGCTGGAGTGATTCGAACGCATACTCATGTGCGTGGACACGCTTGTTCACACGCACACATGCGGGTCCCTAGGGGTCAGGTGCACTCTGCCAAGTCGGAGAAATAAACTATTGACGCAAAAGGGGCCCTGAGGATAGCATCACAATCTATCTACTGTATGGCCCATCTACTGTATATGTTTTTATATACAGTCCACCTATTTTGACATCTCATTCATACGAGTGCTGCCGAGTATTGCATTTCTTGCAGGGAAAAAAAAACATACTCATTTAAATATTGGAGCAAAGCCGCTGTGTAACTATCAGTCTATCCAAACAAGATAGTGCCAATTGTTTTCCCTTTCTTCTCGGTTCAAATCTTATCCAAAGGAGCTTAATCTATTCCAAGGAGTGTTTACAGCATAACACAGAGACTTTTTATTTTTTTACAAATCAAATCCACTGTGCTAACATTTCCCACATTTGGAAATGACTTGCATTAACCTGTGGGTTTTAACATTTGTATTTATTTACTGCCCGTAATCTGTCATAATTAGCTCTTAAAACAAACCGCACACAAAGAGATGTCATTAAGTTGCTTAATACCTGCAAAGGTCAGACAGGCTGAGTAATATTGAAAATAAATCCCCCTGCTATAGATAATTTAAGTCATAATGCAGCGTTCACTCACCTGCAGAAACTCGCTCAAAGAAAATACAAAATATGTCTCTTACATTGTGCAGGAGTGGCTAATAATGTGTCTTTTGTAAAATTGACACAATAAACAGAATATAGTATCATTATTAAATAAACATGTTTTTTTAAAATGGAGATTCCCAACTATGATTGTGTACAGTACAATGTAAGCTTTCACTTCCTGCCCAGAGGGGGCACTGTGTCACTGTTTGGGGTGGGGGGTGCATGGTGAGCTCCAGGTCAGCGGGGGAAACTGCAACTGCATTTATTCCCCCTCCTTACATCACCTCTCCTCTTGACAAAGTGCACACAGCTCCCGCGAGGCATACTAATGCTGCTGATGCGCATTAGCCTCGCAAATCTGCCATTCAACTCAAGCCAGGTGGTAGAAAAGTAAACAGCCATCACATAGATAGACTTCTGATATGTTTGTTTCTTGTGCATATTGCCATTATGCACAGTCATGAAAACAAAACAATGCCCAAATCAATGCTTGGCTGTCGTCATGCATGCTTGCAGCAGGGGCCATTAGGAGCCTGGTTTATTCCACATACCGCCGCTGCGACTCCCCCAGCTGTGAGCCGTGCAAAAGAGCGTTTTCCATGTGATGCGTCTGCTTGTTTGTAGTCCGAACAAACATGCACGTCATGCCAAATGAGACATGCATCTTTCATGCACGCGAGGCGGACTACAGCGCTGCTGTTGCACCCTTAGCATCTAATTTGTCTCTCTGTGGGAATATAAACGACATGTTTGCTGTTTTGTTTGCAATCAGGCCTATTATATTTTTACATACATAATTTCCATATCGGGGCGGCACGGCGGTCTAGTGGTTAGCGCGCAGACCTCACAGCTAGGAGACCAGGGTTCAATTCCACCCTCGGCCATCTCTGTGTGGAGTTTGCATGTTCTCCCCGTGCATGCGTGGGTTTTCTCCGGGTACTCCGGTTTCCTCCCACATTCTAAAAACATGCTAGGTTAATTGGCGACTCCAAATTGTCCATAGGTATGAATGTGAGTGTGAATGAATCCGCGACCCTCGTGAGGAAAAGCGGTAGAAAATGAATAAATTAATTTCCATATTCACTCGTGTTCTACTATATTTATATTTAAGGTCACAGTGGATCTGGAGCCCACCTGAGACAACGTGGGACGAGAGTGGGCGTGCTCGTTGGACTGGCACCCAAGGTAATTTCACACAAGTTTTGTTGTTTTTTTTTACTCAGGAAAGGGAGTCATTTCATCCAAACCAATTTTAGCACATTAGCACTCATCAAACCAGTTTGTCCTATAACAAACTTTCACAGTTGCCATGCTTTTGCAACAACAAACAACAAAGTTAAAGACGTGAAGTTTTCTGGCTCATTCCCCCTCCCCACTTTTAGAAACATGATGGATGAAAAAAAAAAAAAAACACAGGGAGAAAACATTCCGGGCAGCATTTTTTTTTTGAAGCTCTGAAACGGCGGAGTACTCTCTTCAACCAATCTCTCCTTCGCAGGCGCTCGCTGGCGCACTGCGGGAGTCACGGTGGCGCACTGTTGTTGCTTCACCAGGGAGAGAATGAGAGAAAATGGCAGCAAATGAAGTTGGCCGGCTATGGAGTATTGTTCTCTGCTGCTTGTGGTAATGAACAGGCTTTGGGAACAGACTGGGGGAAATTGGTTCCCGATAGGCCTTCTTTTTCTCATCTGTCAGGTGGACTGGCCACACATGAACACACACACACACACTTGTGTAAACACTTGCATGCGGGTTGCTTACACACACACACACACACACACACACACACAACATAAGAATAAACTCCAATAGGTTTGATTCAAGCCCTGGTTGTCCACATGAAGATGGATGATACAACAAGATAGCTATTAGGCACTGTAATACACTTCTTATCTTAGCCCACGGCTATTCAGCTTAATTCTTCTGAAAAATACATTTTCATAAAGAACATCCTGTCTGATTCCACCACACCATAAGAGTCCCAGAAAAGTAGTTTTCATGCATGCATCCATCTTTATCCTTCATCGGACTCCGCCGCCTAAGCAAAGAATCCTGTAGTTCCTTCTCCCTCGCTACTTTGCCCAACTCCTCCCGGCGGATCCCGAGGCGTCCCCAGGCCAATTGAGAGACATTGTGTCTCTGAAGTGTCCTGGGTATCCCCTGAGGCTTACTACAGGTCGGACGTGCCCTGAACACATCTCGAGGGCATCCGAGCCATCTCATCTGTCTTCTCTCAATGCGGAGGAGCAGCAGTTTTGAGACTCACTCATGAACCCCGAGGTACTTAGACTTCTCCACTTAACAAGTGGATCGGATCATATCCTCGGCTCGTAGATGAGAACCAGGGAACCACGGACGTGCTGATTCTCATACCAGCAGCTACGCACTCCACTGTGAACTGATACAGTGTGTGGTGAAGATCACAGGACCACATTATCTGGATAAAGGACCGTGATGGGAATAAGTAATGCAATAGTTACTTTTACTGGTAACTAGTTACTTTTATAGTGGAGTAACTCAGTTACTATTTTGGAGAAGTAACTATAACTACTTTTTTAAAGTGATGTGCCCAACACTGAAAAAGGAACCCCTCAGTGCCCTGGCTGCACCTCGGAATTCTATCCATGAAGGTAATCTGTGACTAAGGGCAGCCCTGGCGGAGTCAAACCCTCACTGGAAACCAGTACGACTTTTTTTTACCGGCAATGCAGACCAAGCTCTGACACTTCTCACACAGGAAAAATGGCTCTTTTGTTTTTAGGCCCTTCTCTGAGAACTTTGCTGTTTTTAGGCACAAAACAAAACCACAGTCAAAGATCCTCTGTATAGCAGGAGGGCTCTGCTGTTTGTAAAACACCAGCTGCCAAAACTCTCGTCAAAGATCTTCTATACTGTATGACAGGAGCACTCTATGCCAGCCAAAGATCCTGCATGTAGCATTAGCGCTTTGCTGTTTTTGCACCTACTGCAAAACTCTAGTCAAAGATCCTCTATACTGTATGACAGGAGCACTCTATGCTAGCCAAAGATCCTGCATGTAGCATTAGCGCGTTGCTGTTTTTTCACTGACTGCAAAACTCTAGTCAAAGATCCTCTATACTGTATGACAGGAGCACTCTATGCTAGCCAAAGATCCTGCATGTAACATTAGCGCTTTGCTGTTTTTGCACCTACTGCAAAACTCTAGTCAAAGATCCTCTATATTGTATGACAAGAGCACTCTATGCTAGCCAAAGATCCTGCATGTAGCATTAGCGCGTTGCTGTTTTTGCACTGACTGCAAAACTCTAGTCAAAGATCCTCTATACTGTATGACAGGAGCACTCTATGCTAGCCAAAGATCCTGCATGTAGCATTAGCGCGTTGCTGTTTTTTCACTGACTGCAAAACTCTAGTCAAAGATCCTCTATACTGTATGACAGGAGCACTCTATGCTAGCCAAAGATCCTGCATGTAACATTAGCGCTTTGCTGTTTTTGCACCTACTGCAAAACTCTAGTCAAAGATCCTCTATATTGTATGACAAGAGCACTCTATGCTAGCCAAAGATCCTGCATGTAGCATTAGCGCGTTGCTGTTTTTGCACTGACTGCAAAACTCTAGTCAAAGATCCTCTATACTGTATGACAGGAGCACTGTATGCTAGCCAAAGATCCTGCATGTAACATTAGTGCTTTGCTGTTTTTGCACCTACTGCAAAACTCTAGTCAAAGATCCTCTATACCAACTGCCAAAACACTAATCAAAGATTTTCTATATGACAGGAGGAGCCCGGCTGTTTTAAGTACCTAGTGTCAACATCTCCGTGTAGTACTTATTGACTCCCACTACTTGTTGTGTTTGAGATAGTTTGCATGCAGCCTGTAAAAAAAAAAAAGAAAAAGAAAAAAAATCCTTTCTATTTCACAAAGGCTCTGTGATTTGACTGGACATAGAGAGTTCATTCATAATTAATTCTCTCTCTCCCAACTTCTTCTTGTTTTATCTGTCCCCGAGCAGAAAATAAAATATTAACACGGATGCACAAATCAAATGTCTCCACGGTGCTCTTCATCTGGTAGCTCGAAGAAAGTCCCCATCGATTGGGGGCGCCCCCCCAATTGACAATACACTAAAAGCTAGTCCGGGTTCTTGTGTGCAGCGATTGATGGACCGGCTGGTAAATAGGAGGATGCTGTTATGATGTAGGATTGTAAGAGAGGGCTCGCCATTGAAGTCAGAATGGAAAAGAGAGTGTAGCTACACTACCCGTGCCATGAATAAATGAACACCCCTCTGCCTGGCAATAACGTGGTACAATCCGTTTTGTTCCTACCGTCTTTGTGTTGCATTTTTTGACTGGTATCCGACATTTATAGGCTGTTTTTATAAACAAAATAATAAATAAACTGCTATTATTGACATGGCCGTGCTAATAATAGACTATACTCTATTAGAAGGGAAAGGTCTTGCTATTTACTTGATTTATATTGTGTTTTACATTTTTTTTTAAAGATATGATGACTTTATTCTCATATCTCTTTTTTAAACCGATATTAATAATGTTGGACACGCTTGTTTGTCTATATGTGCCCTGTGATTGGCTGGCGACCAGTCCAGGGCGTGCAGCTGGGATAGGCTCCAGCATGCCCAGCATGGTATTTGAAACTAACCAAACTATAATCCTAAATAAAAAAAAAACCCCATACATTCCATTCATATGAACAGAGCCAGAAATATATTAGTGGTTCGTACATTACAGTATTTCTGCCCCCTCTCTATGAAAAAAAAAAAAGAAACCCTTCATGATGGATGTTTCCACCACTTTTTTGTATGTCTTATCAGCCTGGTACAGAAGCGCTTATCTGCATTAAAGAATTCATTACAATTTTAATTGTGATCAGCCACTCGAGGACGACTCGCATATGAATGCAAATGTTATTTAAAAAGGCATCCTGTTGGGTTATTATTCTCATTCAGCCTGCATAAATCTGCACTATTAAAAAAAAAAAAAAAAAAAAAAAAGCAAACAGCACGGCCAGCTTTAGAATGACTGTAGTTGCATTCAAGAACCTCTCGGTTTGATGAGATGATAGTAATACAAGGCGGCGGCGTTGGGAGCGTTACAAAGCAGTGTTTGCTCTTCCCTCGATAGACTGCGGATTAAGTCAAGCTGCTTTTGTTGGTTCTCCTGATTGCCGTGGCGAGCATTACTAGTCAAAGGGTCTCATTAAGAGCAACGTCGGCCCTCCATGTGCTCAATAAGAGCGTTCTCTCTTCAAGCATGCGATGACCTCTGAACCTCTATTATTGTAAAACATGACAATCCATATCCTCTCGCTTCTATTTATTTCCCCTGCCCTTCTCTCATTGTTTGACTCAGCTTGACACCTTACGCTGCAATGTTTATCCCCTGTGAAATATTTAATACCCGCAGGCCTGTGTGTACATACATTTCTACACGTACAGACGGGTGTTCATGCCACATGCATACAGACCATTTAGTGCTAATGTCAAGTAAATTAGCACCATGACGTGTTAATGTTTTATTTCCATTCATGCTTTGCATGATTCAGAATATAGGAGGAGCATGTTCTTGCAACAAATAAGGGTGTCTTTTATGTGTTAAATTAATTTCATTTATTCATTTTATACCGCTTATCCTCACAAAAGGGCGGGGTACACCCTGTACTGGTGGCCAGCCAATCACAGGGCACATATAGACAAACAACCATTCACACTCACATTCATACCTATGGACAATTTGGAGTCGCTAATTAACCTAGCATGTTTTTGGAATGTGGGAGGAAACCGGAGTACCCGGAGAAAACCCATGCATGCACGGGGAGAACATGCAAACTCCACACAGAGATGGCCGAGGGTGGAATCGAACTCCGGTCTCCTAGCTGTGTGGCCTGAGTGCTAACCACTTGGTTGCCGTGCAGCCAAAATGGATTTCAACTTTGTTAAATAGTTTTTGTAAATGTATTTCTTTTAATATTATGATTTTACTTCCATAATATTTTGTATACTTTTTCCCCAACCTAACTTTCCAAACAATTACAACATTATTTAGTTTTGCTTGTTTTTAATATTACAACTTTTAAAAAATAAATTTTCCTTTTTAACAACCCCGTGCATTGTTTTCCCTCATAGTATTACAACATTATTCTTGTAATCTTTATTTGGTTGTTAAATAATTATTAATGAATTAATTACTTAATTAATTTAGTTATTTGTAAAATTATTGCATATTTTTTCTTTTTTTGTTTTTTTTAAAAGTTCTCTAGTTAAATTATATTTCGAGAATGTGCCACAGGCCAATAAAAAACACAGTTGTGTGCCACAAATGGCCCCCGAGGCCACACTTTGGAGACCGTAGCCTGAGCTAAACCATTTCCATCATTTTTAAACAGCAACATATTTCTGCAAATATTGCCCCTGAGTGATGAAATGACAGCAAATAGCATGAGTAGCTATTGCCTACGAGTGATGAAATGACAGAAAATGTGTCAAATTAGCAGATACGAGGTTGCAGATTTAGTGAAACGCACTCCAACTAACACGTCCTTAACACATGCCTTAACACACCATCACATACTGATGGTGGACAGACGTGTTAAAGCTAAGCAGCAGCACTCAGTCACTTATTAAAAGCAGACTTTTCTCTGATATTTATTCTAAGGAGACTGAGCCCCATTTCCTTGTGTTTAATGATTTATTTTGGACATACAGACCTGATCAAAAGTTTAAGACCATCCCTCAAAAAATTTAAAAAAAAACACTCCAAACCAGAACAAAAACATTTCTCAGGAGGACTCAGTAATGAGTAGCTCCACCGTTCTTGTTAATCACGTCAAAAATTGGTTTGGACATGCTTGATGCGAATGTTTCCAGGAGGCTATTGGGAACATTTCTCCAAGTGGCTTCACCAAGAGCATCAACTATCTGGAACTGATGGCCATTTTTATAAACTTCCCTTGCCATCCATTCCCAAACATCTGCACGTAACCGCGCACCATTTGACGACCCTGTACCACCTGAAGCTCCTGTGTTCCACTGAATGAAAAAGCACCCCAGGTCATTATGGACCCCCTTGACTGCACTGGGTAGGAAAGCTCTCAGGTGGTATCTCCTTGTCATGCCAGTAACGTTGGAAGCCATCTGGACCTCATCACATTTCAGTGTCCCATGTTCGATGCTCCCTGACATAGACTAAACAGGCGTTGAAGGAGATGAGGGCTTTCAAAGCCATTTTAAGGGTCTTTATTTGGGTTGAGGACCGCCCTGTGTCTTGACAAACAGCCAATCGGATCGTCCCGAAATGTAGAACGACTGTCTTACTGCATCCAACCTCAGCAGCAATGGCACGCTGATAGAGGTGTTGCTTATGCAGCTCGACGATCCGACCACTTTCAAGAAGAGAAAGCTTCTTAGCTTTAGCCATCAGGAGGGCTCCCACTTCTTGCTTTTGCATATTGTAGCTCTACGTAAAACCTCATTAAGGTCCAAAAGGGAAAAAAAAGGATGAGAATGTGTCATAGTAAAGTCAATAAAGTTTTTAGATAGATTATTCAGTAATAAAGAATATATAAAAAAGTACAGGAGTAACAATGGACATGGACGTTGTGTAGTATTAAATGAGCTGATGTAATTTTCACTATCAGTTGTGCATTTTAATTGCCCGCCGTCACTTTAATCAGCTTTTTTAATTTCCGGCAAAACTTGGAAATGTTTTTGGAACCACTTTGGGGACATGTGCACAAATTAGAAGCAAAAATCTTTCCCGTTGCATTAATCCAGGCAGTCAAGCGTCCACGCCCCGTATGTTGTTGTCGAGCGATCTGATGGTGTTTCGGGATATTTTGGCACCAGCGTGAAGTGAGCGATTAGTTATTTTAGCACACCTAACGTCGCTCCCGCCCTGCATATTGTCATCGTAATGACATGATGAGGCAATTAGGCCATCGCTTTGACACATTGAGAGCAACATGCGAGGCTAATTATCTATTTTAATTTGAGACCCATTCAGTCCAACTGAATGGTGTCTTGTTTAGGTTTTTACTCGGGATGTCATAAGACACCCAACTGACGGGATGAGATGATGCATGAAATTTGGCCCACAAGATGAGATTTTAACATTAGAAAAGCACAAAGTAGTAATATGAGTGGACAAAATGATGAAATTAGAGACCAACAGCTTATTTCATTCATTCATTCATTCATTTTCTACCGCTTATCCTCACGAAGGTCGCGGGGGTGCTGGAGCCTATCCCAGCGGTCTTCGGGCGAGAGGCGAGGTACACCCTGGACTAGTGGCCAGCCAATCACAGGGCACATATAGACAAACAACCATTCACACTCACATTCATACCTATGGACAATTTGGGGTCGCCAATTAGCCTAGCATGTTTTTGAAATTTGGGAGGAAACCGGAGTACCCGGAGAAAACCCATGCATGCACGGGGAGAACATGCAAACTCCACACAGAGATGGCCGAGGGTGGAATTGCTAACCACTCAACCGCCGTGCAGCCCTCTTATTTATTTCAATGCTGGCTTATTTTCTGTGATGCTCCGTATTGCGTTGTGGACTCCTATAGAGCAGCTACACATGATAACTCACGCAGAAAGCTTTCTAGATCTTCTGGATTCTCCACCTAGTCCAGTTGTATTAATTTATTCCATCTACAGGCAGCCTCCGGGCACGCCCACTCATTTATGATGATGATTTATCCCATTCAGCTTGTACCCGAGCACGCCTATATAAGGAAGTCCAAGTCACTGTAATGTCACAGGGATCTGGTGTTGGAAAAAACTCTCTGATACTGAGCGTTCGGCGCCATCTCACATGTGCAATTCTCATTGTCTGAAACGTCAGCATTGTTGATGACGAGAATACCACATTATAACAACATTTATAGGTCAGAAAAGTGACAAAGCATAATAGGTCCCCTTTAATATTGAATCCTGCTTTGCAGAAATTCACTTCACGCGGTCAGGTCTGGGACCAGTTAACTGCACTAAACAAGGGACGACTGTATATCTCGGGGGGTAAAAGAGCCATTTTACCCTCTAGACTGGAGCTGCAAAACATCATTTAAAAACAATATCTTTGGAAAGCTTTAATGTTTCTTAATTTGAACAGGTTTTAACAGCAGAAAAAACAAATAGTGCAGTGTGCATGTGTAATGGAAGCCAACTCATCGAGTAATGACGGCATCATCTTGGTTAAAACTCAATGAAAAAAAATGCCTGAAAAAATGTGTAGCAACATGCTCACATCCTGAGCGAATGGAATGGAATGGCCTTTATTGTCATTATACAAGATGTACAACGAGATTAGAGAACTTCTCCTTTCAGTGCAATAGTCAAGTTAAAAAAGTATACAAAAAGTAGAGTAAAAAAAGACAGTTTAACAAGATATAAACAAGATATCCAAGATATACATATAGTATTGCACAGGAGCATATAAAGGAGCAGACATATTGCAGATATATTAAATTTAGTGCAGTGATGAATGGGTCTTAGTGCAAATAATGACTGGTGTATACAGATGAGTAAAAGTCACATATGAGTGTATTGTATTGAGTTGTTAAATAAATAAATATGTTTTCGAGGTAGTAACAGAGGCAGTGATGAAAATATTGCACATTTGCATTATGCTAATGACCGGGCTCGTTGTATGTCTGCGAGTCTCCCAAGATTTTGATTGACTGCCAGATTTGGAGGGAACTTTGGGGTATCAAAGTAGTTCAGAGGAGAAAAGGCGGAGTTGATCAAGTCGTCTTACTAGTGTAGACTCTCACAGAAAGTCAGATTTTTTTCAAAGATGTGTATTTTTCCCATTAAAAAAAATCACAACAAAGAGGCTGAAGAGCCACATGCAGCTCTGGAGCCGTGGGTTTCTGTCCCTTGGTTTAGCTAAAACCATCATAACATAAACATATTCGGCTATTCAGCCCAGCAATGACCTCAGACCGCAAATCTGGTTAGCTAAAGGTTCCACTTCCAGGTCTTCCTATCCTGCCGTCTTTCATAGTGCAGTGTGACTATCATTCAATGTGGATCCTAATTCCACGACTTCTTGTCGAGCAGGCCCCCCGCAACATGATAGTGATGTCAAATGTTGTTGAATGTCATCTTCCAACTGAATGGTTGTTTGTATGTGAGTCGCATCCTCCATTTTTCCTTGTTGTCATGGTGATGTGATCTTTAATATTTATCAGGATCCCGGATATCTTTCATACTCCAAGTACCTTCAATCTTTTCCTGCTTCTTCAAGTTGCGTGCGATGTCCGCATTGTGTTTTGTCAATTGTTCATTCATGAAGAGCTTTCAGGAAAATAACACAACTACTGAACATAAGCGGTTGTGGTTACATGGTGGGACTTGTAGTGCAGCAACGCTTTCATTTTGTGTATTTTCTGCTTCCCGAGTGTGTGTTCCGGTTGTATCCCAAGTGCTTTATTGTGCAAGTCAGCCGTGCTTAGCATCCAGCCTGCTGTCCCACCATGTCAGGTATTTACAAACCTCGACAGTGCAAGACAGATCGGCGAGCTCCAAGCTGCCACACATCCATCCTTCCAAGGGCTTCCAAAGACAGCCTTCAGCATGCATTACTCAGCCCCATGCTGCTTCCAACCACCTCACATTTTCCTCCCCTCCACTCTCTTCGCAGGGTAAGCATCATCAGGAAGTGTGGGTCGCCGTTTGCCTTGGTCGCATGTACTATGTTGCGAGCTCAAGTGTTATTCTCTTTCGATGCCACTTTGAGTGACAGGGTCCCCTGCGAATAGTGCTTACATTTCCTGCGGTGCGCTGTCTGCCACCTCAAGTTGTGTTGGCCTCGTGTTTGTTTGCATATTTGCGTGTGCTTCTCTGTGTGCGGCTGGCACCTGAAAGCTACCGCTTCCTGTTTTCGCTTTTGTGCAGACACAAATGACAGGAAAAGCTTGAAGGATGTTGAGTTTACTATCATGTTAAAAAATAAATAAAAATGCCTGAATTATATTGGGCATCTAAAAAAGTCCACTAGGTTTTTATGGGGAAAAAAAATACTGGAAGATTGCCTTTTTTATACATACCCTGAAAACTAAATGAGTAATGTTCTCTGCCTCCAAAGTAATAACCATAACCAAAATCATATGTTGAAGGGGCCTGAGGCAAAATGCTTAATCCCTTACTCTTGCAGGAAAGCGGCTTAGTTACAGGATACACAAGATGACAGGTTACTCTAAGTAGTCTTAGAATGTCTCCAATGCTGGAAAACTGAGGTAAAGGTGCAGATTCACTTTGGCTTCATTCAAAAATAATGTAGCATTTTCAGTGTGACAAGCATTTAAGCTTCTATTTGTGGTCAAAATATGTAATGTGTGAATGCTGAGAGTCTTATAAGGATGCTTTTATTTAGAAAATGCATCTCGACGAGCATTCGAACATTTAGTAGTACATCAATAATATGTGTGCATGCACAGATACTTTTTAGAAAGAGACACACACTCCACCGTGCCAGAGTATGTTGTACATATGTTGTATATGAATGCTGAGAGACTTTTGAGAATGCTTTTATTGTGAAAATGCTGCCAGACGAGCATTCGAACATGCTATTCTACGGTCGAAATACTGTATTTTCTGGACTATAACCTTGGTATCCTCCTAGACCCCACCCTTTCATTTGAACCCCACATCAAACAGTTAACCCGTACTGCATTCTTCCATCTTAAGAACATAGCCCGACTCCGTCCATCACTTACATTCTCTGCCGCTGAATCCCTAATCCATGCATTCATCACCTCCAGAATTGACTACTGCAACAGTATTCTCTACGGTACACCATCCAAAACCCTCAACAAACTACAATATATTCAGAACTCCTCACCTCCACCTGCTCCCGAGAACACATTACCCCTGTCCTCCAAAACCTCCATTGGCTTCCCGTCCCCCACCGCATTCACTTCAAAATTCTTCTCATCACCTATAAAGCCCTCCACGATCTGACCCCCCCATATCTCACAGACCTCCTCCATCCACATAATCCCCCGCGTCCCCTTCGCTCCTCAGACTCCAACCTCCTGGTACTCCCCTGTAAGACCAAGCTCTTTTTAATGTCTAATCTTTTATATCTGACTGCTGTGCCCCGCCCCGCTTTTTTAACTGTGTATTAACCAATGAATGTTGTATTTTGGTGTGTCTTTCATTCTGTTTACTTGTTCTATTCAACTTCATTCTTTTGTAAAGTGTCTTTGAGTATCTTGAAAAGCGCTATGCAAATAAAATGTATTATTATTATTATTATTATTATTATTATAAGTCGCTCCGGAGTATATGTCGCACAAGGTCAAAAATGCATAATTAGGTAGAAAAAAAAACATACATAAGTCGCTCTGGAGTATAAGTCACAGGAACAGCCAACCTATGAAAAAAAGTGCGACTTATAGTTCGGAAAATGCAGTATTTTCCGGACTATAAGTCTTTCCGGAGTATTAGTTGCACAATGGCAACAATGCATAATTAGGTAGAATAAACATACATAAGTCGCACTGGAGTATAAGTCACATTTTTTGCAGGTAATTTTCCAAACTACTTGACCAAAACAGACATTACGTCCTCTTGGAAGGCAAGTTCTAACAATAAAAGAATAGAGAACAGGCTGAATAGGTGTAAGATATGCTAACACAATGGTTATTCAGCTACACAAAAAATAAACAAACAGAAAAGGTGTCCAGTGTTTATGTAACATAAGCAATTTTTTCATTTATAAGTCGCTCTGGAGTATAAGTCGCAGGAACAGCCAACCTATGAAAAAAGTGTGACTTATAGTCTGGAAAATACGGTGTGTTGTGTGAATGCTGGAAGACAAGCATGCTAGTGTACGTCCAAAATTGTGTTTTTCTTGTGTAAATGCTGATAGAAAAGCTTTCCAGAATGTGGTAATACAGCCAAAATATGGTTTGTGAATGTTGACAAACAAGCATGAAAACATACACAATTTTTTCTCATATTACGTTATTGTCATAAAATTAGTAGAATATTTTTCTCTTAATATTTTGACTTTATTTTTCCATTTTTGCTATTTGTTTAAGTTAAAATAATCTTTATAGAATGTGCAAACAGCCCCTGTGTTGCACTTTACTTCCTAAATATGATGGATGAATCTTTTCATTGTGTACGTGGTGAAAATTAAGCATTTCAAAATGCAATAGCATCCAGAATGTGTTGTACAATTGCTTTTGTGTGAACGCTAGGACTTTCACACTATTGTGCATCTTAATAAAGGCAACATTATGTGTGGGGAAAATGTGTGTCTGTAGGTGCTCAGTGTTGTTGTTGTTTGCATTTTAACAGCTTGCGGTGGCATGATCAGGTGCAATGCTGTGATGGAGGAGTGTGAGGGTCTTTTCTTTTTTTAGCTGCACTATCACCTGTGTGTGTGTGTGTGTGTGGCATTTTAGAATCTAACAAGCACTAAAAAACAGGAGATAAATGTCATGCTAGCACATACAGTGCGCCTCATGCACCGTACACAGTGATCTACAAGCAGCCATATCTTCCAAGGTGAGTATGTCACCTTGACATTTTAGTGGAGAAAAATGGCTATGGTCTTGTCTGTATAAAGCGTAGTCTAGTGTGTTTATCCCATGTTCAAGAAGATACTGTATGCGCATTTTTTTCCCAGTTCAACTGACCAACGCATGATGAATTGTTGCCTTTATCCTCAAGTGGCTTTGGACCTTTATTTTTGGGACTCCTCCCCAAAAGGCACAAGCCACCAGGGACTACACTGTCTGCTTTAATCCACCAAGTTCTAAATCTCCAGTATGACGCTCGTCTCCAAGAACAATGCACCCTGGAGCTTGGGGAGAACGGCGGCATAAGGGAGGGAATAGAGAACCACTTAGGGCTGTTGAGAAAGTGAGCTAAATCCTTTGTGAATACACAATGTTGTGTTGGAAGATACCCCAGTGGTTGTGTACTACTTTCCTTTCATGTTGAAATCTGCCATTTTGTTTGCATATTATAAGGCTGCGTTCAATTGGCTTGCTACTGTTGTTTGGAAAAACACAAAAAATACTTGGTGCGCACTTTGGTGTTGTTTGTTAGTGTTGATACTTTGTCATTTCTGTCTCTGGGACAGTCAAGGGCAGAAGTTTTGAGAATGATACAAATATAAATTTTCAGTCTGCTACAGTTTTCATGGTCGTGATTTGTATGTATTCCAGAATGTTATAAAGAGTGATAAGATGAAAGGAAATTAATTGCAAAGTCCCTCTTTGTCATGAAAATGAACTTAATTCCTTGAAAAAAATTCCACTGCATTTCAGCCCTGCCACAGAATGACATCATGTTACTGATTCTCTGGTTAACATAGGTGAGCGTGTTGACAAAGACAAAGGATGAACATGACTCTGTCATACTGCTTGATTGAAAATAACATGTTGGAATATTAGTTTTTCCTCTGTTAACCTTGATTACCTGCAAAAAAACAATACATGCATCTGCAAAAACTGCTTCATGGGCAAGGATATTGCTCCGAGTAGGATGGCACTTAAACCAAGCATTTATCAGATCATTAAGAACTTCAAGGTTGAGTTGTTGTGAGGAAGGCTTCAGGGCGGCCAACAAAGTCCAGCAAACATCTGGACCGTCTCCAAAAGTTGATTCAGCTGTGGGATTGGGGCAGCGAACCGACGCCCATCTGTCCAGACGATGAACCGTATGAACCGTACTAGCAGAGCAAGCACACCAGAGTTCCTTTTAAGCGAAACAAATGTCTATACGGGCTATAATACATCCTTATATGATAGCACACCGTTAAAGATATTACAGACATTGGTTGGAACATTTATCAAATGATGGTGGCGAAGGTCACCCTGAAGTCGCCATCAGACACAGAAAAAGACAGGAATCCCTTTTAAAGCCACCATCCTTCCTGGATTAAGTATGGACTGCTCTACTCCCGTGGCTTCATCAAACAAGAAGCAAAGATAAAAATAGGCCCTTCTTTGCACTTCTGACAAGGAAGAATGTCCCCGGTTCAAATGAATGTCCGCCGACAGGAGTCTCGCTTCAGGCAGTGCTGCTGGAGATAAGCTGGTATTTTAAAAATGTAGCACATTTGTCATGGCAGCACTAGTGTGTTGCCTGGTGGTAATAGTTTGTAACTAATTAACTCAGTACCAGCATCTGATAAGGAGAAGAAACAAAGAAACCAGACAGTATTAGGAATTCAGGAATAAAAATGTCAATTTCTGACATACAGCTTGCTTCTTCCCGTCCAAAGCCTCTTGGTAGCTTGACAATAGCCACGTTTACATGAGGAGTTTTTCTCTTTCCAAATGAAATCTTTCCGAATGACCTTTCCAAAAACAATGGTATACTACATGGAAAGTAATATTCCAATTGCGTGTGTACATGCGCCGCTATAATCAACCAGAATAGTCAATGGGGCATGCACAGTAAAGCGTAAACATCAACATCACGTGATACCAACTTCCATGAGTTTTTCTTTCATTTGTTGGAATAACTCTGTATTGCCAGTTTTTTCCTTAGTCCAGACTTGAAATTTAGTTTGGATCAAAAATAAACTTTCCACAGCAGTCCAGTGCCGATTGCTCGCCTCCATTTTTTAAAAATCAAAGAACGTCTCGAGCTGCGTGTTATGTCATATCTCAGCATTCGCTGAAAGAACGCACCCGGGAACAGGAAAAGATAAAGTTGCTCATATTTTATAATTAAGCTTGTCACATGTTTTATATAGATGTGTATTTTCTTTTTTAATAAAACTGCATAGAAGAGTTTAGATTCTGTTCCACAGATGGCGCTAATGCACACGATAACTGCTTGCCAACCGCCAATAAACAACAGAAGAAGAAAAACACCACGAAGAAAAACGCACCCTGACAACTTTCCTATTGAGCGGGTACAAGATACCTCATTCGGATTGGGGAAAGGAATATTCCACCCCTGGGAATCCGATTTATATATTCATTTGGATTGGCACTTCTCTTTCAGAATGAGGTGTATACAAAGGTTACATTCTTTCTTATTGAGCAAATAACCCGAATGGAATTGGAATATTTGGGTCCATGTAAACGTGGTAAATTTCATTCTTTTCTGATTTTGGATCAACATTTGCAATAAAACGTTTCTGCTGGAACTCTAAAATTCAATTAAACTCCAGAACTTGGTTGGTGTGGAAGATCTTGACATACAGTGGACCCTCTCTCGTCCAACATAACTGACCTCTGACCTCACAAATCTTTTCAAAGTCCCCACAGACACGAAAAGGGCTGGTGTCCCAATACTTTAGTTGCCATAGAATAAATCATAAGCAGTATACTTTGCAGCGAGTGTAAATAAGCCACACACTCTCCAGTGGAGTGTAGCCTGCATATCATCAGGTTATTTAGTAATGAACACGGTCAACTGTGGCCAGGCCTCCGAGTGCCTCATTACTCCCAGTAGATCACAACTTTATTATGGCCCATCATGTCAGGGTGAAAGTATGATACATGGCTCTAAAATAGTGGACCGTAAAGCAGCATTAATTTGCTCCATTTTGTGTCCAATCCCCAGTGGAAGTGGGCGCTGAAAGAGAGAGGGAGGCTGCTGAAATGAGCTGGCTTTTAAAAAGAGATGTTGAGGCGTTTGGATAAATTATTCAATATTAATTCTTTTTTTTTTTTTTAAACGTACAACAAACCTTCCATTTAGAGACAGGTGTTGAGAGCGGAGCAAAGAATGGGTCGGGGTAATGTACTCGCCGGGCCATTTTCTGCATGCGCAATAGCTCTGAATAATGAAAATGGCTCTGCTCAACAGATCCATTCACTGCTTAAACAGCGGGGCAATGTGCAGCGGCAAATGGAGTATCTCCAAAGGTAACTACTGTTTGTACTACAGACAATTACATTTTTTGCTTTATTTTTAAAGACCGCGTGGCACATCGCGGATGCAAGTGAATAGTCGGCATTCTTTACATAAGCATGCACCCTTTTGGCCCTGGAAAAGCACCAGCTCGTTTCCTCATAATGGCTCCATCGTGTTGCCAGCTCCCCTGGGATCCGCTTTTGTAAACCCTCCCCCCCTCGCTCTCTCCACCTACATACTACTTTCTCGTTTCTGTGGACCGTACACGAGGAGAAAGAAGCAAGAGTGTGTGCTATGATGAGCTGATTAGGGACAGTCATTATGCAGAGGAGAGGAAGGGGGTTGGGAAGTGTCGGTAGCAGGTACAGCTATTCATTAAAGCAATGAAATATGACCCCTAAGCCACTGTGTGTGTGTATGTGTGTGTGTGTGTGTGCATACATTTGTACTGTATGCTCGTCTTATCTTTGCTTTTATTTATTTTATTTCTATGCTGAACAAAGTTGAAAGAATACAATGTTTACACTTGTACAATTCACACCTACAAGATGGTACTTACTTTAAGGCAGGGTTGTCCAAACTTTTCCACCCACTGCAAGCCACATATTGAAAAATCGAAGGTCGCATTGGCCGTATTGATGTTTTTAATACTGTAAAACGGGTCAAAAACTATGTGACATAAATATGCAGTCGTCCCTTGTTATCGCTTCATCAATGTACTGCAAATAATCACTGTTTTGTGGTAGACTATTGTATGTTATCAGTCTAAGCATATTGGTAATGGTTTTATTTCATTTGAACATGCATCATATTACAATTGAGTGCATCACATAATCAGTTCCACGTGTCCAAAAGAAGTGGGAAGAAGCACAGCTTTTTGTTTTTGTTCACTTCCTGCTTTCCAAATATAATTTAAGTTTTTTTATTTGATTTAAATATTTATTATTATGACATAATGTGTACCATAGTAACTGTCAATATAGTGATATATGTATATATATAGCACATCATGACTGGTTCAAGACTCTTCATCCTTGTATTCAGCAAACATCAACTGCTTGTATTGTTTCTTGAATTCACTCATCTGCGCTCACTGGACGGTAGTAATGCCACAAAACACTGAGACCTTACATTACATTACCTTAACACTGCATGAAATCATGAAGTTCAGCCAGGGCATGTCCAACTTGATAGAGTCAAAATAAAGTCCTCCTCCCATACCGTGTGGAAGTGGTATGTTTTGCCTTCTTAACTAGCTTGCTACCTCGTCAGCTCGCTAGCTGGCGAATCCCTGCAGCTTAAGAGTTGTGCCATGTATGGTAAACAATGAATAATTGGAATGTAGAGCTGACTAGAGGCGTGTTATTTATACTATGTAGATGCTAATTATTAGTGATAGGTGACATGGAAATTACTTGGTTGTTATTGTTACATTATTGCAGTATCGTGATGATAAAATTCATCTTGGATAACGTTTGGTCTTTTTTTAATTGATTAGTTAAGACAGAAAAGGACACCAAATTATGCCTTTTTACGATTGGTGGTGGCGTTTTCTTTAATTGTTTTTTTAGAATGCCCATAAAAAATGCCCCCACTGCCTCTTCACTTTATTCATTGCCTCCGCAGACCTCTGTATTAGTTATACATCATTACATTAGGCAAGAAAAAGGTTTCATAAATTAAGTGAATGCACTTTATGAAAAAAATGGGTCACGAACCTTAAGCCTTGACCGCTGGCCTTCATTCCATTCTTCCTCCTCGGTAGCATAACCCCTCCGACTTCCATCATCTCCCCCCTGGAGCCCTCACCTTAGCCTCCCACCCGCCCCCTCGGCTCCCCAGCCTCAACCAGCACTCTCCTCTCTGAGGTTGATCTTTGCAGTGATTAATGTAAGAAGGAGGTGGAGAGACCCCCGCATCCCTGAGCCCCTTCACAAATCTCAGGCCCCGCTGGGGTCTGATGGGAGCCGCTATTTTCATCCGCTTTTTATTGCTGTTTATGTATGTGCCGCGCTGTAGATCTTCAGCCGGGCGGGTGTCACAACACTTTGGGTGTTGTGAAATATGGGAAACACCTCGGCTCTTTGGTGATGAAAGCAGCAAGACAAATCCTTTTGCCTAATTTCGGCATTTTGAAAGCAAAGATGTGTGTTTTTTAACAGCACAATTTCATTATGTTAATCTGGCGCTCGAAAAGAGTATTTAAGTCGTACCTTCCAGAGGGCTTTGGAAATGACAGATCTCAGTGGCTGTTTTTCAAGTGGTTGCTAAGGCAATGAGCTAAATCGAATGCGGGGATCTGTCCGCTGCTTGACGACTGTAACTGCATGAATATTATGTGGTGGTGGGGGGGGGGGGGGGGCAGTTTGCAAACCTCTTGAAACAGTGTGAGCTGTGCCAACAGAGTGTTGAGAATTACAAAATGTCAGGTATTGTTTTGCAAAATGTCTACGTAATAAGGTTACATGGGCCTGTGTAGTGGCCATGGGCACTTGTGCACCCAATAGAATATGGTACCAAGAGCAAGAATACCAAATCACTTGGACGGAATAAAAAAAAAAAGTTTGAATTATTTTATTAAAGATACATACTATGGTAAAGGCCAGGGATGTTTATAGCTATATTCACTATTCACATCATTGAAGTAAAGTGCAGCCACCTTGTAGCATGATCTTTTATGCATTTTCTATGTGTCTTTATAAGCAAGGCATCTCTTAGAAAAGAGATGTCTATGAGAAAAAAACACTATTTTAAGATCAGGTAGAAAAATTGCAAGAATTTACATTTTGCAGTGTTGGATCGTAAGGAGGTTCTTGGTAGAGCTTCAAAATGTCAAAAGAAGGGAGTGAGACAAACATTATTTTGAGTCAGCAGTTGCTGATCAAAGCTTTAAGGTTTAAACATCTTTCAAAGTCATTTCAAACTTCTTCAAAGATTCTGAGGGTTATGGAACAAAAAAATCTTGTGGTAGACCCAAAAAAATGTCACTTCCTCTGAGCCGGAGGATCGTATTGGCTGTCCTTGAAGACACGGGATCATCTTTGGCCCCCATGAAGGTTGTTACTGGTGTCGAGTGCAGTTGAACCATCAAACGGCAGTGGGAAGAGAAGGCTTTTAAGAACATAAAGGTCTGCAAAGGTCCTCCGAGACAGGACCCACCCGTTTGGAATGAGAACACCAAACACGGGACAGTAGCCACGTATACATGGATCCAAATATTCCAATTGCATTCGGTTTATTGGCTGATTAATTGTAAAATATTAGCAAGATTGAATTTGATCTTTTCCTGTTAAGTTTATCCTGAGTGCGTTCTTTCAGCGCATGCTCAGATATGACGTAACACGCAGCTCCAGACCTCCTTCAGTTTTAAAAATGGAGGCGAGCAATCTGCACTGGACTGCTACGGAAAGTTTTTGATCCAAACTAAATGACTGGACGAACGGTGAAACTGGCAATACGGAGTTATTCCAACAAGTGCAAGAATAACTCGGGGAAGTAGGTATCACGTGATGTTGATGTTTACGTTTTACTGCGCATGCCCCATTGACTATTCTGGTTGATTAAAGCAGCGCATGTAGACAAGAGATTGGAATATTCCTTTCCATGGATACCATTGTTTTTGGAAAAGTCATTCGGAAAGATTCCATTTGAAAAGAGGAAAAACTCCTCATGTAAACGTGGCTATTGAAAGGTTTCCCTGATGGAAAAAAATGAGAACCAGACGGTCCTGATGGCTTTCTACATTGGAGATCCCACCTGAGATATTTTTCACAGTGCACAGTGAAGGGGGCGCCATTTCTTCATTGGAAGGATGTAGCTTCAGGTTGTGCAGGGGCGTCAAACAGTAGTTGGCTATGTGGAGATGTTGCAGTGTGCATCCCTCATGACCGAAGGTCCTCGCCTGTGTGGTAATGAGTGGCTTTTTCAAGGACGACGCTGCAGTTTGCAATGCCTGCCTTACAAAGGACTGCTTTCATAGGAATAACCTCACTATTTTGGATCATCCAATTGAGAACATTCAGGGATGGATGGCAATGGTTGTTGACAAAAGAGGACATCAGTTCCAGATAGTGGATGCCCTCAACCATCTTCACCAGTTATGGAAACATTCCCAGTAGCCTCCTGAAAACAAACCATTGAGTATGTTTTTATTTTTTTAGCTCTAGTCTTAAGCTTTTCATCGGGTTATGTTAGTTTAATGGTTGTTTACAATAAATTATTGGCTCAAAAAATGTTTTCTTTTTGCATTTTGAAGCTCTACTTAGAACGTCCTAAAGATCCAACAGTGTGAAATGTCAATTTTTGAAATTTTTCAGCTGGTCTTAACATGTTGATCAAGAGTCTCTTATATCAATTCAAGTCAAGTTAATTTATATAGCCCTTAATTACAAGCTGACAACAATAGATGGCGTCCCCTTTTCTGAACCCCCATCCTGGCAAGGAAAAACTCAAAACCCATTTGGGGAAAAAAGAAATAAAACTCTTAAATGCAGTATGCAGTTCTTAATCAATTAGGGGTCTGTTGAATTGGAGTTGTTCATCTTACCAAGACAATTTCTGTCAATCCTCCTTGAGGGAGCAGTTCTGTTCAGTTGACTTTGTGCAAAATAAGAATGTGGAGTAGTGTTTGAATTATGAGGATAAGGATCACGCTGCTAGATAAGCTAGATAAGCAGCCCATCATATGTATTAATGCTGTAATGCCTCCATTATTTACCCTCCTTGAAATTGTCACACTGTAATTGGCATTTGTGAACAGCCCTTTTTGTGTCAGTGCATGATTCCTCTTTAAAGGTGCCTGTGGGCAATGCTAGGCTTTAATTGGCCAGCCAGTACTTTTCTGTTACTGGACCATTGATTTTTATTTGCATTGTTATTTGTTGATGAATACAAAGCCAGTGGCACTGTATCGATCAGGCTTGCCCAAGCAGCATTTCAGAACAAACCCAGCAGCCGGGAACAGTGTGTGATTAATCTTTGAATTAGAAATAATAAAGATCAATACTGCGACTCCAAGCGAGATGTAATTTGTGTGTTTTTTTTTTTTTTTTTTGCTCCATGTACAGGAAATTGCAATAATGCATGTGGCGCTGAGGGTTGGCGATTTAGCCAGGAAGTTAGTCAGTTTGTAAATGCTGGATCAGTTCTACCTACCAGTCATGGCACTACTGTACTAGAAGCAAAATAATGCCTTCCTGGTTGAGTGTTGACTTTGATTATTGTCAAACAAATATTGACAGACAAGTTATATGTAATGGCTGCACGGCGACCGAGTGGTTAGCGTGCAGGCCTCACAGCTAGGAGACCCGAGTTCAATTCCACCCTCTGCCATCTCGGTGTGGAGTTTGCATGTTCTCCCCGTGCATGCGTGGGTTTTCTCCGGGTACTCCGGTTTCCATTCCAAAAACATGCTAAGTTAATTGGCGACTCCAAATTGTCCATAGGTATGAATGTGAGTGTGAATGGTTGTTTGTCTATATGTGCCCTGTGATTGGCTGGTCCAGGGTGTACCCCGCCTCTCACCTAAAGACAGCTGGGATAGGCTCCAGCACTTCCACGACCCTCATGATGATGAGCGGTAGAAAATGAATGAAAGTTATATGTAATATTTTGGCTATACATTGGCTTCAAAATTGCATGAAGTCCAACATGACATTGTGAAAATTAGTTCTCCTCCCATCCCATGTGGAAGTGGTACATTTTCTTCCACTTCATTTGAGACCCTTTTTTAAGTTTAGAATAAATACTTTTAAGGCTAACTAGTTAGCTCGGTTTGTTTTAAACCAATAATAGAATAAAGTTGACCATAGGGGTGTTATGTAATGCATACTGGGCTCTAATGTTGGTAAAAATCGTATAATAAACAGGTTTTCTATGCTCTAAATAGGAAACTATTTAATGTATTGGTTAGGTCTGGAACCAATTAACTGCAATAAACGAAGGACGAGTGTAGGACGTACATTGTCTATGTCCCTTAAAAGCCTAGCATTTGCTGTGGCTACCCTTCCTTGTGTCTCGGCAACATACTTCCAAAGCACCTTGTTTGCACTTTCTTATGCTAATTGTCCAATCTTGAAGGTCAGACGTGACAACCAGCTGTTTAGCCGCAGAAGGTCAGGTCACATGCCGTCGTGTGGCGTTTGTTTACTTCTCCTGCGCATCACCTTCCATTCCGGATCAATCCGTGCTGAAGATTAGCATTGTTTAACAAGGTTTCGGAGGCTGACTTTGATGCATCCCGCCAGCGAGCTCCCTTTCAGATTTCGCCGCATTTGAGGGGCTGCCAGAGCGATCCCACTCAATCCCTTGCTCCGTGCTTGAACCAATGACAAAGGCACTAAATGGATTAGTACAGGTGATTATTGTCATTGTTGACAGTCAGTGGCGTTTAGGGGTTTAGCGACCAATGTAAACAGTATTCCATGAAGGGACACAGAGTGATGCAGCAAGGAAAAGGAATTGGGGGCAAATTGCCCAGAAGACAGACAAGTGGGAGGGATGGGAAAGAGAAGAACAGTGGTTTGTGGTGTCCAGGGGAGAGGTGGAGAGTATTGTCAGCACAATGCAAAGAGAGTCTTGGCTACAGATGAGTCAGCTAGGAAAGCAGAGGGATGACAGGAGGGGGTGTTGGAAAGAGGGAAGACAGATGGATGGAGGCACGTCGACAAGGGAGGAATTGTGTTTCAGTAGCCAGAAATATGCCCTCAAGATACCGCCAAGGGAGATATGAATGGCTAGGGTCAGCTATAGTCAAAGGTGATAATTGTTTGCAAAACAGGGTTGTTGTTTTTGATTGATAGCGAAATGTGACTAAATATGACTGAAACAGGACGTTTTTTTTGTTTTGGTCCAAAAATACAGTACATTCTATCTCATTGGAGGGACATATTAACCCTCCTCTTGTGTTAGGGTTGGCACCAACCTGTTTTACATTTTAATGCATACAAAGAATCACATAACATTTGTTTATTGCATCAAGGCTTTTTGACTTTTTCAGGAAACTATTTAAACAAAATAAAACCAAAAAAAATTTTTTTTACTACATTTTAAAATGGTCTGGTTGAAATTATGACCACTGTATTATTAGGGTCGGTTTTCGACCCGGTTATAATAATATGACTATAAAGCAATATTTTGAGCCACAACTGAAAGCACAAGTGTACAATTAGCCAACACAATGACAACCAGCTCCTCTTCTCATCATGTAAGCTTCAGTGGATTCACATTTTGACCGGTTTTCCAGTATACCAGTAGAAAAAAAAAGGTCCAGACATGTGAGGTGAATTCACTCATTTGAGTGGCTGATTTCACATTTACAATTTGGATCTGGACCTGTTCTGTTTTAGATTTCAGTTTATACTAAAGTTCTGTTGCTGAAAACAATAACTTTTTCTACCTTTTCTTGACATTAACATATATGGGTCCAAATTGACTCGAACACCAGTGATTAATACTAAAATGAGAAAATAAATAAAACTAATTGATTTAAGAGATCTGTTCTATAGTAACGAAATAACCTTCAATTTATTAACATGATTCTTTTGAGGTTCATTTTACCATTTTTGAATTGAAATCAAGGGGTATAGTGACAAAAAAGGCCTACATGCCCACACCAAAAGTATTAAAACCAACATTTTCATGGATGAGAAAGCCTAAGAAGGTAACCAAGACATGGATTTAATACATGGGTCAAAACCGACCGGTTAACCTAAGAGATGATACCAGAAAACTAACACAAGAGGAAGGTTAAAGCAGGGTGAGTAACCAAAGGCCCATGGGCCGCTGAATCCATTCATTTTTTAAGTAAACATTAATTTATTCATCATAGTTGTCAAATCCTGCATGATGAGGGAAAAAAAAACAATTGAGGACACAAAAAACCTTATGGGACGTTTGCCATAGAATTCTGTGGTGTCACCCTGGCTTCTCGGACCATGTGTCTGAATACAGTGCACCTTCCTGGGCCACTCTACACTCTCCTGAGAGTACTGATGTGCATGTAAAGTAATGGTAATGGTTTTATTTCATTAGAACAGGCATCAGATTACAATTGAATGCAGTTCACAGTTCCACATGTCCAAAAGGAGTAGAAAGAAGCACAGCTTATTAAATCCTACCCCTCCATCTGGTAATTTTACAATCAGTAACTGTTACATTTGTTCACTTCCTGCTTTCCATAATACAGTTTAAAGTTTTCTTTTTTTAAAAAAAAATAATGTACTTTGTACCGAAGTACGAAGTGTTATGGCCATCCAATGACATAATGGGTACCATAGTAAGTGTCAATATAGTGATATATATATATATATAGCACATCATGACTGGTTCAAGACTCTTCATCCTTGTATTTAGCAAACATCAACTGCTTGTATTGTTTCTTGAATTGGCTCATCGTTGTGCATTGTTTGAGGTCCTTACTCAATCCATTCCATAGTTTGATTCCACATACTGAAATGCTATGGCTTTTTAACGTAGTCCTAGCATAGAAGTGTTTCAAATGTAGTTCTTCCCTGAGATCATATTTTTCCTTTCTTGTAGAGAAGTACTGGATGACATTTTTTAGCTAATTGCTTATTTTTAGCCTTATGCATTATTTTAGCTGTTTGAAGATGAACCATATCAGCAAGTTGAAGTATTTGTGATTTTAGAAATAAGGAGTTAGTATGTTCTCTGTAGGCGGCATTATGAATTATCCTTACTGACCTTTTTTGCAGTACATTTAGCGAGTGAAGATTGCTTTTGTAGTTATTACCTGATATTTCCACACAATAATTAAGATATGGTAGAGCCAGAGAGCAATAAAATAGTCAGTACTCATGTCATAATACTTGAGTTTAGGTCACAAAGGACAACTGTACCCTTTGGCTTCAGAAGCAAGGAAAAAGTCTCTCCAAAGAAGAAAGAACAAAACTAGTGGTGCACTCCTGTATTCAGGAGCATTTTGCAAGCTGATGTTACTCATCTCATTAATTAGTGAGCATGACGCCGAACTGAGCCATCCATGTACACATGACTACAAGTAAAAGTCAAGTCTGCTGGGAGTAGCAAGGCGAGATCAGACACAACAACAACAAAATAGGCTGCCTTGACCTCCTTTTAAAATGCACAAATCTCCAGGGAGGGTGAGCCGTATGCGAGTACACGGCTTTACATTGTGTCCCTCCCGCCCATGCTGATACTGGATGCAACCATCTATTCATATTACAACTACGAGATACTGCAAGAATGAAGCGCTCGCTTTCCTGCCACCATAAAGAAGATTATTCATAGTTTGGTGAAAAGCAACAACGCTATTGCAGTTGGGCAGTCAATTGCTTGTGTGTCATGATATCAATGTTGCGTGAAAGTATTTTTAGCATATAGGGATCTGGCATGGTTGTGAATGGAACAGATAATGTATGTATATATATATATATATATATATATATATATATTTATTTATTTATTTATTTGGGCAAATACACGAAACACCACAGTGCATCTCCCACACCAATCAAAATACAACTCTCCATTATTTACATCTGTATTCAGCTATGTGATCACAAGTCGAAAAGGAGTAGGCTGAAGCAAAAGCTTATAAATGCCTACCCCTTTTTGCAAGATATAATCATGTTCATGCCACTGTCTTGTTTTCCATTGTAATATTATTATTGTTATTATCATCATTATTATCATTAATATTACCATTTTCATCATTATAGTTAAAAATTTTTGGATTTTTTTTATTATTTAATTTTACAGTTTTACTGTCATATACAGTAGATATGGATATGTATGTATGTAGAAGTAAAAGATAAATAATATACATTATAAAAACAACTGTGATGGGAATATATGTTAAAAAATGTGGACATCTCAATCTTGTCTGAAGCTCAGAAAGGATTAAAACGATTCTTGGCAGCAAGCTGTGACTCCCAAAGCCAGTAGTGGTAGTGAGGTTTGTGAAACCATGTGCAATTTAGCATGAAGACAATTTCATACTTCCAGTTACATTTTGCTCCGCCAGCCCGGGGTGGCAGCCTGAATGTCTAGCGGCACATTCTGTTTGTCATGTTTTCACAGAAACAAATTGTCAGCGGGAATGAAATTCCAGGCAAAGCTGTCTGTCGGATTGATTGTCGGCACATCACATCTTTTTGCATCCATCGCACGTGTTGTCTTCCTGAAGTCCTCCATCCTGCAAGTCACATGGCATTATCGAGTTCTTTTAAAATGATGTGAACGTTTCAGTGGTTCAAGCAAACCCATATTCTGCTTCCTTTTGGCGTGTAGTTCCACTTCATGGACATCTCTGCCTGTAAACATGCCATAAAAACAACACTGTGAGTTTACTTACAGATACTTTTTAAAATGCTTATTATAAGAGTGGTGCACATGGTGCATCAAAGCTTCTTTGGCCACACGCCCTTCACACGCTGCTGAGCTCAGTTGAATGGACAATTGAACATGGTGCTCACTTGTCCTCACACCTTGCACTCAAACATGCACAAGGCAAGTAGAATCACTCACATGCAGAGGCAGGGAAAAGATGCAAGCGATGCGGTGCAATGTTGATGTTTTAATGCTGGGACTCTAACATTTACTTGAAATTTAGTTTGGATCAAAAATAAACTTTCCACAGCAGTCCAGTGCCGATTGCTCGCCTCTATTTTTGTAAATCGAAGAACGTCTGGAGCTGCGTGTTACCCCATATCTCAGCATTCGCTGAAAGAACGCACCTGGGAACAGGAAAAGATAAAGTTCAATCTTGCTAATAGTTTACAATTGAACTCAGGAAATGTTATGTATAGATATATATTTTCTTTTTAAAGAAAAACTGGACTTGTGAATGGCGTATAGAAGGGTTTAGATTCTGTTCCACTAATGCACACAAAAGCTGCTGGCCAACCGCCAATAAACAGCAGAAGAAGAAAAACACCACGAAGAAGAACGCAGTCTGACAACTGTCCGATTGAGCGGGTACAAGATACCTCAATCGGATTGGGGAACGGAATATTCCACCCATGTGAATCCGATTATATATTCATTCGGATTGGCACTTTTCTTTCGGAATGAGGTGTATACAAAGGTTACATTCTTTCCGTTTGAGCAAATAACCCGAATGGAATTGGAATATTTGGGTCCATGTAAACGTGGCTAATGATTGAGTATCTCATCATTTTAAATTCTGTTTATTAACCAGATCTTTGAGGAAATGTTGAAAGCACTACTGCCCACAACCAGCAGGAGTGCTGATGAGTCAATTACAAAATTGTGTCAATAATGGGAAGTTTAGCTACCTTAACAGTGACCTCCGCTACGGCAAAATATGACTTGAAACAGGAGTTTAGAACATTCAGGGAGATACTAGAAAATAGCAATATTCTTCATATGTTTCAAGGCTAATACACAGTGATGTATTCAAATTGAATTGCAACGTGGAGTATGGCAATGACATTTGCGGCAAAGAGACAGGACAGGATGTCCAGATACTATCAGGCTGTCCTGCGACCATTCCAACCACAGAATATCTGAGCTGTCAAAAGGATAACAACTCCGGGAAGGTCACGCTTTTATAATGTTACCTGTCAGCCAGCCAGTTCGACGTTGCCCCGGAAGAAATTTAATTAACTTGAAACGACAGCGCAGTGAGCAAAAGAGAGAGAGCGGCGACATTAAAGGGATTGAACGATAACCAGCTTTTAATCCCGTCCTGGCAAGAGAATAGACGAAAAAGAAGAAAAAAAAATCCTTTTCTATCGAGCCGCCATGACTTTGACGGAGGTGGAATTCTTTTAACGTGATATGTGGCGTAATTAGTAATGTGCATGTGTTTACAAGATAAATAAACCACCCTCGCTCGCCTTGATGTATGACAGAGACTTGCATCTAAAGAGGTCCAACAGGCTGGCTGAGTCAGCTGTTTACTTCATTTCCTCACCCAGCAGGAAAAGCTTTTAGAGCTGTGTTTGTTTGTTTTTTTTTTACATACAGTAACAAACAACAAAAAATACCAACATAACAAAAATATCAATATGAACTCGAAGCATTCTGCACCAAATTGCACACCGATGATCTGTTTTTAATCCCCGACCACAAGTCTTAGTGTCACAGTTTGACTATTAAAGAAGGATATAGCATCTTTACTGTACAACCACACGCTACATATGTCACTTTAAACCCGCCGTGCCCTTTTCTTTTTCGCCGGTTGTCCTTGAGTGAAGCAGTCAATTGCTCATAAGACATTCAAAAGCCTTGCGCTCTCTGCATTTCTAGCGACCTTCCCCACAAAAGCAAGCCGGCTATAACTCACATTGAGCGCTCATGTTCTCAAAAGCTTGCTTTAACAAAGCAAAGTGCAAACGCTGGGTGGTAAAACACATTCTGCTGGGATTGAATCCATGCTCTTTATGGATGGGTCAGTCATGTAGTAGAAAAACACTATTTTATAGACTACACATAGTACAGGTACGTGTTCAGATTAGAACAATTCTTATCCCTGTGGTCGTCTTGTACAATGGGGGGGTGTTGCAGGTATGGAGAGACAGGCTTTTTGAGAAGAATTAGTGTCAACATTAGCCACGATTACATGAGGAGTTTTCCTCTTTCCAAATGGAATCTCTCCGAATGACTATTCCAAAAACAATGGTATACATGCAAACGAATATTCCAGTCACGTGTCTACATGCGCCACTATAATCAACCAGAATAGTCAATGGGGCATGCACAGTAAAGCGTAAACATCAACATCACATGATACCGACTTCCCCAAGTTTTTTTTTCACTTGTTGGAATAACTCCGTATTGCCAGTTTTGTCGTTCGTCCAGTCTTGAAATTTAGTTTGAATCAAAAACAAACTTTCCGCAGCAGTCCAGTGCTGATTCCTCGCCTCCATTTTTTTAAATTGAAGAACGTCTTGAGCTGCGTGTTACGTCATATCTCAGCATTCGCTGAAAGAACGCACCAAAGAACAAGAAAAGATAAAGTTCAATCTTGCTAATATTTTATAATTAAGCTCGACACAAGTTTTATATAGATTTGTATTTTCTTTTTTAATAAAACTGGATTTGTGAATGGCGTATAGAAGGGTTTAGATTCTGTTCCACAGATGGCGCTAATGCACACGAAAGCTGCTTGCCAACCGCCAATAAACAACAGAAGAAGAAAAACAACACAAAGAATAACGCACCCTGACAACTTTCCAATTGAGCGGGTACAAGATACCTCAATCGGATTGGGGAAAGGAATATTCCACCCCTGGGAATCCGATTATATATTCATTGACACTTTTCTTTCGGAATGAGGTTACATTCTTTCCGTTTGAGCAAATAACCCGAATGGAATTGGAATATTTGGGTCCATGTAAACGTGGCTGTCAGTTTCCGAGGAGGAGATCCTGTCCTTTTGACATTGTCAGCATTTCAGCAGCTTGGATGGGGCGTGCACCGATGTTGACTTCGCCACTGAACGTCTCACAATGTCTTAATTCCAGAGCGACGTATAAATGAAAAAACTGTTTACTTGCCTTCCAAAAGGACGTAATGTCTGTTTTGATCAAGTAGTTTGGAAAATAAATTACCCGCAAAAAATGCAACTTACACTCCACTGTGACTTATGTGTTTTTTCTACCTAATTATGCATTTTTGACCTTGTGCGACTTGTGGCCCGTGAGTCAAAAAGTTTGCCCACCTTTGCTCTACACTATAACGTTAAGGTGTTTATCCAAAATTTGGTACACACCTTTAGTATTGTCCAGCACTTGTCTGTAAAATTGAACTACAACAGTTGGCCGCCACCAAGCAAAGCCTACGTTCGGAGCAAAAAAAGTCCATAATTCAAAAAATTTGAGCATATGCAGAACATGCTAGCATGTATTCTTAAGCATTTTGAGTACAACCCAAATGTGGTGCCACAAATTTACACATGACCGTACAGTTAAATGATGGAAAATGCACAAAGTTTCTTCTCCCAAGCACTTTTTCCCATGGTTTGATCTCCCTCTATCTCCTTTTATGTACAGCATTTCAGGGCTCCTCTTCTTCTACTCAAATATTCCCTCTGAAGCACTTAGCCTAATTAGCGATCATTTATAGCCCTGAACTAATTAGTCCGAATGTTTTGTATCATCTCATTTAAAATAATAATAACAACAACGACGGCGGCGGCGGCGAAGAGGAAGCTGTTGTGCTTAAATGAGGGCTCAACAAACCGTGCTCATGCTCACTTAGTTTGATGATTGGATTTGAACTGCATGGGATTGAAAACTATATTCTATTATGGATTGTTTTCTTTTTGGGGGGGTTTTATTTATCTTTTTAATGTCAAATGTGTATGATTGGGATTTATTTTGCCGTTAAAGCCCCCTAAAAAAAGGATTCCAATCACATTGCATATACATGCTGTAATGTAGTAACAGGCACATTCATGATAACATGTAAAACTGTATTTTGCCTAATAGTCACACACTTATCATGTCAATATAATGTCAGTAATCTTGCTGTGTGCATTGAATGCATAAGGTACATGCATTTTGTTTTTATGTAACCCGTCTGCATGAAAGATAACAGTGAGACATAATCAATAATCCTATTCTGCTTGGTTGTCATGTGACCATTCTGCTGTGTGTCATTGTTGTATTATATAAAATGCAGAACGAACACACACACACACACACACACACACACTCGGGGTAGTCTGGCAGCGTGCATGTGTGAATTTCATATTACAGTAGGTCACTGAATTCATTTCTGAAAAGGCAATTGGTATAATCTCCCAAGTGACTTGTTGTGAGTAGTGGGGCCACATTTACTGTGTTACCCTTCCACCCCGCCGTTGATTAAGAAATACATCTAGCCGCTATCAAACCATCAAATCCACGCCATTTGTTCTCCTCGGACAGTATGGATTGAGTTGCTTTTGTCTGTAGATAATTTTCTGAGCACCTCAATGTTTGCACCCCCCCCCTTCCAGACAAAGCTTGTGCTCTTCTGTTTTATAAAATACTTTCACGGCGCATTGTTAGAAGGAACTCTGAAACGCTGAAGAAGCCTGAGCCTTGATTTTGAAGGCCACCGCTGTATAAAAGATATGAGCTTGAATGATGCATTTTGAAAGTCAATACAGTGATGTAAGGTTTGCACCCAAGCATGAGGTTTACCTAATATTCATTCCAAAAAAAAAAAAAAAAAAAGCAATTTTGCTCCTGCTGGTCCTGCTTTTTTCCCGAGAAGAAAGGATTCCGTAAATATCTCCAGAGTGAAATATTAGCACTGCAACACCAGCCCAAACATTGGGTACTAAATGGAGCGTCACCCGCTCTCGGAACAACCTTGCAAAAGACGACCCCCCCCCCCACCTCCTCTGTAACCTGTGTAGCTTGCTCAGCGCTGTCTCTCCCACACCTTGTAGCCATTGTTGCTGATCTTATCGTTCAGCCTATCACAGGACTAATGACCCCGGCAATCGTTGCTGACCTGTCGGGGGAAGTGCAGCTGCCAAAGAGAAGGGAGGGGAGTCCATTAAAAGATTAATGTAAGGAAGTGGACCTGTGGAGCTTCTCGTGATTTATTGTTCTCCTCACTCCTCAAATGCTGAAAAGGCAAATAAAAACAATGCTATTTCCTCCTCCACCCCCCTCAAAATAAAAACTCCTTGGAGATATTTGTCTCATTAATATTCGTACGGTTAATTCACCCTCATTGGGTCGGGGTTCGCCATTACTGTAATTATCTCTCAGACAATGACGGTCTTAAAGGGGAAGTGCACTTTTTGGGGAATGTTGCCCATCATTCACAATCCTTATGTGAAACAAGAACACATATTTCTTTCCCTTGTCTGTGTGCAAGAAAACTAGTTAATATGAGCTAGCTAACAATTGACAGCATGGGAAATATGTACTGTATTTTGACGCAAAAGCCCCCCCCCCTCCCAAAACAAAGTTCCATTTTTCTAACTAACTTTTATATTAACTAAGCTACAGCGAAAAGCTATAGTTATCTGGCGGACTAACACTGCGCCTCGCTATACGGAGGAGTGGATACCCAGCTCTCAATTTTGCTACAAAAACTCAACAAGATGCTTGTTTTTTGTCAGCATTTTTTGCCTGAGGACTGTGCTGGAAGACACAGCCATCCCAAAGGGAGCGGACATAAATGTTATATATAAATGTAAATGTTGTTGCTGTATCTATGCTGCTGTTGTTGACAGACGTAGCATGAATATAAGCTAAATGCTCAATGTGAAATCAATGGGCCGAAAGAAGTTTCAGTAATGTTTTGAATAATCAAAATACAGCAAGTATTACACGTTATCATCAATGTACTTGTTCTTGCATGATCGCAACATGTACATTAATCGATAAAATGCTGTTAGAGGTTTTTTAGAGGGCTTTGTAATCAAAATAGGTGTGTCCCAATGATGTGCATTGTTAGCTAGCTCATATTAACTCGTTTTCTGGAACCAATTAATTGCTATAAACAAGGGACAAATGTACTTGCCTTAAAAGTCTTAAGTAGTTGATACTTGTTCAATGTGGGGAAATAAAAAAATAACTATTGTTACATAACAAAAGAATATCATAAAACTATTAAATATTGTGGTATAATAAAAATATATTACAATATTATTTACTCTATTATATAATACTATTATTACTGAAAACATTTAAAAATAAAAAAATAAATAAAAACTTTAAACTGTATTATGGAAAGCAGGAAGTGAACAAATGTAACAGTTACTGATTGTAAAAGTACCAGATGGAGGGGTAGGATTTAATAAGCTTTGCTTCTTCCTACTCCTTTTGGACATGTGGAACTGTGAACTGATTATGGGATGCACTCAATTGTAATCTGATGCATGTTCAAATGAAATTAAACCATTACCGTTACTATTACTGTACATAATATTTTTACAGCAGGACTCAATAGTAGAACTATTTGTTGGACTGGCTTTGTTTTGTTGTTTCATGCTAAAAAAAAAAAAAAAAACAACTCAAAAACACTTTTGAGTTGAGATTATCCTCGGAATTCCATCCAAATTTTAACCTATACTTGACCCTATGAATGTGGATTTAACTGGCAAAATCTTTTTTCTCCAAGGATCATTATAGACTTTTTGGGGGAGGGATGGATGTCAGCGTTTTTTGCCAGCAAAGACTCATGGCCTCCATTTCCTCAATGGCTTCTCCCGTAATGGCCCTTCTCACCATTTACTGAGCGTGCACCATTAGCCAGTGATGACTTTGCACTTGATGCCTGAGATTAACAAGGTAGTTAGGTGTTGGTGGTGGAGAGTCCACAAACAATTAGAGTACAGCTAAATCAGTACGCTCACACTGCTTTACCAAGACACTGTTTAGAATCAAATATGTGTAAGTGGATAAGTGGAGTATAGTTTTGCTTGTACTTAGCTACGTTGCCCCCTGGTGGCCCGGCATGCTTCCACCTATTGACCCAATTCCATAAATGTCACTTTGCATCCGCTTGCATTTCAAGAACGCCCACCCTTCCTGTCAGGATGTGCTCTTGCAGTCGGAAGTAATGGCTCGAAATGGAAGAATTGCAGCAGTAGCGAAAAGACAAAGTGTGTGTGTGTGTGTGTTGGGGGGGGCAAAAGCACTAAAAGCTGTAACAGGATTGTTAGGCAAGATACCTCAAGCTCACTGGCGACATGGGTAATTAAAGTGGTGGGTACAGTTCCGGAATCGATATGAGCCTGGTGACATGAGGTACTACTTTTGTCTGTGTGTATCGTTGTCGTCGTCGGGGACATCAATCTGATAAAATTGTGAGCCCTCGCGTTCCCTTTCGGGGACATAAAGCAATCGGCGTTATGTAAATAATCAGATTTCAAGGTGATTGCTTAGCTGAGGGTTAAGGTAAGGTAGAGGTTTAGGGGTAAATGAAGTCCGCGGGAAATGAGCGTAAGTCATCGTAATGTCGTCTGAAATGATAAAAAAATATGCCTGTGAGGGAGGGGGGAGCAAGCTACATTTTTATTATGACAGATGAGATGCTTTGCCGGGATCCAGATGAGGCCTTTTTTGACTGGCTGCTTCAAATGTGGGTCACCTATTCGACTTAACCTGGTCTCATCAGCATGTAATTATGTCGGGAATAAATCGGGCATTTGGCTGGTGGCACGATACGCCACACAGCTGTAACGGACAGCGTGGAATTCATTTGTTCTTCCCCTCTTCTGTCTAATCCCTCGTCTCAACCTCCATTAACTCTCTACATTTTTCATTTCTTTCTCCGAGCCCCCCTTCTGCCCTTTGGTCCTCTTGCCATCTTTGTTTCTGTCGGTTTTTTTTTCCCCCCTCTTCCGGGCTCCACTTGATCTTATTCTCTGCTGTCCTTGAGCCAAAAAGAAGCGGCGGTGATAGCGTAAACTTTGTTGAACCAGCCGTGTATTGTCCGTGCGGTACACACTGGTACATGTCTTCGTAGACGTTGGAGTGTACTGATTCATTCCTTTGTTAGACAGAGCAGACGTCTTCATTAATGAATTCTGTACAAAAATAACACCATGCAAGCCCGTCCGTTCCTCGATTCATTGTTTTTAATCTTTACTAATTAATTTGAAGAGTTCCTGTGCAAAATAATAGAAGTGTCGGAGAGAGCTTTGTCTCTCCAGCGCCCTTGTTTGAACAGCTATTCAATAATTAAGCGCTTTTATGAGTCACTCAGGGGATATCTACCATCCGAAGCGTATGGATGTTCTATTTTTTTTTTTTTGAAAAGGCAAAAAAGTTAGGACGCTATAAACACATCTAATGTTCTTTGCAAGTTGACTAATTAACCAGCAGTGATGTGATGCACAGTAGGAGAACAGATTTCAAGCTGTTATCTGAACTAGATATTGCAATTAATACCCTCAACCACTAGATTGGTTTGTTTCTATGTGCTTTATAATTTGAAAGCTGATTGTTGTGAATGAATTCGGAAGTTTATTGCACCATTGCTTGTTTTTAACAAGACTTTGTGACTTGGAGTTATTCCAAGTACCGTGAGATTGGATTGTGCTCACGCTGACAGGCCAGATGTTGGAGAAAAGACAAATAAATATCACGTGGAGTGATGAAACACGTCAGATTAGTACCAGTGAAGGAGAAAGTCACATTCACACGACGTTTCTCATATGTAACGTGGATCTAATTTTTCATGTCAGTTTGAATAGACAATACAATTCCGAGTCAGGCCTCGTTCGGATGTACTCGATATACAGTAAATCCGTCCAGCATCCTGAAATCGCCGCTTCACTGTTGATACTGACATTGGTGTTTGATGGGTACTATTTAGTGCAGCTACCAGGTGACGACCTGTGAGGCGTCTTTGTCTTAAAATACACACTCTCAGGTATTTGTCTTCTTCAGTTGTGCATCGTTTTTCTGTCCTTGTTAGACCCAGTTTGTGCTGCTCTATGAAGGGAGTAGTTAACAGCATGGAAAGAGATTTTAATTTTATTTTTCAGATTATTAGATGGGTTTTCTAATAATCTATTAGCCTGATACAATGATTAACTTGAATTAGCAGCCATACCAGGAGATTGATGCAGAGGACTGACAGTTGTTGATAGTAGGCCTCTATGCAAAAATGTAGCTTGTTGTTTGAAAATCATCTGATTAATTTTAATTTGTTTGACAAATGGATAAAAATGTTTGTGAAATGGAAAAAATTGTTTGTGAAATGCATGAAAAAAAAAATTTCTTTGGAAAACAAAGAAATTGTGATCCCGAACTTTTCAGCGGTTGTGTATATGTTCTCATGTCCCTTTTTTCAGGAGCACTTTGAACATCAAACCACATTAAATTATGAAATTGAATTTTACAGTTTTCCATCCATCCATCCATTTTCCTCCGCTTATCTGGGTCCGGGTCGCGGGGGCAGCAGTCTTAGAAGGGAAGCCCAGACTTCCCGGTCCCTGGCCACCTCCTCCAGCTCCACCGTGAGGACACCAAGGCGTTCCCAGGCCAGCTGTGAGACATAGTCCCTCCAGCGTGTCCTAGGTCTGCCCCGGGGCCTTTTCCCGGCTGGGCATGCCCGGAACACCTCACCAGGGAGGCGTCCGGGAGGCATCCGGACTAGATGCCCGAGCCACCTCAACTGACTCTCGATGTGAAGGAGAAGCGGCTCTACTCTGAGCCCCCCCCGGATGGCTGAGCTCCTCACCCTATCTCTTAGGGTGAGTCCAGCTACCCCATTTCAGCCGCCTGTATCCGCGATCTCATTCTTTCGGTCATGACCCAAAGCTCATGACCATAGGTGAGGGTGGGAACATAGATTGACCGGTAAATTGAGAGCTTTGCCCTCCGGCTCAGCTCTCTTTTCACCACGACGGTCCGGTACAGCGACCGCATTACTGCCGAGGCTGCACCGATCCGTCTGTTGACCTCACGCTCCCACTTTCCCTCACTCGTGAACAAGACCCCGAGATACTTAAACTCCTCCACCTGGGGCAGTACCTCATTCCCAACCCGGAGGGAGCACTCCACCCTTTTCCGACTGAGAACCATGGCCTCTGATTTGGAGGTACTGAGTCTCATCCCAGAAGCTTCACACTCAGATGCAAACCGTCCCAGTAAACGCTGAAGGTCGCAGCCCGAAGAAGCCATAAGAACCACATCATCTGCAAATAGAAGAGATGAGATTCTAAGGCCCCCGAACTGGACTCCCTCAACACCTTGGCTGCGCCTAGAAATTCTGTCCATGAAAATTGGGAACAGAATCGGTGACAAAGGGCAGCCTTGGCGGAGGCCAACGTTTACCGGAAACAGGCTCGACTTACTACTGGCAATGTGAACCAGACTCCTGCCCCGTTTGTACAAGCACCGGATAGCATGTAGTAACGCGCCACCAATCCCGTACTCCCGGAGCACCCCCCAAAGGACGCCACGAGGGACACGGTCGAATGCCTTTTCCAGGTCCACAAAGCACATGTAGACTGGTTGGGCAAACTCCCATGCACCCTCAAGCACCCTCGTGAGGGTGTAGAGCTGGTCCAGTGTTCCACGACCAGGACGAAAACCGCATTGGACCTCCTGTATCAGAGGTTCGGCCAGCGGTCGTACCCTTCTCTCCAGCACCCTGGAATAGACTTTCCCAGGCAGGCTGAGGAGTGTGATCTCCCTGTAGTTGGAACACACCCTCCGGTCACTCTTCTTGAAAAGGGGGACCACCACCCCGGTCTGCCAATCCAAAGGTACTGTTCCCGACTTCCATGCAATGTTGAAGAGACGTGTCAGCCAAGACAGTCCCTCAACATCCAGAGCCTTGAGGAATTCTGGGCGGAACTCGTCCACCCCCGGAGCTTTGCCACTGAGGAGCGTCATAACGACCCCAGATACCTCAGCCACAGTGATGCCACTGTCCACGTACAGTGCATCCGGAAAGTATTCACAGCGCTTCACTTTTTCTACATTTTGTCATGTTACAGCCTCATTCCAAATTGTATTAAATTAATCTCTTACCTCAAAATTCTACACAAAATACTCCATTATGACAATGTGAAAAAGTTATTTTTTTTTACTTTTTTTGAATTTATTAAAAATAGAAAACAAAAAAATCACATTTACATAAGTATTCACAGCCTTTGCCATGAAGCTCAAAATTGAGCTCAGGTGCATCTTTTTTCCACTGATCATCCTTGAGATCTTTCTACAGCTTAATTGGAGTCCACCTGCAGTAAATTCAGTTGATTGGACATGATTTGGAAATATAATAACTGTCTATATAAGGTCCCACAGTTGACTGTGCATGTCAGAGCACAAACACCAAGCATGAAGTCAAAAGAACTGTCTGTAGACCTGCGAGACAGGATTGTCTTGAGGCACAAATCTGGGGAAGGATACAGAAACATTTCTGCTGCTTTGAAGGTCCCAATGAGCACAGTAGCCTCCATTATTCGTAAATGGAAGACGTTTGGAACCACCAGGACTCTTCCTAGAGCTGGCCGGCCTTCTAAACTGAGCGATCGGGGAAGAAGGGCCTTAGTCAGGGAGGTGACCAAGGCCCCGATGGTCACTCTGTCAGAGCTCCAGCGTTCCTCTGTGGAGAGAGGAGAGCCTTCCAGAAGGACAATCATCTCTGCAGCAATCCACCAATCAGGCCTGTATGGTAGAGTGGCCAGACGAAAGCCATCAGACCAGAGAATTTTGTTTCTCATGGTCTGAGAGTCATTCAGGTGCCCAAACGGGCTGCCATGTTCCTTTTACTAAGGAGTGGCTTTCGTCTGGCCACTCTACCATACAGGCCTGATTGGTGGATTGCTGCAGAGATGGTTTTGAGGTAAGAGATTAATTTAATACAGTTTGGAATGAGGCTGTAACATGACAAAATGTAGAAAAAGTGAAGCGCTGTGAATACTTTCCGGATGCACTGTATGTGTCCTCAGACTCTGCTTCCTCTATGGAAGGTATGTCAGTGGGATTGAGAAGGGCCTCAAAGTATTCCTTCCACCGTCCGACTGCATCCCCAGTCGAGGTCAGCAGGCCCCCGTCTCCACTGTAAACAGTGTGGACTGGGCACTGCTTCCCTTTTCTGAGGCGCCGGATGGTTTGCCAGAACCTCTTCGAGGCCGACCGAAAATCGTGCTCCATGGCCTCACCGAATTCCTCCCACACCCGAGTTTTTGCCTCGACAACCGCCGAAGCCGCAAACCGTTTGGCCTGACGGTACCTGTCAGCTGCTTCCGGAGTCCCACAAGCCATCAAGGCTCGATAGGACTCCTTCTTCAGCTTGAGGGCAGCCCTGACCTCTGGTGTCCACCATCGGGTTCGGGGCCTGCCGCTGCGACTGGCACCGACCGCCTTGCGGCCGCAGCTCCGGTCAGCTGCCTCAGCAATGGAGGCACGGAATATGGCCCATTTGGACTCAATATCCCGGTCCTCCCCCGGGATGCAGGTGAAGCTCTGCCGGAGGTGAGAGTTGAAGACTCGACGAACGGGAGACTCTGCCAGACGTTCCCAGCACACCCTCACTACTCGTTTGGGTCTACCAGGTCTGTCCAGCATCCTCCCCCGCCATCTAATCCAACTCACCACCAGGTGGTGATCAGTTGACAGCTCAGCCCCTCTCTTCACCCGTGTTTCCAGAACATGCGGATGTAGGTCTGATGATACGACTACAAAGTCGATCATAGACCTGCGGCCTAGGGTGTCCTGGTGCCAAGTGCACTTATGGACATGCCTATGTTCGAACATGGTGTTAGTTATGGACAAACTGTGGTTCGCACAGAAGTCCAATAACATCACACCGCACGGGTTCAGATCAGGGAGGCCGTTCCTCCCAATCACGCCCCTCCAGGTCACACTGTCATTGCCCACATGGGCGTTGAAGTCTCCCAGTAGAACGACGAAGTCACCAGCTGGGGTGCTCTCCAGCACCCCTCTGATGGACTCCAAGAAGGCCGGGTACTCCGAACTGCCATTTGGTGCGTACGCACAAATGACAGTCAGGACCCTTTCCCCAGCCCGAAGGCGTAGGGAAATGACCCTCTCGTTCACCGGGGCTGACTCCAACACAGAGGCACCAAGCCGGGGGGCTATTAATAAGCCCACACCAGCTCGCCGCCTCTCCCCTGCAGCAACTCCAGAGTAGAACAAGGTCCAGCCCCTCTCGAGGAGTTTGGTTCCGGAACCCAAACTGTGGGTCGAGGTGAGTCCGACTATGTCTAGTCGGAATGTCTCAACCTCTCGCACAAGTTCAGGTTCCTTCCCCACCAGCGAAGTGACATTCCATGTCCCAAGAACCAGATTTGGCCGCCGAAGACCAGGTCGCCTACGCACCCGCCCTTGACCGCCACCCAACACACATTGCACCGGACCCTTATGCTTGCCCCCGTAGGTGGTGGGTCTACGAGGGGGAGATCCCGTGTGGCTTCTTCGGGCTGGGCCCGGCCGGGCTCCACGGGTGAAGGCCCGACCACCAGGCGCTCGCCTGCGAGCCCCTCCCCCGGGCCTGGCTCCAGGGTGAGGCCCCGGTATCCCACATCCGGGCGAGGTACGTTGTCTCCTCTCGTTCTTGCTCATATGGGTCTTCTGAATCACTCTTGGTCTGTCTCGTCACCTCGGACCTGTTTGCCTTGGGAGACCCTACCACGGGCATATAGCCCCAGACAACATAGCTCCTCGGATCACTCGGACACTCAAACCCCTCCACCACGATAAGGTGGTGATTCACGGAGAGGCTACAGTTTTGTTTTGTTTTTTTTTTTACACTTTTACAGTTTTTTTTACCGTTGTTTTTTACAGTTTTACAATTTTTTTTTATCAGACTTGCAAGTCATGTTGCAAGCTTGTATGTTAAAAGTTGGAATACTTATAAAGCAACTGGCAGGCCGGATTCAAATGCATGGTGGACCTCATGTGGCCCCCGGGCCGTAGTTTGCCCACCTTGGTCTAATATCATGCTCACATGTATTTTAATAAATGACTATTGTGCCAATATACAATCAAACTTTATAACATTCAGTATAAACACAGTAGCAGAAACCCACCAATTAAAAAGTACAGAAATTTGCATTAAAATGTTCCTGTTTTTTTTTTTTTGTGTGTTTGCAGTACATGCAAAAGCGGCAACTCCTTGCACTTTGTAATTGCTGAGCACACACGGGACAGGCAGGTTTTGTTTACCATCACGCAAAAGCCGCAGATCAATTACTCTCACTCTCTCTTCTTGATTCCTCTTTTGATAATTGCAGGGGACTGATAGTAGGCCTCTATGCAAAAATGTAGATTGTTCTTTGAAAATCATCTGATTAATTTTAATTGTTTATGAAATTGATAATAATAATTTATAATAATAATTGATAGTTTGTCAAATGCATTTAAATGTGTTTTTCTTTGGAAAACAAATACATTTGCAAGTGATCCCAAACTTTCAAGATGTAGTGTATATCTGATTTATACTGATTTATTTATATTCATTGAAAGGCATGGTTTCCCATGCCAAACTTAAAAAGTGTCAGATAGCGGATCCCGACAATGTCCGACCACTTTTAGCTTTAACATCCACTGACACTCCTGAAAACTGGCGTCACATAAAAAATATTTATTTATTTACTTATTTATTTATCATATCATATCATATATCATACCCTGATGTAGCCACTGAAGGAGAGTTTGAGTCTAAAGTTTGAACTCAACTCTTTCTCAACTCATTCAAGCAGCACTCAAACCAAACAGGCCCATTTTTGTCAGGTGTTCTGGTCTGCCCTTTACTGTCCAACGGGGCAGACAGCTAAACGCTCATTTCAGCTACAGCACGCGGGAACACATGGAAGCTGTAGGTAGGATCTTCTCGCTGAGTGCTTGTCTCGGGTTGACAGCAGGCAGTCCCTAAAGCACTACGGTAGAGCCGGCCGTGACTGATTTCTTCCGAGGCGAGGCAGCGCCGTGGGAAGCTAAATGCGGGTTTCTGTTTGATTTGCTTTCAGCGAAATGCTGTTTGACATTTTGTCTTTTGGGCGAGTTGTCTCTATCTGCAAGGAGCACATATCATTGTTGTCTTGTCCTTTTACACAACAGGAAATTGCAATTCCCCGAGATGTTCGGCGTGAATGCTGAGTGATGAGTCCAGGACTATAAAGAACTCCTTTGAATTAGTCTCATTATTATGAGACGAACAATAGCTCCCCCCATTAGTTGTTTTTGAGAAAGCACCATCAAAATATGTGTTCTCACAATAAAGGACTGGCTATTTCATATTGATATTGATTTTAAGGACTATTAATAATGCTGTTATTAATGACATTGAGGACAGTACATAATAAATCATATTTCGGTACAAGGTACTACATTATTAACAAAACCCTTAAACTGTATTATGGAAAGCAGGAAATGAAAAAATGTAACAGTTACTGATTGTAAAAAGTAAACTGTATAATGGAAAGCAGGAAGTGAACAAATGTAACAGTTACGATTGTAAAAGTAAACTGTATTATGAAAGCAGGAAGTGAACAAATGTAACAGTTACTGATTGTAAAAGTAAACTGTATTAAGGAAAGCAGGAAGTGAACAAATGTAACAGTTACTGATTGTAAAAGTACCAGATGGAGGGGTAGGATTTAATAAGCTTTGCTTCTTCCTACTTCTTTTGGACATGTGGAACTGTGAACTGATTATGTGATGCATTCAATTGTAATCTGATGCATGTTGAAATGAAATTAAACCATTACCATATTTAAAAATACAGTAATCCCTCATTTATCATAGTTACTAGGTTCCAGACTCAGCCGTGATAGATGAATTAACCGTGAAATAGGATTCATTGTTAATAAATGTAATACACAATAAAAAACAACTTTTCCAACACGGATTTTAAGATTATTAAAGCCCTCTAGACATGAAATAACACCCCTATAGTCACTATTCCACTCATATTATCCAAAATAGTAGACAAAAAAGAAAATATATACATGTTGACCATAAATAAGACATATTATAGACATATATGTTAGCTTTGTGAGAGTTTTTTTTCTGGACCGCGTACTTCCTGTGGTGGCTACTATGTTATCCATTTAACATTACTCACACTTAGTGACCAGTGTAGAATACTTACATATCACATATTTGTTATATTTATTTATTATTTTGTCATATTATATTTCTGTGCAAATTAAAAGATTACATTATCTTGCCCGCCCGCCCCCACATGCACAAATACACAAAATTCTGAGACACAATGAGATTTTTATTGCACAAGTCAGTGCCTGTAATGCCTATCCAGAATTTTAAAACCACATTTGTGCTCTAAGGTGTCATCTCCTTAGTAGATCGGGGACTCTGGGACCGGATGACTCATATAAGTGAAAAGATGATATTTACCCTCTCAAACCATCATGTATAATCAAATAACAAACAGTGTGAGTGTTCTAAGAGGGGCTCCTTTTGTTGATGTCGAAATAAAGTATTCAACTTATCTATTGTCACTTTGATCCATATAGGAGGCTGTTTACACTGACAGTCTGCCAATATGAGAATAAACATTCAGGTGTGAATAGTAATGTTATGTGTGTGTGTGTGTGTGTATGTGCTGCAGAACAGTTGCCAAGGAGACGTTATCAGCTATTATCCATCACTGGATGCAACAAATCTTGGCTGTGCTATTCACTCTGTTGTTTTGGTACAGATGGAGGTGACAGCGCGACAGCACAGAGACTACTTTATTGATCAGCAAAGACCCGATTTGTCCCCCATTTGGAAGGAAGGGGGGGGGGGATATGGGAGGGGTGTTGTTCGATTGTGGTTTATGGCATCTGTCATTGGTATGCGCAGGAGTGTGGGTGTACCACAACAAGACACCGAGCTCAAAGAGTCTCCCTGAGGTATGGATCAGATGCGGTAGGTGAGAGTCAAAGGGCGACGCATCTCAGTGCTTCTCAAATTGTGGGGCGGGCCCGCCTTGGTGGGGGGGCACTGTAAGGTGTCGGGGTGTGGGGGTTCTGAGAGGTAGGAGGGACAATACTTTTTTTCAAGGTCGGCAGGTCTGTTAGTGTCTTTATCCATGCTTGAGCAATGCTGGTGCCAGCAACTGACACAGTGGTTTGTACAGATAAATAAAAAAAAATTATTACGTTTGATTAATGTTCATGTTAAAGGTTAAATAACTGTTAATAGTTATCCTCCTTATCTGTGTGGAAGTGGTAAGTTTTTGGCTATTTAAGTTTAAAGGAAATAACTTGAAGGCTACCGTTTAGGTCGCTAGCTCTCTAGTTTGCGAGTTAGCATGTGTCTCAAGACCCTGCAGTTGCGCAATATGTTGAGTATACAGTGAAGAAAATAAGTATTTGAACACCCTGCTATTTTGCTATTTCTCCCACTTAGAAATCATGGAGGGGTCTGAAATTTTCATCGTAGGTGCATGTCCACTGTGAGAGAGATAAACTAAAAAGAAAAATCCAGAAATCACAATGCATGATTTTTTAACAATTTATTTGTGTGATACAGCTGCAAATAAGTATTTGAACACCTGTGTATCATCTAGAATTCTGACCCTGAAAGACCTGTTAGTCTGCCCATTAGAAGTCCACCTGCACTCCATGTATCATCCTGAATCAGATGCACCTGTTTGAGGTCGTTAGCTGCATAAAGACACCTGTCCACCCCATACAATCAGTAAGACTTTAACTTGTAACATGGCGAAGACCAAAGAGCTGTCCAAAGACACCAGAGACAAAATTGTACACCTCCACAAGGCTGGAAAGGGCTACGGAGCAATTACCAAGCAGCTTGGTGAAAAAAGGTCCACTGTTGGAGCTATCATTAGAAAATGGAAGAAGCTAAACATGACGGTCAATCTCAATCGGAGTGGAGCCCCATGCAAGATATCACCTCGTGGGGTCTCAATGATTCTAAGAAAGGTGAGGAATCAGCACAGAACTACACGACAGGACTTGGTCAATGACCTGAAAAGAGCTGGGACCACCGTTTCCAAGGTTACTGTAGGTAATACACTAAGACGTCATGATGTGAAATCATGCATGGCACGAAAGGTTCCCCTGCTTAAACCAGCACATGTCAAGGCCCGTCTTAAGTTTGCATATGACCATTTGGATGATACAGAGGAGTCATGGGAGAAAGTTTTATGGTCAGATGAGACCAAAATAGAACTTTTTGGTCATAATTCCAATAAGCGTGTTTGGAGGAAGAAGAATGAAGAGTACAATCCGAAGAACACCATCCCTACTGTGAAGCATGGGGGTGGTAGCATCATGCTTTGGGGGTGTTTTTCTGCACATGGGACAGGACGAGTGCACTGCATTAAAGAGAGGATGACTGGGGCCGTGTATTGTGAGATTTTGGGGAACAACCTCCTTCCCTCTGTCAGAGCATTGAAGATGGGTCGTGGCTGGGTCTTCCAACACGACAACGACCCGAAGCACACAGCCAGGAAAACCAAGGAGTGGCTCCGTAAGAAGCATATCAAGGTTCTAGCATGGCCCAGCCAGTCTCCAGACCTGAACCCAATCGAAAATCTTTGGAGGGAGCTCAAACTCCGTGTTTCTCAGCGACAGCCCAGAAACCTGACTGATCTAGAGAAGATCTGTGTGGAGGAGTGGGCCAAGATCCCTCCTGCAGTGTGTGCAAACCTGGTGAAAAACTACAGGAAACGTTTGACCTCTGTAATAGCAAACAAAGGCTACTGTACCAAATATTAACATTCATTTTCTCAGGTGTTCAAATACTTATTTGCAGCTGTATCACACAAATAAATTGTTAAAAAATCATGCATTGTGATTTCTGGATTTTTCTTTTTAGTTTATCTCTCTCACAGTGGACATGCACCTACGATGAAAATTTCAGACCCCTCCATGATTTCTAAGTGGGAGAAATAGCAAAATAGCAGGGTGTTCAAATACTTATTTTCTTCACTGTAAATGTGACTATAGTCGTGCTTTGTCATGTCTACAGGGCTCTAATAATGCTTTGTTAATTTTAATCTGAAAAAAATAATTTGTCTACCCACCAACTATATGTGGTTTCTTAAGTTTTTATTATTTGCCGTTTTATTATTATTATTATTATATTTATTTATTTATTACTGATTGATTGATTTTCTTTATTCTTGATTTATTTATTTTTCATCTTATTTTGTGTAGAAAAATAAAAATGAAGATATTTGAGAACAGTGGAATGTTTTATCAGAGCTTTTATTGTAGAAAATTGGAACCAAAGCTTAGTTTTTAAATTTTTTTTGTTTTTAATAAATGCGTTTTGTTTTTTGTTTTTTTCGGAAAACCTGATGCTGCCCAGTCTCACCCAGACCCGAGCTCCAGTGGCGCCCAAGTAAATTGAGTTTGAGACCCCTGCGTTAGTGGTAGTAAATTCAGTCTCTTTTTATATCATACGTACGTATGCTATACTAAAATATGCATGTACAATAGCATTAAAAGGCTAATTATTTTTCAGTTCTGTTTTTTTCCCGCCCATACATTGTCTTCATCTGATTGGAAGGTTGCTGCATGCTGCAATGTCACATTATTGCCATATAATAATCACCCTGTGGTGGAATGAGGGTACACTTCTCCAAACTTTACCCTTGAAAACCAAACCCAACTCTTCCACTCGGAGGAAATGGCGGCTTTAGTTGCATCAATTTGTTTTAAGCTGACAAATGCTCACAGCCGCACAGGCGGTTAAGCTGGTGTGGGCAGACATTGTTAGAGGCCGCTGTGAGTGATTTGAGCAATCCGTATACCTGACTCCATGTCTAGGGCTTTGCTACACCCACCTCGTCGGTGGCTATAATGTCAGACAAACACAAGTGAGCCACACAGCCGGCCGATGATTTACGATGAGGGTGTTGAAACGGCACGGTGACAAAAGGTAAAGCTTGGCTAATTAGCTTCAGCTTCGCGGCAAAGGGGTGGCACATCCCTGAATGTTGTGTTGCTGTTGTAAAGGGACAAATCAATTATGCTTCCTAACCACTGCTATATTGACGACTTGATAAACGAGGGTGAAGGCACAGCATATGTAGTGAAAAGACAGGAACCAGAAGTGGAGGTAGCAGAGATGAGGATGCTGAGGTTCTCATTGGGAGTGACCAGGATAGATAGGATCAGGGACGAATACATCAGAGGGACATTACATGTTAGAGACTTTGTAGAGAGGCCAGACTGAGATGGTTCGGACATGTCCAGAGGTTAGATACTGAATATACTGGTAGAAAGATGCCGCGTTTAGACCTGCCAGAGGTAGGAGGCATAGAGGATGTAGTGAAGGAGGACATGAGGGTAGTTGGTGTGAGAGAGACAGATTCCGAAGACAGGGTTGGATGGAGGAGATTGATTTGCTGTGACGATCCCTGAAGGGAAAAACCGAAAGAGAAAGAAGAAGAAAATCAGGAAAGGCACAAAGAATGGAAAAAACATGCCTGGAAAAACTACAGCTAGCCAAAATTCTCTGTTAGCAGCCTACTTTCCTGCATTCAAATTCACTGTTGGGAAATCAAATGAAGTTTAAACAATCTGTTAAATGATAGTCATTGATGTTCAATCACGATCCAATGATTTTGAAGTTGCACTTCACTTTCTGGGCTTTTTTTTTCTAATGCATGGTGAATATTGGTCTTCTATTAACCCTTGGATGCACGAGTGACTGGACCCTACACTCTATAAGTGGGTCAAAAATGACCCATACAAGAATCAATGCATTTTTATGCCAATTTTGCCATTTTGATTAGGAATAATCACTTGTATGATTTTTAGTATTATATTTAAGACCACACAAGAATGATTTCATGTTAGAAACATCTTAATTTTTCACTTTTTTCCATCTTTGAAAAAGAAAATGACCCCGTACAACAATAGAAAATGTGAGGATCCATTGTGTGTTGCATAAAGGTAAGTTAAAAATGTACGGCATGAAATATGCATGCAATATGAAATGATAAAAAAATGTTAATTTACGAAGATATTTCAAGAAAACAACCTGACCGGGTCATTTTTGACCCACTTATGGAAGGTTGGGGTAGTAACACAAAAACAAAAATTTCTTAAAATGTATAAAAGATAAGTTAAAAATGTGAACGGCATGATATCAAAAACATGTTTTTTGAGGAATACCTGGAATATGAAATGATAAAAATTTTTCATTACCAAGATATTTCAAGAAAACAACCTGACTGGGTCATTTTTGACCCACATATGTATGCATCTAAGGGTTAAAAACACATCATTTTCACTTCTTTATTAACACAAATGTGTTTGTTTTTGCATCATAATAGGCTATTTGTAAAAAAAAGTAATTAGTTATAGTTACTATAGTTCTCCAAAAAAGTAACTGAGCTACTAACAGAGTTACTCCACACGACAAAAGTAACTAGTTACCAGTAAAAGTACCTATTGCATTACTCGCAATAGGTTGGGTACCGTTACAGAGGTTTGAATTTATTGCAGTCGACAGGTGTTTCTGTTTGAGTTGCTCACACAAGACGTGGACAAAGTTTTTTTTTTTTGGGGACATAATGTACATTTGACCTTTGACATCAACCTGGTTAAAGTAGTGTCTGTACTTCCATTTGGCAAACGCTGTCTTCTCACGAGAGTCCACCTCCCTCGCCATCTATCGCTATGCTGTATCTTTGATGCGCTCTAAACACCCGTCCACCCAAGTTCTCTGATTGGCTGAAAACGCAATATTACTAAACCTTAGCCAATCCTTGATGCTTATGTGGTTATCTCACTCCCTCCCTTGTCACTCTGCAAGTAGTTATGAAGTCGATTATATATTTTTAGATGGCTTCAGTAACGTGCAGTAACGAGGTATCGGAAATGATAACGTCGTTATGCTGACAGTAAAAGTAATTAGTTAGATTACCTGTTACTGAAAAAAGTAAACATTGTTATTCCCATCACTGTTTGTAACAAAAACAAATACATTCTATGTAAAAATGTACGCTCCAAAGCACCCGCCCCCATGTAGTCAAATAGTAAAATTTTGATCACATGACATTTTTACATGAATCGACTTGCTGGGAATAATTTCAATGGTGACACATTTCACTCCACACAGTCAATGAAAATGTGAAAAAAATATTTTCAAAAAGTCTTTAAGTCCGCGTCAGGTCGCAAGTCATTGATGACATTGTCAAGTCAAGTCTAAAGCCTTCAAAATTGTGACCTAGTCTGATTCGAGCCCAGGTACAGTGACTCGAGTCTGGGATGTAGCATATCCCCCATTTCCGGGGGAGGGGTAGACGCACTTGAACGAAGATCAACAATATTTATTATTGTGTATCACGTATGTTCGTTTATTACGTTGTCTTGCTTTGAGTACTTTGCCAGAAAGAAACCTGACCACATTGTGATGGATTTTTGGATTTCTAAGCAATTTACTAGCCAGTCGATGAACTTTTTATCTGATCCGATGCTGAACCTCAGAGTGAAAACCCACTAAAATTACTTCTACTATGGAAGCCGAATGCTGTTAAATGCCACACACACACACACACACATGCACACCCACACACCCTCAAAATAAAAGCACCTCAACACTTGTCTTCCGTGTCGCCTTCCGAGATGGCCTTCCTCTGTTAGAGAAGATATATGAGATGGGAGATACAAAGCCAAGGCTCTTAATAAAAATCATCCATTTTTGTCAAAGCCGGCCAGAGGAACATTTGCAGCAGCGGCGGCGGCGGCGTCAATAGACAGCTCCTCGCCCTGCTTTCTCTCCCCCGCCGCTTCTTCTCCGTCGCTCCATCTTCGCCTCGACTGTCACTGATATCCCCTAAATCATGGCCTCCCTCACTCTGAAGGCTGATCCCCTCGCCGTACATTTTTAGCCTATCAAGTGGAGCTGAAAGTCACACTTATCACGCGGGGAAGGGATGGTGACCAAGCTGCCATTTATTTCTCTCTTTCACCGAGATGGCCAAGAAGTGTAGGTGTGATTGAATTAAGCAGCCCCTTTTCAGTATTTAGGCTGTCTTCGAGAAGTACAACTAGATTACTGCAATTTTGTCGTGGTCGCTGATGACAAACGCCGCACTTTTTTCGAATAATGCCACCCTCTTGATGGGCTGTGACTCATTGGCTGTGTGTGTTGAGGAGTCTGTCCCCGAGAGTACCAGGGGGGAAAACGTGATAAGGGAACGCGTAAACACATCAGTCATAGCGCTTGTTGCGGAGGTTGCTGATACACTCCTGTAGGTGGGATTGTCATGCCTCGAGATGATGGTGCGACTCCTCTCCAGGAGAGCATGAAACAGGATTACCAGCACATCAGCGAACATGCAAACCAACCGAGCTTTATTTTGGGACAACTACCGGCTGTACCGTTTATCTCCCCCGCCACAGCATTGCACACATGTCGGCTAAGTTTGCTGTTAGGTCATTTTGTCATATTAATGTTCGTCCCTCACGTAGCGTGGTTCAAACATCGTGACCTTGCTTTATTGCAGTTTTTCAAAAATAAATCAAGAAATGAACCATCGCTGTTTCCTATTTCTCTAAATTCTTGGCCTAAATGAAAAATTTTCAAGCATTAAAATGACTAAGGGGCGGCACGGTGTTCGAGTGGTTAGCGCCCAGGGTTCAATTCCACCCTCGGCCATCTCTGTGTGGAGTTTGCATGTTCTCCCCGTGCTTGTGTGGGTTTTCTCCGCGTACTTCTTCCTCCCACATTCCAAAAACATGCTAGGTTAATTGGCGACTCCAAATTGTCCATAGGTATGAATGTGAGTGTGAATGGTTGTTTGTCTATATGTGCTCGGTGATTGGTTGGCGACCAGTCCGGGGTGTACCCCGCCTTTCGCCCGAAGACAGCTGGGATAGGCTCCAGCACCCCCCGCGACCCTCGTGAGGAAAAAGCAGTAGAATTTGAATGAATGAATGAAAATGACTAAATGAAAAAAACAAACTAAATGACAAACGTCACATGACCAGGATAATGCGACTTGTTAATGTGAAAGCAACGCATCCGGGAAGTGACGTGCATGCACAAAAGCACGAAATCACGATATTTGTGGCGATTTCTAGAATTTTGTGCAACGGCGAGTTGATATTATCTTAACCAAATGATTCCATGTCGGAGGTTAAGAAGGCTGAGAGCAAGAATTTTGGCTCGGTCAGTCCTTTTAAAATCAATTTAAAATGTTTTTTAAAGGATAACTTTGTATTTAGTTCCCTATTTTTAGTTTTATTTACATCTTAAACTACTTATTTACTCGTATTATGCTACTATATTGGGTAATATGAGCATAAAGCCATTTAAAGCTGCCTTTTGATAACATGAGACAGTAGACACTGGCAGGAAGTACGCTGTCAAGAATCATTAAAGACATTGCCATTCCCATCCAACTTTCCCAAGACTGGATTTTCAGCACTGACAACAACGCCTTTCAATTCCAATATGCATGCAAAGTAGCCTTCATTTACCCTTCATTTATTTGAAACGTTGTCATTTATTATGAACCCCCCCCCCCTCTCCCCAAACTCCTGGCGTCAAAACCAACCCACAATCGTGCGCCTTGCTTACATCCATATTGATGAACATATACATCCAATATGTTGCTCCATTGATTCTTCATTATTCCAATTCCCGGGACTATTTCGATGTGGCACGGCGCGGTGATGTGTACACAATTAATGTGGGTTTTCTATTAAAACGAAGCCATTAAAAGCACGCTGCACTATAATTAAAAAATAGCTGCGTGGCTAACAGGCGAAAGTGCCATTAGTATTCTCCGTGTTGTGTTTATTTCCCCCACTAATTTACTTAGCGTTCACTCTGCATTTTAAGCCCTACACGTTTGACTAATGTTAGGGAAATCAAGTTTATCAATCCAACTTTAAAAAGTACATGTTAGCATGATAGCGTTTTGGATTCATTTGCATAGCGAGCATGCTGTTCAGGCTTATTTTACATGATTAATCAACTCCTGTTAGATATTTGTATAATCAATGTCATTGACAAGTGGAGTTAAATGTGCACAGCAGTGTACCAGACACCAAGTGATGCACCTTTGCAGCCCATTGTTCCAAGCATGGAGATTTTTCGTCAATATCTGTGCAGCGTCACAGCAATAATGAGAGTCAACTGACAATTTGCTCCCTCAAATGAGGCCCCCCTCGCAAGGAAATTGAAATAACGCACAGTTACACCACACGGACATGATTAATGGCGCTTTGGTGATTAGGATCGAGTGCTATTTACATAATCAGCAGGGGATGAGTTGCTATTTGCGGCACCGGGTGGGGGTCGTCTGTGAATTTTTCGCGCACGGCCCTGATTGCGCCCGCATTGTCTTTGACTTCTTCATTTTTTGCAGGGCTTTAATGAAGAGCGCAGATAATGAGGACGGTTAAATGCAAAAACACAGCAAAGAGAAGACATTAATAAATGACCACATCCTATTAATTCCAGTTCAGTTTTAATTATGTCGCACCCAAAGTTATCTCAGGACTACACTTACTTATACATTGAAGAACATGAGTAAGCACTTTGGTGAAGGACAAACTGAAACTTTGTGTCCACAGTTTGATATGCAAATGTCGGTAACAACAACAAACGATGAAAACTGAGACATTTTTTTTCGACTAAAAGCCTATATATGATATGGTCCACATCATACAAATGACTGACTGAACCATTTCCTACGCTGAAAGGTCACGGCATCATATAGTGTTTGAACCTGTTTTCTAAATTAACTGTGAACCGCTCTACCTTTCGGGGAGGCAACTGAACGCCGCTAGCATGAAACAGCCAAATGAAATCCATAGGCTGCAAAACAGGCTTTGTTTGCACATGCATCATCCCACTTCCAAAGTCCCTCGCTTCCATCACCACGGCGTCGCCTGACATGCATTCTTTAACGTGGCACTCAGGGAGAAGGCTGGATGTGCTCGCGGCCCGGGGTGATGTTACTCCGGCTGACAAGCTCCTCCATATCGACTGGAATGACATCCCCTTGTCTTATGATTATTTTAGCGATGGATTTCCGGAATGCTGCACAGATGAGACTGATAAAAAAACGTGGAAATACAATTTTCTGTGTTCTCATATGCCGATTTTCCACAGTACGGCACCTCTTGTTAATGATTTTCCATTGGCAAACCCTTTTTTTTCCATTAATAAACATTAGTGTTTATCATCAGCTTAATTTTTTTGTAAAAAATGTTTGATTTCTTAGTTATTGCTACTGCAGCCTGTTGAGTCGGCCACCTAGTCGGGCCAAATCAACGTCTTTATTGTGGTCAGGTTGTTATTCCAACATAGCCTTGTTTATATAGCCATGCCCCCCTATAAGTAGGTCAATCCTTTTTAATGGGGATGTCCGATAATGAATTTTTGTCAAAAAAAAAATATGCCGATATTGTCCAACTCTCAATTGTTGAGATACCGACATCAGCAGATATCCATATATGTAACATGACATACCTCCTGTGGTTGAATGAACACATATGTGTTATATACAGCATTTTTTTAAATATTGGTTTTGATGATTGGGAAATAATCTGAAACCGATATCAACTGATATTTTTATGCTGATATCCGACGGATTATTTTCGGTACTGATAATTATCGAACATTATTTTTTAGATAGTAAATCCTGTTAAAACTAAAAGGAAGGTATTGATGTGCTAACATTGCCACCTTTGGGAACCGAACTCATTCATTTCCCACCACAACTTTGTTGCAGGTGTATAGGAATCCCTTGTTTATCCTGATAAATTGGTTCCAGACCCGACAGCGATAAGTGATTTTTAGCGAAGTAGCACCAAACATTCCAGGAACGTTACTGACAAATATTCATGTCTTTGAATGCATCTTCTGAATGCCTTATGTTTGTATTTCAGTACATTTTTATGTTGGAAAATGCTTAATTTAAGCCAGCTAGATATAGACCATATAGAATCATTAATTCATATATATTTTTTAAAACGTGATGGAATTTGAACCCGGCGGTGGCGAGAGATGAGTGTTAGACTATTTATTGTCTTCTTCCCATCAACTAGTACATACTGCCAAGTAAATACATTCTCCTCCTGTTTTTGTAGCTTATATTCGTCCATACATTTATAACACAACTGCTTGTTTTTTTAAGTTACAGTCTACAATTAAACAAAACAAACGACTCCTGTGCCCCATTGCTAGTAATCACATGGTCCTTGTATCCTCCGTATACACACAGCAGCTGCGTTGGATACATTACTGCATTAAATCAAAGCCAATTACCGCCACCTCATTGATCTCACACCCCGAGAGGTGTGCTCATGCACGAGCAAAGATACGCCATCCCTCAGTCTTGCCATGTCGAGGGAAGGCGTCTCTAATATGCAAAAAAGGACAGATGTTTTTTTTTTTTTTTTAATATGGTTCTGGTGCAATCTTAACATGAATCAAAGTCAATGGGGCCTCTTTAACAGCTGGCTTGGTATCGGTGCTCTTTCTTTGGGTGTGCCCTCGGGGTGGCTGGAGCGATTCCTTCACTCCAGACAAGAATGCTGAATGCTGACCCCCCCCCCCCACCGTTTTAGCTTTAAAGGGTCAAGTGGAGCACTCTGACATCAGCTCCGGCACTTAGACGCAGTTCGATGGAGGAGGCTTTTTGGGGACAGCGCTACAGGGAAGGGGTCGGAGCGCTAACCTCTAAAAATGGGGCAGTGTGTGAAACGAGAATGGGCACGCAGACGGTGGAAATGGCGGTTAAGAGGTAGAAGAAAAAGGTTGGAAGGAGTCGGCAGGTTGCCATGGCAAGCCACCAGTCGTCTCCGCTGAGACACACTGGAGGTGTGTGTCAGGTCAATTAGTTGTACAGTGCTTACATTTTCTGCCTGGCTTCTTTCATTAGTGTTTTTGTCTGCGGCTTTGAGCTTCCGCTTGTTCAGGCTGACGTTTCCCAACACTCAGGAATCAGGAGGAGGATTCCCAGTGGACTTTTTTTGTTATTTTGCAACAAAATGGGGATGCATTATATCCCTGTAGTCATTCATAAACAGCAGCTAATAAGTAAAAATAGGCTGCAAAAATCATTCAGTAATAAAAATATGAAAAAAAAGATTCATGTGAAATAGAATGCCAAATGCTGACCCGGTTAATCTGCTACATTTTCTATGTCGCTTATCCTCACGGCGGTATGCGGGAGCCTATCCCAGCTGCCTTTGAGGCATCCTCTATACTGGTCGCCACAGTGGTTCCAGGCCCAACAGTGATAAATGAATTTCCTTATAGGAATGGAATATTTTTGTTGTTAAAGCATTCATTCATTCATTCATTTTGCGAGGGTGCTGGAGCCTATCCCAGCTGTCTTCAAGCGAAAGGCGGGGTACAACCTGGATTGGTAGCCAGCCAATCACAGGGCACATACATATAGACAAACAACCATTCACACTCACATTCATACCTATGGACAATTTGGAGTCGCCAATTAACCTAGCATGTTTTTGGAATGTGGGAGGAAACCGGAGTACCCGGAGAATTGAACTCGGGTCTCCTAGCTGTGAGGCCTGCACACTAACCACTCCCCCACCATGCAGCCAGAAATAAAAATATGAAATTAAAAAGATTTCTGTGAAATAACATGCTTAATGCTGACCCGGTTAATCTGCTCCATTTTCCATGTCGCTTAACCTCACAACGGTATGCGGGAGCCTATCCCAGCTGACTTCGAGGCAGGATACATCCTCTATACTGGTCGCCAGCCAATCACAATGGTTCCAGGTCCAACAGTGATAAGTGAATTTCCTTATCGGAATGGAATATTTTTGTTGTTAAAGCATAGAAACCTATTAAGTCCTTCTAAATACATTAGTCATGTACATTTACCCAATATAGTAGACATAATAATAGAAAATAAGACATCGACTCACATATGTTAGCATTGGGAGAGTTCCTTGTTTGTTTTTGGACTTCTTGCAGTGACTTATGTAATATTAGCGACACCTAGTGACCAGTGTAGAACACTACATGTCAACATGTCTGTTTTGAGTGCTATTTGGACCCCTTATGTGTCATTTTGCAAAAGCTCATGTTTGGAGTCCAGCAGCTAAGACACAAATGAAGAGCTTAGAGTGTTTATTATTCCGAGATAGTTCGAGGCGACCTGCAGGGGTCCTCCGAGCAAAGCTTCATTAGCATACCAGAGAACGCCGTCAACGGTCTTATTTTTGCCATGTCATGCAATTAACAGCTTGTTCAGACATCACAAATGAAGTCGTCATTGTCGATGCACATCCTGATGCCATATTTGGTTGTAAAATCTTTCATGGGTAAGGAGTTTTTGTTTTTTTGTTTTTTCCTCCAGAAATCCACGACCATTTGTCTTGTGGTTCCGGTGGGCTGATTCAAGCCTCAACCTTACGAGTAAATCGCCATCATATTCCTCAAAAAGCTGTGATCGCCTGTCACATCCCCTCGCTTCACTTTGCTTTATTGGATGTGGCTCACGCCCGCAGATATTTATATCTCTTTACAGCCGTAGTGGCCAAAAAACAAAGGCTTTGAGGAAGCCAGGTTGATGGTGTGGAATACAGAGGAGGGATGTGCCAGGGCATCCTTCAGATCCATCTTCTGCCAGCTTAAAGCCTCGGTTGCTGGGTAATGGCTACACGGCAGGAGCTTTTTAGAGGTTACGATGCAGGAGATGAGGGATCTGGGAGTGGCGGAGATGCAATGAGAGGTGATTTCCCCCAGCAGAGGCTTCTTCATTTTGGGTGGAAGGACTGGCGTTCCTACTGCTGGGGGCCTGGAGGAAAACAAGTAAATTGGTCCCTACAGGAACATGGCGACACTAACAAAGTGGATGTGACAATATGTAGAGGACCGTCTCCCTTTCTGGTTATTTCTCCTTCTAGCATAGATTTACTATAGCAGCGGTGACCATTAGCTTGACATTTGTTTTTCCCATCCATCCATCCACCCACCATTCTTCCATATTCCCATCAGTCCTTCCTGCCATCTTTCATTCCTTCCATTCCCATCGTCCATCAGTCTTCCTTCATTTTATCATCCATCCATTCACACTTGATACGTTACTTTCATTCATTCATCCGTACCGCCATCCTTCCATTTTCTCCTCACTCCTTTCCTCCATCATTCATGTCTTCCATCCATGCCCTCGCCCATCTTTTATTCCTTCATCTCCCCGCCGATGTCGCTCATCCAGTCAAGCGCACATACATTTTTACGCCAATCTGTTCATTCCAGTCTTCCATGCATGCACCCATCCTTCCATATTTACTTCCCTCACTTCCCCTCCTTCTGTAATCCATCCATCATTCTTTCCAGCCAACCTCCATTCTTCCGTTTGTCCATCCAACTGTCCTATCTTTCACCCTCCATCCGTCATTCTGGTCTTTTGTGTATCCATCCATCCGTCTTTGCCTTCTCCCTTTCCTGGCCTCTTTCCATTCATCATTCCCTTCCTCATCTTCCATCCATCTCTATACTTCCTTCCCGTCCCTCTACACGCATCTATCATCCCGCCATCCGCCCACTCATCCATTCTTCCTTTTATCTTGCATCCATTATTGTGACTTCCTTTCTACTTCCTTCCCTTTGTCGCCGTCTTTCCGCCTTCAACCAACACAGCCGTCGTTCCTAGAGTCCATTCTTTCTTCCGGTCGTGTCGACACAAGTTCGGAGCGCACCTTTTTATCCAATGTTTGGGATTGGCCGTGACAAAAGCCCTGGTTTTACATTCAAGAGGCTAGGTAGCGTAACTGAAGGCAGACAAGGTCCGACATCAAAGCTGTCATCATGCATTGTGAACAAAGGCGCTAAAGCCTCGGGAGTGGAACAAATGCCTGCTTTTTTTTCCCTTCAAGGAGGACATTGTTGCTGCTAAGCATGCTTTATTTTTTATTCACTGGTAAATCTTATTCTCTCCCCTGTAAATACTTGAGATTCAGCCAAGTTACCTGAATCAACTCTAGATATCTACAATTAGTTTGAACGTCTTTGGCATCTCTGAGCATCATCGAATTGTGCTTATTCCTCTCACTGATACCACATAAGAGGACTTTTAGAAGTGAAAGCAGAATTTGGTATGAAAGGGAATATTTAACATGTCTTCACAAAAAAAGAAGTGCCTGGTCACATCAGAGGTATTGTGAGTTGGGAGTTATTGGGCTGCATGTCATCTTGTCGGCGTGAAAAGTGACTCGCTTAGAAGCCAAAGCACAGAGCGCCGGACTCTCAGCCATCTTTAATTGATGCCAGTGTACCAGAGGGGCATTTTAGGATTCATTTAACTCACTGAAGATGAGAATTAGAATTCCAAACTGGAAGAACAGTCAAAAGGCCGTGGGCCTCCGTTTTTTAAATGTGCCAAATGAATATTATATAAAGGCATAAAAGCTCCTTAGTGGGACGTTTTGAAATTAAATTACTGATAGGAACCGGCATATATTTAAGGCTTCCGCAGACACGTGGGGAAATGTGAATAAACGTCCTCATGGTTATGGTTTAGTTTATTTTGAGCATGTTTAACAATTTTGAAGCACATGGCATGTTTACATTTTAACAATTCAACATGCCCACCGTGGAGGAAGACGCTAGAATTGCTAGAATCTGATATTTTACAGTAGTAATATAGTAGTAGTATAGTATTAGTATATAGTATAGTACAGTATTCTGATCTTGTTCCCCCCAAAAATGTTGCTATTTGTGGCATGTACGTATAATTTCTGTGTACTCGTCATCAACACAACATGAGTGTAATTCAACCTGTGTCCGAGCAATGCGGGCCATGCGCATCAAAGCGTGTCTCATTCACAAGTGAACTTTTCCAAAACATTTTAGAGCATGGGTCTCAAACACGCGGCCCAAGGGCCACACTAGTTTGAGGCCCCCGCCTTGATATGAAAGTTTAATGTTAAATGCGGCCCGCGCAAGTTTGATATGGATGCTGTATGGTATCATGTACCCAGAAAAAAATATTACGTTTGATTAATGTTCATGTTAAAGGTTAAATAACTGTTAATAGTTATCCTCCCTATCCGTGTGGAAGTGGTAAGTGTTTGGCTTTTTAAGTTTAAAGGAAATAACTTGGAGGCTACCGTGTAGGTCGCCCAAGACCCTGCAGTTGCACAATATGTTGTAAATAAAAAAAGTATAAATGTGACTATAGTCGTGTTTTGTCATGTCCACAGGGCTCTAATAATGCTTTGTTAATTTTAATCTGAAAAAAATAATTTGTCTACCCACCAACTATATGTGGTTTCTTAAATTTGTATTATTTGCCGTGTTATTATTATTATTATATTTATTTATTACTGATTGATTGATTTTCTTTAGTTTTGATTTGTTTATTTATTTTTCATCTTATTTTGTGCAGAAAAATAAAAATTAAGATATTTGAGAACAGTGGAATGTTTTATCAGAGCTTTTATTGTAGAAAATCGGAACCAAAGCACTGAAAAAGTTTGTATATTTTTCTGTTTTTAATAAATGCCTTTTTTGGGGGGGGCTGATGCGGCCCAGTCTCACCCACACCCTAGCTCCAGTGGCCCCCAAGTAAATTGAGACCCCTGTTTTAGAGCCTTTTGGATCATAATCCCCAAAACAATGTCTTCTAGTCCCACAATCTCTGCTTTTTTTTTGTAGTTTATGCCTCCTTCCTGCTCTTTGCACATTCTCCTTCTACAGATTCAAGCCAAAATCATGCTTACCTTACTTTTCTGCAATGAGAGCTTCTTCTCTGGAGTTCAACATCTTGTAGGTCGTTTGCAAATCGAGGAATTAATGAAGCCAGGGACGATACCTGCTGTTGTGTGATGTCACACGGGACTGAAATGCCACAACTGCTTCATGGATGAGGGAAGTGATTGTGACAATGCATACCCGTGCCGGAACAATGGTTGTGCACTCGACGTAAACAGTACTTGACAAGGTGTAAATAAGTCGTGCAGGAGCGTGCAAAGTCCATAATTTATACGTATGCTGTGCCATAAATAAATAAATGACACACATTGCTACGAGACAATTCCAAGGCAAAATATGTCCCGTGTAACTGAAACATAAACTAATCAGTTGCTGCATCCTTGTTTCTTTGTAACAGCGATGCCGCATTGTGACGTGCTACTCAGAAACTGTTGACAAGCTAGAAATTGGAACCATCCTACTCTTTTCTCTCCGGTGAAGCAATACTTCATTAGTTATGATGAATGCAGATTTCCTGTGCGAGGAAGGAAAAAAAACAAAACCAAATAATCCCTTTTTTGCCCTGGCCAGGAGGAGAAAGCCCTTGACGAGTTAATGAATCAGCGTGGATAAAATCAACAGTAGTGGATGTGCAGTTTGCACGGAGTAAAATTCAATTATGAAAAAAGATCAGTGTGCAATCATGAATAAAATGGAAAAAGCCACAGCAAGATGCTATCAATTTAGGCTGCGGGTCACTTGCGTTGGAACATTCTACATAGAAAATATCTTTTTATAGACATGCATGCTTATTAGCGTTGTGTGTTGTCTGTGTGCGTGTGAGAGAGAGAGAGAGAGAGTATGCTTTGTTGTATTTAAGAGGTTTCCGTCTTCATTCTGTAGTCTGGCTGGAAAGCCGATGGAAACAATGTATCTCCCAGATTGCCACGCTGCCAGGCTGTCAGTCAGCTGCTTCCTTTTAACAGACAATCGAATAAGCCGCGAAAGATGGAAGATGCCGTTTGATAGGAAAGGCCAATGTTTGCGCCAATGGATCTGACACCCAACCCGACGGGTCACGGCTGGGTTGTCTACTGCTTTTATTAGAACAGTAAAAAGGACGTATCGACGCCTATATTTCACCTGGCCGGGGGCATGAAGGTCGGCCTTGCATCCTGACGTGACAATGTTGAGTGACGTTAGAGATGTGTGCTCACACAGGAGATGACCATAGCAACAGAGGCCGGAAGATACTGTATATAGATATAGGTTTCAGCACCGTGGACAGCTCCCACTGGACTGCATCTTATCTCCGAACAGGTTGGAGCTATCACTGTAACAGGAATATCTTCCTATTCCAGCATTTAATCAGAACTAGGAAGCTCTGCCTTCAGTATGTTGCAGAAAAAGTCTAAAATTTACAGCCAACATGGGAATTCATCAGAAAAGACACGCATGTCTGTTCTTTTATATATGGAAAATGTTTATACTCTTATTGAATCATACAAGGGATGCACGGCGGACGAGTGGTTAGCACGTAGACCTCACAGCTAGGAGACCAGGATTCAATTCCACCCTCGGCCATCTCTGTGTGGAGTTTGCATGTTCTCCCCGTGCATGCGTGGGTTTTCTACGAGTACTCCATTTTCCTCCCACATTCCAAAAACATGCTAAGTTAATTGGTGACTCCAAATTGTCCATAGGTATGAATGTGAGTGTGAATGGTTGTTTGTCTATATGTGCCCTGTGATTGGCTGGCCACCAGTCCAGGGTGTATCGCGCCTCTCGCTCAAAGACAGCTGGGATATGCTCCAGCCCCCCCCACGACCCTTGTGAGGAAAAGCGGTAGAAAATGAATGAATTAATGAATGAATCATACAAAAAAATAATCTTTTGAATGTAGCACACCATAGCAAACATGCAATTAATGTATAGCTGCATATTTGCACATAGTACGCCGACCATATAATCAAGCAGGTAATGCAGGCAAAGGAGTGACCACTGTTACGTAACACATGCCGCCTTTTTGCTGTCCCAGTGTTGGAGCTTTCAGATGTGACCTTGACTTAAAACCATCAAGATGATGAAGACGGGCTTCAAAAAAAAAAAAAAAAATTCAATGATCATCTCTCCCATCTGCTCAGCTTTGCTGGCAGGCTCATTAGAATTAAAAGCTTGTCCCATTCACACCCTCCCAGCACCTATAAAAGCTTGATAGCAAGACGTAATTATCATAAGTGTGTGCAGCAGAGCCTCATGCAAAAAAGGAATAATTGCCCCTTCTATCTATCTATCCCCCAACCCTGTTTGTGAATGACTTTACAATCCAAACACTTTTGACAGCCATTATGGACTTTTGATGGGAGACAGAAAGCGTCTGGGGAAAAAGTGAGTTTGGGGGTAATGAAGCAGCAATGTCAAGGGATGATTTATGGACGCTCCGCAACATGTCAAATATCTCATTCTCAGAGAAATTCAATTCTGACCACGAACAAAGTGATCAGCCGTTTCGAGGAATTGGCTAGCATTGTTTGTTTAATATTAGTAAATCAGGACTTTCCAGTGTAAGGTCAGTATTTCCGCATAACAGCCAAGGAGGGTACTTTAGTTGTTCTGTCGGAAATTGGAGGAAAAAAAAAAAAAAGGAAAAAGATGGCACTGGATTTGCGTTTCTGACTGAAGACAGATGAGTCACGGTGAGCTTGGCTCCGGGGGTTAGCTAATTAGCAGTTTACAAGCAACATGATCAGCCACAAAGTAGATTGGCTGTTTAAAATAAACCATTGCATAACATCATAAACTCCATGAACTGACATGTAGAAACGCATATTAAGGATTTATTTTTATTATACGTGCATAAAGAGCAGAGGTGGCCGTTTATGTTTTCTACATTAAAGATGACAAAAGTGTTCCAATGGAGGCATAACAAAATGAACGCTAAGTGTTATACGTGATAAAGGTAACTGGAGTAATATCGAGTAATCTCATTAGTAATAAAACCATTTTATTTTTGGACTAAAACTGCGCTGCGGAATGAAAACACCCTTGCATTAAATTAACAATACAATGAAACCTTAGTTAGCATACGCTCTGGTTGGCATCTTTTTTGGTTAACACCAAAATTTTTGTCTCGTTGTGTTATTAATACACGGTGCGGGTCCAACTGTGTTTATATTTTTATCCCAAATGTCATTGTTAGTCCCCTCTTAGCTTGCTAATACATGGAAACAGGAAGTCGGCTCCATCACCCGTTTGTGATGTCATCACTGGTTCACTCTGTTACCCGATGAATCTCAAAAATGTTAACCGCAAAATATGCTTTTATAGTTTTACATACAGAATTTAAATGCATATAAATGAAAAAGGAAAGGGATAAAAGAACATTTAAGGTTACATTTAAGTTAACATTTAAGACCCGCTGTGACAGCAAGATCAACAGGGATACCACCTTCTTGTTTTGCTATGAGTTATTTCTTGAATTCAAACATGTTTCTCACCTTCTTTTTCAAAATGCTGCATTTTGGCTTATTTTGCAGACACGATTAAAAAAAAAAAAGCAAAGACCCGAAGTGAGAAACACTGCCAGAATTCAAGAAATAACTCATGGCAAAACAAGAAGGTGGTGGTGGTGGTTGATCTTGCTGCCACATCGTGTCCTTGGGGACGGCACATCTGGAATGGCCTCTTTAATGAAGTTAAAAGTAATTTTAAATGCACCTTAAACTCTTTCATTCATAATTGATAATGTTTTATATGCATTTCAAGTTGATTTCTGCATATAAATTTATCATCGTAAAACTACAAAACGTGTTATGTGTTATTGGATTCGGTTCCAAGGTCACAACTATGTTGTTACAGCTATTGCGTTGAAATGTTGAAGCTGCTGAGTTGGAATGTGGGTTCAAGGTGAAAGCATTAAATGTATTTATTTACGGTACAATGTACAGATACAAAAAAGCAACACATTAGCATGGGAGTTCGACCACTAGCAGCTAAAAAAACTTATCAAACTGGAGTCAGAATATATTTCAATCCGAGTGATACGTCCTTGATGTCAAACAGCTTACACTTTGTTGTGTCTTTGATCAGGAAAATGGCCGCCCGTTTTACCCTCTCTGACATTTATGCTTGTTCCTGTCAGCGTGCAGCTCGGCGACGACCTATTGCGGGTTTCCATTTGTCTTCATCGCCACCGCCATGCAATCACACTGCCCCATCTCTCCTGCAAGCATGAAAAATGGGACAGTGGTGGCCTTGTTTGTCTTGTCGATGACACGTGGCAGGGTTTCGGTGTCAACCAATCACAATACATCACCTGGTTTAACTGTGCATTGTCAATATTTCCAACTATACTGGTACAAGACCCTGACTTACTAGGGGGCTCTAATCAGTCTCTGGAAAGCCGTGGGTGACAGTGTTGTGTTGTTTTGGTGGTTTCGGTATTTTTCTCCTTTGGCGCTGCTTTGTATGCAAGATGGCGCCTCACTGGTAATCAGGAAGAACAAGCTAAACTATGCTTTTAATTGTTGTTGGTGTAAATGTCAGATCCCATTTAAAATCCATCCACAGCATCGAGCATTTGACAGCGTCGCCTCTCCAAATGCAAGTGGAGATTCCTGTTGTGTGTCATAACAAAGCAACGCAATTATGGAACACTTAGTAATTAACTTGCGTATTTGGGCTCGTTGAATCCGCCAGATGTTTTTGCAGAGCATCCAATGTAGTTATGACACCCTTAAAAGACATCATTTATGTGGTGCAGCTTGACGACAACTCAAAATCATGTATCATCTACTGTGTGTGTTTATGCCATGGGGGGACACATATTGGATCCTAGTTCATCAAATGGAATAAACACCCTGCCTCATATAATCCACATTCATTCATTCATTCATTTACCGCTTATCTTCACGAGGGTTGCAGGGGGTGTTAACCTAACCAATACATTAAATACTTTCCTATTTAGAGCATAGAAAACCTGTTTATTATATGATTTTTACCAATATTAGAGCCCAGTATACATGACATAACACCCCTATGGTCAATTTTATTCCATTATTGGTTTAAAACAAACAGAGCTAACTAGTTAGCCTTAAAAGTATTTATTCTAAACTTAAGAAAGGGTCTCAACAAGTATAGGAAGCCTAAAATGTACCACTTCCACATGGGACGGGAGAACTACTTTTCACTATGTCATGTTGGACTTCATGCAATTTTGAAGCCAATGTATAGCCAGAATGTTACATATAACTTTTATTCATTTTCTACCGCTTATCCTCATGAGGGTTGCAAGTGGTGCGGGAGCCTATCCCAGCTGTCTTCAGGCGAGAGGTAGGGTACACCCTGGACTGGTCGCCAGCCAATCACAGGGCACATATAGACAAACAACCATTCACACTCACATTCATACCTATGGACAATTTGGAGTCGCTAATTAACCTAGCATGTTTTTGGAATGTGGGAGGAAACTGGAGTACCCGGAGAAAACCCACAGAGAACATGCAAACTCCACAAAGAGATGGCCGAGGGTGGGATTGAACTCCGGTCTCCTAGCTGTGAGGTCTGCGCGCTAACTACTCGACAGCCGTGCAGCCCGCTGTGCAAGTTTCGTTTTTAAAATGTGAAAACTAAAAGATGAAGTAACTGATATAATAAGGTAGTTTGGAAAGCAATTTTCTAAAATTGTTGTTGCTATCTGAGAGGAATCCATCATGTTTGTCTTGTCTTGTCTAAGACCGGAACATTGAATCGTTCCTGCCTACCTTCTTCACCGTTCGCACTCACATTCATACCAATTTGGATGGACAATTTGGAGTCGCCAATTAACCTAGCATGTTTTTGGAGTGTGGGAGGAAACCGGAGTACCCGGAGAAAACCCACGCATGCACGGGGAGAACATGCAAACTCCACACAGAGATGGCCGAGAATTGAACTCGGGTCTCCTAGCTGTGAGGCCTGCACGCTAACCACTCGGTCGGCGTGCAACATTCCACATATGTTGTCCACTGAAGCAATGAAACACCTACGTCTGTACACTAAAGGAAGTTCCACTTAGTACTGATGGAGTTCTCCTTCTTCCTAAACGAGCCCTCTGCTCAAATAGACACCGTGCCTCAATAATTACTGGTTGCATTTTCCACATAAACAAACAAAGATCCTTCTATAGTGGGGTGGCAGTGAGGAGGCACAGCACCCGTCAGGGTCTAGTGATTTCCAAGGGGTCTCTAAAGTAGTCCCGGGTCCCAGTTCCAGCAGGTGGCGTCTCGGCCAGGAAGTAGACTCCCAATGAAAGAATGCGTGCGTGTCCGAGATAGAAGAACAGGGTATATTTGTTCCAAGTATCTCTCTGTTGTGAACAAGTGCAAATAAGTTGCAAACTGGAAAATATTCCATTCCTAACAGTGTAGTGTTTTGAAGCTTGACATACCCAATACCCTACAAAGAGTCATCCTTAAGTGGTGCCCCATGCTGAGTGTTTGCACAAAAGGCCCACTCCCCCAATCCTCCTATCCTGCCTGTCTGCTCCCGAGCATGAAAAATGGAACATAGATGAATTATACACAACACCTGCTGGTTTGACATGCCAAATATACGGGCCTTATGCCACAGGATGGGAGCTTCAGCGGCACACCTGTTCCCTAATGTGACAAGGCACTGACGCCTCATTTAGACGCCCCCGCTGAATCATTCTGCCCGGATGTATTATTGATATATTTAATCTTTCATGTCGCTCACTCTCTGACCTCCTGACTGTCACTTTGACAGGCGGGGTGTATCGTGAAATGTACACTTTGATTCCTTTGACTTTAATTGCTTTTGAATGAGATTCAAGAAGGAGAGGGGGGTGGGGTATTGATTCATGGCATAGCGAGAGGTAATTTTGTGTTATAATTACACTTTTAAGACTGTCAGTCACATGAGCTCACAGGTGCAGCCTAATGATCTCCATGGAAGTTGACATTCAAGACACGAAAAGGGAGAAAAAAAAGAAAAAAAAACATTCAGAGTGGCTGATGTGGTGCGCTTAGAACAGGAAAAATCAGCATGTTGTGAACTTTTATTTTAATGGAAGTGTGATTGTTATGAGTGGATGTGGTGACATCAGAGTCAATCAGAAGCGCCTGATTGGGTACATTCTACTGCTTGGGTGCACCATTAATTAACAATCAATTCAATTTTTACTGCTCAATGATAGTATAGTATCGTAGTAGTATTTTGAAGACATTGATCTATTGTACTGCAGTAACATGCTTCATTACGCCCTGGATATTGACGGAATGTGCTCGTGTCACGCTCTGCGTGTGTTCTTTTATGTGGAAACCGTGTCCATCAATAACAAGCGAAGACAGACTCTAACCTTTGTAAGCTTTTAAAAGGACCGCATGCTGACAGGTATATTCAAGCAACGCTCCCACCTGGCGTTACCTACTTTTTGACTCCAAAAGACACACACGAGGTGCCGGTGGGGGGGTTTAGTGGGTGTAGAAGCAGGACCGGGGAGCCAAATATATCAGCATATGAGCATAATTGCAGTTGTAAATGAGAAAGTTGTCAGACCAGAAAATGAAGCCAGGAGGCAAAGTGCACCTGAACATCTGTCCTGGAGCATGACTGCACTTGAGGGGGGGCGGCTGGGGGCACGGATGATGGCGCCACAGTGGACAGTGGTGGATCCCAGTGGCTCCTGGTGGCCTGATTTCAGTGTCTTATCCAGTTTAGTGGTACAGGGGCCCTGGAAGATGTACACATAGTGACATTGGAGTCCAGTAAGAAGCCTGATGGAAAGGCTTCAACTGGCTTGCTCGGGTCCTTTTTGTGTATACTCAGATTCTTGAAAAAATAGGGGGACCATTGACCAGGGCCCCGTTTCACGAAGCAGGTTTAGTGAAAACTCGGAGTATGTTAACCCTGAAATGAGGGAAACTCTGAGTTTTCCGTTTCAAAAAGGGAGGTAAGTCAAACAAGAGACAGAGGAGTAACTCCAGCCTGTTTCACAGAGAGAGGTAACTTAACCTCGGTGTCAGTTACTATGGCAACAGACTCTGTGAACATAACCTGGTCGGGACCAGGTTTTCTTCAATGAACCTCGAGTTTCTTTCTGTCCCCGCCCTCTTACGCTACACACAGTGTGATTCATTCATTGTCGCGCGTGTTTAAAGCCAGTTTGGTCGTTTTTCTTCAAGGTGTGCTGTGTGTCGCATTGTTTTTTGAACCATGGCATGTCCGTTTGTAGAAGACCCTGTAGACCAGAGGTAGGAAACCTATGGCTCAGGAGCCAGGTAGGGCTCTTTTGATGACTGTATCTGGCTCTCAAGCATTTCTTACCACAATAAAAATTTATTTTTGCTAACATTTTAAAGTAAACATCACAGAAATGGTAAATATTAAAAATCAACAACTTTCTTATGCATTTTAATTTGTCCATCTATATTCTGCTGCAATACGGCCAACCATATCTATCTTTCCTAATGATATTTTCCAGGTCAAACACCAAAACTTGATTATTACTGGGTAATGCTGTAGTCTACCTCGGTCATTGAGATGTCAAAAAAACATGTAAATGTAAACTTTCCTCCTTTAGTCAAATAGCTAAAGCTGCAGAACCAAGCCTTCTGACGAAGATGGCCAAAAGAATGAAATACGTCTTCGGAGTACGGTGCAAAACTATGCAGCAGCAGAAGTTGTATTAATGGCAACAAGTATTTGATTTATTATTAGACACTGCGCTGCTCACGAAAGTGTGCTGGCCACACCCCATTGGCGTGGGGTAGTGTGCCTGGTCTACGTAATTAGAGCCCATTATCTAAAACTGTTGGTCTTACATAAAAATGCACACATTTTATTGCATTCAATGTTTAAAAAAAATGTATATGGCTCTCACAGATACACATTTTAAAATATCTGGCCTTCATGGCTCTCTTCGCCAAAAAGGTTCCCGACCCCTGCTGTAGACGAAGAGGCACTACTACTCAGAAGAGAGCTCCGCATTCGTAGGGAAGTTATCCACAGGCCGAGATTGGACACGCTATCATTTCCAGATAATTTTCTTTTCGAACAGTACCGCTTCACTTCACCATCCATCACTTACATCCATAATCTCATCCGTCAGGACATTCAAAACATCACCAACCGTGGACGTCCACTGTCATCCACCCAGATTCTGTGTGTTGCTTTTCGGTTTTTTGCCAACGGAAGTTTTTTATATAATATAGGTGATGCAGAAAACATTAGCAAGGCCACCGTCTGTGTGTCCCTAGCACTAAAAAGACGAATCAACTCCTTCGTTGTGTTCCCGGGACATAAACCCGTGGGGGTCATCAAGGAGGAATTCCACAGAATTGCAGGTGAATGTAGAAATCAGTTAAAATGTATGATTATAAATCATATTCAGTTAATGACATGGTGCTGCAACCTCACACTGGGATTTGTCATTTTAATTTCTTTTAGGATTCCCTGGTGTGATAGGGTGCATCGATGGGACGCACATTCCCATCGTTGCTCCTTCAGAAAATGAAGGAGACTATGTGAACAGAAAATCCATTCACAGCATCAATGTGCAAATAGATTGAATGTATCAATCAGACTGCATCAAACTGCAAAAACTCAAAATCATACCAACAATATTTGTCTTATTTCTCGTCAAAATGTCTAATTTCTGATCAAAACAAATCACACCTAAAAGTAAATTGTTTTTAGACAATGTTGATGTTTTTCAATCACATTTCACTTAAAAAATAATTTGAAAAATCTGTCAGTGGAGCAAGTTTGTTATTTCTACTTATTTCAATTGAAAATGTGCGTCAAACGAGTGAAAATTGCCTGAAAACCAGTTACTTTTTATGTGGTGTCTTAAGTGTAAAGACATTTGATGAGAAATGTAGACCAACTACATGGTCACCCATGGTGAATCGAGGGAACGGGGCTCCATTGATGAGGGCTTTTTAAAGTCGTGGTGCACGCGCTTAACTCAGAGTGAACAAACTCTGTGTTGATTGAACCAAATGAAATCACCTGTTCTGAAACCCGTAACTCAGAGTTTCCTGTCTCAGAGTAGATCAACTCAGAGTTCAGGGTTAGACTCCAGAGTTGGTTGAACCTGCTTCGTGAAATGGGGCCCAGGACTATAGGGTGTAGACTTTTTTTTAAGCTTCGTCATGATTTGCCATGATTTTCTCCCCCCTTTTGCTTCAATCATCACACTGTAAAATATATATAATTGTGAGCACTTGACAGACCCCTTCCTGCTCTGAGGGGGACCAGAACTTCAGTCACTGAGACAGTGAAGGAGGGAAGGAGACAGTGAAGGAGGGAAGGAGACAGTGAAGGAGGGAAGGACACTTAAATGGACAAGCTAAGAAGAAAAATCATCCTCAACTTCATTTACTATTCAACTATTTTTTTCCTATAGGCCTGATTCCAATTGTGAAGCATTGGGTATTGGTTGTAAATACGTAAGTCCTGAGGCATGGGTGTTCAAAGTGCGGCCCTGGGGGCCATTTCAGGCCCACAACCTGTTTTTATTGAACCCTTTCACACAGTAGAAATGAAACTAAACAAAAAAAACCCAGGAAAAGTAAAAAAATGTTGAGAATCATTAATAATAAAACAAAGATTTGTCTTTAAATGCAAATGTTCCTCATAATATTGTATTCCGATTATTCCTCTTTTGCTATTGAGAGTTTTTCTTAGAAATTAATTAATGATCGCCGTTTCGTGGTGGACAATGTAATTAGTCAAAACATATTGGCAGTATGTTACATGGATGACATCCATCCATATTACATTACCCTAAAAAAGGTTGTCCTCCCATTCCATGTGGAAGTGGTAAGTTTTTGGCGTCTTACTTTCTTATTTCACTACGTTTGAAAATGTTTGAAACCCTTAGGTTTGGAAGATATAAACTTGAGGCTAACTAGTTAGCTTGCTCGCATGTTGGAATGCTAGCTGCTAGCATACAATGAACAATAGGGGTGTAATGGTGACTATACTGATGTTATTTCATGTTGACAGAGCTCTGTGGAAAATGTTTGGACACCCCTGCCCTTGGGCATTATGAATTTTGGTGATATTTACAAACAAAAAAACTCCATATTTAATATTTTGGCGTCTGAAAACAGCCAAAATGATTAACCCCATCAGCCGAGTAACTAATATGTCTTTTCTGAAAGCACAGCCTTTGGTAGTGGAACTTATTGACTTCTTAATTAATTTATTGAAGCATCCAGATCTCATTAGATGGCTTCACTTCATTTGATCACCATAAAGCCCAATGGAGCATCACATGGGTATAAATCCCCGTCAGGAAGCGGAGTAGACAGTAAACGAGGTAGCTGTTGGCAAAATATTGCTGCTGCTTTTTGCAAAGGAAAGAAAAAAGAAAAGAATGCAGTAAAAGGTGCAGCATGAGTCAGAACAGGAGCTCGTTAAGAGGACAAGCTCCGTGAGGGGATTTCAGCCTCTCGCGCGGCCGCTTACTCACAGGTTAAGATTGTGGTCATTGCTCAAAGCTTTTGGGTGTGACAGTCTTGGTGGGAGGCCAGGAGAGCAGAGGCAGCAAGTACTTTCATCGCCCTTAAATGCCACTGCTAGTCGCTGTGTTAACATGCCTCGCAACATCAGGACAACCTAAATATGTCATTGTGTGGGCAGAAAGGAAATTTGAAGGTATAGCCTTATTGGGTTAAAAACAACAACAACAAAAGGTTATAAAAGTACACAGGAAAAGGCTTCCCGCCCTGTTGGCAGGCTGCAGAGACAGTGCCCTGCCAAAACATCCACTTAGATCTCCAAGTGTCCCATTATGGAGGGAAGACACCTTTCAAGTGCTACTTCAGTGCCACTTCCAGCAACTCTTAAAGTCACCCGGGTGACTCCGGCTGCAGTGATGTGGATCGTATAGCATCAGGTGTCGTGCAGACAAAGGAGGGCCACCTATTTTCTACGCCCCACCAAAATAAATCTGCTTAGGAATCATTTCCTGTCCTTCAAGTGTGCAGTCAACACTAATATAACTAACTGTAGTGCTGGCCATATTTTCAATGTAATGTCAATGCAGGCTGCATGGCGGTCGAGTGGTTAGCATGCAGATCTCATAGCTTGGAGACGAGTGTTCAATTCGACCCTCGGCCATCTCTGTGTGGAGTTTGCATGTTCTCCCCGTGCATGTCCTCCCACATTCCAACAACATGCTAGGTTAATTAGCGACTCCAAATTGTCCATGGATATGAATGTTTGTTGTTGTCTATATGTGCCCTGTGATTGGCTGGCGACCAGTCCAGGGTGTGCCCCACCTCTTGCCCCAAGATAGCTGGGATAGGCTCCAGCACCCCTGCGGCCCTCGTGAGGATAAGCGGTAGAAAATGAATGAATGAATGAATGTCAATGCAAGGCTCTGTCATATTCAACCTTCACATTTTGACTAACATAGTCATAACATAAGCAAATGTTTCACAAGTCAAAGGTAATAGGACAAACAACGCTGTGTTCAAGGACATACTGCAAATGAGGCTTAAAAACAGTGACATCTGTCAAGTAGTAAAGATGGCCTGATGCCAGTTGCGCCCAGTGGCGGCAATAAGGTGCCTAGTGGCGTGCAGTGGCTCAAACTGCCTCCCAACTGGTTTGTGGTGGCCTGTAACGGCGGCACCATTTGCATCAAGCAATTGTCACGAAGTGGAATTGAACGTCGGAAACAATCCGCCTATTCTAATCTACTGGAATGTAATGACGTTAGGGGCCCACTTGGCCGGTGCCAGTTCACACCAAAGATTATGTGATTAGCGCGTAGTCTCTCGCTGTGGCGCAGTATAATGGCAACATGCCGAGCGAACATTAATTCGGCGCCACAGCGAGCCACTACGCGCTAATCACATAATCTTTGGCGCAAACTGGCACCAACTGGCGCCGGCCCAGTGGACTCCTAGCGTCTTTGCCGCAACTTGGCTCGCGCCATTACATTCCAGTGGATTCCAATAGGCAGATTGTTTCCAACATTTAATTTCACTTTTTGGACACAATCTGGCACCGGCCCAGTGGACTCCTAGCATTAAAAACAAGTTCCATTGCTAGATAGTGATTTAAGTCTAGTTTTAGTGTGAATCAGAACTTAATAACCACAGCAAATTGACTTACTCGTGTCAGATGTGATACAAAGATTAAATACAAGAATCGAACAAAACAAACAAGAACAACTCCTTCCTTGTATCACTGCGGTTGCCTCTCTGTCTAAAATGATTAGTCTGTGAAAAGTAGTCATCGGGATGGATATCCTGCTCTCAGATCCCCTTGTAACAGTGCACAGAATCCATGACTCCGCTCACATCGAGCATTTCAAACCGAGCAGCGACCAATATTTATTTCCACTTCCATGGTGATGGCTTTCCTTTTCTTTACCGCAGTAAGCAGTCCCATGTTTACACAGTGAAATTGTAATATTATGTCCTCTGCTAGGGAGGTGTGCTTGAGTAGGATGTTAAAGCTACAACGGGTTAAAAGTCCATCCTCCAAAGGTAACGAGTAAACATCAAGTCCTAATCTCTTACCTGCATCCTTGAAGAGAAAAGCCGTATAAGTTGTTGTTCTAGTGCTCTCGTGTAGGTTAATGGCTTTTTCACATTGCAGAATAATCCCATTTGAGAGTTTTCACTCAGACTTGAAGGCATCAGAGGGACACTTGTGGTGGAGGATGTGCAAAGGGCAAAAGCAGCAAAGACAGCTGCCGCTTCTTCTGCTCACAGATGCTGCAGCTGCTCCGAGAGCATCACACGCCGCCTCGTAACACAACAGACCAAATGCTGTATCCCCAAATGTGTTCCAAATGATCACCTTTCTTCACCTTGTCAGCCCTGGCTTGTGCAAGTGTGCAGACGTTCGACACAAATCTTGTCTCTCACATTTCCTCCTGGCACGTCCTCCCTCCCTCGGCACGATCGCTCCCTAGTGAGCACCCCAGCTTGATCACTTGCAAAATCCTTAATTAAATGCTCGCTTTTATCCAAAAATGTCATACTTTCAGGCCAATCCTGGTATGCCGTTATCCCAAGGTCACAATTAGAACCTCCATAAAGCCTATGAAAGATTTAAGAGCTTGCAATTATGTCAAAGTGCGACGAACGCTGTGTCTTAAGGTGACTCTCAGCCATCATTTACATATATTAATTTCACTCAGTATATTTTTTATGGACAGCACCATATTGCCCGAGTCACATTTCATAGAGCTTGTTAAAAAAAAAAAAAAAAAAGCTGCGGTGTTTATTCCCATATTTCTGCACTTTTTTTACAACAAGCCTCGCAGTTTGTAGCCTCTATTAAGTCGCTCCAAATATTCTGCAGGAAATTGCCTTGTTGCTGTAAATCTAGCCGTCAGTAAATGGAAGCTTGGTACAAGTTAAACACAGGCAGTCAATTCCACGGAGAAGCGGTGGGATTCCTTCTACTCCTTTTCAGACCAGTCGAACTGTGTGTGAACATGTATTGGATACTTTAAGCATGTAAGCAACTACAGTGGATCATTTCGTAGGATTCACTATTGAACAAAAATTATTGCCAAAAATATGTCTTGGTTTTCATACACTGTCTTGGTTACAGTACAGCCAAACGGTGCCCAAATATAGCATTGACATGTTGGTGACTCAGTCTCTGTAAATAATGGATAGTGATTTTTTTTTTTTTACTTGGTACACTATAGACAGATTCCATCCAGGGAATCCTGAATATGCCACAATGACACCAAAGAACTTTGCAAGTGCCAAAACTTTGATAAAGAATGTGAGAAACATTATTAAATTCAGGAAAGAGTACGAAGGTAGTATCTATCACAATAGAATTGTCATGGAAATGTAGGAACTTTTAACATGGCGTCAACTGTTGTACGTTTTGGATTTTGTCTGACCTTTTAGAACCTATTAATCATGAAAACCGAAGTGTCTAAAATTTTGGACTGATATTTTGTAAAAACATGCAAACCACACCGACATGGCCAAACAGAGAATCAAACCGATGATTTCTTGACTGTGTGGCCATAATGCTTACCACTCGCCCACCGTGCGGCCAATTATGACGTTATTTCCCATAATATATTTGACTTTATTCTCATAGCATTCTCATAGCAACTTTTCCCACAACGTAATTTTTCTTTACTTTTTTTATTTGTTGTGTTTAATACCCATATATTACAACTTAAATAAGGCATCTTTTTCCTGAATATTTAAATTTTAAGGTACTAAAATGACATTGGGGCTGCACGGCAACCGAGTGGTTAGCATGCAGGCCTCGCAGCTAGGAGACCCAAGTTCAATCCCAGAAGGGAGCCCAGAGGGCTCAAATAGTTTTAAATAATGTATTTAGAAGGCCCTAATAGGTTTCTATGCTTTAACAACAAAAATGTTCCATTCCGATAAGGAAATTCACTTATCACTGTTGGGCCTGGAACCACTGTGATTGGCTGGCGACCAAGATAGAGGGTGTATCCTACCTCGAAGTCAGCTGGGATAGGCTCCCGTATACCGTCGCGAGGATAAGCGACATAGAAAATGGAGCAGATTAACCGGGTCAGCTTTCAGCATTCCTTTTCACAGAAATCTTTTTAATTTCAGATTTTTATTACTGGCTATACGGCGGCCCAGTGGTTAGCGTACAGGCCTCACAGCTAGGAGACCTGAGTTCAATTCCACCCCGTGTGGAGTTTGCATGTTCTCCCCGTGCATGCGTAGGTTTTCTCCGGGTACTCCGGTTTCCTCCCACATTCCAAAAACATGCTAGGTTAATTGGCGACTCCAAATTGTCCATAGGTATGAATGTGAGTGTGAATGGTTGTTTGTCTATATGTGCCCTGTGATTGGCTGGCCACCAGTCCAGGGTGTACCCCGCCTCTCGCCTGAAGACAACTGGGATAGGCTCCAGCACCCCTGCAAAATAAATGAATAAATGAATGAATAAAATGACATTGAATTTTCTATTTTGCTATAAGAATGTGACGTGCGCCACACATGGCCCCGGGGCCGCACTTTGGTTCATCCCTGACCTATACTATGAAGGCAATTGAGGTTTTTGTGTACTCTCAAATTGGTGCCCAGTTGTACAGCAATAGCAGATCAAACCATGTGGGTGTTGAATGAAATGAAATGAATGGAAAGAGAGGTGACCTTTGTTCCGGGTGGCCTTGTGATCTCACTGCAGGGACACAAGGAGAACAAATTCTGAAAGGTTTTGCCCGAAGATAAATTGGCTAACCTTCTTCTGTCATTAATGATACGTTTTCCAAGTGGTGAGCAGCGAGACAGCGGCAGCAGAGAAAGTGGGATAGATGGAGGAGAGAGAGAAATGGGGGTAAGATGAGAGCCAGGAGCCAGCGGTAATTAGCCATGAAACAACGGGCCCACTCCACCTCAGTTCTGACTGCGGTGTCACACCTTGAGTCGTCTCTGCCTGTGCCCCCCCCTCCCTCCGGGCTGGCGACTGCTGTAAAATGTCCAGCTGAAAGTGAGAGCGGACCCGCGGCGGCCCTGGCACCCGGTTTCAATACATCACACTACCGCCATGCTTCCTGTTCAGCTAAACTGGCTGGAGGCGAACTTGTCATGACTGTCTGTGCAGGATTCTGGAGGGTCTGGATTGCTTGTCTTGCTTTGGAATGGCACTTAAGGAATGGTGGGTGCTTTTAGGCCAAGAAGGTGGCACATTTGAACACATATAAAACTCTTGTTGCGTTCAACTATTGCAGGAAAATAGAAGTAAACATAGCTTCGGTTTCTAGCTTCTATTCGTCCCAATTTATTTCTACAACTGGTCTCTTGTGTTCGTCTTATATTCAGGGTTGTCTTTTATCATTCTTTTTTTCCCCAAAGATTTTGAATGGTTTTGAACTTCCATGGTTGTGTTGTTCCTCAGTTCAAGTAAGACATAACGCCCTTTATGTATCCTCCAGAGAACGAGCATTATCACAACACAGCCTTCCTAAATGACACTGAGCAGTTTTACCTCCTGAAGATCACATGCAAACATGGGGAGGAGGGGGGGGGGCAAGCGCCGCTCAGGTAACCCTCACATCTCCCTCCTTCTGTTTTCCGAAGCGGCCCGTGTTGACAGGCTCTTCATTAGAGTCTTTGTCCTGGAAGAGCCTGCTACATAATTAATGTCTCCATGATGGATTACACGGGGCGGATTGCAAACAACGAAGAGGTCGGTGGAAAATAGGTGAATTGATGCGAGGCTATTCCACCCCCCCCCCCGCCCTGTCGAACACGCCTACCGTATGCCCCCTTCTGCACTGGCACCGAAAGTGCTGATTGGAAAAGTCTCAATATTTACACTTCTAACTTTAGAATGGATTAAAATTATTCCCAGGTGCCTTTTATTCCGGAGGACGGTCTTCACAGGGTGGGGCTTGGGGTCGGCCATAGACCCTTCACTGCCAAAGATGCCTATAGATGTCTTTTTAAAAAGCAACGTTGACTGCCAAAGACGTCTTTGGCTGTGTTCGAAACCGAATAGTAACTACTACATACTTCCATGGCCATACTGCATACTGCATACCCAATCCATCAGACATACTACATGATAACCCACAATGCATTGCGCTCCTACGATTCAGCAAAATTTAAGCAAGCCAAAGTGACAACGCACTTTTGGTTATTTTCACCAAATAAAACACCCTCTTACTTTTCTCATACAAAAAAAACATAGTAATAAATCACTGACTTTACTTTGAAAACAAGAAGCGAACCAACTCGCAATATATCCTGCTTGACACTCAATGTTCAGCAAACTTTTTTTTTTTTTTGCGGTGACTGGGTAATTTAAGTGCTAGTAATACGCTGATGATACATATTCAACATTTCTGGCGAATGCAGTAGTATGCATCCGGGAACTCCTTGCATACTCAAAAATCGCATACTACCAGTGTAGACACACTTCATACTAGTAGTAGGTATGTATGCGGTTTCGAACACGGCCTTTGATGTGAATCCAAAGAAATACAGCTGAATAGGTGCAGATTCTGGAAGAACTAGAAAGCTTTCTGTGCTGGTTATTGTGTGTAGCTGCTCTATAGGAGTTCACAACTCAATACAAAGGGCCAAAACATGAGCATAAAAGGTCCCCTTTAAAATAAATAAAACATTGGAAGACCTTTCATAAAAAGGCCCACAACATTTAATGCTCACGATAGACTGCATCAACATTTGCTGCCTCTGTTTTTCATCAATTGAAGACACAGATAGCATAATACATTTTTTTTATATAATTCACAGTAATCATAAAAAACTAACAAAAAACTGAATCATTAGCTGGATTAGAGACTGTATACACCATCACTAGATAATTCAAACACAGTATTATTACATTTCAGTCAAAAATCTGAAATGTTTACAAGGGTTTTTTCCAGATAGCTCCTTGGCAGCCGTCACTATTTGCATCCAAATTAATTTGTCCATGTCTAGCTCACTCAACGCTACACAAGGCGACTCAATTATACATTTTCTTAGACGAGTAATAAAGTGCCGCCACTCTGCCAAAGCTTGGACTGATTATACCAGCTGTACATGCTGTTTACCCAACCTTCTGTTCCTCCCCTCTCGCTGATCAAGACATTCATCCCAAGGAGAGGCAGGCACACTTATTAGAAAAAGTGCCTCTCTCAGCTAAAAGAAAAGAGTCTTTGCTTACAGGTTTTTTTTTCCTAAATGAAAAGGGTCTCTAATCTTTACTTACAGTTCTTTTCCCAACATGATCATGACACTATCGGTCCAACCTCTGAGCGTTCCTCATGTCTCCACACATGATAAGCTTTATCATACTTTTTTTTATTTTAAGGCTCACCAACCCTGGAGTTATGGAAATAAGAGCATGGCCGTACATTCCTCCCGTAGATAAGAGGGCATTTTTAAACAAACCTGTCACCACGTTCAGAATAACTTACAACACCTCAGACAAAACCGAGAAAAAGTATCCAAATCTAGACTGTGGTCTTGCTATTGAGGGTCTAGATTAGGGGTGGGCAAAGTCAACAATCACATAATAAAAAAGGTTTTTTAAAGGCAATATATTTGGTTACATTGCAGGGCTCTGCATCGACAAGGAAGATGGAGGAAAGAGCCCAGAATGAAAGTACACAGTCTATACAGCAGTTGCTTTGCCCCTCTAGTGAAACTTAAGCTTGTGTGCAGGGAACTTTTCTAGCACTTTTCTAGGGGGTGTATGCTAGTATTGTGCAGCTCTCTTTGTGCTGTGTGGCAAGAAGGCCTTATATGAGAAGCTATCAGGCTGAAAATGGACTGACTCTAGGATTTTTCCGACACCAGGTGCAGGCGTGGCGTACCTGCCCAGCGCCAGTCCCTGCCCCAGTTTGAGTTCCCCTTATGTGTGATGTCTTTGATCATATATCAGATGTAATGGGATAATTAATACAAAAATGTACATGCTGCTTCAGACAGTTATGTGGAATAGTGGTTGCTGGTTGCATTGAAATATGCCTGACACTTGGAAAAACCTGCCAGTGAGGTTTTGGTGATGTTTCTGTACTGTCAGCCAATTTACCACTGCGCAGGGTGCAGGTCGGAGCTGGTGATCTTACGGGGCACCTTTGGGGCGCTGTTTTGTCACAAAATTGTCACGGCGCTAAGCTGAAAATGTGGACACCTCCCCTGCTGTGCTAAGCAAAAACAATGTCTAATCAAATATCACTTTTCTGCAGAACTTTGTTGTAATAAAAGTTGATAATCTGTCTCTTTGCATTCTAGAGTCTCTAACTACTCCGTAGACAACCCCCCACTCTGCTTTGTCTTCCTGGAATTGCTGTGATGAAGCATAATGACCTGACTTGAAGTTCCAGACTTACGGTAATTAAAAAATAGCACTGCAAATCTTATTGTAAGGCTACAGCTTTGAAGTTAAAGGTTTAACTGCAGTTGTTTGACAGTAGTTTGTGCCCACGTCTGACCTAGACCCCATGTGGGTGTCTGCCTCAATCCGCTTCAAGCTTTTGGATCCATCAGGGATAACAATCAGTCGTGTTATGTAGTAGTATGTAGTCATTTTCAAAGTTTGGAGCAAAGAGCCTCCCCTAAGAGAGGTGAATCACACCCCCGAGAGGCCATTTTTTTTTTCTCCAAACAGGCTGACTCCAGAGTTTCTGATTGAACCGACAGCCTCCCTGCTCATCTGCTGTTGTTTGGCCACCGATGAGAGGATGAGACTCTTATTGCGCGCCACTAATTGCACATTCTCGCGCCAGAGACAGCTTCTTTTTAAAACCAATTAGCCGACACGAGTCTTAAATTAACCTGAGATGGATCTGAGCAATGTTTATTTTCATTCCCATGCACACACACACACAAACACACACCTACACACTCTTTGACACGAGCCTGGGAGCTAACAAATGAGCAGCTATCAAAGGAATGCATGCAGTTAGCGAGAGTTCACAGTGATGCCACATCTTTTATTATTGCTATTATTATTACGATTCCCGTAGAGGGCAACACCTCCTCCAATAAATCCCTCGGTGCGATTATCCGTCATTCCCTAATGTGTTGTTATGAAGATGGATACCTTGGAGCTCCGTCACGCATCTACTTAGCTACGCGGCGTGGATGCGACATCTGTGAAATGGCTCTCCATCATGGACGCAGCCATCCATTAGAAGACGTTCAAAGTAAACTCATTAATGCTAAAGAAGCGTTTCTTAAGTTGAATGTATGCCTATAAAAAGATGATTTGTATCTCAATCGGAATGAGACTACATACAGTACACGCACGCATCCTGCAGTTGCCACGGTAACCTTCATCTGCGTATGTGCACCTGTGTTGCTCTGATCAACAATTTGAATGGCGTGTTACTTACATAATAGAAATGCGGTCTGGAAAATGTAAATATCATTTGGTGTATAATTAGTGTGGCTGTAGGAAACCTTGCTGTACTACACATATTTTAAACACAGTATCTAAAGTCAATAATAATAAGAAAAATAAAATAATACATTTTGAGAATCTAAATTGTCCATAGGTATGAATGTGAGTGTGAATGATTATTTATTGACATGTGCCCTGCAAGTGGCTAGCAACCAGTCCAGGCTGTACCCCGCCTCTTAATAATAACAATTTTATTTGTATAGCGCTTTTCAGAGTACTCAAAGATGCTTTACAGTGAAGAAAAAAGAAATAAAAAATAGAGTTGAGTAAAAAAACAGAGTAAACGATGCATTCAAGTATCGATGAGCCAATTCAAGAAACAATACAAGCAGTTGATGTTTGCTAAATACAAGGATGAAGAGTCTTGAACCAGTCATGATGTGCTATATATATACAGTGCATCCGGAAAGTATTCACAGCGCTTCACTTTTTCCACATTTTGTCATGTTACAGCCTCATTCCAAACTGAATTAAATTAATCTCTTACCTCAAAATTCTCTATTAATACTCCGTTATGACAATGTGAAAAAGTTTTTTTTTTACTTTTTTTGAATTTATTAAAAATAGAAAACTAAGAAATCACATTTACATAAGTATTCACAGCCTTTGCCATGAAGCTCAAAATTGAGCTCAGGTGCATCTTTTTTCCACTGATCATCCTTGAGATCTTTCTACAGCTTAATTGGAGTCCACCTGCAGTAAATTCAGTTGATTGGACATGATTTGGAAATATAATAACTGTCTATATAAGGTCCCACAGTTGACTGTGCATGTCAGAGCACAAACACCAAGCATGAAGTCAAAAGAACTGTCTGTAGACCTGCGAGACAGGATTGTCTTGAGGCACAAATCTGGGGAAGGATACAGAAACATTTCTGCTGCTTTGAAGGTCCCAATGAGCACAGTGGCCTCCATTATTCGTAAATGGAAGACGTTTGGAACCACCAGGACTCTTCCTAGAGCTGGCCGGCCTTCTAAACTGAGCGATCGGGGAAGAAGGGCCTTAGTCAGGGAGGTGACCAAGGCCCCGATGGTCACTCTGTCAGAGCTCCAGCGTTGGAGAGAGGAGAGCCTTCCAGAAGGACAACCATCTCTGCAGCAATCCACCAATCAGGCCTGTATGGTAGAGTGGCCAGACGAAAGCCACTCCTTAGTAAAAGGAACATGGCAGCCCGTCTGGAATTTGCCAAAAAGCACCTGAATGACTCTCAGACCATGAGAAACAAAATTCTCTGGTCTGATGGCTTTCGTTTTCTGTATCCTTCCCCAGATTTGTGCCTCAAGACAATCCTGTCTCGCAGGTCTACAGACAGTTCTTTTGACTTCATGCTTGGTGTTTGTGCTCTGACATGCACAGTCAACTGTGGGACCTTATATAGACAGTTATTATATTTCCAAATCATGTCCAATCAACTGAATTTACTGCAGGTGGACTCCAATTAAGCTGTAGAAAGATCTCAAGGATGATCAGTGGAAAAAAGATGCACCTGAGCTCAATTTTGAGCTTCATGGCAAAGGCTGTGAATACTTATGTAAATGTGATTTTTTTTGTTTTCTATTTTTACTAAATTTTGAGGTAAGAGATTAATTTAATACAATTTGGAATGAGGCTGTAACATGACAAAATGTAGAAAAAGTGAAGCGCTGTGAATACTTTCCGGATGCACTGTATCAGTGATGGACGGAGACGGGTTATGTTCTTAAGAACAAAGGAAGCTGGGATAGGCTCCTAGCTGTATAGAAAATGACTGAATGGAAAACAAACATGATTTCCTAAATTTTGGGGACTCTGAGATTGTCCAAACCTTATACTAACCCATCATTATAATAATGAAAGTCCGCCACTAGTGATGATGAGTTCAGGGCATTGGACAGTCACTGTGCAAGTTCATTCATTAATTCATTTTCTACTGCTTATCCTCACGAGGGTCGTGCGTGAGGGTGCTGGAGCCTATCCCAGCTGTCTTCGGGCAAGAGGCGGGGTCAATCACAGGGCACATGTAGACAAACAACCATTCACACTCACATTCATACCTATGGACAATTTGGAGTCACCAATTAACCTAGCATGTTTTTGGAATGTGGGAGGAAACCGGAGTACCCGGAGAAAACCCACGGAGAACATGCAAACTCCACACAGAGATGGCCCGGGCTGGGATTGAACTCGGGTTTCCTAGCTGTGAGGTTTGCGCGCCAACCACTCATCCACCGTGCAGCCCGCTGTGCAAGTTTTGTTTTTAAAATGTGAAAAATAAAAAATGAAGTTACTGACATAATAAGGTAGTAATAAGAAGCAATTTTCTAAAATTGTTGTTGCTATCTGAGAGGAATCCATCATGTTTGTCTTGTCTTGTCTAAGACCGGAACATTGAATCGCTCCATCCTACCTTCTTCGCTAGGTAGCCCATTGATTATTTATTAGTATTATTCTGAGGAAACATGTTCTAAAATGTTTTTAAAGTAGCTACTTGAGATTCAAAGCCTGGCTATAAACGATATCTAATGTAGTATATGTTTATTTTATGTTTTCTTTTTCTCTTAGGGCTTCTCAGAGGAGTTATTTGTTTCCGAGAGGTAGTGCATTATTCATAATATTATCTTCTTAGAAAATACCTTGGATGTTATTGCTGTGTTTCGAAGAAGTACAGTCGTCCCTTGTTGAATTGGTTCCAGTGACGATAAGTACATTTACGAAAAATAGTATTTTTTTAACATTTAAAAAAATAACTTTTTTGTAATTTTCGCATAGGAAACCTGTTAAGGACTTTCTAATAAAACACCTTCACACTGCTATTATTCTTTTATTACATCACATTGTGCAACTGTAATGCGCAGGCTATGGGATCACTGCAGGGACATAAAACACGGCTGCCTACATCAAGCTAATGAGCTAACTATTTCACCTACAATGTTGTCAACTTAAGTGTTTCAAACTGAGTGGGGAAGAAAGGCACAGTAAGAAGCCACAAATGAACCACTTCCACACTGAATGAGAGGATAACTTTTTTCCCTCTATCATGTCATGGACTGATAATACGCTGTAGTTAACCACGTATACGTGACTTTACGATGATAGAAACGTGATACAGGAAGTGTAGTCTTTTCATGTAAAACTTGATGCTAAAATATGCTATTTTCATTCATTCATTCATTCATTTTTTACCGCTTTTCCTCACGAGGGTCGGGGGGGTTGCTGGAGCCTATCCCAGCTGTCTTCGGGCGAGAAGCGGGGTACACCCTGGACTGGTGGCCAGCCAATCACAGGGCACATATAGACAATATGCTATTTTTTCTATGTAAAATTAGATTTCTTGTAATTTTATCAAGTGGCTTCCCTCGAATGAAAGCCGTGTAAGAGCTAATATGAGATGACTTTGAGGTGCATTGATGTTTAGCAGTTGTAACAATTTGCTGGCATTGGTGTAGATGAAATAAGTTGATTTCAAACATTATGTAGCAAAATGGCAATGTAAGAAAACCTCAAGGACGAGACAACTGTGTATCTACTTTACATTAATATAGCAAAACTGCTCCGCTTCACAGACAGTGATTTTTTTTTTCTTTGTCAGTCCTGGGTGTTTGCGCTAGGTGATGCTAACATGTTTGGATAAAGCGAGAGAGTGCACTGTTTGTGACCGGAGGGAAGAGCTTCATTACTCACATGGACCCAACTGTCGTGGCACACTGACAGAGATGACTGGTGGGGGCTAAGTAGGACTTTTTGTCACTTTTAACTTGTACAGCATCACACCGCGGTAGCAACGCTTTTATTTGCCGTAATTGAATTTGGAGGCCATCTGTGGCGAAATGTGTCAATCACAACTTAAACTAAAGCCTCAAATAACACGTGGTCGTGTACGACAGAGGAAAGGAAGCGCCACCTTTTTAAATGGGGAGTGGTGGTACTTGGCTGGAAGCAGTTGCCAGGCAACCAGCAGAGACTCGATGAATTTTATGGGCTCTGGCTCATAATCTAAATTAAAAACAGAAATTGTTTTTGTTTGTAATGGAATGGGCTAACAATACATGGCTTGGCTTTTACAATTGCTGCATTGCTGCAAGGTGGGGGTTTATTTTCCACTCAGTGTGATGAGCAAGGATAAAAAGAGCATCTAACAGCAATTCCTTTTATGAGATCCTGAATAAAACCTAAAAGTTAACTGCAGCAACAAATAATATGCATGTGTCATCAAAAACAAGATAATTCAAACTGATTCTTTTATGTCATTATCATGATCATTAACATCCATCCATCCACTTTTAATTCCGCTTACTCTTACTGGGGTCACTGGTGTGCTGGAGCCTATCCCAGCTGTCTTTGGGCAAGAGGCGGGGCACTCCCTTGTTGTGACCATAATAATAAGTTATATTACTTATTGGTTGTAGTAGTAGTAGTAACAAAAATAACAGCAGTTATGATGTAAATAATATATTCTTTTATTATAATGATGTATATAATATTCATATTTATATCAATAATAATCATGTCACAAAATACAAACAATAATGTATTCTTATGTATTTATTTATCTAATTTAAATATGAACACACAGCATTCCCTTTTATATGTAGCCACCTAATGCTAGGAGTCCACTGGGCCGGCGCCAGTTGGTGCCAGTTGGCGCCAAAGATTATGTGATTGGCGCGTAGTGGCTCGCTGTGGCGCAGAATAATGGCAACATGCCAAACAAACACAGGAAGCCACTACACGCCAATCACATAATCTTTGGGGCCAACTGGCACCAACTGACATTGACTCAGTGGACCCCTAGCATCATTGGCGCAACTTGGCTCACGCCATTACATTCCAGTGGATTCCAATAAGCGGATTGTTTGCGACATTTGGCTCCACTTGCTGGACACTTGACAAAGACGAAGATTTTAAACATTTTGAAATTTTCTTGCCGCCAAACGAAATTTTTGCTGCCGTTACGGGCCACCACATGCCACTAGGCACCTTATAGGCGCCACAGCAAATTGCATTGGCATGAACTGGCACCAAATGGTGCCAGCCCCGTGGACTCTTAGCAGTATGTACACAATGTGCTGTCGGTAGTAGAATCAATATCATGGTGACTTAGTCAATAGACACTTGAAAGTCTGGTCAAGCTCGCCTTGATCGTCTTTTCCAGTTGATATTTGGTAGGTGAAAAAAGGTTTCTACCACTGAAGGATTTGTTAGCACTAATAATTCATCTATGGTTGTGATGCAATCTTTTCAGCAGTCCTCCTAGCCAGTGATAAATATGTGAATCTTTTACTTTGCCAGCTCCACATTTATACAACCAATTCATGCCGGTCCTTGTAACAATATCGTAATGGTAATGGTTTAATTTCATTTGAACATGCATCAGATTACAATTGAATGCATCACATAATCAGTTCACAGTTCCACATGTCCAAAAGGAGTAGGAAGAAGCAAAGCTTATTAAATCCTACCCCTCCATCTGGTACTTTTACAATCAGTAACTGTTACATTTGTTCACTTCCTGCTTTCCTAATATAATTTAAGTTTTTTAATTGTTGTTTTGTCTTTGGAATTTTTTTTAAATAATTTTATTTTTTTTTACTCACGGACCAAAGTAAGGGGTGATATGACCATACAATGACATAATGTGTACCATAGTAAGTGTCAATATAGTGATATATATAGCACATCATGACTGGTTGAAGACTCTTCATCCTTGTATTTAGCAAACATCAACTGCTTGTATTGTTTCTTGAATTGGCTCATCGTTGTGCATTGTTTGAGGTCCTTACTCAGTCCATTCCATAGTTTGATTCCACATACTGAAATGCTATGGCTTTTTAACGTAGTCCTAGCGTAGAAGTGTTTCAAAAGTAGTTCTTCCCTGAGATCATATTTATCCCCTCTTGTAGAGAAGTATTGGATGACATTTTTAGGTAATGTCAATAGGAATTGTTATTGTTGTTTACGTTCCGTACGGACATTTTCAAAGTGGCGGACTAAAAAGACAAATAAAAGTGACAAATAAAAAGACCCATTAATCGGTGGTGACGCTCAATCGTCCCGTTTGTTGGCATCAGGAGACAGAACCAACTGACGGCGGCTGGCATGAAGGCTGCCGTGATTAGTTACAGCAAACACAGAACGCTATCTCTATGTTGTTGTTGTTGTTGTTGTTTTTGACGGATTAGTTGCATTAGTTAGTTAGCATTAGTTGCTATAGTGCTAGATAGATAGACGCTATCCTCATTAAAATATGAAAACCTATAAATGTTTGGGTGGTTTTAGTTAAAGCACACACTGTTTTTTCATGTGTGTGATTTTGACAAAGATCAGATCACATTTGATGGTGATTTTATGCAGAAATGTGAGAAATTCCAAAAGGTTCAGATACTTTTTCATACCACTGTATGTGCTCTATGAAATCAATGCTTAAAATGTGTTATTATTACATGGTTGCAGCATATATACATATATAACGTTGTTAAGCTTTTGGAGGTTTTTAAAGGGTTTTATAGGTGTAATTGTTGAATCCCTAATTAGATCAAGTAACCATCAAGTTGAAGTGATGGATGGAGGAGCTTCTATGTTTCCTTTTTGAGGCTCATTTTTTTTGGCATTCCACCCAACACCCACGACCCCTTCCTGTCAGACGCATCCGGCTGATATTTTCAGGCTGCTGAACTGTGGGACCTTTCCATGTCACCCTGTGTTGTCATTTCTGACTGCTGCAGCCGAGACAATGATGCACTGTGGGGAGAAATTGATAACCAGGCAACCTCCAGTTCTACCGGGCCTAAATTTGCTCACCGGCTTTTACTTAAATACAAATGACTGTGTGTGTATACTCTCCAGTTAATCCTGGCAAACCTGCACAGGAAACATTCTTATAGTTCATCATATTGCAGTTTGCGAGCCCCCTTTCTGACTGTTTAATTGCAGCGGACGAAATCCAATAGGCTCGACCCCCTATCCCACCCCGAGGGCGTGTGTAACGACACGCATCTTAGCCATAAATCAGCTTCATAGGGCTGATGCAAGGCAGCCGTGGCAGTTATATAGGCGCCAGGGCCCAATCACATGCCCGCAGCGAGGAAATGGACCTGTCGGAGAGGCTGTGAAATAGTGTGCTGGTGTGTCACTCATAGATTTGCTGCTTTTGCTTCATTATCACATTAGAACAGGGGTGTTCAACCACCGGGGCCATAAGCGGTGCTGGAAATAGAAAGGGAGAAGTTCATTGTTCCATCTTTTTTGGATGAAAGTTAAAAGGAATTATGCAGAACTTTCCGCAATGGTGTTGAAGATGACTTTTCTTGGGTGAAACAGGACTTGGTTGCACGGTGATCGAGTGGTTAGCGCTCAGGCCTCACAGCTAGGAGACCCAAGTATTCAACCACCGAGGCCATAAGTGGGGCCGGAAATAGAAAAATCAATAGACACACACCTTTTGTCAATAACTGTTGATTTAATGCTAAAGTGGCTGTTGTGGACAGGGGAGAGGTTCATTGTTCCATCTTTTTTGGATGAAAGTTAAAAGGAATTATGCAGAGCTTTCCGCAATGGTGTTGAAGATGACTTTTCTTGGGTGAAACAGGACTTGGTTGCACGAGTGGTTAGCGTGCAAGCCTCGCAGCTAGGAGACACAAGTTTGATTCCACCCTCAGCCATCTCTGTGTGGAGTTTGCATGTCCTCCCCGTGCATGCGTGGGTTTTCTCCGGGTACTCCGGTTTCCTCCCACATTCCAAAAACATGCTAGGTTAATTGGCGACTCCAAATTGTCCATAGGTATGAATGTGAGTGTGAATGGTTGTTTGTTTATATGTGCCCTGTGATTGGCTGGCCACCAGTCCAGGGTGCACCCCGCCTCTCGCCCCAAGACAGCTGGGATAGGCTCCAGCACCCCCGCGACTCTCGTGAGGATAAGCAGTAGAAAATGAAAACAGGACTTTATCCCAAACGACAGTACCTCGGAGTTCCTGCTCGGTTGCTCCACGGCCACCTTTCCTTTATCGATCCCCATCCTCGTATCAGTCCTTTGCAAAGTTGTCTGACGCATTAAGTCCGGCTTTTAATTGCAGCCTCTGGCAGGCTAGCCGGCTGGATCGCTGCGACATGTCAAAAAGCATCAGTCAGTTAAACGGGCCGGGAGATGGAGCGGCGCTGTTGCTGTTGCGGCCGACGGTGCCTCGGGCCTGTGACCTTGTGGTGAGATTGAGCTTGAAATGTCTCCTCTAAACTCGTTGCTTTCCCGGAATTTCCGAGTCCTATTCTGGGCTGGGAATACGCTGGGGAGTTGTGCTGTTTTTGTTCTCGCGTGTGATGTTGCCTTGTTTGTTTAGCTTTGAGTTACAAGTCCATTGTTCACTTGCAGTTTGTGTTATATTATAAAAAAAACACTATTACATTCAATTTGCAGCACAAGGTACTATTCCTGAATAGCTGCAATTTAGAAACACGAGGCGCACACTGCTACCTTTGACCTTGACTGTAATACAGCATAACACACATCCATGCTATACTAGTATAAGTAGTTTCTGTATAATAATAATAATAATACATTTTATTTGTATAGCGCTTTTCAAAATACTCAGACATTTTACAGAAGAATGGAGTTGAATACAGCAAGTAAACAGAATAGAAGATACACCAAAATACAACATTTTTTGTTTTGTTTTTTGAAAGTGGGAAGGTCAGGGCAAGCACGGAGTGAATGGGGCAAAGAGTTCCAGAGGGTGGGGGCAGCGATGGAGAAGGCTCTGTCATTTTTTTAAACATTTTTTAAACATTTCTTAAGTAAAAATTGCTGAATTTACAAGCGTCTTGCTAAAATAAAGGGCAGAAACCTGGGCTACGTTCACTCAGATTTTTACCACCAACCTATACGTCATCGAAAAGTGTGTTTTGCTGTGTGAGACTTGGATAAAAGTACTCATTATAAATTATATTACATTATAAATATACGGATACAAGGTAGGAATACACGTTGTTCAGTTCATAAAATAAAACAAATGGGGCTAAGAAGTATATGAACAATTTGAATATTTTTTTTTTATTCTCTCACTGTAAGAGATAGCTTTTGGTTACCATAGTAACACCACAGTCACGCCAAGGTGCGATTAGTCGAGTAGAGGTTGTGCTTCTTGCAAGATAAAAACTTCTAAGCTAATTATCTGTGTCGTGAATGCATTAGGTTTGGGGAGAGGTATGGGGGGGGTGGATCAGTTCTTTTGCTCACACAAGGTTGTCCTTTGAAGCAAAATGAAGGAACTTCAGAAAGAACACATGTGAAGATTCAAACGTGTATCCATGACAGCACATTGCAATGCAAGGACTTTCCTGTCCGCCGCGGTTCAGGAGTCCTGAGCTTTGAAAAAGTGTTGCCTTCACCAGCCTGAAGGCAACAGCAGGGCAAAACATCCAATGTTGGCCGACACGTCTCGCACTTGTTGTTACCGAGCAGCTCCGATGTCTGGCTTTCCCTGCCCCCTCACGGTGCAACATGTAGAGCTCTAGGCACTCTAACGGCCATCTGACTGCTCAGTAACTGGATGCAGCATACAGACGGATGAGTCTTCACTTGCTACATGAACGAATTTGCACTGTTTTAATTTGGTAACATTTTAGTTACTGAAAAAAAACAAAAAAAAACAAATGCATGGCACTGGGCATGTAATAACAGTCATTAGAACCAGGCCTGTTTTTACACCCTAAAAGCAAAATGAAACACCGTCTGTCCTTGCAGCTGTGCAATTATAGTCAGTCAGTCTGTCGACAGCCTTTATCTTCCATCCAACATAACACTAAAGCCTGCAAAGGTCACCGGAGTCGATTCGGTCCCAGACAGTGACATCATCTGATATTGTCTGATATTTGTCACCAAAGTTTATTGGTTGTCGCCAATGACAGATGGAATGGCGTTAGGGTCAAAGGGGTGGTGAGAAATCCAGAAAACTGGCTATAAATCATTTACATTGGTATACATCAGACCCGTCTAACTATGTGACAGGGATTGCTGCCATCGGTCCTGGCAGAGGCAGGCAGTGTCAACTGGTGTGACCTTGCAGAAAATACCGACGTCCAGATTACATTAAAGGGCAAAAGAAGACAAATGGAATGTCTCCTTCAATTAAAAATCATCGCCGCAGCTTTAATCCTGTATAGTCATCTAATTGCCCTTGCAGTGTTGGGTTGCGTTCAATGCCACCCGACTGGAAATACCCTTAAAGCTGCAATATCTTTTTTTTTTTTTTTCTGTGAGGTTCATCTTTCACCCTGACCCCTAAACCCTCTCTCAACCCCGCCCGGAGACTGTTGTCACCCTTGCTGCCGTGACCTTCGCTGCCTCGCCTTGTCACAGTCCTAGTCAATTCAAATGTGATGCTTCTGCAGTGCTCAAAACGAAAAGACGCCGTCTGTCTGGCTTCTTAAAGAGACAGTTACCGTGCCTCTGCTGGTTTGGTTGGTTTGTGCACACTGTATGCATGTAGGCACCATCTATTTATTCCTTTACTATTCTTATTATTTGCCCGCTAACTCCTTCTCATTTAGAACATGTTGGCTATCAAGCAGGACTTTCCAAAATTTCCCACATTTACTGTAATTTCATATTTTTTGTGAAACTTTTCGCACTGAAAATGAATGGGCAATTTATTTGGTGCCCCTTACTGGTGGAAAGCAATTTTATGTATATTCTCATTAATTATTCTAACAGTCTGCTTAGTGTACAGTGTTTCCCAACCCAATGGTTGCTAGTTTAAATGAGTAGACAAATTCAATGGTGCCCCCCATAATTTTAATAATTTTAATAATTTTAAATAATTTTAAATAATTTTAAATAATTTTAAATAATTTTAAATAATTTTAAATAATTGTAATAATTGTAATAATTGTAATAATTGTAATAATTTTAATCATTTTCCATTACAGTAACATTGTACTTATTCTACAGGGTGTCTTGGCCCGAGTGAGTGTTGCTTTGACACTTCAAATTCGGCCAATTTTTTTTTACTCCCACAGTTATTAATCGGTTCAAACCATTCATTCATTTTCTACCGCTTATCCTCACGAGGGTCTCAGGGGTGCTGGAGCCTATCCCAGCTGTCTTCGGGCGAGAGGCGGGGTGGACTGGTCCCTGGACTGGTGGCCAGCCAATCACAGGGCACATATAGACAAACAACCATTCACACTCACATTCAATTTGGAGTCGCCAATTAACCTAGCATGTTTTTGGAATGTGGGAGGAAACCGGATTACCCACACAGGTATTCCGAGGGTGGGATTGAACTCAGGTCTTTTACCTGTGAGGCTAACCACTTGACCGCCATGCAGTCAGGTTCAAACCATTCTAACGTAAAATGTTCAGCTCATTCACAACATGTACAGCGCATCCAGAAAGTATTCACAGCGCTTCACTTTTTCTACATTTTGTCATGTTACAGCCTCATTCCAAATTGTATTAATTTAATCTCTTACCTCAAAATTCTACACAAAATACTCCATTATGACAATGTGAAAAAAGGTTTTTTTGACATGTTTTGAATTTATTAAAAATAGAAAACAAAAAAATCACATTTACATAAGTATTCACAGCCTTTGCTTAATACTTTGTTGATCCACCTTTGGCAGCAATTACAGCCTCAAGTCTTTTTGAATATGATCCCACAAGTTTAGCACACCTATCTTTAGGCAGCTTTGCCCATTCTTCTTTGCAAAAAGTCTCAAGCTCCATCAGGTTGGATGGGAGACGTCTGTGCACAGCCATTTTCAGATCTCTCCAGAGATGTTCGATCGGATTCAAGTCTGGACTCTGGCTGGGCCACTCCAGGACATTCACGGAGTGGTTCTGAAGCCAATCTTTTGAGATCTTGGCTGTGTGCTAATGTCTACTGTCTATATGGTCAAGGTACATGACCAGTCTACTGAGGTCAAGAGCGGTCTGGAGCAGGTTTTCATCCAGGATATCTCTATATATTGCTGCATTCATTTTTCCTTCTATCCTGACTAGTCTGCCAGTTCCTGCTGCTGAAAAACATCCCCACAGCATGATGCTGCCACCACCATGCTTCACTGTAGGGATGGTATTGGCCTGGTGATGAGCAGTGCCTGGTTTCCTCCAAACATGGCGCCTGGCATTCACACCAAAGAGTTCAATCTTTGTCTCATCAGACCAGAGAATTTTGTTTCTCATGGTCTGAGAGTCATTCAGGTGCTTTTTGGCAAATTCCAGACGGGCTGCCATGTTCCTTTTACTAAGGAGTGGCTTTCGTCTGGCCACTCTACCATACAGGCCTGATTGGTGGATTGCTGCAGAGATGGTTGTCCTTCTGGAAGGCTCTCCTCTCTCCACAGAGGAACGCTGGAGCTCTGACAGAGTGACCATCGGGGCCTTGGTCACATCCCTGACTAAGGCCCTTCTTCCCCGATCGCTCAGTTTAGAAGGCCGGCCAGCTCTAGGAAGAGTCCTGGTGGTTCCAAACGTCTTCCATTTACGAATAATGGAGGCCACTGTGCTCATTGGGACCTTCAAAGCAGCAGAAATGTTTCTGTATCCTTCCCCAGATTTGTGCCTCAAGACAATCCTGTCTCGCAGGTCTACAGACAGTTCTTTTGACTTCATGCTTGGTGTTTGTGCTCTGACATGCACAGTCAACTGTGGGACCTTATATAGACAGTTATTATATTTCCAAATCATGTCCAATCAACTGAATTTACTGCAGGTGGACTCCAATTAAGCTGTAGAAAGATCTCAAGGATGATCAGTGGAAAAAAGATGCACCTGAGCTCAATTTTGAGCTTCATGGCAAAGGCTGTGAATACTTATGTAAATGTGATTTTTTTGTTTTCTATTTTTAATAAATTCAAAACATGTCAAAAAAAAAACTTTTTCCACATTGTCATAATGGAGTATTTTGTGTAGAATTTTGAGGTAAGAGATTAATTTAATTCAGTTTGGAATGAGGCTGTAACATGACAAAATGTAGAAAAAGTGAAGCGCTGTGAATACTTTCCGGATGCACTGTAGGCCATCTAGCAGAACTTTTTAAAAAAATTCCCACATTTACCACAATTCAATAAATTTTATGTTTAAAATCAATTCCCCTCCCCCTCAAAGGAAATGAATTTGACATAAAACATATCAAATGAACCATTTTGCGTATTCTATGCATGGTGGCGTGTCTGACGGTTGTTGGTTTGATCCTCAGTCGGTGAATAGATTCCAGCACATTTCTAGGATACTTCTACCGCATTTTAGCATTCACACACAATTTCTCCTGAATTTGCTTGATCTAGTTTATCAAATGTTTATTTATTAGGACATTGCTGATATCGCAGCATGTCTGGTTTTATAGCGTAATTCCAGTGAGATTTATGGAACAGAAGTTAATGAGGCATTTTTTGGCTAGAAAGGCGTCAAGAAGGAGTATCTGGCACCAGAAAACATGCAATCAAATCAAACCATCCCCTTAGCATTTATTAAAGACCTATACTGGGGGTTGACAGCAGTTTGAAAAAAAAAGAAAATGATAAACAGACTCTGTGGTGAGAAGAAAACTCCATAAATTATGCTTCAGAAAATATATATTTTGGATGAGTCAGGGGTGCAAAAGTCAAGTAGAATAAAAATGTAGAAAAAATAACCAATTACCACTAATGTTACACTACAACATCTGTGTCTCCAAACCCTGAGCCATGTTTTGAAGAGTGCATTTTTAATAATAAAAAATGTAAACTAGGCCTGTATTTAGCCCACTCGAGTGGAGTGGCCATCCAGTTTGCAGTGGTCATCAGGATGAGTCACTTTTGGAAGAAGATGGCCGTAGAAAGGGGCACTCATCGTAATGGCGGGACTATGAGAGCTCTGTGAAGGGTGCACTGAAGAGATTTGTTTTGCAGGCTTGGCAGTTTTTAAGGTGTGTGTCTCTAAAGTCAAATGTGTGCATTTTCTCTCCAAAATGGGACAAAAAAATAGAAAATAAACACACAAACAGTGGAAAGAATATGCATTTAAAAATATGGTAAACATATCCTTTTTAGAATCATATCATTAATTTAACAAAAAAATATTTCAAAATAAATGCATATAAAAATAATATTTTAGATTGAACTGAATAATATTAAATAATAAAATAAAACAACCAAATAAAACTAAAATAAAGTAAAACTACTCACACTGACTAATTTTGTCACCTAGTGGTGTTTTAGCTGGAAATAATACATGTATAAACAGTGAATGTAGTTGATAAATTGACAGTTAACCCATCATAATGGCTGAACTATGAGAGCTCCGTGACGTGATCCACTGAACAGATGTGATTTGTGGGCTTGGTATTTGTTTTCATGTGTCCAAATCTGCAATTTGCATATTTTCAAACGGCCCCTAAAATTAGAAACTAGACACACAAAAGCAGTTTGACTTATGCATTTGAATGTTTTAGCGCATTTTCTAATCCCATGGACTCACTTTTTGACATGATAGTGAAAAGATCATGAATAAAACAAAAAAATGTTGTTAGTTTAAAAATACAATATATATATTTCACACAAATACAAATAAAAATACAATTATACTAAACATAATAATATAAAATGACAAACTAAAATGACTAAATAAAACTAAAGTAAAATAAAAATTAATCACTTTGAGTAGTGTATAGTGTCTTATAAGTATTGCTGGAATGAATGCATGTTTACATGTGTATAATATGTGAATGTACGTGTATCTGCTTGATAAATTGACATTTAATTTACCATAATGGCGGGACTGTGAGTGCTGTGTGAAGTGGTCCATGCACTAGAGAGATTTGTTTTGCTGGCTTGATATTTTTGTGTTTCTTAGAAATTTCAGTTTGCATATTTTCTCTCCAAAACGGGAGCCAAAATTAGAAAATAAACATGGAAAATGTCAGTTTGCCTTATTTCATTGAACATGGAAAAAAACACAACAGAATAACATGAAAAAACCCAAATCAAATAAAACTTGAATAAAGTAAAATTACTCACACTGACTAATGTTGACGGATACTGTCACCTACTGGTGTTTTATAGGTATCATCAAAGTAATGCATGCTTACTTGTGTACAAAATGGGAAAGTACGTCAGAATATGCTTAGTAAATTGATATTTAATTCACCGATTTATTTTAAGCTTCCAGGGGGTCACAAGGCAATACAAAGATATTTTTGTTATTTCCGCACACAACTAGGCCGTGATATCTTCTTGTCTGTCTTTCAGTTTGCCTCAAACACACACAACCTGTGTTTATTTTGCACAGTTTGGCAGGTGGTGCTTACATTGGGTTCCATTGGTGGGGGACAAAAAAGACAAAGAAAGAGAAAGGAAGGTGGGGGGGGATCTATAAAAGCAAATAAACAAGAGTGGGCGATTGCTTGCATTCGGCACACGATAATAGAATTGCGATAAGGCTCTTGTATAACCTCCCACGTAGCGGCACCGCTGAATTCCCTTTTCCTGTATTTAGAATTTGCCAGTAAATGACTCCACACATACAGTACACAAGACAAATGGGAGTGTTGTTTGTATGAAAAAAGATGTCCTTGACTTCCTGTTCTGTGTCTTTTTCTGTATCATAATGCTAAAACAATTATATAACTCCTTGGCGAGGGAGCAGGTGGCCACCATGCAGGTTTATCCGCACCGAATTTCACCACTAAAGTGCGAGCAGGGATTTCTGTCACGAGGTACTTCCACATGCCAAAACTAGAACGGCCCTCAGTTGAGCAAAGACCTCTGCCAAGGTTGAACTCTCCTGTTTACTGTTTGCATCAATATTTTATTCATTTCATGTCATAATTACTGCAGCGTTAAATAAGCTGTCAGAAGAAATACCTGTGATGATTCCAAAAAGCATCAAAATACAAAAAAAATCTAAATAAAGTATTTTAAGATAATACACTATCCCTTGTTTATTGTCGTTAATTGGTGATAAGTGAATTTTCACAAAGTATGATTCGAATGTTGAATATAGAAAACCTTCTAAATATGGTTTCAAACATGATTAGAGCCCCCCAGATGTAAAATAACACCGCTAAAATCACCTTTGCACTCGTATAACCCAATAGTTATAAGACAAAATATGCCGTTTAAGACATAAATAATACGTGTGTTGCTGTAAATGTCTTCTGGTGCTAGGGGAGGCGGACAGGAAGTGAGGTTTGGGCTTCAGAGTTGAGTTTTATGTTGGTGTGGGTTATGGACGACAACAGTAGCCAATGTTAGGGATTATTGTGCGTCACACCAAATATCGTAGTAACATTACTGACACCTAGTGACCAGTGTGAAATACTACATATAATCACAGCACCTAAATTATTATGTATTTTAGTTCATTTGGCCATTGTTATTCTTGAAGATAGGGCCGCACGATGGATGAGTGGTTACCATGTAGGCCACACAGTCAGGGGATCAGGTAGATCTGTGTTTGAATCTCCTTGTGGAGTTTCCATGTTCCGGTTTCCCAAAACATGGTGACTAAATTATCCATAAGTATGATTGTGAGTGTGAATGGTTGTTTGTCTATATGTGCCCTGTGATTGGCTGGCCACCAGTCCAGGGTGTACCCCGCCTCTCACCCAAAAGTTAGCTGGGGTAGGCTCCAACATTACTGCATTCTTAAAAATGCTTAATTCAGGCTAAAAAAAATACATAAAATTTGCTTAAATAGACACGTTTTTGAATAAAAATGAGCTGTTATCAACAAAGAACATTATAGTATAATAATATATTCATGAATATATATTTGAAAAATTGCGATAGAGTAAAGCCGCCATATTAAAAGCGCGAAGGAGCAAAAGATTAATGTATTATAAAACAATATCCGCAAAATAAATATCATTAAAACTGAATTTATTGAATTATTTGGTCATTTACCTTTACAAACAATGCACAACGATGAGCGAATTCAAGAAACAATACAAGCAGTTGATGTTTGCTAAATACAAGGATGAAGAGTCTTCAACCAGTCATAGTGTGCTATACATATATATATGTATATCACTATATTGACACTTACTATGGTACCCATTATGTGTGCATTATTAAAAAACACAAAAAAACAAAAAAAACTTAAAACTATATTAGGAAAGCAGGAAGTGAACAAATGTAACAGTTACTGATTGTAAAAGTACCAGATGGAGGGGTAGGATTTAATAAGCTTTGCTTCTTCCTACTCCTTTTGGACATGTGGAACTGTGAACTGATTATGTGATGCATTCAATTGTAATCTGATGCATGTTCAAATGAAATTATACCATTACCATTACTTTTAATCATGCTGATTGACTGACAAAACAAAAACTAGAATGACTCTGGCAACCATAATTTAGATACCAGCAAATTGTGCGCTATTTGCATTGGAATAAGTAATAAAATAAATTTGAAAAAAAGCGGGAAAATGCAGAATCTGTTAATCAGTATTTTTATTTATTTTTTACAATGATTGAGTTTTGTCTTTATCAATTTATCATAACCAAATTCCACATAATAATACAAAATAGGTAACAATAAATTAGTTTGATAAGCATCCCTATTAAAAGATGAAGGGACTTCTCGGGCCGATCTGTCCTCCACATTGGCCGCAGACCCCGAGGACACTCTTAATGAGCTTCCTTGCTATTGTTTGTGTGTGTTTGCGCCTTATTCGGCTCAGCAGCAAATGAGTCAGGTGGGGCGAGTGAAAAAACGGGGGTGAAATTTGGGTGAAAAAGAGGCGAGAAGATGCTTCAAGCAGGTTGACTGTCCCCCTTTTTTTTTGTTGTTTTCCTTCCTTTTATATTACCCTGAGAGGAAGTTGCATTTAAATCCCTCATTATCCCTGTTCTTTGAGGTGTTGTTTCCTGTCAGGGGCACATGTTCTAGCTTTAAATATACTGGAGGGAGGGGTGTGTGTGTGGGGGGGGGGCATTGATTGGCTGAATGAAATTATCAGATGGCGCTGAAGGCCACCAAGTACTCTGTGTGTGTGTCTAATGAGTTTAAAGGTTCACACTGGAGATTTCTTGCTGCTGAAGGCCACCCTGTCTTTGTGTGTGTGTGTGTGTGTGTGTGTGTGACTCCATGCAGGTTGGCGTCGATGCCCTCTTAGATTACATGGGGAGTGCAATCTATGTTTAGCACGTTTGCCCTGAGAGGGATCATGGGATAAACACAGCTTCCTGTCAGCACACACACACTGTAGGTGCCAGGTGCTAAAGGGCAGATAGATGCAAAGATGGTGACATTTTTTTTTTATAGCAACACTTGCAATATATTTCATTCATCTGCATGTGTACATGTGCTGACTGCCTGATTAGTCTTCCAGTGCCCTGCGGCCTTGTTGTTGTGTGTGTATTTGTGTGTGTGTGAGAGAGTGTGTGTGTGTAAGCAAAAGGATGCATCATGTACTTTTTTTGCATCCTCTTCTCGGAAAACATCAATTATCACGGTCGTATTCCTTCTAATGGATTTAAAGCAGGGTTCTGCAAAGTGTGGCCCGGGGGCCATATATGACCTGCAGTTGTTTTTTTTTTTAGCCCTCGGCACACTCAAAAACAAAGAACAAGAAAATGCTGCAGTTTTACAAAAATCGAGGATATGTAGATAAAGTCGTAAAAATAGCATAAACTTGAAATATGTTTGTTTTTATGAGTACGCTCATGGGAGGTTACATCACCGACAGGAAAAAAAAAGGAGTGCTTGATTTACTCACCCGCACAGTACGGGTAATCTTGCCTAATTGAAGCATTTTTATTTTATTTATTTATCGTTTTTCTGAGCTATTTTTAATGTTCAGATTTATCGGTATGGCTGATGTCAGCTTGATAATTATAATGTACCTTTATTAAAAACAAAAAAGATTATATTCAATAAAATATATTAAATAAATACAAACTGAAAAGTTAAAAAAAGGAATAAACTTTTAACACAATACAACTAAAATTAAGCAAAACTACTCCCACTTTGGTATTGCTGTAATTCATAATAATACGTACGTTAGCATCTGCTTGGTAAAATTGATATGCGTTTATCGTTAAAGTCCTGTATAAAGTCACTGTAAAACTTTCTCCGTTGCTATGGAAACATGGTGACATCCTGCCAATCAATAAATGGCCTCTTTTTTGGTCACGTTGGCTGCATATGTGCTAAAATACCAACATTTCCATCCACTTCATTTAGTACATAGCATCGTAGTGATGTGAGCGTGCACGTACACACACACACACACATATACACACACACACACACACACAATCCTTGCACCTTGATCTCAAGGACACTCGGCTAACATTTACTGGAGCTTTGATGGCTTTACCGCCAACATTATTACCACCTCCCATCCTCCTCCTCTTCCTCCTCCCTGTGTCATCAGCAGGTCTCGGTCTTTTGTACCGCGGTGTAATTAACAACGCAACAGGGAAGCGGCGCAGCATCCGACTTCCAAAGCCGTATCTTGGAAAGCTGCAGCATGGCAGCGTCGGGCCAAGCCCATCTGCTCCCCTTTTTTAAATTTAGACAGAAATTACATGAAAGATAAAGTGGAAGGTTTATTTGGTTGTAACATCTCCCAGATGCTCCTCAGACTGTTTGGTGTTAACTCGGAAAGAGATGGATGCATAGTCCTTATTTGCTTTGAAAGCGCTTTAAAGAACATAGAAATAGGTTCTATTCTTGACTTCTTCTCTAGTATTCTTTATTTTTAGTAGTAGGACACTAACTTCAGGTTTTCCGAAAACAATAGCCACGTTTACATGAGGAGTTTTTTCTTTCAAAATGTAATCTTTCAGAATGACTTTTCCGAAAACAATGGTATCCATGGAAAGGAATATTCCAATCGTGTGTCTACATGCACCGCTATAATCAACCAGAATAGTCAATGGGGCATGCACAGTAAAACGTAAACACCAACATCACGTGATACCAACTTCCTTGAGTTATTCTTGCACTTGTTGGAATAACTCCGTATTGCCAGTTTGTCCGTTCTTGAAATTTAGTTTGGATCAAAAACCTTTCCGCATCAGTCCAGTGCGGATTGTTCGCCTCCATCCATCCATCCATTTTCCTCCGCTTATCCGGGTCCGGGTCGCGGGGGCAGCAGTCTTAGTAGGGAAGCCCAGACTCCCCAGTCCCCGGCCACCTCCTCCAGCTCCACTGGGAGGACACCAAGGCGTTCCCAGGGCAGCTGTGAAAACTGAAGAACGTCTCAAGCTGCGTGTTACGTCATATCTGAGCATGCGCTGAAAGAACGCACTCTGGATAAATTTAAGCAGGAAAACATAAAATTCAATTTTGCTAATATTTTATAATTAAACTCTTGCGGTTGAGTGGTTAGCGCACAGACCTCACAGCTAGGAAACCCGAGTTCAATCCCATCCTCGGTCATCTCTGTGTGCCGTTTGCATGTTCTCCCCGTGCATGCGTGGGTTTTCTTCGGGTACTCCGGTTTCCTCCCACATTCCAAAAACATGCTAGGTTATTTAGCGACTCCAAATTGCCCATAGGTATGAATGTGAGTGTGAATGGTTGTTTGTCTATATGTGCCCTGTGATTGGCTGGCGGCCAGTCCAGGGTGTACCCCGCCTCTCGCCCGAAGACAGCTGGGATAGGCTCCAGCATCCCCCGCGACCCTCGTGAGGATAAGCGGTAGAAAATGAATGAATGAATGAACAAACTCCGGACATGTTTTTTTATTATATTCTTTATTATATTTTATTTTTAAAGAAAAACTGGACTTATAGAAGGGTTTCCAATTCGAAAGCTGCTTGCCAAATGCCAATAAACAACAGAAGAAAAAAACAGGACAAAGAAGAACAACTTCCCGTTTGAGCGGGTACAAGATACTGTAGGAATCCTCCCCCTGAGGACTCTAAGTGGGTTTCGAATAGAGGATAAGGGAATCTTACAGAACCAAATTATAGAATGAGAACCAGATTGTTTATTCCTGACAACAATACCTAATACAGACGTCCGGGCTGATCTGCAGTCCCTGTATGCCTACAAGTAAACGGGTCTTATTACAGCGCAGCTGCAAAAAAGCACCCTTCCTTTCCCTGCCTGGCCTTTTATGCTGGAGTCCTGAGGCTGGAGCCCTGGACCAATCAGCTTTCGCCCCTGCCCTTGCTTGAACCACTTATTGTGTTTCTGCTTTCATTTGTTCGCAGGGGCATCAAGGCTTCTTTTCCTTTGCAGGGGCATCAAGGCGTCTGGAACATTCTGCTTTTCCTTTGTTACAAAGCAAGCTGTCATATGCGTACCCGATGTTTCCACCTTAACTGTCAGTTGTCACGTTAGTCCCTTTTTTTGTGTGGGTGCGTGTATAAGTATCTTTTGTCTGTATTTGTGAGACTATGTGTTTGCGTTTATCTTTAGCTAGCAAAATTGAGCAAATACCTTCAATACCTCAATCGGATTTTGGAAAAGGAATATTCCACTTCTGGGTATCTAATTATATGTTCATTCGGATTGGCACTTTTCTTTCGGAATGAGGTGTATACAAAGGTTCCGTTCTTTCCGTTGCAATTGGAATATTTGGGTCCATGTATACGCGGCTAATGTTGCTGAGATTTGACTTGCTGTGTACCAAATGTTGTGGTTCAGTGGAACAAAGTGATCAATTTGCAAAGGGATGTTACACAATTCCATGCCCCGTCAGTGCAATTTTAACATGGAGAAATGCAATTTCTTATAATCCTATTTGTATATTTTAACCAAAACTCATCAGATCTTGTTGTAACCTTCATATTTCGACATCGAGCCACAACCAGTGGAAGAACTCATTTAGGAAGTCAAACTTCATGTGTTGATTTGATGCTGTTTTGCCGTGCTAGTTTGTGGTCGAAGTCCAAGTTTTAACATGGCCTGAGGAAATGCTGCTTTGATTTTCAACATTCCTGACATATCTTTGATCGTGGCCGCTGGTTATTTGATGAGGAGCATTTCAAAGTGCAAATCCTGAAATCACTTTATCCCCCCCGCACGATTTACAAATCTGTATCTGGGAGAGGTGCTAATAAAGAAGGGCGTTTCATCAGGCAGACATCCGATGGCACGGTTCCTTTCAAACTTTGGCCCCCGAGCTTTGGCGTCTGCGGCGTTCCCGTGAGCTCCCGCGGTATCGGAGTCAAAACGCGGATGAAAATTCATCCGTTCCCTTTCATGAGCGCGCCACTCTCTCTCAGGGCGGTATTGAAAAGACGCTCCAGGCTTTCCCCCAGCAATGCACCAAGCCTAGGGGCCCCTGGGAAATATTTTATTCAGCCAATTTTTGTACTCGGCTCACACTCACTGTGGCACATACAAAGTGCAGGTTTTCATGGCAAAGGCGTCTTTGTCTTGTATTTCTAGGCTGTCTCGCACACGTTCATATTGGAGGCCAATGACATTATTCCTGCTCCAGCACTTGATCTGATTCTACTCCAGCTGCTTTTGGAACAGGCATGACAATAAAACACATTACTGTGTTACTATAACATACGTACGCAATACAATTCCATAGCTACACCCGCTTTTGGTCTACTAAACATTTAATGGTATCGATTGGAAAATTAAGTGAACAGACTTATCAGTAAGAGATTAAATAAACTCTGCTTCTTCCTACTTGATGGATGTCAATGCAACTTTGTTCAGAAGACAAAAGCACACAAGCGCATAGAAAGTGCAAAATCATGGTCGTCGAAATCAGATTTCGATACACTATTTACAGCGGTCTACATGTTGATCAAGCCACTGCACTGGTTTATTGCATGTTTATTGCACAGTTTATTGCACGGTAATTGTACAGGATCTTTGGAGCGGTTTAGATTATGGGGTATTATAGTGTCAACTTCGGTCTTTTTATTTACCCCCACCCACCTCCCCCACAATTTTTATTTTCCAAATTTCCCATATTATAACCCCCCAACCAAATTTTCAGTTACAACTTAAAAAAAAATGTAAGAATGTATTTAAAAAAATGTATATATATGTACGTATATGTGTATATGTGAATATATATATATATATGTCTGTGTATATGTATATATATATATGTGTATATGTATATATATATGTGTATGTATATATGTGTATATGTATATATGTGTGTGTGTATATATGTATATATATGTGTGTGTATGTGTATATATATGTATATATGTATATTTTTTAATATTTCAACTCTGCTAGTAATGTGACATTTGTCCTCATTAAAAAAAATTAATATTATATAATTAATAGTGGCTTATATTTTGGTGTGAATACAACTTTTTTCACTTAATATTTTGACTTTATTCTTGTAAAATCTCAGCTGTTTTGTCCATTTCTGCTGCTGTTGTTTTTTTTGGGGTGGTGGTTTTTTTTTTACATTTTTCAACTATTTCAACTTTCTTCTTGTAAATTTTCTTCTCATAATTCATAATTATTACTTTATTGCGATACTGTGATGTTATGTTATGTTTTCCGCGACCTAATTTTCCCCCCAAACTTTGTTCTTTAGTTTCTTTCTCATATTACCATTTTACATTATGCTTATGTTTTTTTCCCTTAATATTTAGAATCTAATTTTACTGCAGATTTTTCTATTTTTCTTGGTGTTGATGTTTTTTGTTTTCTTGTTAAATTATATATTTTTAGAACGTGCCGCAGGCCAATAACGAAACAGCCGCGGGCCCTGACTTTTATTGTTCTTCGTCAGGGTTGTGTGAGTATCGTCTCATAGATGATTTTTATTCTAAATGTCGATCTGAAATCAGAGAAGATGGAGTCTACGGCGGTGGGCGGTCTGTGTAGTCCATTCTTATCACACCCCGCGGGCAGGAGACTGAACTTGAAACTGAAACCTGTAAAATGCAAGGGTGAAAACGCACGCCGTGTACAATAATGCGTACACATACCGCTTTGTAAATGTAATTCTTGTTGGAAATGGTTTTGTTTCTATCCTAATCGCGTAAACAACCTCGACCTCTTTATCACGTCTTTCTTATTTTGTGTCACTACCCAGGGAGCGGTGATTATGCCACAAACACACACACACACACACGGTCTTTATCTATCCCGAATGTTTCGCCTCATTAGACACGCGCACGTGCCGCAGCACCTTGTTCTCCAGCTCGCCTCTCAAAACAGAGACCCTTACTGGAGTTAATGAAGCGGAGGTCCCCTGGTGTTGCGAGGCCCTTGAACACTTTCTATGCATCCTGACTACTAAAGGTTGGCGGCGCCTTGATTCAACTGCTTTTGAGTCATTACAAGGTGTGAATGTCCTGTTTCACACATATTGCTTTTGTCAGGGAAATGCATTTGGATGAAACGGCGAGGCAATTTAACAGCAACAACAACACAAGAAAGAAATATATCAACCAACACTAATTTATTGGTGATTGCAGTTATGGAATTTTCCCACAGAGAGAGATTGCCTCGGATACTGCAAGTCAGCAATATAGTGCTCTGTTGTGCTTTCCTGATTTCATTCAAATTGACCATAAAGTTTGACGAGAAAGCGTTACATTCCGTCTATCCATCTAAAATGTCTTTTAATGTGTCGATGATTCCACTAGTGTATAGTCGGATTGTGATGTGGTGCTATAAACCGCCGGCAGATGATTCCCCGTTGAAAGATTCTCTTTTGTCATGAATCAATGCCGTGGATTTGGGGAGCTATTGTGCTCGGGAACTTTTATCATAGTGAATAGTTCATGTAGTGCTAGTACAGTAGAACCAAGATCATTCCAAGACCACCAGTGAATGGCAAATAGACGTCTGAGACGCCAATAAGAATATCTACTTATAAATCCTGGATTATTCTGTTGCATCAAAGAGTCACCGTATGCTACGCTAGCTCGCTCATCCCCCTAAATAATCAATAATATTATTGAAAATGTTGCAGAAATAATTTTTTTAGGATTAATATTAGACCGTGAGTTAAAGTGGAAAATACATTCATTTATTCATTTCTACTGCTTTTCCTCACAAGGGTCGCGGGGGGTGCTGGAGACTACCTAGCATGTTTTTGGAATGTGGGAGGAAACCGGAGTACCCGGAGAAAACCCACGCATGCACGGGGAGAACATGCAAACTCCACACAGAGATGGCCAAGGGTGGAATTGAATCCCGTTCTCCTAGCTGTGAGGTCTGCGCGCTAACCACTCGACCACTCGTAAATATTCGTAAATGCTGAGGTATTATTAGGAAGGAAAAAGAAAAAAGTTTTACTTCTTCCTGCTCCTTTTCAAGCTTCCAATGTGATCCAGTATATTATTTCTTCTTGCTCAAAGACTATTATGGATTTGATTGTGCTATTTTGTATATAATCTGTTGTATGTTTTGCGACAGTGCATTGCTTTGCTCAAAATAAATTACAAACAAACAATAATTTAAAAAAAACTAATTTTGGAGTAAATATCTGCAAATTTGCAGGGACATGAATGCCAAATAGCAAATATTCGGGGATCCGACTGACGGATTTGTACCAATGATGGCATCAGCATTGCTAAAAGCTAACCAAAGCTAAGGACACTGGCTTAGAAATTGCACAGTGCACATATTGTTTTACTTCAAAAACAATAATTATATGTACAGTAATTAATATACACATTATTAGCCTTTTAACAACCCAATTTTAGTATGTACTGTGATAGAAAATGTATACTTTTTTGGGGATTACTTAGTATTTTGTTGTAATTTGTGACAAAATATTGTTTTTTTTGTACAAATTTTTCTGCAATTGATTTAAAAAAAATGTTTGCAATTGAATTTGAATGGAATATTTAACTTTTATGCAGAAAAGTGTTTCTGAGATGAGATGGATGTTAGACAAAATATTGTTTAAAATGCCTTAATCTGGTGGAAAATCCATAATGTTGAGGATTTAAGGTTGTATGAAAGTGTATGAAAGATAGTCAGGACGGAATATTAACTGTATGTAGTTTGTCCCAAGTGTGACAGCTGGCGTTGTTCGCTCAGTTAGATCGGATATTTTGCTCTATTAGGCTGAATCTTGGAGTGGATTTGTTCTGCTTCAACTACTTTGTAATCTGCATGAACAGCTGGAGCTTTGGTTTGTGGGGAAACATCTCCATAACTCTTTAAAAAAACCAGAAACAAATAAATAAAGCTGTTTTGCTTCACATCCACATGCGCCAAATGAGGTCGGCTCCCCAAATGTCACAAGATTCCCCTTAAATGCTATTTTGATTGGTGACATAAAGCAATCTGATGCTGAGAGAAGCGGAGAGAAATGATTTCCTGAAGGGTCGAGATCTTCTATACCTTCCAATAATTGTAAAATCGCCCAGCAATCAGCGGGCTAGAGGTGTCCGCCACAAAAACACGAAAACAAGTCCTTTCTATCATAAAACTCATCTTTCTTAGGTGTGGTGTGCTGAGGGAGTCCACATTCCAAAAGGAGCACAGCGGGCATCTGTGGCGGAAAGATGCTTTTTTTACTTCGAAACATCCCTCAGGTGCAGCACTTATTATGGAGCCCAGAATTGCCTAATGTGCTTATTTCTAGTGCTAATGCAGCTGGCAAACAGGAAGACGGGGTATTGCTCTCTAAGGGTAAGTGTACAGTACAATAGGACCTGTAAGCACAATCCACATAATTAGATGGCCGGGCTTCTGTTGAGGCACAAAAAAGCTCGACGCTGGTTAGAAAGGTTTGAACAATGCTTGATGCTAGGTCCAATTTATGGGGCATCATTATTTTTGCCCCACAAAGCAGTATCATGTCTCCCTGATACAAATGTTTTCCTCAAATTTCAATAATGTTTACAGTATTTTTCCAAAATTGTAATATAATAATATATTTTTTCACCCCCATACCCCCCCCCCCCCACACACACAGATACAGTTGTGTTCATTATGAGCTCTGGCATTGCTGTCCTTGGTTAAGTAGGGCTTAATGTTCTTTTGGGCAACACCACAGTGATAATTGTATTTTCCTGCCATCTCCACAACAATGTTAATGCTATGTGGTCTACATCTGTTCTAAAAAAAGGGAAAATCCTGATAACGATATCAACCAATATCAGATTTTTAGACTGATATCGATCCGAAACCGATATATTTCGAATTTCCAAATGCATAAACCTCATTATCTGAAACTTTGGCATCGGTTAAAACAAGAATACAACATTCTAAATACATTTATAGGTCAGAAAACGACAAAAAACATCATAGGTCCCCTTTAAAACAAATAGTGATGTCTGATATTAGCTTTTTTGACGATAACCAATATGCCGATATTGGCTAACTTTCAATTTCCCATATCAATATTAGCCGATGCAATATGTGTAACATGAGGAAAATCCTGATAGCGATGTCAACTGATATCAGATTTTTAAACTGATATTGGGCCGAAACTGATATATTCCAAATTTCCAAATGCATAAACCTCATTATCGGAAACTTTGGCATCGGTTAACACAAGAATGCAACATTCTAAATACATTTATAGGTCAGAAAAGGGCAAAAAACATCCGAGGTCCCCTTTAAAACAAATAGGGATGTTTGATATTAGCTTTTTTGACGATATTGGCTAACTTTCAATTTCCCATTTCAATATTAGCCGATGCAATATGTGTAACATGACAACCCCTATGGTGGAATTAATACATGTGTTGTGAAGGACATAGCAATTATCTTGTCAACGTGGCTGTAACATTTGGCATTTGGACATTTGTTTTGAAAGTCAACAGATTATTAATTCATTCATTCATTTTCTACCGCTTATCCTCACGAGGGTCGCGGTGGTCTTCGGGCGAGAGGCGGGGTACACCCTGGACTGGTCGCCAGCCAATCACAGGGCACATATAGACAAACAACCATTCACACTCACATTCATACCTATGGATAATTTGGAGTCGCCAATTAACCTAGCATGTTTTTGGAATGTGGGAGGAAACCGGAGTACCTGGAGAAAACAAAAAAAAGATTAGCTATTACATTTATATTGTCTACTGATGTTACATTTTTATGCAATATCGGGTCGATATTATCGTACATCCCAAAGTAACGCCCACTCTAAGCTAAATCAGGGCTAAATATTACTTAGCAAGAGATGCTATATAGACAACTATATTCAAATGTGTTCACTTTTTAAAATCATTATTATCATTATCATTATGTGGTTTTTTTTCCCGTTTCGTAATTGCAGTGAACATCCATCTGCTCTCACTGATTGTTCTTCCGTGTACATATTCTATACAACTGACTGCAACAGCACACTATAGAAATGCACACCTCCACTTCCTGCCGAGCGCTTCCTTTCACTTGACCTCCGAGCGACTCCGGCATGTGTATGCAAACATTCAAGACAATATTTACTCGTCTTTTGTCTGTGTTGGGTTTGTGGACGTGGCTGCATAAATGGCTGCAGCGCCTGTCTGTCAGCACGCATTAGATATAATTACCCGAAAAGGAAACCACTCAGCATATTCCCTGAGGCACATGCACACTCTCAAAACATACAGGAAGCCCATGAGGAGTCAGACAATGCATCCTCTTAATTGACTCCCCTCATACGTACTGCACAGCAGCACATTTTGATAAATTTGGTGCCCATCCTGACCGCAGGAATCGCTTGCTTGGTGTTCCTTTCTCAAATTCATCTTTAAGAAAATGATATATGATGTGGCATGCCGCCGCTTAAGTATGCCCGCCTGCTCAGCAGACTCTGCGTGGTGCGGAATTTCACATTCCGATTTGCATTCATTTCATCTTCAGCCGCCGTCTCAGGCCCGTCTCCGCCGTTGTGTACGTAATTAATGAGACGCGCTTCGCAGATGGGAGGACAAAAGCAATCACCAGTAAAACAATTATAGATGACTGAGATGAACCCAAAGGCTGACTGGACAGCGAGACCATGTTTGGTTGTTGTAGTCCGCCCTAATCTACTGCAACAGGGCTCGTCCAAAGCATTCATATTATTGTCCCGGTATCTGCACTTGCACTCATGCCGCTATATACTGCGCATGTTTTTCATATAAAACTGTATTACAACAGAGTGGTAGTTATTATTAATAAGTGGTATTTCTGTTTATTTTGATATTACACATACTGAATGTAGTGTATATCCCGTCAAGGCATCGCAGGCTTTGACTACTAAAAATCGGTGGTCATCATTCATAACTGGCAGTAGCGGCGACCATATTTTTTTTATGTGACACATTTGTAGTGCATGTGCCTGTATTGAAAATTGGTAATGATGAATAACTGGCAGTAGAAATAACCATATTTTTGATGTGACTGATATTTAGCGAGGGGGCTGCACGGCGGGGGAGTGGTTAGCCAGCAGGCCTCACAGCTCGGATATCCGAGTTCAATTCCATCCTCGGCCATCTCTGTGTGGAGTTTGCATGCAGGTACTCTGGTTTCCTCCCACATTCCAAAAACATGCTAGGTTAATTGGCGACTCCAAATTGTCCATAGGTATGAATGTGAGTGCGAATAGTTGTTTGTCTATATGTGCCCTGTGATTGGCTGGCCACCAGTCCAGGGTGTACCCCGCCTCTCCACTGAAGACAACTGGGATAGGCTCCAGCACCCCTCGCAACTCTCGTGAGGATAAGCGGTAGAAAATGAATGAATGATATTTGGCGATGTGTATGTTAATGATCATACAGTATTCTACGACTTTTTTAAAATTTTATTATACGATTATTTTGAGTCATTCCATTGTTTTCTATTGGTGGTCATTATTAATAACTGCCAGTAGCAGCAACCATAATACTGTACTTAACGATAATGCGTGTGCCTGTGCGTGGGTGGACATTCGGTGGGCTTTGACTTTATGGATTATTTTGAGTCTTTATTTTTATGATGCAGCATGGCAGTTATAATTAAAAACTGGTGAGATGACAGATGTGTTTATTTTATGACACATGGGTATGCACATGCACGTGTCCATGTGTGAGCAAGTTACTGCTGTTTTGACTTTGTGGATACCATCAAGTCTTTCTTTGTATATCCATGATGCAACGTGGTGGTTAGTATTAATAACTGGCTGGAGGAGCAATTGAGTGACACATAGTACGTAGTGGAAAGGCTTGTGCTTATGTATGAGTGAGCAAAATGTGGGCTTAAATTTTGTGGATTAGTTTGATGATGCATTATTATTTTCTTTCAATACATTTTTTATGATGCAAAGTGTCGGTTGGAATTAATAACTGGCATGAGGAGCGATGTGCTTGATGATATTACATGACTTTGACTTTCTTTCTAGCCTTTTGTTTCTATTGTGCAAAGGTGGCGGTTAGCAATATGACTGATGGAAGGTGCCAATATATACGTATATTTACCCCAGTGACAATAACCGGGAGTTTGAGTTAAGAATCAGCAGTTTGAAAAGTGGGACAGTTGGGCACCATGCAAATGTGACAACTGAGAAAACTTTCAGTCGGGAAAGGTCACTCGCCAGAAGATAGAAATATTCATCTAACTGAGTGAGGATTTCTAAGTAATTGAACAGCCAGAATAGAAATGGGCTTTTCTGCATAAATGTTCCGAGATGTAGATCAGTCCAGCACTCACGGCGGCGACGCGCAGCATTTTGTCATCGTTTGATGTGCGGTTCAAAGGGTTGCAAAGCGCTTGTCTCCAGATGCATCACCCGCAATAAGCCGCGAGCGCCACAGACCCTTTTGACATCCTCCCTCCTGTTCTGCTCCCCCCATAACAACAAGCAGCCATTACCGGCCTTGAGGTGAGCTTTCAACTGCTCTTCTGCAGCAGAGCTTCCAGGCCCGGAAAAGATACACTGCACCGCCTGTCACGCATCTCAAGGTCCAACACACACACACACACAAACAAGACCACGGAGAAGATGGATGACCGGGTCAGGACGATATGACGGCGGAGCGGTGAGGGGGAGATAAGGCGGAGACGCACAAGCTTCCACGGCTCGTCTTTTCTACCAGGCGAATTGATGAGTTAGGGGTCTTGAGGGGGCGGGGTTAAAAGGGAGAGCGAGGAGAAAAAGAGGGCAGCGATGAAATATAATTCATTAACGGTTGCCTGGGGACCAAGGATAAGTAAGGGAGCTCCGGAAGACAACCATAAAAGTAATAGGTCATTTGTTAGCTTAGGCAAAACATTCGTCCATCCGTTTTCTATACCGCTTGCCCTAATTAGGGTCATGGGTGAACAGGAGCCTATCCTGGGGAGAGGCGGGGCACGAGATGCTGATTGTTTATTAGCATCTTTTTTTTTTATAATATTAGCATATTATAAGACCATAGAAAAAAAAAATTTTACCCCTCTCCACCCTCCCGCCCCCCTTTATAGAAGACAACCATAAATTAATACGTCATTTGTTAGCTTAGGCAAAACATCCATCCATTTTCTATACCGCCTGCCCTAATTAGGGTCTATCAGGGGCCTATCCTGGGGAGAGGCGGGGCACGAGATGCTGGTTGTTTATTAGCTAATGAAAAATTTAAGACCATAGAAAAAAAAAATTAACCCCCCCACCCCCCTTTTCGGAAGACAATTATAAAGGTAATAGGTCGTTTGTTAGCTTAGGCAAAACATCCATTCATCCATTTTCTATACCGCCTGCCCTAATTAGGGTCTATCAGGAGCCTATCCTGGGGAGAGGCGGGGCACGAGATGCTGGTTGTTTATTGGCTGATGAAAAATTTAAGACCATAGAAAAAAAAATTAACCCCCCGCCCCCCTTTGTCAGACAAGCATTGTGAACTGCAGCTGTGTCCTTGTTGAAAAGCCACTCATTACCCTGCAACCTCTCTACACAGCTGCCGTTTGACACCCCTGCACAACCTGAAGCTCTATTGTTCAATTGAATTAAAAAAGCAGCCCGGATCATGATGATCATCTCAGGTGGGAATCTCCTTATCACGGCAGTAACGCTGGAAGCCATCAGGACTGTCAAGGTTCAATTTTTTTTCTCAAAACTCTAACTTTCTTCTAGATTTCAGTGTCCTATGTTTGGCGCTCTTCCGCAAATTCCAAATTTTGTAGCTTTGTGGGTCTACTATTTGAATTTTTTTTGATAATCCTCAATATAGGATTATCGTTGATAATCGAGAATATCGTTGAAGTTGAAGTTTCAAATAAATATATTTTTACCTGCATTTGGGTCCTCATCTCTGCATCCTGGGGTCGAACCACAAAACTCACAAGCCAGACCTTGACAAGAGGTCAACAATGCACCTCAACAATTCCATTACCTTTTCCGCCTTTGCCATCAACAGATTTGTTTGGTTCTCAAATACAGTTGCGGTTATGAGTTTACATTCACTCCACATGATGGTGTCTATATTGTACATGCAGTACACACAAACACACCACAATACTGAAAAGCTGTCACTCATTTATCCCTCATTGCGTATGATTCTAGGTCTTTCCTCGAGTCGATGGTGACCATTTTTAATTTAAGCTTGTGCATATTATGAATGCATCTCTACGGAGAGTGCAGCCTTTTAAATTATTCCGCTTTTTTTTTTCCACTGCTAAAAACGTGTATGCACACACACACACGCACAAAAATTCCCTTTCCACAGTCAGGTGGCACGTCCCTCTCTAGCCCATTTCCACTCGTGCGGAATACTGAGCACATATGCAGCAGCTATTTCCTGCACTATAAAGCCATCAGCTATGTTGACTTGGCCCTTTTTGTGTAAAAATATCTGCAGCTCTTGTGCACATAAATATAATATAGTCCCATTCCATGGCAAAAAAAAGCACAGATAGGTGCAGCATTTCTTGTATAACAATAGCATCCAAAGGACAGCTTGCTAAACAAATATACATACTCTCCAATTGGTTATTACGTTATTGATCAGCAGGGTGTTCAACTATGAACAATCTCACACAGTCTGAACTTTATTGATTTTTATTTTTTTTAATTCCATTCCATTGTGTTGTGACCGTCTTTTGAAAAAGGGCACCGAGTGACAGCATCTCACTAACTTCCTTTATCTGACCTAACATTTTGTTCCTTTTGTTGGATAGCAAAGTTAATTTCAAGCTACTCTGCTTCCTGCTATCTGCCTCCACCAGGAGAACGCTTTGGAGGAAAGACGGTACTGTTTTGTTGTGACTGGAGGGTGGGCTAGCGTTCAGAGAGTGCAATCGTAGCAAAACAACAAGCGTGGCTGGTGACTCAAGCTAATTAGTAGCCTTGTGTTGTTTACTTGCTCGTATGACAAGCCCATTAAAGGCTTCCCCTGTACTCGCGTTGTCTTCCTTTTAAGGGCATATTCTTCCAAATGACTAAAGTTTGGCCCATTTTACTACAATCCTTGGATGGTACACTTAAATTACTGCAGTAGCGCATATTCACTGATTTTTGGGAAAGAAAAATGCTTTTTCCAAACAGTGCTGCACAGTGCTTTGTAACATGACTAGTTTCTCTGTAACTACTCTAAATGTACCGCATGTGCCTTAGTCATAGGGCCTCCGTAACTACTCCAAATGTACTGTATGTGCCTTAGTCATTAGTTCCTCAGTAACTACTCTGAATGTACTGTATGTGCCTTAATCATTAGTTCATCAGTAACTACTCTAAATGTATGTGCCTTAGTGATTAGTTCCTCATTTGTTCCTCTGTAACTATTCTAAATTTATTATATGTGCCTTAGTCATTAGTTCTTCTGTAACTATTCTAAATGTACAACATGTGCCTTGGTCATTTATTCCTCAGTAACCACTCTAATGTACTGGATGTGCCTTGGTCATTTGTTCCTCAGTAACTACTCTAAATGTACTATATGTGCCTTAGTCATTTGTTCCTCATTTGTTCCTCAGTGACTACTCTAAATGTACTGCATGTGCCTTAGTTTTTAGTTCCTCAGTAACCACTCTAATTGTACTGTGTGTGCCTTAGTCATTAGTTCCTCATTAGTTCCTCTGTAACTATTCCAAATGTACTACATGTGCCTTAGACATTATTTCCTCAGTGACTACTCAAATGTACTGTATGTGCCTTAATCATTAATTCCTGAGTAACTACTCTAATGTACTGGATGTGCCTTGGTCATTTGTTCCTCAGTAACTACTCTAATTGTACTGTGTGTGTGCCCTAGTCATTAGTTCCTCAGTAACTACTCTAAATGTATATGTCTTAGTCATTTGTTCTTCAGTAACTACTCTAATTGTACTGTGTGTGTGCCCTAGTCATTAGTTCCACAGTAACTACTCTAAATGTATATGTCTTAGTCATTAGTTCCTCAGTAACTACTCTAAATGTACTGAGTGTGCCTTAGTCATTAGTTCCTCAGTAAATACTCAAAATGTACTGCACGTGCCTTAGTCATTAGTTCCCCATTTGTTCCTCAGTAACTACTCTAAATGTACTGCATGTGCCTTGGTCTTTAGTTCATCTGTAACTACTCTAAATGTACTGTATGTGCCTTAATCCTTAGTTTCTCAGTAACTACTCTAAATGTACTGTATGTGCCTTGGTCTTTAGTTCCTCTGTAACTACTCTAAATGTACTGCATGTGCCTTAGTCATTAGTTCATCAGCAACTACTCTAAATGTACTGCATGTGCCTTAGTCATTAGTTCCCCAGGAACTACTCTAATTGTACTGTACTTGCCTTAGTCATTAGTTCCCCAGTAACTACTCTATATGTACGGTGTGTGCCTTAGTCATTAGTTCCTCAGTAACTACTCTAAATATACTGTATGTGCCTTAGTCATTGGTTCCTCATTAGTTCCTCAGTAACTACTGTATTTTTGTATACCTTATTGTAAAGTGAGACCATTATGAGACGTATTTGTTAGCATTTGTAATAAATGGAATTGGGCATTGCTTTACATTTGAATGCACTGTGAGCTTTTTCATTTTAAGGTAATGGGGCTCAAGGTAATTAGTCATTATAATATTGAAGGTGAAGGTAAGCTGTAATGCAAAAATGAATAAACAGAGAAAGGGAAAGATGAAATAAGTTTGTCCGACTCCTTTGTGGGACATTCTTTAGTGTGAGTTTGTTCAGAAAGTTCGAATTGAAGTGAACCATGACCAAATGGTATTTAGCCCCATCGCTGACCGCTAACCAGCAGTATAATCACATCATCTGCATTGGAATGGCCTTTATTGACTCTTCATTTCCGCCGGAATGTTTCCCGCTTGTCTCTCGGGTGCCCTTTGTCCTATTTTCCTTTAAATTGTCATTACACCTTGTACTATCTTGTCAGCGCTTAAGATGTGTTTAAGATGGATGGATATTCAAACGACACGAGCCTTCTGGGGGAACGATTAGGTGCCATTCTTCTGTTATTATTATCATCTGCTGTCTGCCACCTCACACTGTAAATCCTTTTACGCAATTGGCTCAGGAGGTAGGGCAGGTCGTCCAGACACCGTAAGGTTGGTGGTCCAATTCTTGCTCCCTCTACCCAGTCACTGTTTTTGTATCCCTGGGCAAAACATTTCACCCATCTTGTATGAATGTGAATGAATGTTTGGTGGCGTTCGGTCATAAACGCAAATTGTCAGACTACTCCAGGGCAGCTGTGACTACAGATGTAGTTTACCACCAGTGTGTGACTGAGAAGCAAATGAATCGTGAAGCGCTTTGAGTGCCTTGAAAAGCGTTCTATAAAATCTATTCAATTCCTGTTATTACTTTGGACATTATGGCTTTGAAATGTTGCATGCATTTCTTGAAGAAAAGGCCAATGCGGTCGCATATCTCTGCACTCTAATGCGAGTGAGGGCAAGCCCGGCTAAAATCAATACGACAAAGGTCACTGCTAGTCCAGCCAAAGTCTCTATTCACAGTACAGGAAAGAGCAAGGCCAGAATACCCCCTAAGTGGCGTTACGTCAAAAATCTAGGACACAGCTCTTTTTGAAGAAATGTTTTACAAAGTCATGTCTTATTTCATATGGATCAAATGTCTTTCTTTTAGACCTATCAATCAGGATACTTATTCAATAATAATAAACCGATCCAGTCAGAATAAAGTACATACATGACATAAAACGGATGATACCAGACACTCATCCTCATTAAATAATAAAAGAATGGAATCAGGAAAATGATTTGATATCAGACAATGCCTCTTCTTGAATTATAAATGCATGAATTCAAGATGAACAATATCAGACATTGCTTCTCATGAAATAACTATGAATGAATTCAGGAATGAATAAATTCAGGATGAATGATATCAGACACTGGTTCTCATTAAATAGTAATGCATAAATTCAGAATGAACGATATCAGACACTTGTTCCTATTACATATTAATGATTAAATTCAGGATGAATGATATCAGACAATGTAATTCAGTAAGTACCCAATGAATGAATTTGAAATGAATGATATCAGACACTGGTTCTTATAAAATAAGGATGAATAAATCAGGATTGATGATATCAGACACTGGTTCTTATTAAATAATAAAGAATAAATTCAGGATGAATGATATCAGACACTGCTTCCCATTCAATAATAATAAATAAATTCAGGATGAATGATATCAGACACTTGTTCCTATTACATATTAATGAATAAATTCAGGATGAATGATATCAGACAATGTAATTCAGTAAGTACCCAATGAAAGAATTTGAAATGAATGATATCAGACGCTGGTTCTTATTAAATAATAATGAAAAATTCCGGATTAATGATATCAGACACTGTTTCTCATTAAAAAATAATGAATTAATTCAGGATGAATGATATCAGACACTGGTTCTCATTAAATAGTAATGCATAAATTCAGAATGAATGATATCAGACACTGGTTCTTATTAAATAATAATGAATAAATTCAGGATGAATGATATCAGACACTGCTTCCCATTCAATAACAATAAATAAATTCAGGATGAATGATATCAGACACTTGTTCCTATTACATATTAATGAATAAATTCAGGATGAATGATATCAGACAATGTAATTCAGTAAGTACCCAATGAATGAATTTGAAATTAATGATATCAGACACTGGTTCTTATAAAATAATAATGAATCAATCAGGATGGATGATATCAGACACTGGTTCTTATTAAATAATAATGAATGATATCAGACACTGGTTCTTATAAAATAATAATGAATAAATCAGGATGGATGATATCAGACACTGGTTCTTATTAAATAATAATGAAAAATTCAGGATGAGTGATGTCAGACACTGGTTCTCATTAAAAAATAATGAATACATTCAGGATGAATGATATCAGACACTGGTTCTCATTAAATAGTAATGCATAAATTCAGAATGAACGATATCAGACACTGGTTCTTATTAAATAATAATGAATAAATTCAGGATGAATGATATCAGACATTGCTTCCCATTCAATAATAATAAATAAATTCAAGATGAACGATATCAGACACTTGTTCCTATTACATATTAATGAATACATTCAGGATGAATGATATCAGACACTGCTTCCCATTCAATAATAATAAATAAATTCAGGATGAACGATATCAGACACTTGTTCCTATTACATATTAATGAATAAATTCAGGATGAATGATATCAGACAATGTAATTCAGTAAGTACCCAATGAATGAATTTGAAATGAATGATATCAGACACTGGTTCTTATAAAATAATAATGAATGAATCAGGATGGATGATATCAGACACTGGTTCTTATTAAATAATAATGAATGATATCAGACACTGGTTCTCATTAAAAAATAATGAATACATTCAGGATGAATGATATCAGACACTTGTTCTTTTTAAATAATAATGAATGAATTCAGGATGAATGATATCAGACAATGTAATTCAGTAAGTACCAAATGAATGAATTCGAAACGTCTGATATCAGACACTTGTTGTTATTAAATATTAATGAATACATTCAGGATGAATGATATCAGACACTGCTTCTTATTAAATAATAATGCATAAATTCAGGATGCATGATATGAGACACTGATTCTTATTACATAATAATGAATAAATTCAGGATGAATTATATCAGACACTGGTTCTCATTAAATAATAATGAATAAATTCAGGATGAACAATATCAGACAATGTAATTCAGTAAGTACCAAATGAATGAATTCGAAATGAATGATATCAGACACTGGTTGTTATTAAATAATGATGAATAAATCCAGGATGAATGATATCAGACACTGGTTGTTATTAAATAATAATGAATAAATCCGAGCTGAACGATATCAGACACTGGTTCTTATTTAATAATAATGAATAAATTCAGGATGAATGATATCAGACACTGGTTCTTATTAAATAATAATTAATAAATTAAGGATGAATGATATCAGACACTGTGTAATTCACTAAGTACCAAATGAATGAATTCAGAATGAATGACATCAGACACCATCATTTGACTGCACATATTGATGAGCTAAAAGTTGCGCATGCATGCAGATGTTTTAAATGTATTTTTCCTCTAATCAGTCACATTTCCGCTCTCTTGCTGTTGAGACCATCTGTTCCGTTCAATTGTGTTGCCAAAACCTAGGTTGTTTCCAAAACCTGTGATTTTTGCTGCGAGAACATCAGCCTCCAAATCTAACACACCGGTGAAACTGCTAGGTGTCCGCCATCTGTGTGCGTGTGACCCCCAACACAGTATCATCATCAGCAGCACCAGTCAAAGCCGCATTCGGTCTCCATCTGTCAATGTCTGGAAACAGGAAACAGATTTTTGTGCTCATCCAGGTCTGGTGTGTTTGGGTCAAAGTGAATTCTTTTGTCTTTCCCAATGAAAAAGCAGTAAAGCAGAGATACTACTTCACTGCTCTAGTGTATCTCCATACTTGTGTCTGCTTGTGTTGCGTGTGCACCACCATTCATCCGTCCATCTGCTGAGGAGGCTCCAACCGGCTCTGGCTGGATCTGCTGTCAGATGGCAGATCTGATGCAGCCTTTGTATCCTGCAGTCTTTTGATTCCAGTATTTTTTCATGTCATCTGATCTCCATGTTGAGCCCATGAAAAATACGTGTTCTTTAATAAGCAGGCGGATATACTGTAGTTGTGGCATCACACTCTGGTTTGCTGATTTTGGCCATCAGGGCTACTTAGAAAGGGTCAGCCTGTTGTATGTGTTGTTGATAACTGAAACCATGGCAACCACTTGCAGCCAACTAAAAGCAACATGGACATGCCGAAAAAATGCAAGTCATCAGTAATTTATGTGACATACGTACTACCGAGCTGCACGGCGGGCGTGTGGTTGGCGTGCAGACCTCACAGCTAGGAGACCCGGGTTCAATTCCACCCTAATAATAATAACCCTAATTCCACCCTTAATTGGCGACTCCAAATTGTCCATAGGTATGAATGTGAGTGTGAATGGTTGTTTGTCTATATGTGCCTTGTGATTGGCTGGCCACCAGTCCAGGGTGTACCCCACCTCTCGCTCAAAGACAGCTGGGATAGGCTCCAGCACCTTCCGCGACCCTCGTGAGGATAAGCGGCAGAAAATGAATGAATGAATGAATATGTATTTTCGGGCTGCACGGTAGTCGAGTAGTTAGCGCGCAGACCTCACAGCTAGGAGACCAGGGCTCAATTCCACCCTTGGCCATCTCTGTGTGGAGTTTCCATGTTCTCCCCATGCATGTGTGGGTTTTCTCCGGGTACTCCGGTTTCCTCCCACATTCCAAAAACATGCTAGGTTAATTGGCGACTCCAAATTGTGAGTGTGAATGGTTGTTTGTCTATATGTGCCCTGTGATTGGCTGGCCACCAGTCCAGGGTGTACCCCGCCTCTCGCCCAAAGACAGCTGGGATAGGCTCCAGCACCCCCGCAACCTTCGTGAGAATAAGCGGTATAAAATGAATGAATGAATGAATGAATGAATGAATGAATGAATGAATGTACTACCAGATAAGGCAGATTTCTAAACGTTTACCGCAATTCATCGTGGAAGAGCGTCTTATGGTCTGTGTAGACGCCATTCAAAAGGGATCCACCAACAACTCAATCACCTCAATCCATGGCGTCCCCAGCAATGAAGGTCCCAGCCTCCTGGCTCTTTGATTCCATTACGGAGCAGCTCATGAAAAAAACAACTTCCCTAAAATAAGATTTGGATTGATTAAATGCCACCGTTGGATGGGAGCTTCATCAGATTTAACCCAAGTGTTGCCTCCCGTGGCTGGGTGGGGTCTTAACAAAGTATCTGAAGATGTATGCATGGGGGCGAGGGGGGGGCGGGAGGAGGATGGGGCAAGTATTAATGTATAGCAGGATGGAGAGAGATAGATTGGAAGCAGGGTGATAGATAGTGGGACGAATGGGGTGGTGATTGAGGGCGGGGTAGAAAAAGTGAGAGAGACCCCCCCCCCCAACCCCCCCAATGCTGCATAATCAGCCAGCGTGTCTCCGTCTGGCTCGGCAAAGACATCATTAAGGAAACCCGAGGTCTTCTGGGTTCATGGAGGCACGGAGGCTCAGTTACGCTCCCATCCCTCGCTGCCACTCAATCTGTGTAATTTACTCCGTTTGGGAAGGGGAGGGGCAAAAGAGCCCGTTTGACCTACGACGCCGAGGAGTCAAAAAGTTGCATCTAAATGGAAGGGACGGCTGAGAGACTCCCAGCCGCCACGTGGTCAGTCAATAGGCCGGCCAGGCGACGCTGATGATGATTCCAGGAGATGGTCGCACTTGAGAGGACTTGTTTAGGTATGCAGGGAGAGCAAGAAAGGCTGGAAGGAAAATGAAAAATTGAAAGGGGGCGGACAGTGACCACAGCCTGAAGGAAGGGATGCTCTGCGGCACGTCTGACTAAAACATGCTTGTTTCGTTTATTGTTCACCACAGTACGCTAAACACTGATGTGGCTTGTGAATCCGCCGTTGGACACAAAGGTGGAATAGTAATACCTGTGTAGCATCCTGGTTTATAGTGATGTGCGATTGCATAATTTATCAGCAAGAAACTGTTTTGTGATGTGACCATTAAATTTCCCATGTTGCACAGAGAGAACCATCCAACTAAAGGTAACGCTTACTGCAAAAATGTACTGTTTATGAATACCAAACATCACAAAAATATATAATCTCCCTTGTAGGCCTCGCTACACATCTTCCATAATTACATAAATTCAGTTTTCCTTCAGCAAATAGACTGCTCTGATTACGGAAAATACGTCCCACATAAACATTTGTTTTTTTCTCAGATATTAATAGGGATTTGGTAAAGTTTAGCTACTAATATGTGCTATCTTTGAATGCATAGATTTCGTAACAAGTGATTGAAAATTGTTGGTCGCCTGGACCGAATGAACATTTACTATTTTATTTTATTTTATTTTATTTTATTTTATTTTATTTTATTTTATTTTATTTTATTTTATTTTATTTTATTTTATTTTATTTTATTTTATTTTATTTTATTTTATTTTATTTTATTTTATTTTATTTTATTTTATTTTATTTTATTTTATTTTATTTTATTTTATTTTATTTTATTTTATTTTATTTTATTTTATTTTATTTTATTTTATTTTATTTTATTTTATTTTATTTTATTTTATTTTATTTTATTTTATTTTATTTTATTTTATTTTATTTTATTTTATTTTATTTTATTTTATTTTATTTTATTTTATTTTATTTTATTTTATTTTATTTTATTTTATTTTATTTTATTTTATTTTATTTTATTTTATTTTATTTTATTTTATTTTATTTTATTTTATTTTATTTTATTTTATTTTATTTTATTTTATTTTATTTTATTTTATTTTATTTTATTTTATTTTATTTGCACCTAACCAGACTGAGGAAAACGTTCAAGAACAAGAAGAAAAAAAATATTTAAAAAATATTTTTAACTACAATAATAATAATTATTATTATTATTAATAATTAAATAATTAATTACATATAATAATTAATTAAATTATAATAATTTTAAATATTTTTTAACTACAGCAGATTTTATTTAAATACATTTTTGACATACAAGCTTTTATTTTATTGGAAAATCAATATCCTGTTAGAAAGCCCATCATTTTTACATGTTCATGTCATTTTGTTTCATCATTTTACCCTTCAAAGTCCTTGAATGCATCTTAGTTGTTTGCTCTGAGAGATATGAAGGTTTCTCCGATGTTGCCACAAATAGACTTTTATATTTTTTCCCCTTCTTCTTTCCCCTCATCGTTGTTCCCAAATCCTGGCTGTGAATGCAGGTGAGCTTTGATGACGTTATTATGTGTGCTCATGTTCAGATGTATTCAACGTCAAGTTAATTCATGCTAGCATGCTAGCTGTTACTCACACATCAAAAAACGATGTGATCATCTTCTCTTTGGGAAACAACCTCCAGGCCTTTACCAATGGTGAATCTGGATTCATTTTGTGCTTTTACTTTTCCCAGACTTTTTGTTCAGTGCAATTAGACAAGATGTAGTGTACAGTGCTTTTCATATTAATGTGTAGGAGCTCGGCCTGCATCTTTCCCATTAAAATACGTTCATGCTCCGCAGCAACAAGGAAGGGAAAGGCATCTTGCCGTGTTGCGTGCAGGAGGCTAGGCATTGAAGGCATTGAAATTTTAACATTAAAATGATAGTTTTCAAAATTATATTCATAGTTCATGGTGTTATATTTGTAAAAAAAAATGTTATTTTCATGTAAAAACAACCATTTTTGGTGTGTCATGATAGATTTTGTAGCTAAATATATGTCAAAGTGAAAGTACGCTTTCTTTAGTTGAGAACCAATATTTTCCTGAAACTTACCTATGATATATACGGCTCATTATTAAAGAATAAAAAAACGGTAGAAACAAAAGGTTTTTTTTTCTGATGAAACACAAGAGTCTGATGTTTCTTTTGGTGTAGACCATGGCTATATCGCCCAAAATCATAATAATTTATGGGCCTTGAAAAATCAGACAAAATCATTTCACATCTATTAGAAGCTCTAAATGTCGTTTTTTGTTGTTGTTATTTTTAAATTAATCGCCCAGCCCTGATGTGGACTACATTGGGTCAAGTGTAAATCTATTTAAAGCCACCATTGATGAAACATTAACCACCAGGAAGTCCTAACGTCTGAGTCATTATCTTATTTATGTATGTCTTTTGATTATATCTACGATATTGGGTGAAATGTGAAGGTGACTATGGGGTGTTATTTCATGTCTAGAGGGCTCTAATCGTTAAAAAAAACATATTTAGAAGATCATAAACTGGTTTTCTATGCCATAACTATGCATTTTATTCATATTGAACATTATTGAATATTTTGTGGAAATTCATTTATCGCACTTGGATCTGGAACTAATTAACAGTGATAAATGAGGGACGGCTGTGTAGCGCTTTTTGGAGACACACACTGGGACAAACACATCTCTTGTGTGTATTTAACATTGGAATTGGAATAAATGAATTAAACAAACAACACCATAAAATAAACACACGTGCAAATGTCAATTCATCAAAACCGGCAAAATTATAGAGTTCATTTTTTATTTACTCTGACAGGCTAACTGGCTCAAACTAGTACATCATACGTAGCAACAGAAATGTAGCTTTTCAACACAGCATGCAGTCAAAGTCGGCCATGATGAGTGTTCACTCTGAGGGATGTTGGAAGCGAGGGCGAGGATATATGATGCAGTGCAGAAGTGATTACCCTGCGCCAAGCTGAGGGATGAGAGCCAAACGGCTATTTTATTTTGCCAATTGAAGTGTGCAAATGGAAATGTCAGAGTGGCTGGAAAACTAATGAATCTGATAGGAGAGGTGCCACCGCTCTCATTGAATGCGCTGATCAATTGCTATTGTCTTCTCTCCGCCGCTGATGTTTTTCGTTATTCTTCTGATTGTTTTCCCGTGTCTCCACTGCGGCTGTTTGCTGCCGAACTTTGAACGGAATCGATCGGCAAGTCCGATCGATGCGTCCATCCTATACTTACACGTCCTGTGACCTGAAAAGAGTGATTTTTAAATTAGGCTGAGTTAGGGAAGTAGATCAAAACAAGGCAGGGTGCGACTCAACAATTTGCTTTTGGCTGCCATCCTCCTGAGTTTAAAAAAAAAAGGAGTCTGGCTCATTTCCACATTTCCATTTAGGGACAGACTGATGCTCCAATTCCCTAATGGCAAAAAAAAAGTTGTCCCAGAGTAAGTTCCATAACCTTGGAGCGTTTTTTTTTTTACATGAGTGACACCAAGTTATGTTTAAATTTAGAGTAATAATGATCTAGTGTGTCTGTATTTTCTTCCCGTCTTCATTTTTGACAGGCAGGCTAATTTCCGCCTAGGGTCATCAATATTTCCGACACTTCACTGGTGGCATAAATTTAGAACGCATGTCCCTTTGTTGAGCTCAGGGAGCCTCACATCTCAGAGCATCAACAAAAAAAAAGAAAAAATCACTGGGATGCGCGTTGGCTTGTTCAGTCAGTCGATGAGACTGTCGACGTTCCCCTCTGGAGTCTGTCTGCCGTCAATATCACGCACCGTGAACATCACCCACTTTGGATTGTTGGGCTATGAAGGCACACTGCGGCAGGCGGATGACAAAAGAAAGTACAAAAAAAAAAAAAACATCTGTTGGAGGGATGAGGAAAAACAAAATGGTTGAACCGTATGATGGATTTCGCCGTAGTTAGATAAGCTTTGGATAAAAGATGCTAACAAAATGTTACCTTTATCTATTTAGCCTTTTTTACAGAACAAGCTACTCTATCTCTAATTTGCATTGACTTTATTTTTACTCATTCCATATCCGTACCCCGAATGGTTCATATCCCGACACCATCCGAGCGTCTCCAGCAAAGCTCATCAAGGCCAAAGTTTCACGAAATGCAGAACCGCTAATGAACGGCGGAACTTCACACAGATCCCAGGCCCTCGTTATCGCGCGTCTTCTTCAGAGGACCATTGTGGCATTTGACAGAATTACAAATCTCACACGGAATACATAAATAAAAAGAGTTTTAATCGTTTATATCAATTTTTCCTGACACGTTGTACTGCTGTGATCTTCTGCAGAAACCGGTCCCCTAAATTGTGTGGAAACTTTTCAATGAAAGGGAAACTAAATGAACATGATGTTTGCATTAACTTCAATTCGTGTATTTGATGTTGTTCAGAGGCAGAACCATGTAGAGTGGAAGCGTGCCTGGGTACCGCTTTCAAGGTTAGTGGTGTGTCGCTCAGGAACCAACGGGTCAAAAGAACTAGTTATTTTTTTGTGAACAGAATGAACAGAGGTCACCGCCCCTAAAATACCCGTTCAGTTCGTTCAGTTGCAAATCCTTTTTTTTGATTGACTGGAGAATCAGTTCATCGTTCCTTTTGCAGGGCAGGGCTATCTGCTTGATTGCCTGTCTTGTCCTATCGTTGTGCCTCGCTCTTTGGGTGGGTTGGGTTAGCTGACTGAACGACGTGGTCAATCTCTCGGTCTTGGTTTTTCTGACTAGTTTCTTTGACCCATTCGTTCATGACCGACACAACACTATTTTTATTATTGTTTTTAATGCACCCCAAGATTGTGGGTGGGTGGGGTTAGCTGACTGAACGACCGAGATAGACCTGGTCAATCTCTCGGTCTTGGTTTTTCTGACTAGTTCCTTTGACCCGTTCGGTCATGACCGACACAATACTATTTGTTTATTGTTTTTAATCCACCCCAAGATTGTGGGTGGGTGGGGTTAGCTGACTGCACGACCAAGATAGACCTGGTCAATCTCTCGGTCTCGGTTTTTCTGACTAGTTCCTTTGACCCATTCGTTCAAGACCGACACAACACTATTTTTATTATTGTTTTTAATGCACCCCAAGATTGTGGGTGAGTGGGATTAGCTGACTGAACGACCAAGATAGACCTGGTCAATCTCTCGGTCTCGGTTTTTCTGACTAGTTCCTTTGACCCGTTCGTTCATGACCAACACAGCACTATTTTTATTATTGTTTTTAATACACTCCAAGATAGTAGTATTTTTTTTTATTCCTACTATAATTTTATATTACAAGGAGTGCAGTGCAATCGCAGCGTTGGAGGAGGGTTTGGGGGGGTGCAGCACAATCGCACAAATCACAATCGCAGCACAAACGACAAACCGGGGAACTGAGATGCTCGGATCTGGGAGATAGTCAAATACTTCAGATTTCAACGTACGTCATCACGTGTTGTTGCGCTGTTGAGTCGGAACGAACGTAAATATGAGTGAACGGACTGACTCAACACGGTTTACCAGGTCTTTGCACAGGGGGAGATCACAGGTAACGACCAATTGAGCGAAATGAACGGATCTTTTTACTGAATGAACCGGAATGAAGGGTTTTGATCACAGCTATTAGAGGTTTACCACAGTATGAAACAGTCACGTTTTCAAAACCAATACAATTGTCCACCGTACCGTTACTGCGGTATGACAGAAAGTGGAGGTCCAGTGCATAGATGGGTATCGATAACACTGGCATTAGCTGCCTCGTAGGCATTGAGCGGCACTGATAGGGCCGTGCCGTTGTCGCATATTTATCACATTGAGGGTATTAACTGTTGGTGTGAGAGGCAGGGCGTACCTTTATCGTTAGTGCCGTTTAAATGTATGCAGTTTGACTCATTGACCAATCTGAACAACAATTGAAGAGAAAGGGTTTTGGACTTGGGCGTATTGATTACATGAGGATTTTCACCATTTTCTGGTAGCCATGAATTGTAACTCCCGGAAAAACCTGGTATGTACTTTAATCGGAAACGGCTATTCAATTTCAGCATAGAAACAAATGGCAGCATTATCGAGCAGGAACAGAAAGAAAAGGGAAAGAACAGAGGGAATCTATCAAAACTATAATGAAGATCTAAGGCAGGATCCTGGTTATAGTTTCCAAGGAAGCATGTAATGAACTGAAGGCTTGTTTAGTCTCAGCCTCCTTCATGCGGTTACCTCGCCAAAGCCACCAGTGGGGCCCGGAGGGTGGAAGATTGATGGCACAGCGCGGCCATTTGTGTTCATTTGCCACATTCGACAAAGTTTAAAATATCGGTGTAAACAATCCTGACGGAAAAGCGGGAAGATGCATACGTAGATATATCTTCCTGATTGCTCCAGGGGGGTGGAAACTCAAAATAGGAGCTCTCATTTGTTGAACGGTGGCTTCTTTAAGCATCACTTGTTTTCATATGAAAAAGCTGAAATAAAATAGTTTAGCAGTTAAAAGAACCCTTTCTTTTGTTGTTAAATGAGGCTGCAGTCCAAAAAAAAAACTGTGATCAAATCCCCATTACAGAGCGCAAAAAGCTCTTTGCTTTCTCAGTTTTTCTACAGCATGCATGATTGATGCGTTCTTTTGTTTCTTATTTCTCCTAAAGGGAACGGCATTCATTTCTAAATTGGATTTGTTCGTCTTCTCTATGAAAATACAAAGGCTATTATGAAAGGCACACTTGTGCCTGTGATTGGCTTATAGCACCCGTACGAAGTGACAGAAGGCGCACAATAATTACTGTACTTTACAAGTTTTGGAAGACCCAAATTTCTCTGCCTACATTGTTGAAGTGGTCCGTCACTCCTCCATTGTTAATTGTCATTTTTATAGCAAGACATTACTTTCTGCAGTACAATACTGATGCTCATGACGCACATAAGAGGTAGAAAGTACTACAGAAAGTACTCTATTCATTCATTTTCTACCACTTTCTGCCAGGGGGTGCTGGTGCCTATCCCAGTTGTCTTTGGACTGGACTGGTGGCCAGCCAATCACAGGGCACATATAGACAAACAACCATTCACACTCACATTCATACCTATGGACAATTTGGAGTCCGCAGTTAACCGAGCATGTTTTTGGAATGTGGGAGGAAACCGGAGTACCCGGAGAAAACTTGAGAAAACATGCAAACTCCACACAGAGATGGCCGAGGGTGGGATTGAACTCTTCTCCTAGCTGTGAGGTCTGCATGCTAACCACTTGTCCGCCGCCAACAGATTAGCCATCTACATTTATATTGTCTACCGATGTTACATTTTTATGCGATATCAGGCCGATATTATCGTACATCCCAAAGTAACAGCCGCTCTAAGCTAATGCACAGCGAGAACATGCAAACTCCACACAGAGATGGCCGAGGGTGGAATCGAACTCGGGTCTCTTAGCTGTGTGGCCTGTGCGCTAACCACTTGCCGTTATTCTATTCATTAGCATTATTTTTCAGTTTGGAGTAATCTCGCGTTTTGTTTCAACAAAGGGAGAGAGGGAGGCACGGCAGGCAGAGAATTGAAAGACTTCTAGAAATGAGAGAAATTCTACATAGTCTAATTTGTCTTTTATTTAAGGTGAAACTGTATTGTTAGCTACAGTATACATGATTTACTCAAGCAGATGGTACTAATGATGATCTTAACTTGATCTGAAACGATGGAGTACATGCAAGGAGGATGAGATCATCAAATCATCAAAGATTCTCCTATTAGGCAAAGACAGGAAGATGACAAGCACAATGCCTGGATTAGCCTGCTGCTGTGTTTAACGTGTCAGGAACAACATAGGTTGTTTTACATGGTGAGGTGCATTGTGGACTCATGCACAGTCCAGCGGGCCCTGCACAGTCAAAGGCAATTAGAGGCGTTCATTTCATTGGTTAAGATTACGTTCAATTGAGATTGTGTTAAACCTTCTCACACCTTCTCTCCTCCCTTTTTGCCAGTAGTGCCAGTGGGAGGGATGGAGGCGTGGGTGCGCCGCTCACAAAAATTGCAATGTATGCTGGCCACACCCCGTTGGCACGGCGTCGGCGTGTGCAGGGCAGGTGCCCCGCGCCTGGTCTACGAAAGTAGAGCTTGTCATATTCAAATTGTATTGCAGTTTTTTTTATTTATGTATTTTATAATTTTCTGTGATTTGCCTTCAGTTATTATTAAAATTCTGTTAAAATAATCTAAATTCAGGAAAATTTGGCCAGAGTTTGTAAGTAAATATAAAATACTTTGTGAGCACAATAAACATTTTTATTCGGAAACAACACATAATGCCTGGATTAGCCTGCTGCTGTGTTTAATGTGTCAGAAAAAAAAGATGTTGTTTTACATGGTGACGTGCATTGTGGTCTCTGATGCACAGTCCAGTGGGCCCTGCACAGTCAAAAAGATTCCACTTCATTCATTCATTTTCTACCGCTTTTGCCTCACGAGGGTCGGAGGGGCGGGGGGTGCTGGAGCCAATCCCAGCTGTCTTCGGGCGAGAGGCGGGGTACACCCTGGACTGGTTGCCAGACAATCACGGGGCACATTCATACCCATGGACAGTTTGGAGTCACCAATTAACCTAGCATGTTTTTGGAATGTGGGAGGAAACCGGAGTACTCGGGGAAAACCCACACATGCACGGGGAGAACATGCAAACATGCAAACCGAGGGTGGAATTGAACCCTGGTCTCCAAGCTGTGAGGTCTGCGCACTAACCACTACACCACCGTGCCACCCCAAGATTCCACTTGTTTTGTTTTTTTTATTTTTAAATAAACCACGCCTCCAAAACAATCACTCTATAACAATTATCGGAAATTTCAAACTAATTCTTGGTTCAAGTGGCGTGGATTTTCACACAGCCAGGTTGCATCTTAAATGAAACCACTACAATTGGGCAGAAAAACAACTGAAGGCTAAGTATCAAACTTTTTACACTGATATCGATCCATATTGATACCAACATTGGGATCAATATTCGGATTGATCCGCCCACCACCAGTAATATGCCTTTTTCACCGACATCACAAAGCTGAGATGCAGTTTCTAGCCTTTTTAGCATATCTTTGTGTGTTGCCTTATATCGGGGGTTGGGTAGGGAGAGAGAGAGGGGAGTAAATTGCATCAGCAGATAACAGCAACATCCACGTATCCTCCATTCTTCCTTCTCCATACAAGGCTGCCTTTGTTGCATTCATTATGATGATGATTGGCCCATGAGACCTCCTGTCTCGGCTGCTTAGTACCATGCCAAAATACATTGTGCACAACATGTGCAAGTACTTATTCACTTATCAAGCACTTATTAATGACTTTTTTATGCTAGCTCCCGGCCTGTACTTACCTCCATGCATCCGAATGTGGCTGAACGTAAACATGTCCGCAGTAACTACTAACGAGAGGAAGTCGCTGTCACTCGCTGCGACTTCACAACAAGCCTTTAATTTGCAGCCGTGATGAATATCAGCCTCTGCAGCACTAATGAGCCTGATGGCTGCCACCGCTGAGCAACCTACAGTCATTGTGAACATCCTTACATTTTTGCATTTTTTTTTCCTCTTCCTCATTAATCAGGGTTTGAGCATGAGCGTTTGGATTATTCATTAGTCGCCGCATTGATCCAACCCAAACCGAGACTCACATCATGGCGGTGAAACAAAGGGAGGAGTAATCTATTAGTAGCTGTCATGTGTTGGAGAACGGGACTTCCAATTAGTGGAAAAGCCCTCGGTGGAGTCGCATCATCGGCTTGAGTCATCAATACCATGGCTTGCTTACTTATTTCCATCGGGTTGGTGTCTATCAGTGGTGGAATTTCACTGACAGGTACTGTTCGTGAAGCAGAGACGTCGTTTTCATCTGCATGTCGACGCGTCGCGAGTCATATTTATGGAAATGGAGACACTTAAGAGGCCGACGAGCGAGCAGGAACGCGCACGCAGCCCGCCGATGGCTTATGACTTCTCGCTCTTTGATGAACCGTGACAAATCCGCTGTGACGGGCTGTCTCTACTTTTTAGGAAGTACACTGCATCGCATGTATGCAATCACAGCACAGTCTAGTCCAATCAGCGACATACGTGTAAATATACACTCCATGTTGAAAAGTCTCAGGCTCCAAGACGCCAATCAATTTTTACTCCGTCATTAAAAGCAACCAAGGCTTTTGTTATTGTGATTCATAGGTCATCCGCTCATTCCTCCACCCATAAAAACCTCTCACAAGCCGCACGGCACCACTGTAAATGCATGTTGACATTTTACTTCTCATCTGCACTTGGGTGCCTGTAGCTACACCGGCTGACCCGCAAGGAAGTTTGTAACTTTAATAAGCTTATAATTCAAACGTTATAAAAGTGCCCGCGGCGGCTCGGGCCAATTGTTTGCTTTTTTGCTGCACTAGCAGCGCTTTGAGATTTGAAGTTAAAAGAGACATTTATCTTAGAAAGTGGATTGTTTAAGCAAAAACAATTTCATAGACAAGCTATTTATGAATTAGATGTGTAGATAGAGCCCTCCTGCTTCGGTTCTATTAAATTAAGTCTGTGTTCACTCTTGTGTTGCGGTTGGTTGAGCATTCACACTGATGTTTTTGTCAAAGAATAAGATTTTGTATAATTTTTCACAAAACTACTTTGTATCCTTCCACAAAATAGAGCGCCCTACATGTTGCTGACTGTACATGTTTTTATTGACTCTGACTGCTAAATAACCCGCCACGGGGCCAAAGAAGGTGAGAAATTTGATCTCGCCAAAATGTACAGTAAGAGTTCCATCCAGTCATAATTCATATTTATTTAGCATTGTTTTCTGCATGTAAAACTGATCATTATTCTCTATAAAATATATTTTTGGTAATATTTGTGTGGAACACATTCATTTTCTACTGCTTTTCCTCACGAGGTTTGCAGGGGGTGCTGGAGCCTATCCCAGCTGTCCTCGGGCGAGAGGCGGGGTACACCCTGGACTGGTCGCCAGCCAATCACAGGGCACATATAGACAAACAACCATTCACACTCACATTCATACCTATGGACAATTTGGAGTCGCCAATTAACCTAGCATGTTTTTGGAATGTGGGAGGAAACCGGAGTACCCGGAGAAAACCCACGCATGCACGGGGAGAACATGCAAACTCCACACAGAGATGGCCGAGGGTGGAATTGAACCCTGGTCTCCTAGCTGTGAGGTCTGTGCACTAACCACTCGAACGCCGCACAGTCCTGGAATACATTCATTGGATGTATATTATTTCCTATAAGAAAAATTGCCTCAATTCCATTATACATTCTTCCCTCACTACATCGGGGTTCGAACATCATGCCCTCATGCTATTGTGTGTTTTGAAGAATGTATTAATTAATAAATTATCACTGCTTCATGTCAGGTTGAATATGGTCTATAAATAGTAAAAAAAAAATGCATATTTAAGCTAATTGTACGTTGTCAGTGTCAGGAGTGGCCGTCAGCAGCGCCTGCATGTTCATGAGTGATGTGCAGATCGATGCTGAAATATCGGTAATTTCTGATACCAGTTATTCATATGAAATTAATTTTCAACTGTCGGTCCGCCAGTCATTTCTTGAAGTAGTTATTAATTGATCAATTATTTCAATTGTTTTATGATTTTATTTATTAGCCTTTTGTATTGTTTAAGATACAATTTTCACAATTTACATGATTTTGTCCTCTGTTTTTATAATACATAATTCAATACAATTTTTAAATTTATTTTAATAAAAAAAATTAAATGTATTGTACTGTTTAGGTGCTACTCCTGATACCAACCTGAGTTTCTCATAGTATTCTACACTGGTCTCTCGGTGTCACTAACCTTACATACATGAGACCTTAGCCACCAGGAAGTACGCTGTCAAACCAAAGATGGTTTATTTTCTATTATTATGTCTACTATTTTGGGTAATAATGGTGTAAAGGTGACTCTAGGGGTGTTATTTCATGTCTACAAGGCTCTAATAATGGTTAAAAAAAACATATTTAGAAGGTTGTAAGCAGGTTTGATATACTCTAACTACAAAAGTATTTCATTTATTCATATTGAATCCTACTCGGTGGAAATTCACTTATCGCAGTCGGGTCTGGAACCAACCAACTACGATAAACGAGGGATGACTGTGAAATGAGGTAATGTTGTTTGGGCAGCTTCCGTGACATGAAATCACAATCAAATATTTCTAACCAAAGATGTCATCTGCATATAACATATGTTATTTAAAAAAAATGGATGTATTTACCAGCGGCACCAATTTGCAGGCCTCCAGAGAGCAATATTCGCAAAATGAATATGCAATAAGCGCTGCAGTATACAACCCATTCCACAAGCTCCCACTTTAATAAAAGCTTCGGTGCAGAAAAAAAAAATAAACACAACAAGGTGGTGGGGATGTTTAAAATAACTAAAGATGCAGCGAGAAGCATCATTTTTCCACCCTGGCTGCGGATTAGACGGTGGCTGCTCTGTGGTTCTTTTCATGTGGGATTTATGTTAAATCCCGAATCCTAATATAGGTTGCTATGAATGTAGAAATTGGAAAGAAAAAAAATGCCTTATGCCTGCCAGCGTATGGTGAGTGTCGAGGAATGAAGAAGATTGAGGATGTGTGCGAGATGGGGAAAGACAGGAGGATAAACGAGGTTTGGGGATAACATCCAAGTGATTTATGTAAAGAGTGCGCCGTGTCAGCGAGGTCATTGAGTGGCTTCCCTTGTTTGTTTGCACTCTTAGATTGAAAAATGAATCATCGGATGTCGCTATTGGTATTTACCTGCTTTCTACATCCAGCTTTTCGGACTCGGTGTTTGCGATGAGAGCCGGTCTGCCTGGCATTACCTGAGGAGCAGGCGGTGTCATAATTTAACTCTCTTCATCTTTGACAGATGGCGCGCCTCTAAAAGCCTCTGTCCATGGTGCTGAAAGCTGGGTGACTGTCGTAAGAGCAACAGGCCCCTTTTGATAAATCCACTATGTCACTCTGCACCTGACAGCCATTCATCATGCTTGCCTTTCTCGTACCAAATGTTCCCCGTGCTGGATAATTCAGTAGCACCAATAAAACTTGAGTCCTGGGGGTTTAGATTGGAGTCCATCTCCAACCCCCCTGCCACTTTTTTCCCTTTGGTGTTTTTGCTTTTCAGTCTTCAGGACATTTTATCCGTGACTAAGCATGACATTTTCTTCTTTTTCTGGGTTAAAACGACCTCTCAGCCGTTTAAGTTGATTGACTTTTAACTGCATGATGCAATTTTTCAAAGGCCAAGACCATTACAGTCCTGTGCAAAAAAATTAGGACACCCCATGTGGGGACTTAGCTAACTGTGGCTAATGCAGTGGTTCTCAATTATTTTCAGTCATGGCTCCAACCATTTTAGTAATTTACAGTATTTTTCTGTACAAACCATTGTATGATTGTATCCATTGTATCGTTCAAGCATGACTAAAGACACCGACAGATCTTTCAATCTTGAACCTCACCCCGCCCCCGCACGAGGCCCACCCCACTTATCGAGAAGTACTGGTCTAATGATGATAAAACTTTGACATTCAGGCATGTCTTCCAAAGCGCATAGGAGGCGCCCAAATGTATGGGGTATACATTTGCAGTTATAGGAGGCGCCCAAATGTACGGGGTATATACGTATTTGTACATCCTGGTCTCCTGTACATACTAATAAAAGCAATTGGATCTAATTTAACGTGCAGTTGTACCTAATAAACATGCACTAATCAATTGGCGCAAATTTCCTTAATTTTTGGGGGATCGCTGATTGTCCGATCCTTCAATCTGAAACCTCGACAAAGATCCGAGAGTCAGCCACTGTCCCCCTTTGCTCTTCCAGACAGCAAGCAATCAAGCTAAGGTTAAGCTAGCTGGAGGGCCAAAGGGCCAAGCAGCTGCCCGCTGTTAGCGCTTACACACACCGAAAGCACCTTATTGACTGTGGAGGTGTTGCCTTTCTTTTTATTTGCCCTTTGACCTCCTCATACTGCCTCTGACAGGGAAAAGAACACCGCTGTTGTTGCAATCATGAATCAGTGAATCTGTGATGGATAGCGGGTCTGTTTAAGGAAACCGCATGCACACACTAATCCGGGAACCGTTTCAATTTGCTTGATGAAGCCGTGTCTTGGCTTGGTCTTTGTACAGCAAATTAAGCCAAGACGTTCTTGTTTTGGATTGGTTGAACTCAGCTCAGTTATTTATCCTGGATATGATTGCAGCCCTCAGGTCAATAGTCACGTATACATAGACCCAAATATTCCAATTGCATTCAGTTTATTTGCTCAAATGGAAAAAATTGAACCTTTGCGTACACCTAATTCCGAAAGAAAAGTGCCAATCCGAATGAACATATAATCGGATTCACAGGGGTGGAATATTCCTTTTCCCAATCCGATTGAGGTATCTTGTACCCGCTCAAACGGGAAGTTGTCATGGTGTGTTCTTCTTCTGTTGTTTATTGGCGGTTGGCAAGCAGTTTTCGGAATCTAAACCCTTCTATACTTTATTCACAAGTCCAGTTTTTCTTTAAAAAAGAAAATATATACGTATCTATATAAAACATGTCCCGAGTTTAATGATAAAATATTAGCGAGATTGAATTAGATCTTTTCCTGTTTAAATTTATCCCGGGTGCGTTCTTTCAGCAGATGCTCAGATATGACATAACACGCAGCTCAATTTTAAAAATGGAGGCAAGCAATCGGCACTGGACTGCTGCGGAAAGTTTGTTTTTGATCCAAACTAAATTTCAAAAGTGGACGAACAAAAAACTGGCAAACCGGAGTTATTCCAACAAATGAAAGAAAAGTCGGTATCACATGATGTTGATGTGGCCCATTGACTATTCTGTTTGATATACCGGTGCATGTAGACAAGAGATTGTAATATTCCTTTCCATGGATACCATTGTTTTCGGAAAAGTCATTCGGAAAGATTCCATTCAGAAAGAGGAAAAACTCCTCATGTAAACGTGGCTATTGTGTCGTCCAAGTTTTGAATTTTATATGTGAAAATAAGACAGTAAAGAACTGATATTGCATATTCAAAGAAGAGAGTTTTGGGCCATGATTGAAAGAACGCGATCGTGGTTATAAGCAGCAGAGATGAGTTTCCTCTGTCGCATGCCTGGACTCACCCAAAGAGATTGGGTGCGGATCTCAGTCATCAACGAGGGGCTAAGAGTAGAGATCTCCTTCACTTCGAGAGAAGCCAGCTCAGGGAGTATCTAGCTTCCCTGGTGAGGGGTTCTGGGCATGCCCAGCTGCCCCATGAACTGTACCCGGATAAGGGGAAGAAAATGGATGAATGGACTGACATCATTTAGTAGTTTGGACATCAATTTTCTAAAATGTTATTTAAATTTAAAAGAACTACCTCATGTCATTAATTAAAAAAAAAAAGTGGTAACGTCCAAAGTCAGGCTTTTTTTTGTCCAGCATGATCATAATTGAGGCAAAAAAAAAACAAGCAAGCGTTAGCAATGGTTTGTAAAAGAAACAATGACATTTATTTTTTTTCTCAGCACTCCCTTAGTCTGTTGTGCCCATAGATCACATATAGAACAGTTAGAATATAAAAATGGCTTTTTAACTTTTACACCCAAAGCAACAACGAAATATCTTTAAAATATGTTTGCTAAAAATACTGACAGGGTATTCTTCACACGTCGTACTGGAGATGTACTGCTTTGCTTCTGCAATGAGTATGTAGTCTTTCTCTTCTTATTTTGCTGCGGCTCTCATAGTCGTCCCGGTTCCTTTTTTTGTTCGTCCTCATGTAGTTCATTTTAGGCACTTACCAGGGCATACCAAACTACCGCCACAAAACAACAACCGACCCAACTCGCTGTACGACACACATTTCTTCCCTTGATAGCCATTTTGTAGCTGAAAGTCATTAAGCTTACACTGTAATCGAACGTGTTCATGTAAAGCCAATTCAAAGTGTTCAGATACAGAGGATTTGCGGTAACATATTAGAATATATAACAATATTTCCATGAAAAAAATCAAGAATCTGGTTTAAATAGAAAAAGAGGGGAAGGGGGGGTATGTTTCATCAAAAGGCTTTACACCATAGTTCACTGTTATTCGTCTAGTCTACTATATCGCCCTCCCCAGTATAGACAGGTGTTATTAGTGTATCTCTAACTCGTCTATGGATGTTCGACAAAGCACAGACGGTATTGCTCGGGACCACACGGACATTTCCACAACTCTGGACAAATTTAACAGTCAGTTACAAGAGAGCCCACCCTCCTCCAGTGTCATCATCATCGTCATCACTTTTCTTCCACCATCTGTGTTTCTGCGCTTAAATAATGTCTTGTGGCAGTCAATGCCCCATCTGGTTGATGCGGATGCTTTGATGCTTTGCTGCGTCTTACAGTTCCAAAGCAAACCCCTTCAGTTGGGGTCGAAGCTGGGAGAGCAGAACTGTTCCATCCCAGTCCACATCAATAGCGTCCGAGCTGGGGGATCAGCGATGTCGCCGAATGTTGTCCACCCCTGCCCCCCCTCCCTCCACCCCCAAAGTCACGTCCAATCATCTCCTTAAAAGGCGTCGTCAGACACATGTATGACTGTGGCTTTCACTTCCACTCCGCTTGGCAGCGCCCTACCTGAAAACCACAGCCTGGCAAAAAAAGGAGCGTGTCCAGCAGCGGCTTCCGCTGGTGACAGCAAAGCTTTGGAGTCGCATTTCCTTAAATCCCCATTAAGTTGGTGGATCCTCAGAGATGCATAAATAAGCAGACAGCCCACTGAAATCCCAGCCAGGAGCACACCAAAGGCCGTGATTAGCGCCGTGTCCCATTTTTCCGTGTCCTTGGCCGTAAGATCTAATCCCTTGGTGGTGACGCTGACGCATTTGGTGTCGTGCTTGTAGTGGATGCTGCGGACGTCCACGCACACTTTGTACTGAGTAGCGGGGCTGAGTCGGGTGAGGTTGTAGATTTGCACGTCTGAGGGAACCCTGGTGGAAAATGAGGCGGCGGGATGGTTAGCGGCGGAGAGCGTGTACCACTTGATGTTGGGAGCCAGAGTGCCCGGGCTGGCCTTCCAGGAAATCAAGATGGAGTTTGTCTCTACTGTGTTGATCTTGACACTTAGAGAACCATTTGCAGCTTGGGGGAAATATCCATTCACCTCCACTGACACTGACTTCAGATCAGCGCCAACTAGGTTGTGGGCCACGCACGTGTAAGGACCCGCTTCTTTTTCCGTGATGTCATAGATGTCAAAAGTCCCCTCTGGATGCATGTAGAACTTATCGGACACGGTGTTGGGGAGAACTTTACCCCCGGACGGAGTGATCCAGTAGATGTCCGGCTCCGGTTCAGCAAAAGCTCGGCAATGGAGCGACACCGAGCTCCCGCTGTGCACTTTAATATGCCCGGGCATGCTTTCCGGAGATATGAGCGGCAGACAAATCTCCATCATCTCCCTGAAGTGCACCTGTCGGACATGCTGGCCCTCGTACTCCGGAGGCTCGACACAGTACAACGAGTCGGGCTCCATGAAGCGAATGTTGGTCTTGTTCATGTTCATCCAGCGTACCACGCAGTCGCAGCGGATGGGGTTGCTGTGCATACTAACCTCTCGGAGATTCGGGAGCGATTCCACGGTTATTCTGTGTAGGGCACTGAGAGCATTGCCGTTTAGCATTAGTGTCTCCAGCCGGGGCAACTTGTAAAACGCGTTAGGATGAATATAGGACAGTTTGGGGTTGTTGGTGGCTTCTATTTTGGTCAGCTCAGGCAGATTATTCAGTGCAAAGCTGTCAATGGAAACAAGCTCCGGCATGCTATTAATCCCTAGCTCTTTTAAATGAAGCATGTCCACAAAATCCCCTCGCTGTATCCTTGCTATTGGGTTTTTATTTAGATCCAAAAACTTCAGGTTTTTTGCGTTTCTCAGGGCGGAATGTGGCACCTCGGGGAAGGTGTTGTCATAAAAAGAAATGCTCTCCAAGTTATCCAGGCCGGCCAAAGCTTTGTCAGGGAGCTGAGACAAGTTCATTCTGGTGAGAACGAGACTGCGCAGGCTGCTGAGAGGTTTGAAGTTCATCTCGTCGATGGACAGCACCGGGTTCTCCCCGATCATCAGAATCTCCAGATTCGGCATGGGGTCGAACCACTCTCTGCGGATGCTTTGCAGCTTGTTTGAGTTGAGGTGGAGGCGTAGGAGCTTGCCGAGACCCTGGAAAGCCAGTTGGGAAATGGAGGAGATTAGGTTGTGATTGAGATAGAGCTCTTGAAGATTAGCCAGCTCCGCCAGACAGCGGTCAGGCAGCTCTTGTATTCGGTTCTCCTCCATGTGTAGGGACAGCAGCCGAGGCAGAGTCCCTAGATGGATTTCGCTCATGGATGAGACGTTGTTTTGCGATAGATCAATCTCTGTGATGTTGGCCAGGTAATCCAAGGGTCTGTCAATTTTGGCAACATTGTTTGTCTGCAGCAGCAGTACTTGCGTGCCCGCGGGTAGTTTCTCCGGCATGTTAAATAGTCCCAAATCATTACAGTCAACAGTGTGTGCTTCCATGTATACGGAAATGGGAGAAAACCAGGGTCTAATCTCACATACGCAGAGTTTTGGGCAGTCTGGCCTTTTGTCAGTGGCCACAACAAAAGAGGCCACGGCCAAGCTGACAAAGAGACGATCCACAAATGACACGTCCTTCATATTGGTCTCCAGTCGGAAATTGGTCCTCGTAAATTATGTATTCTGGGCTGTTCACGGATGATGAATAATTTGTTGCATCTGCCGAGGCGAATGACTCACCACCTCTGCCACCACCTCCACCATCCACTGCGGCAGGGCTCCCAACTCCCGAGAGTTTCTCCTTGTTTTTTTTTTTCTTGTTGTCTTGCCGTGCAATTGCCCTTGGAGGCAATGACTAATCACTCAAAGTCAGGGTGCGGGGCCAAAGCTGCAGTCAGGTAGACCGGAGGAAGCCGGATGTATGCTAAGCACACTTCTCGGCGTCCATTTAAAAGCTCTCTTCGCCGACTGACGCTCCTAACTGCCGGTGTCCGCAGCCCAGTCCATTCCAACCTACAAACGACAAACAAGACATGAATCAGGGTGGCTATGGTGTCAAGTCTGAAAGAAAGATCTGGACGTATTGACATTTATTATCGGAACTGTGATATATGTTGACATTTATACATACTGGCTTTAATACAGAGCCATACTATTAAAAATGCTTGACCTTCTTCTCTTTCAAAATGACATTTGTTCTTTTATTGGTCAAAACCAAAGCTTTATTAAGATTCCTCAATGGCGCGTACCCTTGAGCTGAAGTGTTAGCCGTATGGCAAGCTGCTAGGGAACACTGGAAGATGTTCGTCACCATAGCAACAAGTCTACAGGCAGCCAGACACATTGCAAACTTCACCCAGGTGCTTGGCTTTTTTTTTTTTTTTTGATGACACAAACGGCAACAATGGAAATTATGTGATGTGTAATTTAATTCATTTGGCCGCTAATTGCATTGTAAAATGAATCACGGTGATGATTTTCATTTTTGACATGAGGGAGATGGCATACATTAAACGCACACAAGCCTGAATATATGATTACTGTTATTCTTATTATCACGTATTGTGAACATATATCTACTGTATATACATTGACCTCTGCCTGTGCGGCTTTACGACATTTTTAATGCCTCTTAATGAAGAGACTTCTTTTGATGGTGCTGATGATATTTTTGGTGAGAGTGGCGAAGAGAAAAAAAAGGATGAAGTGTGACGACGGCTGCAAAGCGAGAACAAGAAAAGAGAAATGGTTTCATTTCATCACGGTCGGCGTTTCCACCTCAGTGGCCACAAGGGAGAGGCCGGGGGAATAAAATACAATGGAAAAATATAAATAAATAGTCAGCGAACGCCGCAGAAAACGTCGCCGTTTGCTCTGCTGGAAAAGCCAAGCCAGAGGTTCATTTCTCAACCTTTGCTCCAGCCTTGAGTGGAGACTGGGTGTGTGAGATGGGAACGCGGGGCAGGTGGAAGGGCTTGGAGTGTTTTTCTAACGCAAACTGGCACTTTAATAAGCTGCAACACCCAGAGTGTTCTGATAAAACAGACTTAGCTTCGCTTCCAATGCACTTGCGCTTCACTGTGGATCACTCCGGCTACTGGGAGCGACGCCCTGCTTTCAGAAAGCCAATCATTAGCCTTTTTTTTTTTTGGTTTAACACTATAGTGCCAGCATTGATTAAATGTAGGACGGGATTAGGGGGGCTTAACTGAACAATTTACAAGATGGTGTGTCTCGCAAACACAATTCCTTGGCAATAAATGTATCTGGTCATTGACTAAATGCTTGTATCTGATAGCTAATATCAGAATGCGTGTTACTCCTAAATGTACCACAGGGAACAGACAACTAATGTGCTTTAAATCAGTGTTCCAATCCTTTTTGAGCATCGCTTCTGCCAAACCTCTGTGGGACTGGTAAATAAAAAGAAGACATGATGCGATTTATAAAACAAACAAGCAAAATGTCAAAGAAAAACACTGAACAAAAGACACAAATCGGATACTGACTCATCATCGGAGCAAAAGAATAAGACAATAGCGTGGTTTGATGTGTGTGAGTCCGAGTTTTGGTTAGTGGTCAGCAGTAACCCCTTCGCCGCAGTAAAAAAACTAATTTCCCACAAAGCACTGCTCACTGCAGAGTTAGAATGTGGATCCGAGCCAAAGAAGAGCAGCCTGTCATCCAATCGGCGATGTGTTGATCTCTGCAACCCCCGAGACAGTAGAGAGGAGCGCAGAGAAGCCAATGTTGCCTTTTAAAGCAAGAAAATTGTTTGGCGTTCACACTGGCTTTTGGCTGCCGTTGGACAAATGTGCTAATATTGTTGGGGCAAATATAATTCCGAGATCGATGCTTGCAATCTGTGCCAGGTACGCCTGAGAATTGCATAATCAACAGCTGGCAATGTACGGCCAAATGACTTGAAAGTGTACTAACGCATAGATATTTGCTCAGGGAAGGCTTAGCGGTCGGGGTACGGTGCTCACTCATGGAGGTAAGGTGAGTTCCCAGGTAACTGGCCATAGTCATACGTTCACGCCATAAACTAATACAGTACAGCCCAGCATTTGGCTAGCAGACGTCATGGCTTGCAATAGTGCCGATGAGAAGCAGAGCTTGCAAACGATCTTTCATTATATTGTTGCTCCTATATGGGAGCAATTGGCCTTCCCAATGAAATACGGACCAATAAGCAATGTCTAAAACAGTAGATACAATCGTGGAATTTGTCGTTTAAGGAGTTGAAAAATGAAGCAGCTGCCGAGTGGTTAGCAAGCAGGCCACACAGCTAGGAGACCAGGGTTAGATTCCACTCTCGGCCATTTCTGTGTGGACTTTGTTCTTCCCGTGCATGTGTGGGTTTTCTGCGGGTATTCCGGTTTCCTCCCACATTCCAAAAACATGCTAGGTTAATTGGCGACTTCAAATTGTCCATAGGTATGAATGTGAGTGTGAATGGTTGTTTGTCTATATGTGCCCTGTGATTGGCTGGCCACCAGTCCAGCGTGTACCCTGCCTCTCAGCCAAAGACAGCTGGGATAGGCTCCAGCACCCCCGAGAATGAATAAGTTATAGTGTACATAAGATATCTTAAATGTCAAAATACAAAAATAAAGTGAAACCTCAGTTAGCGTCCGCCCCGGTTTGCATGTTTTTTGTTTACCGTTGAAAAATGAAGCAGCTGCCGAGTGGTTAGCAAGCAGGCCACACAGCTAGGAGACCCGAGTTGGATTCCACCCTCAGCCATCTCTGTGTGGAGTTTGCATGTTCTCCCTGTGCATGTGTGGGTTTTCTGCGGGTAGGCTCCAGCACCCCCGCGAATGAATAAGTTATAGTGTACATAAGGTATCTTAAATGTCAAAATACAAAAATAAAGTGAAACCTCAGTTAGCGTCTGCCCCGGTTTGCATGTTTTTTGGTTACCGTTGAAAATTTAAGCCACAGTTTTGTCTCTGTTTGCTTGCATTCTGCTCTTAGCGTACAATATAGCGCAACTCGTCATGTTATTATCCTGTCCAAATATGTTCATGTATTCTTCATCACAAACCATCCTTCCTTCTTAACAACCAATTAGCTATTACTATTACTGTTATTGACACTCCTAAATGTTAACACAAACTATTTAGTGTTAACTGTGTTTTTAAAAACAATTCTCTTTCAATGACAAATGAAAGAGATAAATAAATGTAAATTGAAGGTTACCTTTGCCCTCACTGAAGTCGTGACTGTTTCCAAAGACACGATGTGGCAGCAAGATCAACCACCACCTTTCTGTTATCCCATGAGTTATTTCTTGAATTCAGCAGTGCCTTGTAACTTTCTTCGGCTTTCTTTGGGGTTACTGAGGTGAGAAACACTACTGAATACAAGAAATAACAGGAATATGTTGGGCGGTTGTTGATCTTGCTGCCAAATCATGTCTTTGGGAACAGTCACGTTAAGAATCATGTCTTCAGTGACGATAAAAGTAGCCGTTAATGTTCAGTAATCTTTTTCATTCATCATTGATATACATTTATATGAATTTCTGCATTTACAACTATGAAAATGTGTTTTGTCTAAATGGATATACATTATTTCTTAAGGGAAAAGTGGATTTGGTTAATGTGCCTTTCGATGAGAGTCGGACATTCTGGAAGGAATTCATGACACTAACCAAGGTTCCACTGTGTAGCTTATTTAGTCAATAGACCGGACTAACGCAAATGACTCCTTCACAAGGGATACACATTTCCAACATGTAAAACAGGTCTCCTTGTTATATGCATGCACAATAGTGCAATACTGCAATATTTAACAATAGACCAGAATTGGTAGACTGACTATTAATGCTGCACTTCAGCAAATAACTCTTCAAACTGTTACTGTTGCACTTTCACAATAGGAACCATTATTTATTATAAAGTCATGGAAAAAATATATATTTCTTCAGTTTCTTGTTCATTTTAATTCCTGGTACAACTAGTACAACTGGTACATTTATTTGGAATAATATGATTACAACAAAAAATAGGTTTTTTTGGCAGTGCAATGTTATAGCTCGTGTTAGGAACGGCGCTAGCCAGTGTGTGGACCCCGACGCAGACAAGACATGATCTGAAAGTAACCAAAATATTTAATAATACAAAAGGTGTCCTCACCAGGAGGTAAAAAGTGAACAACAAAATACAAGGTCAGAGTCCAAAAGGCAACGAACAAAACACACTGCCAGCAAAGGCCAGACAGGAGAAAATACAAAATGCAGGAGCAAAAAAAAAAGCATGAAACACAGAAACCAAGACGCTACAGGAGTAACCAAAGCGGTAAAATAACTCACACTTTACACACGGTTAAAAGCCAGAAAGAGTTGTACAGGACGAGGACAGGTGATGCTTGAGATACAATCTGGCAACTGCTGAGTCCTGCCGCCATGTTGAGAAGTGCCAGGTGAATAATTGGCAGCATCGATTTACTCTAATAAAGTATCAATATCAATTCATAAATGACCAAAGAGCATGTGTTAATTTCTTTGAAGTAACTTGCCATGTACCGTACCAGCTATTGGACAGCTGATCCATTCATGCCACATGACTACTGACCACAGGGGTTGTTAGATTTTCTTAGTTTGTTCATCTGAAGCCTGTTATTGGTGGTTAGCACGCAGGCCTCACAGCTAGGGAGACCCGCGTTCAATTCCAATTGGCGACTCCAAATTGTCCATAGTTATGAATGTGAGTGTGAATGGTTGTTTGTCTATATGTGCCCTGTGATTGGCTGGCCACCAGTCCAGTGTGTACCCCGCCTTTCGCCCGAAGACAGCTGGGATAGGCTCCAGCACCCCCGCCACCTTCGTGAGAATAAGTGGTAGAAAATGAATGAATTAATACAGTATCAGAAAAGAGGCAAACATTTCTCACATTTGAGAGGCTAAAATCAGAGGGTATTTACATTTGGATTATCGATTAATCATGGATTAACTGTTGCAGTTCAAGCACAAATCACATACTACTCTATTTTTTACACTGTAAATTATTATTGTACACATAAATACTTCATCATAAACATCAGATATTTGATTGATTTCAGAATTTTAACCTTTATGATCAGGATTGAAGTTGATTAAAATTAAAATTAATCAAAATTAAAATTAGATTTTTAAAGATGACCGTAACCGTAGCAACTAATATCTTATGACAAATCTGCATTGAAGTTGTTAAATGGCTCGTATTTGGCCTGTGTTTTATTGGGCCCCCTAAAGACCTGCCCATCACCACCCCTAGTGGCGGCCATTTTTAAAAATGTTTTATATGGGAACCTTGTGCAATTTGTAGCTCATTTCCAGTCACGTTTGCCCTGCTGCCTAATAATGATATACCGGAATTTGGATGAGTTTTCCACACAGTTCACGCGCTGTCAAGGTGAAAAGCTTTTTCATTCAGTTCTTGGCAGCGCCTCACGCTTACTTTCCCACTGGGTCCACCTCCATTACGCTCACATGCTCTTCCGGACAGTAATGGTACAAATACACTTTGATTGGAGACCAGTGAGATATGACCACTTTAAATTAACGAGTGTGCACACCAAGGGGCCCAAAGAGTCGGTTGGTGCTAATTCAAGCTCGGCCGCCTGACTCAAGTCGGCCATGTTGCCCCGACGGCCCAGGCAGAACTGTTTGTTTTATGCTGTTTATTGAGAAGAGGTATAAATCTTCCCTCTGGCTTCATGGAGCTTGGATGGGATTTAGTGGAGCAAGGACATAAAGATGATTGCTTTGCCGCAGGTTGGGTATTCATCAGTGCCCCGTGTGGTTACAGGGTGACCTAGAGTTCCTGTAAAAAATAAAATTACTTCTTATACAAAAGTACGCTATAGGTGTGGGCGACGGTGCGCGTTTGAGGGGAATTTGTCAGCGATAGAAAAGGTTTTGGTGGTGAGCATATTGGCCCAGGGGGAGGTGATTACAAGGGCTGGACGGTTTAAGCGGTGTGTAACAAGGCGCTGTTGCATCTGCTGAGTGGTTTTAAAACTGGGTGGAAGACATAAAGGTCAGATGTATGTGGAAAATGGGGCACGGTCAAATTGCCTCCTTTTAAACAGAGGAGTCACGGTTTCCTAGAACGTCTTAGAAGCTCTTGCGTTTCCTTGTTCGGAAGTTTGCACAGCCATTAGAATCATTTTTATCACTGCTCTTCAAGGCCCTTTTGTGACCCTGCCTTCTTATGTTCCCTATTAGTGCCCATTCAAGCAGTAAGGGCACTGTCAATAGCTAAGACAGAAATAGACATTTTGTCCATCCTCCTTGTCTTGTCGCTTTACAAAGCAGCATAGAAAATGGACGGATGTAGAACTTGACTTGTGGGCTGCATCGAGTTAGCAAAATTGGCCGGGGGAGTCGACAATGTATTTGATACACACTATTTTACGTGTGTAATACTAACAGTCCATCTGGAATTCATTCATTCATTCATTTTCTACCGCTTATCCTCACAAGAGAGGCGGGGTACACCCTGGACTGGTGGCCAGCCAATCACAGGGCACATATAGACAAACAACCATTCACACTCACATTCATACCTATGGACAATTTGGAGTCCAATTAACCTAGCATGTTTTTGAAATGTGGGAGGAAACAGGAGAAAACCCACGCATGCATGAGGGAGAACATGCAAACTCCACACAGAGATGGCCGAGGGTGGAATTGAACTCGGGTCTCCTCGCTATGAGGCGTGCGCTCGCTAACCACTTTTATCTGTAAAAGTGTCATAGTATCTTAAACAGACTGCATCAAATAATGAAATAAACAATCATACCATCATAATAAAACTGGGGAGGCCAGATTCAAACTCTTGGTGTGCCCCCCCGCCCAGGTCGTATTTTGGCACCCTTGATGTAGAAGGTGGTGGTGAAATTAATGTCTCTTTGACTGCAGACCAGCTTCTTGGAAAGTACGGCAAATGTAACCCACCTGAGTTTTGCAACATTTTCAAGCGCATGTCGAGGTAGACAAATCTGCACGTAAAGGAGACTTTCGGTTAAGTAAATACCAAATACAAATTTATGAGCTTTTATTAACCTCAAAGCCCAATCTTTTTTTTTTTTGCGTGAGAGGCACAAAAAGGTGAATACGTAACTGCACGGTAAAAGACAAAAGACACTGTTAGAATTTGTCAACCCCATCAAAATGGCCAATACTGAAGGGGTTGTCTTCGAAAAAAGGGGGGTTTATTGCAGCTTAAGGGTACACATGAAACACTACTCAGGGCTATACCTCTCTTGACTGTTGCAGGGTTGTTTTTTTGCACATACCAAGCTTCTCTCAAGTGCATTTACTGTAAATAGACGCCACATTGTGTAGCGGGAGGCGTGGATGAAGAGGTAGAAGAGGTCATCTAGTGATTGCTAGTAAGATGTCCCCGAGATGTGCCCTTGAAGAAAACACTTGTGCTTAAAACGCAGCAGTGTATATATGGGACATTACGTGACAGCCTCCGCCATCGCTGTGAATGTATGAATATGAATTTGCTGTAAAGTGCTTTCCGCCATCGGTAATCTTGTTATGAATGCAGTCCATTTTAATTTCAGCCAGACACTTTTCTGATGTGTCAGAAATGTTTGCATATATATGCATAGTGATGTTTTTATTCAATTCCATTCAAATGTTGTGATAACATGGCGAATTGTGGCGCGGTTCGAGTACTCATGTTCCCGCAGTGCGCCCTGATGGATGTTGGGAGTGCACATGTAGTGGCATGTAACACTGGCTTGACACCACCAAGCCACTTCCAATACTGTGGTTAAGCCCCTCAGTGGGTGGGTACCACTGCAAGGCTTTACTGTCACTCCCTCTGCCCTTCACCTCATTGATTTACTATTATACTTTCTCCAAGGTAAGGAGGAAGTCCATTAAAGAAAACCTTCTATGCAGCATGTATGCATAATGAAGCAAACCGTATACAATGTGTGTGTGTGTATACCAGCTGGACCCCCCCCCCCCCCCACACACACACACACACACTTCCCCCACCCTCCTTCCTCCTCCTTACATCTGCACTTGCATTGCCATGAATCATTGGCAACTTGGTTGTTAATGTAAAATCAATGCTCCAAATTAACCACAGGACCCTTTTCTCTGGTTTTTCCAGCCCTTTTCCTGGACACGACTTGCCCTTGGGCTTAATGTGGGTGAGCACACATGCAACGCGATCGACCGCCCGACGCACCATCCTGCATTAATGACTGTGCACACAGACGAGGAACATTGAAGATGCATGAATTTGCAGACCTGAAATAGCTGACGGTGTCCTCGCTGGCCTGTGGAAAAACAAACGGTGAAAGAGCACCACTAGGTCCCCTTCTTAATTCACACGCTGCTGCATCTATTAGAATAAAACCGCACACCTGATAAGGTCAAAAGCATAGCGAACATTCCGACAATCATTTCTATGGCAGCATAAGCGCACTCGGTCTTGACAAAAAAATCTGCATAATGTCCCATGTGTTGCTGCGCCGGCCAGAATGAAAGGAGGTGGGTTGGGGGGCGGGGGGGAGGATGAGGCGCTACTGGCATATCCCTCAAAGTCAGAGCCAAATTGAATCTGCAGGTGCAAATGTGGCATGTGTGCTGCCTCAAAGATGCGCCGCCATCTATATTTGTATGAATAATATATGGAGCGGTCAAGGGGGCATGAGCCCGGAGGCGGGGAGTTCAGAATCAATCGTTACACGCCACTGAAATGCATTTATTGCAGTCTTCACCTGCTCCGTGTGGCATTTTTCACTCCTAGCTTTGTACATAGCGTGTGTGCACAGTTTTGTATCCTTTTCCGAAAACGGTGCGTGTATTCGGAGTCTGATTTTCAAACTGAACTAAATCGGATATACGTGCCGAACTGTGATTATGCCGTTACCGTTACATACACAGAAATATGCCGCCTACACGGTGATATGCGAAAGACATCTCATCATTCATTCATCGAGCTTTGCAGGAGGGCGCCGAGGGGCTATACGTAGCCGTCTGAATGCAGAACAGATGGACCACGCAGCAGGCCCTTTAGATGTCATCCTCCTCGTCTTATCGTGTCTGAATCTGCAATATGTTCCTATCATGTTCCACTGTGATATACGTCCACACTCATTACGGTTTATCGGCTTCACTTTGTGCAGGAAATGAGTGTGTTATCGATGAACACGAGATTGCTTCAGCGCTGTTGGATGCAAAAGTTCAAATGTCATTGTGACCTTTTGATATGCACTCACAAAAGACATTCTTTGTTTCCTTCTTTTTTGGGGAAAAATGGATTTTATTCCATATGTCAGCTATATATAGGCTATTATTCCATTTCAATGTGTATTTCAATGGAAGAAGATGTTATCACAGAGCCCCCGTATCCATATTGGGAATATCTTTACATGCATTTTGCCATCCTGCGGCATCTCGTTACCACGTCCGGAGATTAGTTTTTGTTTGGCAAGCACCCGCCTTCGCCCACACCTTGCAGGGACCTGCTGCCCTCTACCTACAGATGAATTCATAATACAGAACACCCACACTTTGTCGATCCCCAAGCCTCCACAAGGCCACTGCAATATCTTTTCACACACACACACACACACACACAATAGAGATCAATAGGCAATTCCCTGGGCCACTCACGTTAAGCATATGACTTGTTGTGGACGTGTAATATCGATTTGTTTTGAGCAAATGTGCCCAAAATAATGAAGGCGGCTATTAGTGCTATACCTCATAGTCATAAACTCCTTGTAGAACTTTACCTTGCACTGCCCTAGAGGGTCATTTTGTGTGTTTTTTTTTCTTCTCAGCACCAAATATGTTGGCTTGGTTCATTCCTGGCCCCAAATGTGTTCTATTCATCCTGAGCTCCATGAAGGACTTACATTATGGATTAAGAGATGGGCCTCTAAATAACATCCTATTGGTTTGGAGATGAGTGAGCATAGCTCTCTCTCTATCTCGCCCCACATGCCTGGTGTGTGGGTGTGCACCAACATGCAAGTGATGATGCTGAGGGAGGCTCCAAGATGCCTCACGGTGGCTGCTTTAATTACGCCTTCATGGGCAACTAAGACAAATCTGTTCAGCTTTGCATGGGAAAGGGGGGGAAACACCAAACAAAAGGCTGAGAAAATGGCAACAGGAAGCAGAGAGAAGAGGGAAGGAGGAAGAGGTGCTGGTGGTGGAGGAGGGGGAGAAGGGGGGGCTGACCACCATTCTGTGGATTTCTTGGAGACGTGTCTGGAGTGCGCACAGCCAGGGACGTGCAGCTAAGTGCGCGTCGCCTCACTTCCACACTTTGCGCCAATCCAACATGCCATGTGAACATGTGAGCGTCATACAACGAAATACATGCAGAAGAAAAAAAAACAATAGTCATCCTCTTCCTCCTTGTTGCTATTATTATTAATCATATTAGCAGATATGTTAACCTAATAATAGGTAAAAATGGCTGAAGGTGCTGAGAAAACATGAATCATCCATGTCATGCAGCCTTTTTTTAAAGTCAACTTGCGCGGAGCGTTGCGCAGTTCAGCCCTTGAACAACACAAGGCGCACCGACGTGCACTATTCTGCTTGATATGCGTATCAACTTACCACATTTAACATTGCAGCCCTCGAAGCAGCGACTAATATTCCCTGTCAAGTGCGCCGCTCTAGTCAGTGAACAACGTGCCGTCCTTCTTAGTCAGATCTCCTTTTCGCCACCAAACGTGAGGAAAAGATGTGAAAAAAGTCCACATTCACTCAGAGATTCACGCGTGTCCTTCCCTGACGGAGGTAGCATCCCTGTCGCCTCGTCGACAGTGTCAGGATGACCGCGTCGACGCGCCGCCCGCCGCCTCCTCACCAGTCATTAATATTACCAGAAGCCCCGCCTTTGTAAATGTCAGCCAATGGCTTCGCAGAACATGGCTGCATCCTTTCTCTTATTGGGTGCAAGGAGCTGTCAGTCATGTGCATAGAAACTAGCTCTCTGTTAGCTGCAAAAAGTCTTCCGAGAATGTTTAGTGGCTTGAATTTAGGATAAAGAAGATTAAGCGTGCTTAATTGTACGCAAATGAGGCAAGTAAAATATCACACTCAAGTCAAATTTGCTACTATGCTGACAATTTGATGAAAGTACAAACTTTTCAAGGGCCACATAAGGTAAAATCAAAGGATAGTAGCAACTTTCATATTTTAATTTGTTCACCAAACCGTGTTAATATGCTCACAAGTTATTTAACAGCCTGCATCTGCTTTGTGTTGTAGGTGACGAGCGATGGCGGAGCCAGACATTTTTCATTGGAGCGGCTAAGATAAGACCACAGTGGTACGCAGATACCTGACATTCATATTTATTGATTCATTCTTATATTATTATTTATTGTTATTTGAATATTTCTTATGATTATAACATTTTTAACACACATACCTTTTTTTTGGAGGGGAGAGGGGTGACAACTGTGGTCTTTTGGAGCAATTCATAGCTGAGCTGACATGTTTTCAATCCATATTTTCTGGATTCTGCTTATGATCATGACGGCCAAAACCACATAGGGCATAAAACGAAAGTATACGCCGATTGGCACTCACACTGAACAGATTTGTTAGCAGAATCACGCTTCAGCGGCAACACAAAATAGGTAGCTCACTTCTGCTTCCTCACTTAAAATTGTGTGCTGCAGTGAAACGCGTCCAAGTGGAAACGACAATTAGGCTGAAATACCGCGTTTGTCAAAAAATTGTCCTGCAGCTGTCGCGGTTGCTACTATGGTGGCCGGCGAGTTGCTCGATACTCCCCACATCCCCTCACTGCCACTGCCATTTTTTTTTGCTGCTGTTTTTCAATTTTACTAATATTTCAACTTCCTTCTTGTATTTTTTTGTCACAACGTTTTGTCACTTTATCCATTCATCCATTCAATTTGGGTATATGGGGATATGCTGGAGCCTATTCCAGCTGTTTTTGGATTTCTTGTCACTTTATTCCCACAATGGTTTTACTTAATTTTCATAATATCAACTTTTTCTCAACCTAAGTTTCCTAAAAGGGCAATTTTGTTATTTGTTTTGTTACTAATATTGTGAAAATTATTGCAGACACTAAAATATTTTCCTCTAAATTTTTACATAATTAGTTTTACATAATTTTATATATTAATATTATGAATTTATTCCAATATTTCAAATTTTCTTGTTGTTTCTGTCAGTTTTCCTGTTTTATTGTATTTTTTAAATGTGTAGAGGTCCACATGTTGGACACCTCTTGATCTAACATAACATATGTAATCAACCTCCTCTTATAAGTTAGCATGCACATATAAAATAAGAATTCGAAAACACATACACATTTAGCAAACAGTTAGGGTTAAGAGTCATAAATACAACCAATAAAATGCCCCCCTGAAACAGAGAAATGTTTTGGTCCACCTCAAGGTAGTTGAAAATAACACCACTGAGTTGCAGCCAATCAGCCTTTGACTGATTGATGATGAGTTCATGTTTCATCGTTTGTTTACTTTCACTTTCAAAGCGGGTGGCTTCCTACCCCGAAAGTGCATACGAATGAGAAACAACATGGCAACACAATGACATGTTAACATTGCTCTACACCGTTTAAAGATGGCTACATATTGTGAAGTCTGCAGTTTTGCCAGGATTTGAAGCGGAGCATCAGTTGCGCTGCGTCATTATGCTGTGCCTGCATAGTCCGCTGATACAAGGTCACGGACTCCAGAGAGTTCATATAATTGTATTCATTAATTTCAATATCATCAATGTGCCACGATGATATCAATGGATAAGCTAGCACTAATTAGCCCGAGCAATCAACAAGAACATTGTCAAGTGGACATTTTTTGCAGTGTGCAGGAGAAGGCAGCGAGCTAGCAGGGAAGAAAATGGATATCTGTACCTATTAGCTCCACAGCTCCCCACTCAGATCCCAGGAGGCTTTCTAACACTATGTTCTACAAACTGATGATCCTGGAGGTCGGGCAGGGTTATCCGCAGCCTCTCAGCGAGAGAGACATCCCTCATCTGTCACTGCAGAGGCTTCTTCTCATCCAAAACTAGTTATAGTATGCTGGAGATGAATATGTAGATTACCATATGGTGACACACTGCATCAAGTTTCCACTATGCTTTTATTTTTAATCCATACAAACTCAAAATACGTTTGACCTCTCTGCAGAATACCCTACGTCCATACGCAGTGATGCCACCTGCAGTGTGAAACACCACAGAGTAGCACCGGGAATCATCCAGTGGTAAGCTTTCTGCTGACTTTATATGTGTTTACAAAGCCATCCTTTCTGCAAGCTTAACTACTGTCCATGATTCACTCTTATTATTGTTCACAATGTGTGGTGGGTCCACTAACAAGCTGACAGGCTAACGCATGTGTTGTTTACTGATACACATTCTATCTGTGCATAGAGTGATAAAAATAGCTAGTGCTTGCAGTATACAGACACGTACGGTATCTCACACAAAGCGTTTTATTATATCTTAGGGGATAGTACTATAGAAATAAGACTACTGTAGAGTAGTCAGTGTGCATCTTATATAGAAGTTTGAATTAATGCTTTAATAACTGGTAACGGTGTACCGCATGGTGTCCAAAATGTGTTAATATTTGTGTAAAAACATGATAGAATTAATGTTTCTCCTCAGAAACAATAAAACAATAATCATTTTCTACCACTTATCCTCACAAGGGTTGCGGGGGGTGCTGGAGCCTATGCCAGCTGTCTTCAGGCAGCCAGCCAATCACAGGGCACATACAGACAAACAACCATTCACACTCACATTCATACCTATGGACAATTTGGAGTCGCCAATTAACCTAGCATGTTTTTGGAATGTGGGAGGAAACCGGAGTACCTGGAGAAAACCCACGCATGCACGGGGAGAACATGCAAACTCCACACAGAGATGGCCAAGGGTGGAATCGAACCCGGGTCTCCTAGCTGTGAGGCCTGGGTGCGAACCACTCGTGCGCTGTGCAGCCAATATTACCTAATAATAAATTCATTCATTCATTCATTTTTTACCGCTTTTCCTCACGAGGGTCGTGGGGGTTGCTGAAGCCTATCCAAGCTGTCTTCTGGCGAGAGGCGGGGTACACCCTGGATTGGTGGCCAGCCAATCACAGGGCACATATAGACAAACAACCATTCACACTCACATTCATACCTATGGACAATTTGGAGTCGCCAATTAACCTAGCATGTTTTTGGAATGTGGGAGGAAACCGGAGTACATGCAAACTCCACACAGAGACTGCCGAGGGTGGAACTGAACTCGGGTCTCCTAGTTTTGAGGCCTGCGTGCGAACCACTCGACCACTGTGCAGCCAATATTACCTAATATTAAATTAATTCATTCATTTTTTTACCGCTTTTCTTCACGAGGGTTGTGGGGGTTGCTGGAGCCTATCCCAGCTGTCTTCGGGCAGGGGGGGCGAGGTACACCCTGGATTGGTGGCCAGCCAATCACAGGGCACATGTAGACAAATAACCATTCACACTCACATTCATACCTATGGACAATTTGAAGTCGCCAATTAATGAGTGAGTGAATTCTCCAACTTGAATAGTGGGAAGTGGTTGAGAAAAGCGAAAGTAGCTAGGCAGAATTTGAAATGTCAGAATTAAAAAATGAAAAAAGATTGTTAAAGTTTATAAATGCTGAGGAAAGACCCAGCAACCGTCACGTTGGGAGACGTCCAATCTCCCACCCGACCCTGGAGAATAAGCGAAAGGTGAGCGCAACAGTGGGGAGCGCCAAATGAATACCCAGTTCACTATCAATGGGAACGTTGTCATAGAAAATATGAAATGTCGGAGTTGTGTGACTTTCAGTGGATAGAGTACATTTACTACTGAAAAGTGCCATGGATGAAGTACCTAATGTATTGTAAGTCCAGTGACAGTCACACCTTGTACTTCCTCTCCATGCAGTATGAGATGTTGTCATGACATTCACATCCTATTTGAATGTGTTAATACATTGGACAGGCTATTTTTATTTTCCCTAGACAGTTTTTTTTTTTTTTTGGTCTCCAGTGACGTTGCTTGGCTCTTTTCACTCAAATCTCCAGAGGATGACAGCAGATGATGTGTTTCTACATGCACTTTGTCGTTAGATTTGAAGGTTCTTGTAATAAGAATGCGGCCCCTATCAAACGGATTATTTTTAGGTGACACCTTTTGTAGCGTTCCCCCTTCAACGTACAGCGTTTGTGTCTGTCAAAGTTAGATCTGAGCATATGTAATGTTACACTATGCAGAATAAAACATTGTTTGACATGAGCGGAACGTTTGAAGCAATGCTGCTCTTTAACCTGCAATATAGTTATGCCTCCATTGTTTAAAATACATCCAACTGGTTCTTATGTGTCATTTATGACCGGTCTTGGGCAAATTATTTAAAACGAGTTGAATTAGTAACACAATTACTCCTTCATAAATCTAATTAGTTATCAGGGAAAGTAATTATTGTCCTACTTTGAAAAAAGAGGATCAAATATGTCAAAGAAATGTGATTTACCTTTGTAGTGGTGTTATGAGATTAGTGCTGAGGACTGAGCTTGAGACTTGCAATTCTCCCCCAAAACCTTAGGGGGAGGTGTTTTTCTCAGATTGAGTAGCCACAACTCATAAATATATGAATTAATAAATCAATAGGATTAACAAATAAATAGGTTAATTGGCCACTCCAAATTGTCCTTAGGTATGAATGTGAGTGTGAATGGTTGTTTCTTTATATGTGCCCTGTGATTGGCTGGCCACCAGTCCAGGGTGTACCCCGCCTCTTGCCTGAAGACAGCTGGGATAGGCTCCAGCACCCCCGCGACCCTCGCGAGGATAAGTGATATAGAAAATGAAGGAATGAATGAATAAATATAAGGCATTCAGAAGACGCATTCAAAGATGATATGTAGTATTCTAAACTGGCCACTAGGTGTCAGTAATGTTTCTGTAAAGTTTGTCTGCTCGATTGCAGGTTTGAATTTTCTCACACAGGAACGATAATCCCTCACACTGGTTGTCGTAACCCACACCAAACTAAAACTCAACTTGATGTCCCTTCCTGTCCGTCCCCAGATCAGATCCCCATCACTGGAACACATTTACAAAAACACACATTAATCTTATTCATATCTTAAATGGCTTATTTACGCTCATTATGTTTACAATATTGGGTAATTCAAGTGTATAAGGGACTATAGGGGTGTTATTTCATGTATAGAGGGCTCTAATAATACATTTAGAATGTCATAAACAGGTTTAAGGGCTGCACGGCAGTCGTGTGGTTAGCACGCAGACCTCACAGCCAGGAAACCTGAGTTCAATCCCACCCTCGGCCATCTCTGTGTGGAGTTTGCATGTTCTCCCCGTGCATGCATGGGTTTTCTCCGGGTACTCCGGTTTCCTCCCACATTCCCAAAAACATGCTAGGTTAATTGGCCACTCCAAATTGTCCATAGGTATGAATGTGAGTGTGAATAGTCTATATGTGCCCTGTGATTGGCTGGCCACCAGTTCAGGGTGTAGACAGCTGGGATAGGCTCCAGCCCCCCCAAAGACCCTCGTGAGGATAATTGATAAATGAATGAATGAATAAACAGGTTTAATAAACTCTACACTAAAAATACTCAGAAACACACAAACAAAAAAAAGTACACAAAAGTTAATGAGGAATGAAGCAACCTAACCTTAACCACGACTCATTAGTTCCTCATTTGTTATTCTAAATCTATTAGTTCTTCATTAGTCCCTCAGCAACTATTGTAAATTTGTGCTCTAGTTATTAGTGCTAATTTGCGAACATTCATCATAGTCGTGTCTGGAACCAGTTCCGGTGTGTACCCAGTCAGCTGGGATAGGCTCCAGCATACCCCCACGACCCTAGTGAGGATAAGCGGTATAGAAAATGGATGCATGGATGTTGAAGAAGATTTTCATTTTAGGTTTTCCTCACCGACCCAATGAATGATTTATTTTTTATTGTTTAATAATGACTTTTATTACCAGGTGTCCTTGTTGCTTGGGGATTTAATTGTTTTATGGTGACTCATCAATTCATATTTCCCATGACCTTTGACAGGTGCATGATGCAGGGGCCATAAATCTTATTTTAACTAAATTCCCATTCCATTTCGCTCTGGCAGTGCTGATAGAAATCTAAAGACAATAAAAACACATGTACCTATATAGTGGAAAAATAGGGCGGCGATGGCTGATTCAGCATTCCCCCCCACACACCCACCCATAAGTTGACCGTGGAGACTTCACAGCTCATGAAGCAAGTCAAGGGTGCAGTCAACTCACCATAAAACCACTCCAATAGACTCCCCAGTCGCAGGGGAAGCCGGCATTGTTCCTGGGCAAAAACAGAAAATTGGCCCTCCATGAAAAACATGCGTTAAATTTAATGCTATAAAACATTATTTTGAGGCGGGAGGGGGTGGACGTCTCTCTGAAAAAGGCCTGAGGTGTTTACAGTGTGAATGATGTCCTCGCCCGCGCTTGTTTATTGCAGAGTTTGGGGAATATTCCGAAGGCGTTTCATGGTGACATTTTGTGATGTGTTCCACCGACGGAGAAAAGGCCAGGGAGGGCGGCACAATTTATTGACTGAATTTCACACTTATAAATGGCTCTTTTACAAGTGACATAAAGAAAATGATATGTCCTCCTGCTGAGGCTCATGCGCACATCCCCGAGTTTGTTTCCGTGCAGCAGCTGCAGTCACGGCACTTACAGTGAGTAACGCCTCGCTCAATAGACCATAACTTGGCTTCTGATGAAGATGGTGCAGAGAATTGAAGATTAAGGGGGGAGTATTTTTAGTTCCTGAAGCTTTTTCTTGATGTAGCACAGCGCTGTGTTCACCTTCACTGTCTCGGACAGCTTGCAGGAAGATCTTAAAATGAATGCTCATCTCGGTGATGAGGGGGCCGCTGTCTGTTCTAAACGATACACATGCTCTCCAAAATCACCCTCAGGCTTTTGTCTGTCCCCAAAACTGATGCAAATGAATGTGGCGCAAAATAACCTGTTTAAATAATAGCGTAAAATAGTATTTTAAATAAACCTCACAGGTCCCTGAGAAGTGTATGGACCAAAATCTTTAGCGTTAATGCTAATGAGATGTGTTTATGTATTTTGGACACTCCTCCCTTAAAGCATTTGTGCTCCTCTTCTCTCCAAAATGGAGCAAACAAGTGAAGGAGATGAACGACTGTTAGAGCATTGCTAAAAAGTCTATTTTGCCTAATAGGGCGCCTTTAAAAGTCTATAAAGGATTCTAAATTGTATGTATTTTTGTAGAATGCGGCGAGGGGAATGGCTTTCTCATCTTCATTCATTCATTTTCTACCGCTTATCCTCACGAGTGTCGCGGGGGTGCTGGAGCCTATCCCAGCTGTCTTTGGGGCGAGAGGCGGGGTACACCCTGGGCACACAGGGCACATATAGACAAACAACCATTCACACTCACATTCATACCTATGGACAATTTGGGGTCGCTAATTAACCTAGCATGTTTTTGGAATGTGGGAGGAAACTCGAGGTTGGAATCAAACTCGGATCTCCTAGCTGTGTGGCCTGTACGCTAACCACTCGGCTCGGTATATATTTTTTACTATCAACAGACAGTATTTAATCACAAACTAACATGATTTATTAATTCATATATTTTTGAGTTGTGGCTACATCGCCCTCTAAGGTTTTGGTAGAGAATTGCAAGTCTCAAGCTCAGTCCTCAGCACTAATCTCATCACACCACTACAAAGGTAAATCACATTTCTTTGACATATTTGATCCTCTTTTTTTAAGTTGCACAATAATTACTTTCCCTGATAACTAATTAGATTTATGAAGGAGTAATTTTGTTACTAATTCAACTCATTTTAAATAATTTGCCCAAGACTGGTCATAAATGACACACAAGAACCAGTTTGATGTATTTTAAACAATGCAGGCATAACTATATTGCAGGTTAAAGAGCAGCATTGCTTCAGACATTCCGCTCATGTCAAACAATGTTTTATTCTGCATAGTGTAACATTACATATGCTCAATTCTGACTTTGACAAGCGAGAGGCGGGATTGGTGGCCAGCCAATCACAGGGCACAAACAGACAAACAACCATTCACACTCACATTCATACCTATGGACAATTTGGAGTCGCCAATTAACCTAGCATGTTTTTGGAATGTGGGAGGAAACCGGAGAAAACCCACGCATGCACGGGGAGAACATGCAAACTCCACACAGAGATGGCCGAGGGTGGAATTGAACTCGGGTGTCCTAGCTGTGAGGCCTGCGTGCTAACCACTTATCCACCATGCAGCCCTTTCTCACGTTTAAGTAAAAAAAAAGTCCTGAAAAGTGGCAACATTGTTACTCATTGCAGTATAAACTCAATAAAAGGTTGGCTTCCCTCCCGCTACTGTGTTCTAACTTCAGTAACTGTGAAAGTATGATAAATTACCTCCAAGGTGAGTACACCCCTCACATCTCAGAAAGCATTTGTATTATAGTTTATCTTCTCAGGGTACAATACTGTAGATTAGATATATACTGTAAGAGTAGTCCGTGTACAGCTTGTATCTAAAAGTGCAGTAGCTGTCAATGAGTTCAGGTCAGAATAAAGTTCTTAAAGTGTGTGATGACTATGAGTTGGTAACAATTTACATGCATTTTACATGTTTATGTCTTCCCTGATAATGTTTTTTGCTTGAAGGTTCGTCCTTGACATAAAAGTTTGTTTGGCAAACCGTGTGTCAAAAAAAGTCAAAACATTTTTTTTACGGGCATATAGTCACGTTTTTTTCTGTGTGGTCCAGGAATGCAACCCTTGGATACAAGCTGTACACTGACTACTCTATAGTGCTGCCCCTTAGTGCAATGTAAGGTGTGTAGTCCTAGTACATATTGTTAAAGGGGGGTACCCACCATTCACATTTGCCTTTAAGGTGCCTCAGCTCTGATTTAAAATCTATTTGCAGCCAATGACGCCCACAACAACAGCCGTGACGTCAAACACCCGCCCTCGAGGGTGCTTTTTAAAAATAGTGTGCAGCCTCTGCGTTGGTTTAACATGAAAAAGTCACATATTTCCTGTGCATGTTAATATACTCTGTATACTAAAATAGGGAATTGTTTTTCACGTCTGATCCAATTAAACACTCAGCTCTCATCATGTTTTTTTATTTTTCATAATATTCAACATATGTCTTTTTTTAAAAAACAATATCCCCCCCGAGCCTGCAAACAGCAGGCGTTGTAATGTCTCATGCATTATTTGTTTCACGCTGCGAAAGATAAAAATCACCCGATGTAAATGTTATGAGTTTGTTAAAAATAGGCCAATTTAGCACGCATGGCAATTAAACAGACATTTGCATTATACTCTGCAACGCAAGTGTACAAATGATGACATGATGCAAGAGTGAGGTATCATGGGATGAGTGAGTGTACTTGCAAAGGCAAACATTGTCGTCACGACAGGTTCCACCCACACACCTCAGGATGGCAAACGAGACCAAAAAAATGCAGTAAACAACCCCAGTTTAAAACGAGAAAGACCTCATTTAATTATGAGGTCCATTTCTCAGCACAGTGGCTGTTCGTCCTCCTTGGTTACGGTTGCTATGCCCATCAAGTCAGCAGTCACATGACTAATTCTGCCGGCAGAATGAATGTGATGTGTCAGTCAACATGTTGAATCCTCGGTTTGGTATGAGGGAGAACATTTTGCTCTTTTTGGAGTTGAGACCACCAGAGAGCACGAGGCGTACGCGGCTGCACTTGTCAGGGGTCGGGGGAGTGCGAGAGGAAAGGTCATGGCTGAGAGCGTTCAGCTCCATTGATTTTTGTCCTAATTAACCAGCATCAGCGTGTTGTCATGAGGTGTCATTCACACAGAGGGCAAAGAGTGACATCATTTTTCGTTATCTACCACGCTGGTCCCTAACCTTTTGTAACCCATGGATGTTGGTCCGCGTTCCAGCAAACCTCTAGCATGTATGAACTTGACACTGAATAAATACAAACATGATAACTCAATACGCACACAATAATGTCATGAAAGCTCAACAACGATGAAAGAACGGTAAAAATCAATTTCTTGTCTCAAAACACGCAATTATGGTGCCTTCAAGCGCAGCTGGGAATGTAGGCCCCACAAAACAATGACGCAAAACAACATCAACAAATAAAAACTATTAGTTTTCTAACACTTTGTTAGTTGTTTATCAAGGCGACGGACGTCTTGAGAAAGAAGACATGGTCTACACAAAAGGGGGTCAGGGTCATGTCCGAGGCAACAGTTCAATTCCGTTTTATTTACCGTAGTTTCCAGTTTATAAGCTGTGATGTTCTCATCTCATGAGCTCTTCTTTACTTCAGAACTACTACAAATTGTTTAAGCCATACAAACCATTTAAGTTGCTGTGTGATGACTTTAGTGTTCTTTGTAAGATGACACAGAGTCAGGATTCTCCCCGCAGAGTTTTGTGCGCCAAAATATGGCATTTTATGACATGGACCTGAGCGGCTTGTAGTCCGTGGTGGCTATGAACAAATCTGTTTTTTTCTTAAATTTAGTGGGTGTGGCATAAACACCTGTACGTCTTATACACTGGAAATTTAGGTATATAGCGCAAATTTATTGATGTTATCTCAAGTCCTTTACACATGGAACCACACTTTTCATGCATTAAAGAGAACCAACCCAACCCCACAGAGCAAGCACTTAGCAATGGAGGCAAGGAAAACCTCAAACAGAAAACCTCAAACAGAACCCAGGTTTTGTTGGGTGGCCATCTGTCTCAACCAATTTGGTAGACAGATAGTAAAGGGACAGAACGTAAAGAACAGGAATAGGACAAAGGGGTTTAGCGACTGGGGGATGAGAGAACAGGTTGGTGGCTGTGGTAGGACTTCCAGACCTTAGGTCATCTTCAAGGCTATTTCGACTTCTCTTAAATTCAGGTAACCGCCTTTGAAGAGATGATAAAGCTGGAGTATACCCGAATGTAGCATCTACATCAGCATGGATGTCATTTTTCTTCAGATGTAGAATCTTTGGGTCCAATTTTCAATGACGATTGCCAAAAAAATATGTCTTGGTTTTGGGTTTCTGTTGTACTTAAATCATCCAGTCTCTGAGAAGAGTGGACAGTGGTTCTTTTAGAGCTGGGACACTATAGACAGATTGTTTTACATGTAAATTCATTTTCTACCACTGTAGCCTATCTCAGCGGTCTTCGGGCGAGAGGCAGGGTATACCCTGGACTGGTGGCCAACCAATCACAGGGCACATATAGACAAACAACCATTCACACTCACATTCATACCTATGGACAATTTGGAGTCGCCATTTAACCTAGCATGTTTTTGAAATGTGGGAGGAAACCGGAGAAAAACCACGGATGCACGGGGAGAACATGCAAACTCCACACAGAGATGGCTGAGGGTGGAATTGAACTTGGGTCTCCTAGCTGTGGGGCCTGCACGCAAACCACTCGACAGCCGTGCAGCCTAAATTTGCAATTAAGATCTATCAAATTCTAAATATTTTAATACTTTAAACTGTTTTTGGGTATCGGTGTCAGTTGCTTCAGGTTTTGTAGATTTCAGTTTTCCTTGGCTCTTTTGAGATTGGAGATAGATTTTCACAAAACTTTTCAAAGTCCTGTATTATTGGTTTTCTGAAACAAAACCATGATTGAATTTATTGCATACCAAGTTCCACTGTTGTCTGTGAACTTTTCAGCCCGCTTTTGTGTGCCATCAACGTCCATTATTTAATGTATGCTGAAAACATACGTATTCTATTTCAGTGAGTGACTTTGAAGACTAAATTGCACTTTGGAGCATATGGAGCAAAAAAACCCAAAAAAAAAAACAAATGGCCAGCATCTGACAGTAATTGCAGGCGAGAGTGATAATGGCTTCCAATTGCTGGTGTGCACGCTTCAGCCTGTGATCAAGTCGATGTACAAGTGTGTGGATGTCAGTGTTTAGCCGCACGCATTAAAGATTGACACATAGCAACACGATTCCTGTCGGCCTTTAATCATTTTGTGCAGTTGAAGTTTTAATAAAGTTGACTAATTTCCCCTAATAAGCTACATTTTGAAAGATTAATGGCTGAGATCTTGCCTGTGCCGCCTCAAAGGCTTTGATATTTTACTTCTCCAAATATGCCCCAGACGGCCGAGCTCTCCCAACACACAGGCGTGCTTCAAAAAAAAAGAAAAAGTGCAATGCAAACGACATAATTGGCTATGTAAAACTCTTAGCTCTATTAGCCGGAGGGGAGCGTGGTGCCTGATAGCCTTCGTCACCACTAAAGCTCTTCATTAATCTCCATTGGTGAGGTCAAGGAGGTGCGGCGTGCACGACAAATGGATTTAAGCCCCCGCCATGGAGAAATGAATGTGTGGCACAACCATGGGGGTGGATGGCTTCCTGATTTTCCTTACTTTACACAGCACATGAAATTATGTCTGCAGTTTAGCAAGAAAAGTCTACATCTTTGACGACTTTTCTCAGTTTATACGCTTTGCAGACCACTGCTTAATACCTGCTAAAACCTTGTGCATTGAAGACCCTTTTTTCCTCTCAGCTTTGAATCAAGGCTCGCTCACGGCTGCTAAAACCAACGTGCATTATTCGTTTAAAGAAAAGCCACTTCTTTGAGTTTATCAGTGAGCTGCAGGTTCGCTGCAGGCCACCCACCCTTAGACACTAACTCTTTAATGTCTCTCATCAAAAGTGGCTCAGAAATGAGGTTATATCCATGACATACGCCCCTCTAATAAATCCACGTGTGCAATCTGCCTAAATAGATGTTTTGGAGCCATTACAGCTTGTCCTCAAAGGACAAAGTGAATTGGAATCTTAATGGGCTGGATTATGGCCTTAAATTGTTGGATGGTTTTAACGGCCAATGAAAAAGTTGGAAAAAAGGCAGAGAGCTCGATTATTTGTGCATGTGGGTGCAACTACTAACAATATATTGTTTTTATTATGCAGGTTATATGTTTCTGTGTTTTGCTAAGTCTGGCGGAGAGAAAGAGGTCAGAGAAGGAAGAGCATCCACAGTGGGCTGATGCATGAGATGAGGAGCTGCAGGCGCTCAATTCCTCAGCATCTCCTTTCCTGCAACATGCGCAGCATAAAATCAGATCACAGCTGCTCACAGTCTGGCCCTCTCTGCGCTAAAGTGATTTGCTTGCTGCCAGAATTCTGTCAAGAGTTAGCGATAAAGCACACTGACTGCCGCCCGGCTGTACCAGAAGTCGCCCGGCCCGTAGAGCAGATCTGCAGCTTTGCCACCGTACAAGAGTGAGTATTAGCTACAGCGGGATTGAACCCGAGACGAATTTTGACAGGTTTGCTTGTAGCGAGCGCTCGCAGCGGGAGGCTTACAGTGATGATAAGCTAACATTTGAAGCAGGTCAAACCTACAAGAGTGGTGGGGGGCTGCTGACCTAATTTGGGGATGACGCGTCAGGATGCTGCATGTCAGTCTCTGAAGGTTGAGACTGATTTTTAGTTAGTGTGTTGATATTTGCACTGACTGGTTTTTGGTGCTCCATGTGGATTGGTCGTCAAAATGGAATGGGAGACAAGTATGGAAAAATAATTTACTTTTTAGCCACTACAAATCAACAGATCGAGTGGTTAGCATGCAGGCCTCGCAGCTAGGAGACCTGAGTTTGATTCCACCCTCGGCCATCTCTGTGTGGAGTTTGCACGTTTTCCCCGTGCATGCGCAGGTTTTCTCCAGTTTCCTCCCACATTCCAAAAACATGCTAGGTTAATTGGCGACTCCAAATTGTCCATAGGTATGAATATGAGTGTGAATGGTTGTTTGTCTATATGTGCTCTGTGATTGGCTGGCGACCAGTCCAGGGTGTACCGCGCCTCTTGCCTGAAGACAGCTGGGATAGGCTCCAGCACCCCCGCAACCCTCGTGAGGATAAACAGTAGAAAATGAATGAATGAATGAAGTCAACAGATAACGTTTGTTATAGATATAGGAGCAACAGCGAATCAGAAAGTGAGCTGAATGTCAGCTGACTGATCACAGCGGACTCCTACAAAGTGACATGTAAGTCGTGGGTAACACGGGCGATCGACCCATGTTACCGATCACCACGGATGTAATGGGCACCCCCAGTCTGCAGTGTCCCAACTGTAAAAGAATCATAGCTTTATTTTGTACCGTTTAGCTACCAACCAACACACTATGAAAACCAGGGCATTTTTGACACAAAATATCATCAAAAACCGAATCCTACAAAATCTGTATCTGTAGCCATCATCGTATTATGTCAGTTTTAATGGTAGGATTCATGGTCCAGGGGAACACATCCTCAGGGTCAAAAAGTGGAACCAGGGTCCCTATCTAATAGTACATCCCAGGTGCAGTCATTTGACAGTCCTGTCCCGATAATTGCCTCTGCTGCCAAACCTGGGCCAGAGGTTACAATATGTATTGACCCCTCCTGTTGGTTGAGTGGGCAGTTGGCAGGATTAGGCAAAAAAAAAAAAAAACACCTGAAAATGTTGTTCCATACATGTTTTCCTTTCTTTTTACAACCACTGGAGATCTTCTAGCTGTGTATAAAACATCTCAATTTTACACACAACCCCTCTTGAGTGCAGTACTTTCCTCAGGATACTGGATGTATCTTGTTCATTGGTGGTCACATGTACAGTATAAGACTCTGTCACTGTACTGTCAAATTTGATGGGTTGGATACCAGCAATAAGAGTATATATGAGGCTTTTTGTACCTTTTGTATTGATGCGATGTCCGGTGCAACATTATTGGTTCTTGTGCAGCAGTTAGTGGTGCTTGTAATATCGGGCTCCCCCGTTGCTAAAAATCATTACATGTGAAAATGTGTGTGTTACCACGCAGTGGGAGGGACATGTCTGTTGTATCGCAGACAGGAAACTCTGCCACGCCGCCATAAAGGTTATATCCGCTATTCTTCTGCAATGCAGAGGAACGCTGCCTCCGGCGCCAACAATGGTTCAGACCGCCACTAGTTAGCATGTCCGCCGCAATTACCCTCACCGGGAAGGTGACGCAGCACTGGCCCTGATCTAAACAGATCTCGTTGCATCCCTTGCACTTCCAGTTAATTGGTTAATGAGGTAAATGGTGTCAGCTTCAGGACGGAGTCACAACGAGGAAACTAGAATGGCGTTACATGTACTTAACTTAAAAGTGAGATGAATGACCTGAAATAACTGAAAAGACTATGAAATTAGTTGAAATTGATCGGGAAATCAGTAATTAGTGAGTGTGTCACAAGATCTCGCAAGATTAAAACATGACAAGAAGCGAGAAAAAAAATTTCTATGAACAAATTGTTCCAAAATCAATCAGAAACCACTTCACGCTCTTTATTGCTCTCTGGTTCTACCATATCTTACTTATTGTGTGGAAATATGGGGTAATAACTATAAAAGCAATCTTCACTCGCTAAATGTACTGCAAAAAAGGTCAGTTAGGATAATTCATAATGCCGCCTCCAGAGAATATACTAACTCCTTATTTCTAAAATCACAAATACTTGAACTTGCTGATATAGTTCATCTTCAAACAACTAAAATAATGCATAAGGCTAAAAATTACCAATTACCTAAAAATGTAATCCAATACTTCTCTACAAGAGAGGAGAAATATGATCTCAGGGAAGAACTACATTTGAAACACTTATATGCTCGGACTACGTTAAAAAGCCATAGCATTTCAGTATGTGGAATCAAACTATGGAATGGATTGAGTAAGGACCTCAAACAATGCACAACGATGAGCCAATTCAAGAAACAATACAAGCAGTTGATGTTTGCTAAATACAAGGATGAAGAGTCTTCAACCAGTCATGATGTGCTATATGTATATACAGTAAACTTCGGATATATCGGTTTCAATTGTTCCCACTGGTTTTGTCCGATATAAGCGAAATCAGTTATATGCGTATACTGGAAAATGTCCGCCACATTCATTACACGGGGGAATGCCATGGGGGAACTTTCTTTGATCCATGTTCACAGCCAAAGCTGAAGATTATAACATTTTTGTATGAATTACAGACATGTACATGAGCATGTACAACGAAATAAAAATAAAAAAATTCTCAAATCTGTAGAAATGCCTTCTTGTTGCTATTAGCGAGGTTTAGAAACCAAACGATAAACGTAAGTGCAAACGATAATGATGTCACATGCTATTGAAATGTATGGGAACTTGCCGACTTGTCAATAGCCTGTGACGTCATTATCGTTTGCGTTTACGTTTATTGTTTGGTTTCTAAACCTCGCTAATAGCAACAAGAAGGCATTTCTACAGATTAGAGAATTTTTTTTTTTTTTTTCGTTGTACATGCTCATGTACATGTCTGTAATTCATACAAAGATGTTATAATCTTCAGCTTTGGCTGTGAACATGGATCAAAGATGGATCAAAGGCCACGATGCGGCCATCCGATATATGTGAGGGAAATTGGAACGGGACTGGAGATTTCCGTTATAAAAAATCCGATATATGCAATGAATTTTTATTGGAAATGCATTACAGAAAAATTGGTTCTTTTTTATCTGTCCGTTGTGAGCGAATTTCCGATATATCCGAGTCCGATATATCCGAGGTTTACTGTATCACTATATTGACAGTTACTATGGTACCCATTATGTCATTGTATGGTCATATCACCTCGTACTTCGGTATGTGACAAAAATAAAATACCTAAAAAAAAATTAAATTATATTAGGAAAGCAGGAAGTGAACAAATGTAACAGTTACTGATGGAGGGGTAGGATTTAATAAGCTTTGTTTCTTCCTACTCCTTTTGGACATGTGGAACTGTTAACTGATTATGTGATGCACTCAATTGTAATCTGATTCATGTTCAAATGAAATAAAACCATTACCAAAATATTCTTCTAAAATGACCTTGCAGAATGAGCTATGCAGTCCCAAACACACCAAAGAAGCTTCATCTGTAATACTAATTAAACCCATTTTTGCTGTTGCTCCAAATAACACTAACACGGCCAATTGGGAGAGCCGTGGTGTTGTAAACATGTGTTTTATCATACATGTGCAGCATATGACGCTGGTCTAATTATTATTAATCACCTTTTTCCCTCCCTTTTGGTGCACAACACAAATTGCTCAGTTGTGCACCCTGAATGCTTACGATAAGGACCTTCTCGCTGCGAAAAGTCGGGCCCCCAGACTGGTGCGCAGTGTGTTTCCCCCCTCTGCAGAATGGCTGAAAATGGAAATTTTTCAAAACAATGAGGTCCATTTGTGGATGAAAGGAAGCGTATTTAGCCGTACACTGTTGGAGCCGCCCTCTCCGTTTGGTATTGTGACCAAAGAACCAAAGCAAGAAAAGGTTAATTAGAAAGGTGGATTTTTGATGTTTGATAGAACATGCTAACATCTTTGTTCCCTGTGTTTTGTTCAGAGGTGGAAGAAAGTCAGATACGTTGTCTGCCCTCCCCCAAGCTCTGCTTTTCTGTTTACGTTGCTAGCAATGGCTTGCAAACGTGTTTATTCGGGTTTAAGTGAAAGACATATTTCTTTACAATTCCTAAGTGGTTGGACTTTGTGATTCCCAACCAGCAAAATAAATGTATTTTTATCTGGCAACGTTATTTCACACATATAGAATACATTAAAACAGACTGATTTCACGGGAAGCATGGAATCGAAAGAAATACAGCTGATTAGGTGCAGACTCTGAAAGAACTAGAAAGTTTTCTGTGCTGGTTATTGTGTGTAGCCGCTCTATAGGAGTCCATAACTCAATACAGAGGGCCGAAAAATGAGACTGATTTTGCTGGAAGCACAGAATCCAAAGAAATACAGCTGATTAGGTGCAGACTCTGAAAGAACTAGAAAGCTTTCTGTGCTGGTTATTGTGTGTAGCTGCTCTATAGGACTCCATAACTCAATACAGAGGGCTGAAAAATGAACATAATAGGCCCCCTTTAATACTCTAGATTAATTCAGTGAGGCAGATTCAAAGGGGAAATATGTTGTGCGTACAGTATGTGTTCAAATCCTCAGCTCTGTTGCAGCAAGCCAACATGCTAACCACTCAACTGTTAAGTCATTATCTTAAAATTAGCATCATAACTCCTGTTTGCTAACTTACTAACTGTTTGCTAACTTCTATAAATCTCTTGACCCCCTAATATAAGACACCCCATTTTTTTACATTTTTCGTTGTCACAGCTGAATTAGAAAGCAAAAAGTCACATTTCTGTCAAGTACTCAAATTGTAGCACAACGGGATATTGGGCATACAGCTCAGTGATGCTGTTTTTTTTTAAAGCACTTTGAAAGGATGTCCAGATGAATTTGCACAGAGTGCAGCAAATGGAGCGGACCTCCGTCAATCGGACCTCCGATAGGGAAATACCACAGTAAAATAGAGCATATGGAGTGATTTCTGTTCCAGAACAAATTTTGCTTCATTCAGTGTTGAAATATTTCTTGCCAATTTATTGTTAATGTGGGACTTCCAACTCATTTGTCATCTATTATGACACAGAGAAATGTATTTTCGCTCACCCTGTCAATATCTATGCCGTCTAAACGTCCTTTTTGCTATTACAAAATAGCATAATTTTAGCTTTACTTAGGATTATACAAATTTTTAATATAGTCATTTTATCAGTGAGCTTTTTTTTATTAGCTCTTGCAGGCTTCCTTGCTCAGTGGCATCATCTGCAAATAAAACTAGCTTTAGGTTTTTTCATTATTTATATATAAGCTGAACAGTTTTGGTCCTGGAATTGACCTCTGGGGTACACTGCAAGGTGTATTTAAGCAATTCCTTCACATTCCTGTTTGCTCGTTGCTATTTACTTATTGTCCTCTGATTCCATACCCTTCTAGTTTGTAAGTTAAGATATTGTGATTAATTCTACTGAATACTTTTGTTAAATCCATAAATACTGCTGCTGCGCACTCGCATTGGTAATTTTCTCAGTTATTTGGAATAGTGCTGTCAAAGTTGAAATGTTAGCTTTGTATCCATATTGGCTGTCCGCGAGTAATTTATTCTTATTTATACATTTCTCTAGCCTTTTACTTGGGGAGAAGTCATTTTGGCGGAATTGATTATTTTTTTTTATATTGTATAAATCTCTCAACCTCCGACTATTTTTTTTACATTCCTTTTTGTCTCAGAGCTAAATTACAAAGCAAAAAGTCATACTTTTATCAAGTCGTCAAATCGTAGCACATAAACAACACCAAAAGTATATTAGGCATAAAAAGCCTCGTGTAGCTCAGGCATTGGCCTGTAACGGCTCAATTAAGAGTTTTTTTATTCCTCGTTAAAAGCATGTTAAAAGGATGTCCAGATGAATTTGCAGACAGTACGGCAAATGGAGCGCTCCTGTGTGGACCCACAAAAACAACAATCATCTTTGACCGTGAGAGGACAAACACGGCACTTGTTTGTTGTAATCTCCGCATGAAATAGGTTGATGCTCTATTATGTACATTTTCAATTATTGAGAAGGCGAGTGCTTTGTCATCAAACTCTCATTAAATCACGACACCAACTGTGTGAAAATCCGAAAAAAAAGTGCTGACTTGAAGCAGTAATTAAACATTGTAATGTCCCTCAGACATGCTGAGACCCGCAGAAGCCTCCACTTTGTTTGTGTCTTCCTCCCCGACTATCTTCTCCCATTCGGCTTTATTATCCTGCTTTATTTGTTGTCCAACATGCGGCGAAATGAAATGGAGGCGAGCGAGGAGGAGCCAAGACGGACCTGATGATTTGTGTGTTTTTGTCATAGCAAATGGTAGGAAAGGCTCGCACTTTAATTGCCATTGATTAGAGCATTAGGCTGTGCATTGTTGCAGGATTATTTCATTAGCCAGCAAAATAACATTAGGAACGAAGCGGAGAGGAGAATGCAGTATGGCATGTACGCATCCTTGCTGGGCCTCTTTGCCCGCTCTCGTCTATTTTGGCGGCCTTCCAGAAAGCTACAAGAACTCCAGGAAGTTTGCTGTATTTTTCCTTACAAATGTACTTTTTTTTCTTTACGTCAACTTTTCATGCTGATGATTGATGTTGTGTTTGTACCCTCTGTGACTCGGGCCGGGCGCCCAACGGGAGCATTTTTATTTTCTAACCTATTGTCCCGATTGCTCAGAGATGAAATGCCTTTTCTTCTTTACAACAGTGGAAATAGATCATTTGAAAAGCCAATCTCTGCGGTATAGTTTTTTTCTTTGCTTTGAAAACAGGAGCACACTTAGGGAAGTGTTCCTGATAGGAAGTAGGCCGGGGGAACAATCTTTGTTGTTGGTTCTGCTATGCCTCAGTGCCCTGTGACCTTCACAAAAAGCATCCCTTTCAGCCTTTTTCCTGTTACTGTAGTACTTTTTTGACCCTCAGTCTGGAACCACCGAACGCAGCAGTGTCCAAAGCACAGACGGCAGGTCATGTTTTTAATGAGCGCATCCACCCATCCATTTATTTTCTATACCATTTGTCCTCGTTCAAAAAATAGAACATACAGTAAGGTGGCGTGGAGGTCTGGAGGTCTGACCGGTAGGAGGTCTTGGGGGAAGACAGAGGACATATCGCAGGTATGATGTAGCTCAACTAGCCTGGGAATACCTCTGGGGAGAAGGGAGTCTAGGATTCCCGTATAAGGCTGCTGGATGGATGGATAATATACAGTAATCCATCGTTTATCACAGTTAATTGGTTCTGGACCCAACCGTGATAAGTGAATTTCTGTGAAATAGGATCCCTTTATCTATAAAGCAAATACCATATTTTCCGGACTGTAAGTCGCACTTTTTTTTTTCATTGGTTGGCTGTTCCTGCGACTTAGCGACTTATAAATGAAAAAAACTGTTTATGTTACATAAACACTGGACACCTTTTCTGTTCATGTTTATTTTTTGTGTAGCTGAATAACCATTGTGTTAGCATATCTTACACCTATTCAGCCTGTTCTCTATTCTTTTATTGTTAGAATTTGCTTTCCAAGAGGACGTAATGTCCGCAACAAATGCGACTTATACTTATGTATGTTTTTTTTCGACCGAACTATGCATTTTTGGCCTTGTGCGACTTATACTCCAGAGCGACTTATAGTCCAGAAAATACGGTACTTTCTTTCTAAGAGCATAGGAACAACCTTGTAAATATGGTTTTTAATGTTATTAGCATCCTCAAGACATGACATAACCCCTCTATAGTCACCTTTACACTTGTAGTACCCAATGTACGACAGTCGTCCCTTGCAATACCGCGGTTCGATTGCCATTCCCTCGCTATATTGTGTTTTTTCAGACATAAATAGGCTTTGTCATGTCTGACATTAGAGTGGAAAAAAAAGTTCTCCCAGGATGTGTTTGGAGGAAATAATTTGAGGCTAATTGGTTAGCTTGCGGCCGCGTGGTTAGGGCGCAGGCCACACAGCTAGGAGACCTGAGTTCAATTCCAATTCTCCCCGTGCATGCATGGGTTTTCTCCGGGTACTCCGGTTTCCTCCCACATTCCAAAAACATGCGAGGTTAATTGGCGACTCCAAATTGTCCATAGGTATGAATGTGAGTGTGAATGGTTGTTTGTCTATATGTGCCCTGTGATTGGCTGGCCACCAGTCCAGGGTTTACCCCGCCTCTCGCCCGAAGACAGTTGGGATAGGCTCCAGCCCGTGAGGATAAGCGGTAGAAAATGAATGACTGAATGAAAGCTTAGCTTGCTTGCTTCCTGAATCATTAGCTTGCTAGCTAGTGTCCCTACAGCATGTGGTGTAAATGAATAATAAGAGCGTAAATGTAACTAGAAGGGTCTTATTTCAAAACCCATAGCAGAGTGAAGTATGCAGTGGTGAGGGATTACTGTATATTACTTTTTTATTGCACTTTTATGAGAGGGGCCGTTTTGGGGTGTGACAGTAAATAGTGCAAGTTTTTTAATAAACCCTCATTTGCTCCAAAAAATAACGACCCATCAAAATGGACCTTGCTATCAGTACTGATAACAAGCTGGCTGTAATAAGCGCTTACAAAATATTCCACTTTGCACTTCATTTTTGTGACAAACCCACATTCAAAACCACTTCTAATATCTATACAGTACATTTAGGCACATATAGACAACCATTCACAGACCGCAGAGTCTGAAATTAGTCAAACATGTGTTTTTTTGGGATGTCAGTGGAGAAAACCTGCGTATGCATGCACTGGAAGAACATGAAAACTCCACCCCGAGCTCAAAAATCTGAATCCCTGCACCCAAAAAACACATCTTCTGCTGCAGGAAAGCCACCTGTTCATACCTTTGCACATTCTGGCTGCACTCATTAGAGTCTCAATGAATTGACACTTGCACCCCCTCTACTGTGCAGGCAGGTGTTGGAAGGTTGGGGAAAAAAGCCCCCGACAATGGGCTAAATTCAACTTCCTGTGCAAATGGACACACAAGCGCTGTGATCATTATACCCGCGGCTCTCTGATGGTGCATTTGCATAATCATCACCGTCTATTCACAGAGGATACACACAGGAGTATAATGAGACAACAGTGTATCAAGAAGCATTGCAGGGGAGCTAACGAAGACGAGCGCAGAGGGGGCAGTCGTCTGAATCTTTACGTCCACACAATGCCACCAAATGAGCACAAACTGGCATAACTTCACAGTTTTCCAGCAACAAGTAGTATAATTTTGAACTGTAAAAGAAAAAAAAATGTAATTAAAAAAAATACATTAAATTAATGACCATTTTTAGAAAATTAGGTTGCGGAAAAACTTATGAGAATGTGGTCAAAATATCATAAGAATAAAGTCGGGATTTCAGGAAGAAAATCTACCAAAACAAAATTTAAATAGTTGGGAAATGGAAAAAAAACAGCAGAAATACAAAAAAAAATGTAATTTTGTAATGAACTCAAAAGATTAAGAGAAAATAATTCGCAAATTTACAAGCCCAGACTCATAATACTATGAGTAAAAATTATGTAAAAAGTTATATATAATATATATATATATACGTATACCTAAAAAAAGGTCATATATTATTCAATCATTCATTCATTCATTTTCTACCGCTTATCCTCACAAGGGTCGCGGGGGGTGCTGGATGGAGCCTATCCCAGCTGTCTTGGGGCAAGAGGCGGGGTACACCCTGGACTGGTGGCCAGCCAATCACAGGGCACATATAGACAAACAACCATTCACACTCACATTCATACCTATTGACAATTTGGAGTCACCAATTAACCTAGCATGATTTTGGAATGTGGCAGGAGAAAACCCACGCATGCACGGGGAGAACATGCAAACTCCACACACACATAGGTGGCCGAGGGTGGAATTGAACTCGGGTCTCCTAGGTGTGAGGTCTGTACGCTAACCAATTAACTACCGTGCAGCCCGGTCATATATTATTCAAAACAAAATATAGTTGCCAAAGTTCTAATATTATTGGAATAAAGTCAAAAGTAAAGTCAAAATGTGATGGAAGTAAAGTAGGTGAAGTAAATATTGTAAAATAAAAAATAAGTGAAAATATTATTTAAAAAGAAAGTTGAACATTTGGACCTTTTTTTGGACACCTTTACCCTAAAAGAGCTGTTGGTGACATCGGAAACAAGCTAGGGCTAGGGCAGGAATGAAGGTATCACTGTAATTAGCCAGAAAATACAGACAAAATTCAAAAAAATCATTTCTAACCAAATTTGTATGGTCGGATGTAAAGAATGAAAAACAACTTTGTGCTTTTTGGCAAATTCCAGACCTCACAGTTCCAATACATCTGGAGGTCTCTGTACCTTCCCAGTTCCAGAGCGATAAACGGCCCATCCAACCCACATGACATCGTGCAGATGATTTGACTTTACTTGAGGTTTTTTTCCCTGCCAACAGCTGCAAGCAAAGAGCTCAGGTGTGTGTTTGATTTCTCCAGAGGCTCTTAGGTCTCAGCCTTTTTCATGAACACTTGAGCGTTTTTAAGCCCAGTGAATTACAACAAAGAGGGGTGATGGTACAACATCGGCGACCCGACCATGTTACAGATTGCCTTGCTGACAATAACAAGTCGTAGGTTTTAGGTTGAAAATATGTTTACACTTGGCGGTAGGGACTGTTCCATTATATTCAGAGTTGAGTCACAATAACAGATTTTGCTGGATGATAATTGCCCTAACATTATTTTTCATTACTGGAATGATAATATATGGCATAGTAATGCTAGTACACTGTATCAAAAGAAATTTACTTGAATTTCTCAAGACAATTTAACATTGTAATTGGAATGAAAAATAACTTTTAAAACTTTTAAAAATTCAATGAAACAGAATAATCATCCAAAATCCATTAAAAAAGCAAACAAGACCAAAAAAGCCCAAATGAAAATAAAATAGCAAAACATTGCACTTAAATGAAAATCACAATCATAACCAAAAATTAAGTTAATTAAAAGATAGACCCCATTTTTTTTGTCATAAATGTTTTCATGTCCCAAAATGATGATGCATGGGCCGAAAAGGTCATCAGATCATATTTTATACAAAACAGGCATAAAAGAAGTATTTGATTGTATTGCACACGACACACACAGCTAGTCACCGCTCTTCTTGCTTTAGAAGCAAAACCAAAAGCAAAGGCGTTAAGGGCGGCGGACATGAAAGGTTACCATTGTTATTGGATTTCCAAAGTTTCTGCACTTGGTCAATATTATCTCTGGAGCAGAAATGGTGTGGGTATTTTGCAAACAGCACATCGATCATGACTTCCTCCGAAAATCATTTCACAAGATGAAATTATAGTTTAGAGCCACTCGATAAAACCGGGATATTCCTGTCAGGTTTTTGTGTCCCAAAACATATACCTCCCAAAAAACATATACCTTGCTTCCCAAGAAGCAAAACATATACCGTATTTTCCGGGATATAAGTCACACTTTTTTTCATAGGTTGGCTGTTCCTGCGACTTATACTCCAGAGCAACTTATAAATGAAAAAAGTGTTTATGTTACATAAACACTGGACACCTTTTCTGTTCATGTTTATTTTTTTGTTGTTACTGTTAGAACTTGCCTTCCAAGAGGACGTAATGTCTGTTTTGGTCAAGTAGTTTGTAAAATAAATTACCCGCAAAAAATGCGACTTATACTCCAGTGCGACTTATGTATGTTTTTTTCTACCTAATTATGCATTTTTGGCCTTGTGTGACTTATACTCCGGAGCGACTTATATTTGTGTTTTGTCTTTCTTTATAAGTTGACGTTTACATTGTACATTTTTAGCGGTCCAGGAATTACAGGACTAGCAGATGCTTTCACACAGGCCTACAACGCCCTCTTGTGGCTGTCACTGTGGGGGGAAAAATACAGTATAAGTCGCTCCGGAGTATAAGTCACAGGACCAGCCAAACCATGAAAAAAGTGTGACTTATGGATCTGGAAATACGCTACTTGGCTAGTCGATGTTTTTTTTCTACAAAAATGGGTCAGTTTATATTATCAACTATTACCAGTGCAGATCCATAAATTACTCATCAATGCTACACAGTGTTGGCTTTAACATTAAAGTTAAAATAATGACGGAACATTAAGAATCAATAATTCACTAATGTATGCTGGCCGAGGCGGGCTTTGCACGGCTGGAGCACAAACTAAGTCATCCATAAAGAAAGCAGCTGCTGAATGAAGCGTCTTTTGTGGTGGTAAATTCACCTTTCATGAAGCTGCATTGGTGTAAACACACACATTGGATCATGGCAGATGAGAGCCACATTTGCCCATTGTGCTGCTGCTTGTTTGCAAGGATCCTCTAAATATGTTTTTTTTTTTTTTCAGCCAGGAACGGACACAACATATTAATGCATATCAGCTTTGTGTGCTGTTGTAAATAGAAATGCCATCCTTTGTTCCCTACAACAGCAGAGGATGCCCCGCGGGCTATTAGTAATGCCCTGATATGAGGAATCAATAATAAATTGCATTATTATGTATATTTACACACATGTTCCCATTCCCGACATAATACACGGGCGTCATTGTTGCACAGCATTATTTGATGGTGAAAGATTAGTCTCGTGTTGCCTTTATGGAGCCTATTTGGAGGATATTACATTTATTTCATCTTCTGCCAGTTGGCTACCTGACAAGCTACCCATTCCAAGTTTGAGGATGAAACACATAGAAATGCTAAAAGATATATTTTGCTGTTGTTTATTAATCTAAAAATGCTATGCTTGGTATGAAGTGTAATGGTTGCACGTTTCCTACAAACTTAACAACTTCCATGAAGAAACTTTTTACACTTCAATTCAACGTTTCACAAAAGAGGAGTAGGTAGAAGTCAAGCTTATTTCTTAATGTTGCTGATTTTTTAATAGAAAGACAAAATAAATGAAGAAAATGTAACAATAACTATCTATAATAAGTAGTGCTGTCCAATGATTGAATGAATTGGAGTCAAATTAATCACAGTTTTCAAATTAATTCATTGTGATTAACCACCATTTGCGCCTATATGTGAAATATGACATAGGACACAATTATATAAACATATCTGCATGTATATATTAACAGCTCCAAATGACTAGAAATTAAAATCAAGCCAAAAGAAACATTTTAATCACTCTTTTTATTATTATGTAGCATAATAATATTCGCTTAATAAGTCAATAATAAGTCAGTCATAAGCCAATAAATAAAAGGTACATGAAAATAATTCAAATAATAATGAAATGTCAAGGAAAATAAAGAGATTACATTTGAATTAATAAATATTTACAGGGGTAAAAAAACTGACATAAATATGGCTTATAGTATAAATAAATGATGCCAACAGAGGCATAAAAAATGAGAAAGGGATGCCGAGCTGGAGGTAAAAGGAAAAGTAGAAAGGAAGAGATTTAGTGGGATAAAAGAGGAAAGATGAGTGATTAGGAATAAAAAAGAAAAAAGGTGCAGAGAGTATGCAAGACGCCAGGCAAGAGGCTGTGGGGATATGAAACATCCTCGGGCGATATTCCTCAGCCTCGCCTCTCTCACGGTGGAAAAGACCAAAACTTTGCCTTTTATGCCGCTTGCGTCTGAGACTTGAGACTTGCCGGGGTTGATGAGGAATACAGATTTGGAAGCGGGGAGGTGGTGAAGGGGCATTAAGCCGTTAGCGTTGAGGTGTGCTGCTTTTGACAAGGGCACGGGAGCACATCACTGGGAGCTGCCAGAGCGTTTGAGTGGAATCAACTCATGGCCGTTGTGATGTACAGTGGACTCCATCATACATGACAGTGCGGCCACCCTTCCTTGAAAAACTCCTCTCGCTCTTTTGACAGAGTGGACAGCTTTGTATTGAGATAAAGCGACTTCTGTCAACGCCTTGGCTTTGTCCGCATTTTGACGCGGGGGTCAGTAGAGACGCTGTGATTGATATTTTGTTTATTTTGGGCCTACAGTTAATTTATAGGCTCTAGCACGGTGGTGCACGTTTGATTGCTAAGGTCGTGTGTGTCGCATATGTTACCCAAGGCATAAACATCACTTTGTAGATGTCATGTGACACTAGTCAACTGACATTAAGGTGCCCTCCGGATTCACTGTTATTTTTCCATTGTAAAGATTACATAGTGGACAGAACGTGGTGTCACTACATCAGTACCGTAGTTCTTTGGCGTAACAATGTTAATAACATGTATATAACTTGTATATCTTTGGAATGCACAAAATTTCCCCCCAAAGTTGGTCTCAAAACTGACATATTTTGCACAATTTTGTGCACAGATTGCTAAATTCAAATCTTTGCAGAATGAAACGCCATCACTGTGCTTTCAACAAACTAAGACCCATGTGACATCATGCCTGTTTTTGTACCAATTTCCTGTCATGAACAAAAAAATTCACACCCACTTGAGTTTATTCGTTGGGCCCCCAGGAATAGGTGTGTCCCATCACATGCATTCTTAACTGTCTCTTTTTAGCTGATTGTATATCTTTAGAATGCACAGAAAAGAGAAGGATGCGTGCTTGTGTTCAGGATTGTGGATGATGCACAAAATTCCCACAAAAAGTTGGTCTCGAAACTGACATATTTTGCACAATTTTGTGCGCCAATTGCTAAATTCAAATCTTAGCGGAATTAAACTCCATCACTGAGCTTTCATCAAACTAAGACCCATGTGACATCATGCCTGTTTTTGTACCAATTTCCTGTCATGAACTAAAAAGTTCCCTCCCACTTGAGTTCATTGGACCCAGAGAAATAGGTGTGTCCCATCGCATGCATTCTTAGCTGTCTCTTTTTAGCTGATTGTATATCTTTAGAATGCACAGAAAAGAAAAGAATGCGTGTTCATGTTCAGGATTGTAGATGATGCACAAAATTACCCCAAAAGGTTGGTCTCTAAAGTGACATTTTGTGCAATTTTGTGTGCAGTTTGCTCAATTTTAAATGTTATCCGGATGAAACTCCATCACTGAGCTTTCCACAAACTCAGACCCATGTGACACCATGCCTGTTTCTGTATCAATTTCCTGTCATGAACTAAAAAGTTCCCTCCCACTTGAGTTCATTCATTGGGCCTCTTTTTAGCTGTGAAAAATGTTTTCCTTTTCATGTATTGTTTATAAGCATTTATCCTTTTTTATACATGTAAAAAACTATAAAACAACTTTTCTGTTAACATTTTTGAGCATCAACTGCTGATGACACAATTAGCTAGCGAAGAGGATGCTAACAAGGAAGTGAATTTTGTAAAATTTTGGACTCAAGTAGTGTATTAACAATTCGACTAGACACCCGCCATATTGTGTGCTAACCAAAGAATGCATGCACACCGAGGCAACATTAGCCAAAAAAACGCTAACAGGGATGAACGCCAACCAAGGGGCCATTGTAATAATATACTATATACTGTATGCTCATAGTCAGAGGATAAATCTTTGGGATTTGGTTATTTTTTAAAGAAGCTGCTGTTATGAGCTGACTGGCATCACCATGGCAACCAGTTCAAATTAAAAACAAAATCAACATTTCACTAGAAATGTCTCTCGCTGTTGCATTTACACCGACACAGACAAGTGCAACCTCTTAAAGGATACCAGGATTATGACACTACTCTGTGTATTTGCCCAGATAAAGTCAGCTAAAGATGCATGGGGGACAAAATCCTCTGATCCCGCCATGACACTACGTTATGTCATCGTATTTGTGGCCCACTCAGCATGCAAGCAAAGCGGCGTGGGGGCCAGGAGGAGGCTGAGCTGTGCAGCCAATAACAAAGTCAGGCGGGATTACTATTTTTTCCAGACTGACATTAATCCCATCAGTAAACAAAGCAGAGGTCGGCGTGTTTTTGGGAAAGTCTAATTAGACAGCAATAAGCGCTCATATAAAACTCTCGATGAGAGCGAGGAGCGCTTTCTCACTTTCTCTCGCTTTCTCCCGGGGTGGATTGTCTGACCTCGGCACTGCCAAAGTGCGACCCCCCACTTTGTGATCCGGCGTGAAGGGAGTGGGAAGCTGAAGAAGAAAAGAGAAAGGAGGCTAATTAGCGGTGCCATTCATGGGCTTGTGCTTGGGTGGGCTGGATGCTCTCATGATGCTGAGTGCACTTTGAAGTATGCTTGATGTCTTTATCGGGAGGACTCAGGTGACCAGTTGTTGACCCATAAACTGCTGCATCTATTTTAATGATCAGGCTGTGCTGGTAAACGAGTAGAAGCGGGACCTTGTCTTAAAGTGCATGTAGTATGCTTGTTAAGTCATATCTGTCAACCTCCTTTTTTCCCATTGTAGTTCCTGTCAATGTCTTGTATTTTAACCTAAAAAATATATATTTTCCAGTACTGAAGGGGATAATATTGGCTGTATCCATATGCAGTAATATACAAGAACAATGGAGCTGTGCATTGGGTTTTTCTATTACTATTTCTATTATTATCCAGAAAATGTCCCTTGCATGCATTGCATTTTAGAGATGCTGGATGTCTTGCATTTTTTCATTCATTCATTTATTTTCTACTGCTTATCCTCACGAGGGCCTATCTCAGCTGTCTTCCGGCGAGAGGCGGGTACACCCTGGACTGGTCGCCAGCCAATCACAGGGCACATATAGACAAACAACCATTCACACTCACATTCATACCTATGGATAATTTGAAGTCGCCAATTAACCTAGCATGTTTTTGGAATGTGGGAGGAAACCGGAGTACCCGGAGAAAACCCACGCAAGCACGAGGAGAACATGCAAACTCCACACAGAGATGGCCGAGGGTGGGATTGAACTCTCCTAGCTGTGAGGTCTGCGCGCTAACCACTCGACCGTCGTGCAGCCACATTTTTGTTCTATGAAATTTGAAATCAAGAAAATCAATTATTCTTGTGTCTAAAAAAACAAAAAGATTCTATAATAAAACCCAAATTAACCTTTATACCGACACTCTTCCTACGTAAACTACGCTCAACGTAACACACGCACTAGCTAGTTGATTTGTTGTCAGCTAAGTTTAGCTACTAATATTAGCTATCATTGGCTGCTAATGTTGCTGTGGTGCCTAGTGTCATCAATAAGGTGCCTAGTGGCGTGCAGTGGCTCAAACTGCCTCCCAACTGGCTCATGGTGGCCCGTAACGGCGGCAAAAATTGAGTTTGGCGGCAAGAAAATTTCAAAATGTTTAAAATCTTTTTCAGTTGTAAACAAGTGTCTACCAAGTGGAAGCAAATGTCACAAACAATCCGCCTATTGGAATCCACTGGAATGTAATGGCGCGAGCCAAGTTGTGCCAATAATGTATAGTCTACTGGGCCGCCGGCAGTTTGCGGCAAAGATTATGTGATTGGCGCGTAGTGGCTTGCTGTGTTGCACTGAATAACGGCAGCATTGCAACATGCCGAGTGAACATTAGTTCCGTGCCACAGCGAGCCACTTGGCGCCAATCATATAATCTTTGGCGCGAACTGGCATCAACTGGCGCCGGCCCAGTGGACTCCTAACAATAACAAAATCAAGACTGTAAATTGTCGATCGCGGTTGAGGAAATTGACATAATCTGAATGAATTTCTCGATCATGGCGGAGTTTCATCATTACTAGTTCGTCCCCGACTGAACAAAACGGTGAGTGTGAATGACAGCTAGCGGGTTTAGCTTCCTTTTGCGTATGTGTGCAACTCAGGCTGTATGAGCGTGTTTAACGCTTGTTTATGCAAACTTGTTGACGTCTTGTAGTAAGTTCTGAGTGAAATAACGCATGAGAGGCATGTTTATTCTTGCAAAGGCTGACATTCACTGGAAAAGTTTACATTTATAGCAACTTTTATTGCACTCTGATATTAAAATACAGACATTTATTGGTAACCCTATACAGAAAGTGTCTGAAAGGAACAAATAAAGGTGAAGACCATGCATCATTATTTACCCAAGTCCAATAAAACGCACGGAAACAAACAAAATGGAAAAGCTTCCTTGGCAGAGGTAATGATCAATACGTCACTGAGCGCATCCGGTGTCTTTAATCATAAACCTCACCTTTGTTGCCAGCTCTCAAGGTTAGCTGCCTGCCGAGATGAGTTCCTTAGCAAACTGACGCAGCACTTTGTATTTACAACCGCGTGGAATTTCTTCTGTGTATTAATCTCCTGTTGTCCCAAATTACGAATGGCACTTTCTCCGGGCCGTTTCTGTCTTTCCTGTTTTGTTTTTTTTTGTCTGGCAGTGTAGCGGCACGGTGTCTCCTCGGGGGAGCCCTAATCAAATAACTTGCAGGCCATTGCAGCTGCCATTTCGCCCGGAATGCACACACAGATGCTGGGCGGGATCCCTTCTGGCCCCTGAGAGCAAACAGTGATGTAAGGCTCATCGCTATTACCTGTCTCGGCAGACGTTTATAGGCCGCCCAGTGCCGCTGCAATAATGAGTCTGTGTTTATTGCTAACCTGCTGACAGAATAAATAGCACATCCGAAGTGATTTGCAGGTTTAATTCCTCTGCCTGCTTTTTGTGCGATTGATGCAAACTCGTCGTGTGGGCAAAGAACGGCCAACTTTGCGACACATATGGAGTGCATCAGAAATATCTGAATGTGCGTTGGCTGTGCTAATTACGTATGTGGGAATATTCATTCATTTTGTGCCTTTTCGGGTGTCACGTTGACCACATGCTAGTGACACGTCGGTGGCACGAGCAAAAGGTCTGTTGAACAACAGAACAAAGAATCCATCCAAATGTAGACCCACCCAGGGACACATACTTGTGTGTCCAACCAAAATGGCTTCTTATTGGAGGCAGTGGGGTTTGCGGGGACTGCTAGGTGGGTGCACTCAGGGGCTAAGGGGGTCGGGGCCTGGTGGGTTGGCTGGCGGGGTTGGTGGTGTGCTACGGCAATGTCCTGGGGTTTTGCTGGGGTGTCCGATGTTCCCACTCTTCTTTTGTTGTTTTGTCTTATGTAAGATTCTGTGATTATATGTATGGAAAAAAATCATTATTGAATTGGTAACTGCTCTGGCGTGGAGACGGGGTAGGATTTAATAAGCTTTGCTTCTTCCTGCTCCTTTTCAGACATGTGTAGTAATGAGGTGTTGTGTATGTATATATGTGTATATATATATATATATGTGTGTGTGTGTGTGTATGTATGCTGCATGTGTATACATATAGTATACATGTGTGTGTGTATATGTGTGTATATATATGTAAGTATATAAATAGATATTGTAAGTATCTTGTATTGTAAGTGTATATGTGAGAAACATTAATGTAACATAGTATGCATGTTGGCGGCACGGCGGTTAAGTGGTTATCGCGCAGACCTCACAGCTAAGAGACCAGGGTTCAATTCCACCCTCGGCCATCTTTGTGTGAAGTTTGCATGTTCTCCCCATGCATGCGTGGGTTTTCTCCGGGTACTCCGGGTACTTCCTCCCTCATTCCAAAAACATGCTAGGTTAATTGGTGACTCCAAATTGTCCACAGGTATTGTCCATAGGTGAGTGTGAATGGTTGTTTGTCTATATGTGCCCTGTGATTGGCTGGCCAGGGGGTCAAGGGTGTACCCTGCCTCTCGCCCAAAGACAGTTGGGATAGGCTCCAGCACCCCCCGCGACCCTTGTGAGGAAAAACGATAGAAAGCGGTAGAAAATGATTGATTGATTGAGTATGCATGTCTGAAATATATTAAAAAGAAAGAAAGAGAGGCGGGGTACACCTTGGACTGGTGGCCAGCCAATCACACGGCACATACGTATAGACAAACAACCATTCACACTCACATTCATACCTATGGACAATTTGGAGTCGCCAATTAACCTAGCATGTTTTTGGAATGTGGGAGGAAACCGGAGAAAACCCACGCATGCACGGGGAGATTGTACAAATTCCACACAGAGATGGCCGAAGGTGGAAATGAACTCCGGTCTCCTAGCTGTGAGGCCTGCACGCTAACCGCTCATCCGCCGGGCAGCCCACGACACAAATATGTGGTCTTAAAGTGTGACCTTTGGGGAAAAAAAATGACATTATCCTGTCATACAATGGCCATATGGATGACACACAAGATGGAAAAAAAAACGTAATCCCCGTAGAGGTTGTTTGACATGACAAAGAACCTCTGCAGTCAGTCTATGGATTGAAAACACACGCACACACTTCATGAGTTTTTTTTGCACGGAGACTGCCGTTATCAACTCATAACAGTTCATGTGGAAATCCTTTGTGTTTTGGGTGTCAGTTCTGACGGCACCAAATGGAGGTCATTTCATTTGCTGACATGTGTATCTTTTTATGTGTTGCCACGTTTGCAAAATTTCCCCAAGAATTCTTTTAATAAGAAAAGCAGACTGATTAAAATACAATGTAGCCTCCTTTCGGCTCCTCCATTAAACATCCAACCGAGCTTTTCCGCAATAACCTCGCAGTGAAAAGTGAAAGGCGGTCCGCCGGGAAGCACTTTTTCGCCGAGGGAAGCCAACAATCCTTACATCCCTCTTAATTAAAATATAATTTAGGCTTAGTCCCATCTGTGAAGTTGCCTTTGATGGTTCTTTTGTCAATTAAAAGTAGGTCCTACGGAAGATTACGGCGTGCTCATTTGGAGCAGGTTATTCTCAAGGACACTCCAGTTGTGGCTTTTGAGAAAAAAAAAAAAAGAACCGTCGCTTGGATTTGCACGAGTGGCGCCAGGGTGAACTTCTGATTTCACACGTCTTGCCTGTCTCAGCCTTATGCAAGCTGGAGACAGATACCTCGTCGCTCTCCAATGATGTCCCAGTGTTGCTCTGCATGTCGGGGACGCAGCTTTTTATCCGCCGCATGCTGGGCAGCACATCTGCAACGCTCCATTTAACTCCGCGCGATTACGCAATACCTGGAAGTAAAGGCCAGGCATGAATCTTTAACAATAAAACAGCTTTTAGAAACAAGCGGCCAGATTTCTTCTTGTCGTCTCGCTGCTTCATTGACGACATTTGGCCTTGGAAGATTACAAAGAACGTCAAGATGCGGAGCAGCAGATTGGAGGAGTTAATCTTCCATAACCGACGTATGTTACAGCTACTGACTTTAATTGTGCACCGAAAAGCTGTTCAACGTTAAAATGAAAATGTAATATAGCTAGCTAATTCCCCTTTTGGCCCAGGGGTAAACAGCGCGGCGTGATTTACTCCAACAGCACAACAGCAGAGTGCTTCCTGTAGATATAAAAGCCGCCGTCTTGACATTAGTCATCATGCATCCCCGCACTCAAGTTGTGATACTGCTTCCACACTAAACTGAGAAGTTGTGATTGAACTTGACAGGATCGAACGGGATCATTCAAAAATGACGTGCGAGAGTGACTTTTCTGTCTGGTGTGTGATTTTATGGCCCCCCTTCCCCATCCCGAAAAAGGAAAAAAACAAGATTTGTGCACTCGGGTGGGTAACAAAACAAGCTCGGCTCTGGCAGGATTGACAGTTTATTTAAGAGGCCATTAACTTTACATACGCTGCTTTGGAAAAAAACATACGCGCATAAGCCCATTTAAACCCCCGCAGCCCCCGTTGCCTCTCATGCACGTTGGCTGACAACACACCAGATTAGGGCAAACACTCCTCTAATGAAAACATGGAATATTTATTGGCAGATCATTTCAACAATGAAAGGTTGCCGATGATATGTATTCCTAATAGAGCCTGCAGAAACTCTCACAACTTGACTGATTGACCTTTTCGGAATATAGCGCTGGTCTCATGGAAGTGGCGTCCACTAAATCAACAAGCGGTCCCGCATTAATCACACGCAACGTACAGGCGGAGTAGTATTTTATTCAGCAAGTCTTAAATAGTGGACAAAACTTGTAAGGAGCAGCCATGTGGATTATTGACTAAGCTTCGGATAGTCCATTAGGAGAATGGCGTTCGGTTTGAAATATGAAACCATCGGAAAAAGTCAACCGCCACTTGCATCGGTTAACTCTGATTTAGCTTTTAATTCGACGATGTTAAATGAATAAAGGTTGGATATTCTGTACAAAAGCATGCTAGCACGACACAAAGGGCTTTTCCCATTTCCCGGTGAAAATCTTTGATTCCGGTGCTTCTCGGATAGTGGGGCGTGTCCCCGTGGGTGAGTCAGGCGAGGTGTCGGGGTGTCTCTACTTGCTAGCTCGGTTGCCAGATAACAGCTTCTCGATAAAGACTCCAGTTCAGTTCCATTTCAGAGCAAATTGAAAAATGTTTGACCTTGTTCCTATGTCAATACCCACGTTTACATGGACCCAAATATTCCAATAGCTTTTGGTTTATTTTCTCAAATGGAAAGAATTGAACCTTTGTATACACCTCATTCTGAAAGAAAAGTGCCAAATGAACATATAATCGGATTCACGAGGTGGAATATTCCTTTCCCCAATCCAATTGAGGTATCTTGTACCCGCTCAAACGGAAAGTTGTAAGGGTGCGTTCTTCTTCGTGGTATTTTTCTTCTTCTGTTGTTTATTGGCGGTTGCCAAGCAGCTTTTGAAATCTAAACCCTTCTATACTTTATTCACAAGTCAAGTTTGTCTTTAAAAAGAAAATATATATTTATATAAAACATGTCCCGAGTTTAATTATAAAATATTAGCAAGATTGAATTTGATTAAATTCATCCCGGGTGCGTTCTTTCAGTGCATGCTCAGACGTATGACGTAACACGCACCTCGAGACGATCTTCAGTTTTAAAAATGGAGGCGAGCAATCGGCACTGGACTGCTGCGGAAAGTTTTTGATCCAAACTAAATTTCAAGACTGGATGAATGGAAAAACTGGCAATACGGAGTTATTCCAACAAATAACAGAAAAACTCCGGGAAGTCAGTATCACGTGATGTTGATTTTTACGTATTACTGCGCATGCCCCAGTGACTATTCTGTTGGATTATAGCGGCGCATGTAGACACACGATTGGAATATTCCTTTTCGTGGATACCATTGTTTTCAGAAAAGTCATTCGGAAAGAGGAAAAACTCCTCATGTAAACGTGGCTATTGAGTGTTTAGAATCATTTGTGTTCCGTTTTTGAATGTTCTTCCAGAGGTGGGAACAAGTCAGTGTTTTGTATTTGTCTCATGTAAGCCTCAAGTCTTTAATCTCAAGTCTTGAGTCAAGTCAAGTCAATTTAGGTTAAGTCATTAGTGTTTCCATCCGTTTTCTATGCAGCTTGTCGCCGCTCAGGTCTGCGGGAGCCTATCCCACCTGACTTTGGGTGTGAGGTGGGGTACACCCTGGACTGGTCCTCAGCCAATTTACAATTTAGACTTCTATACTCCAATTAACTCAGTGCTTCTTTTCTGTCTGGACATACAGTGCATCCGGAAAGTATTCACAGCGCTTCACTTTTTCTACATTTTGTCATGTTACAGCCTCATTCCAAACTGTATTAAATTAATCTCTTACCTCAAAATTCTACACAAAATACTCCATTATGACAATGTGAAAAAAGGTTTTTTTTGACATGTTTTGAATTTATTAAAAATAGAAAACAAAAAAATCACATTTACATAAGTATTCACAGCCTTTGCCATGAAGCTCAAAATTGAGCTCAGGTGCATCTTTTTTCCACTGATCATCCTTGAAATCTTTCTACAGCTTAATTGGAGTCCACCTGCAGTAAATTCAGTTGATTGGACATGATTTTGAAATATAATAACTGTCTATATAAGGTCCCACAGTTGACTGTGCATGTCAGAGCACAAACACCAAGCATGAAGTCAAAAGAACTGTCTGTAGACCTGCGAGACAGGATTGTCTTGAGTCACAAATCTGGGGAAGGATACAGAAAAATTTCTGCTGCTTTGAAGGTCCCAATGAGCACAGTGGCCTCCATTATTCATAAATGGAAGACGTTTGGAACCACCAGGACTCTTCCTAGAGCTGGCCGGCCTTCTAAACTGAGCGATCGGGGAAGAAGGTCCTTAGTCAGGGAGGTGACCAAGGCCCCGATGGTCACTCTGTCAGAGCTCCAGCGTTCCTCTGTGGAGAGAGGAGAGCCTTCCAGAAGGACAACCATCTCTGCAGCAATCCACCAATCAGGCCTGTATGGTAGAGTGGCCAGACGAAAGTCACTCCTTAGTAAAAGGAACATGGCAGCCCATCTGGAATTTGCCAAAAATCACCTGAATGACTCTCAGACCATGAGAAACAAAATTCTCTGGTCTGATGAGACAAAGATTGAACTCTTTGGTGTGAATGCCAGGCGCCATGTTTGGAGGAAACCAGGCGCTGCTCATCACCAGGCCAATACCATCCCTACAGTGAAGCATGGTGGTGGCAGCATCATGCTGTGGGGATGTTTTTCAGCAGCAGGAACTGGCAGACTAGTCAGGATAGAAGGAAAAATGAATGCAGCAATATATAGAGATTTCCTGGATGAAAACCTGCTCCAGAGCGCTCTTGACCTCAGTAGACTGGTCATGTACCTTGACCATATAGACAGTAGACATTAGCACACAGCCAAGATCTCAAAAGATTGGCTTCAGAACCACTCTGTGAATGTTCTGGAGTGGCCCAGCCAGAGTCCAGACTTGAATCCGATTGAACATCTCTGGAGAGATCTGAAAATGGCTGTGCACAGACGTCTCCCATCCAACCTGATGGAGCTTGAGACTTATTGCAAAGAAGAATGGGCAAAACTGCCTAAAGATAGGTGTGCTAAACTTGTGGGATCATATTCAAAAAGACTTGAGGCTGTAATTGCTGCCGAAGGTGGATCAACAAAGTATTAAGCAAAGGCTGTGAATACTTATGTAAATGTGATTTTTTTGTTTTCTATTTTTAATAAAGTCAAAACATGTCAAAAAAACCTTTTTTCACATTGTCATAATGGAGTATTTTGTGTAGAATTTTGAGGTAAGAGATTAATTTAATTCAGTTTGGAATGAGGCTGTAACATGACAAAATGTAGAAAAAGTGAAGCGCTGTGAATACTTTCCGGATGCACTGTACATTTCCAAATACAGTCACCATATATTTCCATATATGTTGTGGTGCCGGTGTTGCTGTTTATGAGACACGTCCTCTGAAGACACCCAACATGCACGACGCTTGTGATGCTCATTTAGTCCCATGGGAGAAGCGGTGAACCAAAGTGGCTTGGGTGTTTCATGCGCTGTTAGCTAGGCTACAGGCTCTCTCTCCAGTTGATTCCTGTCAATCCACCGCACACAGTCCACAGTCCCTGACATCACTCCTCGTGGGAATTTGATGTGCACGCCAAGTGATGCATAACCACAGAAGGGGCCTCCATTGATTATATACGAAAAGCACGGCGAGGCTGAGTCGATGGCGGCCATTGCATTCATGCCATGTGTGTGCCACCACACTGACAGCTTGCATTTTAGCCCCCCCAAGCAAGTTTTGGAAAGGAATTATCTCTGCTTTATCGCCTCCCAGATTGCAACAGTTCGCCAATACAAATCAGCTCCTTTATGCTTTGTGGGCTCCAGCTTGTTCCATCCTGCAGAAGTCATTTCGCCGGCTGTGTTATTAAGCTGCGCCCGTCCATATGCAGTATTCTTCAATGTAAGATAAAGAGTGATTCATCTAACACTGCTCCTTCAATCCGCAGTCTCCTTGAAGCTTTTTCTTCTTTTAAATCAGATATAAATTAACATTGGCCAACCTTTGCAGTGTTGCACAGATCCAAGACACCAGTGGCAGTGCACGATCATCTCATTATGCCAGATATTGAATTATTAATGCCTTATTACGGACAGACATTTCCCTGCATTGCTTGTGCCGGTGCAAACAGGTGGAACAGTCAGGTCACAGGAAGGATGGCTGCTGATCCCCTATCTCTATCCTGTCTGCGAAATGACAGGGAATAAAAGCCGACTGCGGCTGTAATCAGAGTCGGATCTTGACCCTTGATGTCCTTGTGGACAGACGGCGCCTTTCAAAATCCATCATTTTAGCTCAGGCGGAGGCTAGAACTCATTTCAACAGCTCTCAGAGGATGTGCAGATACAGCAATTCATCAGCTACTAGGAGCGCATGTATTGGTAAGCCCATTTTTCTCTACAGAGGAGTCCTATTTTATATTATTAATTTTTTTTAGAGAATTGTTATGTTTAATTTTAACGTCCATGAACGCCGCTGACACAGGAGCTTACTATTGCTTATCATGTACTCGGTAATACAAGTACAAAGTGTACTATAGGGGTGCTGTACCTTGTCTACAGGGCTCTAATAATGTTAACCGCAAAAATATTCAATTTATTAATATTGAATCATACTTTGCGGAAATTCAGGGTGGGGTCACGGAACCAATTAACTGTGATAAACGAGGGACAACACACAGACATGCCTAAGCGGAGAATCAAACCCAGGTCTTCCCGATCTCCTGACTGTGTAGCCCTAATGCAAACCACTCGAACACCGTGTGGTCCAAATAATTCATACTTTAAGTTTTTATTAAAAACTATTAAATCATATCATAGGCTCCAGCATACCCTCGACTGGATCGGATTTTTGCAAGTGGAAAAAAAATCAACAGTTTTGTACCTTGTCTACAGGGCTCTAATAATGTCAACCGCAAAAAAACTCAATTTATTAATATTGAATCCTACTTTGCGGCAATTCACGGTGGGATCACGGAACCAATTAACTGTGATAAACGAGGGACAACACACAGAGATGCCTAAGCAGAGAATCAAACCCAGGTCTTCCCAATCTTCTGACTGTGTAGCCTACATGGGAACCACTCGAACACCGTGCGGCCCAAATAATTCATATTTTATTTCAATTTTTATCATAAACTATTAAGTCGTATCATAGGCTCTAGCATACCCTCGACCGCATCAGATTTTTGCAAGTGGAAAAAAAATCAACATAACCCTAACCCTAACCTTGTCTACAGGGCTCTAATAATGTTAACCGCAAAAATATTCCATTTATTAATATTGAATCCTACTTTGCGGCAATTCATGGTGGGGTCACGGAACCAATTAACTGTGATAAACGAGGGACAACACACAGAGATGCCTAAGCGGAGAATCGAACCCAGGTCTTCCCGATCTCCTGACTGTGTGGCCTACATGTGAACCACTCGAACACCGTGCAGCCTAAATAATTCATTCATTCATTCATTTTCTACCGCTTATGCTCACGAGGGTCGAGGGGGGTGCTGGAGCCTATCCCAGGTGGCCAGCCAATCACAGGGCACATATAGACAAACAACCATTCACACTCACATTCATACCTATGGACAATTTGGAGTTGCCAATTAACCTAGCATGGAATGTGTTTTTGAATGTGGGAGGAAACCGGAGTACCCGGAGAAAACCCACGCATGCACGGGGAGAACATGCAAACTCCACACAGAGATGGCCGAGGGTGGGATTGAACACGGGTCTCCTAGCTGTGAGGTCTGCGCGCTAACCACTCGACCGCCGTGCAGCTCCCCAAATAATTCATACTTTATATAAATTTTGATTCAAAACTATTAAATCGTATCATAGGCTCCAGCATACCCTCAACCGGATCGGTTGAGCCTCCGGTTTTTGCAAGTGGAAAAAAAATCAATAGTATGAGACAATCCCTTTATCAGAATGATCAGTTTCATTATATTTTGGGTTTATTCAGGTACGTTTAGTAAGGCTTACTTTGCTAAAAGGTGATTTAATTGGCTTGTTGCACGTTATTTATGTGTTTAATGGCTCAATGTCCTGCGATGGAGTTTATTTTCTGTCAGCAATACCCCCACAACTACTCTCCGACACGACATCAATTGACTACTGTTTAAATGCACCCTGGTAATTAAGTCCCACGGTAATTACAAGCAATGATTGTGTTAGCAGAAAGTTGAAAATGTAAAATTGATGACTGCCGACTTATTAATTGACTCGCGTGTTTGGTTGGAGGTAATCCGATGCGCATGGCTAAGACCGTGAAGACGCTTGCAGATGATCTCGCTTGAAGATCATCAATATTCAAACAGCAAAATGAATCTTGACGGCAGCGAAAGGGAATTGAATATGAAAGATGACCTGCCGTGAAATCCGATATCCCACAATGCCATCTGTCAGACGGCGGCCGCCAAATAACGACAAAGACTAATAATGAAAGTTGAGCCTCCGGTTTGGCGCTGCCGGTGCTTTAAATCAGCCGTCTTTGCGTGCTGCTGACTCAGTGGGCCTCGCTTTGTGTGATAACCCGGCTAGATGTTGAGAGGAAAGAAGAAATCTTGCTGGAAAGTCCCCCCCCCCCCGGTGGACTGGTAAGTCACATGTCACCATCAGAACTCTCAGAGCTCATTGACTTGAAAGATCCCTCAGGGCGTACTGTCATGGACTCACTCAGGAAATGTTTTACAAAGCTCATTTTTGTATTAGAAATTGTGAAACACAGAACCACTGAAGCAAGCTAAACACAACCCTTCAAAAAACGTATTTTTCTGTTAAACAAAATACAAAAATAACAAAACTAATTTATTTTTACATACGCATCATTACTCAACATCAATAACAGCGACCGGTGTCCCGATCTGACATCAGATTATGAAAAAACATTGAATATGAGTGACAACTTGCCATGCACAAGTTTCTCACGAAGGCACAGAACTGGGGAAGTTTAATACGACCAACCTCATCGTGCATTTCATGGCTTCCTGAAATATCCGCCATTGTTTTACTGCCAAGGGACAGCAAAAAGTCATTGGCCGTAACAGTAAAGATGTTACTTCAAGATGAAGTTAGGTGCTTTAGCATTTTCATGCTAGGTTTTCTACAGCATTGTTTTTTTTTTTGCAGGATGACAAGTGTTTAAAAAATTCGGGTAGACCCGCTGATTGTAATGGTAATGGTTGAATTTCATTTGAACATGCATCAGATTACAATTGAATGCATCACATAATCAGTTCACAGTTCCACATGTCCAAAAGGAGTAGGAAGAAGCAAAGCTTATTAAATCCTACCCCTCCATCTGGTACTTTTACAATCAGTAACTGTTACATTTGTTCACTTCCTGCTTTCCTAATATAGTTTTTTTTTGTCCCGTACCAAAGTACGAGGTAACATGACCATACAATGACATAATGTGTACCATAGTAAGTGTCAATATAGTGATATATATATATAGCACATCATGACTGGTTGAAGACTCTTCATCCTTGTATTTAGCAAACATCAACTGCTTGTATTGTTTCTTGAATTGGCTCATCGTTGTGCATTGTTTGAGGTCCTTACTCAATCCATTCCATAGTTTGATTCCACATACTGAAATGCTATGGCTTTTTAACGTAGTCCTAGCATAGAAGTGTTTCAAATGTAGTTCTTCCCTGAGATCATATTTGTCTCTGTAGGCGGCATTATGAATTATCCTTACTGACCTTTTTTGCAGTACAGTTAGCGAGTGAAGATGGCTTTTATAGTTATTACCCCATTGTGGTGAGAAATGGCTATTCGCAACCCTGCTTCCTGTATGCACACTCTATAGTGCTACACAGACAACCGTGCAGGCACTTTTGAAGCCATCGGAGCTGCTGCTATGTATGTTTATGTCTGTTTCTTTGGGCGATAAAACATACCAGTCAATACATCATATGAATGTGTATTAATAAAGGTCATCAAACGTTCCACATGGATGAGGTGCTCCAGCAAATCTGCTTAAATCGTATATACTTCTAGCTCTCTGCTAAATTGGGGGAGTTACAGCTAGGCTTTACATAGGTTCCCATGTGAGCACAGAAATCTTGGCCTCAGAAAGGTTTGTGAGGTCACTGCCCTGGATTCATCCTCATCTCACGAATTCGCCCTAATCAAATGTCTTTTTCTGTACTTCCGAACAGAATTCTTGTCCCTTTACCTCTTTTTCTAAGATTTGTGGCTCTTCAGGGGGTCCATGCCACATTGAATAAGTCAGAAGAGGAATCCATTTATGTGTCCTTCAGTTTTTAACTCCCCTTCACTCTTCACACTTTTTTATAACTTCTTCTTCTTATTTCTATCTCGTCTCATTGCATGACTCATTCCAATCTTGATCACTGACTTACAAAATCATATGTGACGAGAGCTGAACACATATATATGTATATAAATATATATATATGAGCTGTCTAGTTAAATGTAAGCTAAAAATATGAGCAACAGTGCTGGTTTTTGTGGCAAATTGCCTGCCCTGGCCATCTGCTCGTAACAGCATTCCCAATGCTGGTTTTCTTTCGCCTCAGGGTGAGATAGCACATAGCGGTAGACATCGGTTTGATGAAGCTAACCTCAGAGATGTGAGCAGAGGGTAATGCTGCTCTTGTTTTCAGTTGATTTTTTGTTGTTGTTAGGACTGAATTCTAGAGATTATTCGGACCCGTCTAAACCGTGGAGTCTGTCTGGTCACATGGATACTTTGTAATTAGAAAATGGCAACCGGCAGTAATGCCACAAAACATTACCTTACATTACATTACCTTAACACTGCATGGAATCAGCCATGGCATGTCCGACGTGATAGAATGAAAAAAGGTTTTTCTCCCATTCCATGTGGAAGTGGTACATTTTTGGCTTCTGAATTTTAGAAGAAATACATTCAACTCTGGAACTCATTGCCACCAGACCTCCGTAACTCTGCCACCCTTCCCATCTTCAAATCCAAACTCAAAACTCATCTGTTCAAACTTGCCTATTCTCTTTAACTGCTTCACATGGTCCCCCCTCCCCCTATTTATTGTATGTTCTTATTTATTGTATGTTGTCTTTTATCTTGTATTTTATATTGGTGTTTTTTATCTTCTGTACAGCGACCTTGGTGTCCTGAAAGGAAAATGTATTATTATTATGATATATGATTCAAGGCTGACTAGTTGGCTGGCGAACTCGCCAGCTAGTGTCCATCTCAAGTCCCTGCAGTTACAATGTGGTGTAAACAATGAATAATGGCAGTGGAAAGGTGACTATAGATGTGTTATTTCATGTCTATAGGGCTCTAATAATGTTAAAAAAAACATATTTAGAAAGTCATGAAAAGGTTTTCTATGCTGTAACTATTAAAATATTTCATTTTGTTATGTAAAAACACCATTAGCTCAAATGTTTATTATTTATGTGGCTTTATTTATATGCTCACAACAAACTATGATATAAAAATATGTGTATTATGTGTACAATTATTATTATTTACAACAAAATTTGCATCACTGAAAGAAAAAGCAGCATCCAGGTATTAATGTTCTACAGTCTAATAGCTCACATGCATTGTAACGTCTCATAGGGCCCTTGAGGACACACACACTCGCACACTCGCACACACACTCACCTTGCACAAGTGGACAGGAAAAATGGGCGAAATGAAGCAGAAGATGAGCGGGTGCGACAAGCTGAAGAAACACTTAGATGTGACTAATGGAAAATTACTCGGAGTGACATAATAGATGCATCGTTCTCACTCACACTTGCTAAATTCTCACTTTCGTTTCACAAGCTTAGATTTCACTTTCTGGCAGGGTGTAGCAATTAATTTTTGACTTTCTGTGATCACTAAGAGCAATCAAAACATCAATCAAACTAATCAGTAACTGCAGAGACATGGAAAATGAATAGGATTGAATAAAATCTGCTTCTTCCGAATCCTTTTCAGACAGTGTAAACACGATGTACTTCAATATCAACTTAAAGCATGCTGGAAATACTACACCATTACCATGACCAGCTCAGGAAGTCATTTGCAGACCCTTTACAAGATTGTCTTTTGCAGGAATATGCCTAAATAATAAAATGAGTCATGACATATTCCAATGGAAGAATCAATGTTGTGAAAGACTCATCAAACAAAACGACAGTATTTTCTGTGATGTCAATTGTGAATTTAGCGGGCATGCTAATGGATGCCTGGTGTTAGAACAGGCCTCAACGGAAGCGTAAACAACAGTTGTGACATATGAGTTAAAATGAAAAAGTGTCCATTGGAGACATATTGGGCATAAAACTCCTCCTGTTGCTGCATCGCAATTTGGCACGCAACACAGTCCAGAATATTTATGGTAGGTTTATAGTAACAGAGAGACACAGAATGTTAAAGAACTGGAAAAAAGAAGATTATATAAAGGTTAGGAAGTTATTTGTGGATTTTTTATGGGGTCCAGAGACTAGCTTGGCCACTCCAGGATTTCAATGTGACGCTTACTTGACACATTTTTTTTTGTTTACTTTGCTTTTTTTTATTGAAAATGAGTGGAAAAATAAGGAAAATTCTGGTCTTTCAACCAGCACCCCACTGCAAGTGGAAAAACCCGAATGCCTAGTGGATTTGTTGTAAAAAAAAAAAAAAAAATCATATTGCTGTACCCCAAAGTGGGATACACCAGTTATCATGGGGGGTATGTGATAAAAAATGAGCCTGAACGCCTCACAGCATAAGGACACAGAGCATGAAGTTGTTCATTGCTCTGTGCGCATCATATGGACAAATACATACGTAAGTTTGGTGATTATTTTGTCCATTAAGACTGAAAATTTTATTCATATGGAATCCAATCCTACTGATTAATCTTACATTATAAAATAAAGAAGCCCATTCTAGAAAAATGGCATCCGGAGAGTATTTTCAAATGTGTAAAAGAACACATCATATCCTCAAGCATGCTGTAAGGCACTAGCAAAATAAAGTAAAAAACAACAGAATGACAATCCATAATAGGATATAAATAAATAGTGCAAAGCCCTCAAATAATGAGAAATCTTCAACAATGGCAAAAATGTGTCCAAGCAAAGATAAGTAAATACAGGAGCGCTATTTGTCACATAGGTGCAATAAAAATGCTGTTAGCTTGGGAAAGTAAACAATCCAGTACTGAAAATGTCATAACAACTGTAAGGGTGCAACATTTCAGCCTGAGCATAGTGTGTTCAACACTCCAGGTAGGAAACACAGGTGCAACATTTCAGAGTCAACACCTTACACACCAAAAAAGGTAGGCTGCAGCCCTAAAAAAAATGGCTACCATACTCATCTCTGTCGGCCAGAGATTCATTCATTCATTCATTCATTCATTCATTCATGCCACACCCACAAACAGACTCAATGTGGTCTGCAAATACTAAACATTATCCATCATTCAGCTAATTCATTTTCATCGAAACCGGCAGTCCTCTCTGTGAACAGCCAGTCGTGGGATCAGACCGCTGCAACAGTTTGACCCTCGGCCCACACCGTAGTTCAGGGGTGGGCAAATATTTTGACTGGTGGGCCGCATTGGGTTAACAAAATTGTCCGGGGGGCCAGAACATATATTTAACACACACACACACACTATTTTATGTTGATAATTTTATTAATCTAATTTTATTATTTGTCTAATTTTATCTGTAAATGTGTTATACTATCAGCTGTATGTTCTCATTTTTTCAGGAGCACTTTAAATATCAGACCACATCAAACTATGTCATTTAATTTAATTATTTTTTGTTTTTTTTTCTAAATAAGACATCCGACTTGCAAGTCATGTTGCAAGTTTGTGTGTTAAAAGTTGAAATACTTAACAAGCAACTGGCGGACCGGATTCAAATGCTTGGTGGGCTGTATGTGGCCCCTGGGCTGTAGTTTGCCCACCCCTGTACTAGAGCAATTAGTTTGGGTAAAAGTACTTTTAAATAATTCTTATATAATTCAATAATTAGGGCTGTCATTGGGAATTTCCTTTAATTTTGTTGGAAGTCCGATGACCATCCGCACGTCCTGTTTGACCCTCGACCCACACCGTAGGTCAGGGGTGGGCAAATATTTTGACTGGTGGGCAGCATTGAGTTAACAAAATTGCCGGGGGGGCCAGAACATATACCTAACACACACACACTATTTCATGCTTATAATTTTCCTTGAATTATTTTGTCTCATTTTATCTGTAAAAGTGTTATACTATCAGCTGTATGTTCTCATTTTTTTCAGGAGCATTTTAAATATTAGACCACACTATGGAATTAAAATTTAAATTTTTTTTTTTAACTAAATTAGACAACTAAATAACCAACTTGCAAGTCATGTTGCCAGTTTGTATGTTAAAAGTTGAAATACTTAAAAAGTAAACGGCGGACCGGATTCAAATGCTTGGTGGGCCGTATGTGGCCCCCGGGCCGTAGTTTGCCCACCCCTGTATTAGAGCAAAAGCGGGAATTTCCTTTAATTTTTTGGAAGTGTGGTGAACGTCTCCACGTCCTGTTTGACCCTCAGCCCACACTGTAGTTTGAGAAAACAAACAACGAACAAATATTGATCATAAATGTCCAAAAGAATTAAGGAGTAAAAAGAAGGAGTAAAAAAAAAAAAAAAAAAAAGGAGTATTTTGTTGTGTTCCGGTTGACGCTCGGAGGTTCTCGCCATCTTTGTATGGTCATGGCGGTGAAAAGGTGATGTTTTTGTGGAGTAACAACCCCAAAGCCGAATCATTTGACCACATCAAATTCTTCCAAGTCATTCAAGTGTTTTGTTGGCAAATTTTATTTGTGGACAAAATTGATTTATTCATATGGATGATACAAGAAGATTGTATTTGTGGAGTTTGTCTCTCTGTGTGTGTACTTCACTTCCCTTCAATGCAGATAAAGATGTCCATATGGAGATCAATATATATGGAAATCTGCGTTGTAATATCTGCCTATAGCACAGGTTATGTTAATGCACATCTCTCCTTGTCATTGGTATAGGTATGAGATATTCACGGCCTAATGTAAATGAAGCCCAGTGTCTCTGCACGGCGCAGATCCAATTACTGTCCAGGATACTAAAGGCTGCCGCCTGATGGACAGCTGAGCCGTCTGGCAGCCTCGGATCTGAAGCTCGGAGCAGGATCTGCCGCAGGGGAAGGTGGGGAAATTGATTTCGATGCCGAAGCGGAACAAGTCAGGTGTAGTGGAAGCGTGTTGAGTTATCATCAAACAGGAAGAGCAACTGGTGACACACACACACACACACAGCCTTGGGTGTATTGACGATGTGTGGCATAGCTTAGAAGTGTATTCCCACTCCGGAGGAAAGCTGCCGTTTCCAGGACAGTTGGTGGCTGCTGGCACCGTCGCATCTTCCAAAATATGCTGGAAATATTCATCTGGAACCTTTGGCTAATCCCTGTCAGAACATCAAAAGAAGGCTCCTTGGACATCGATCACAGAATAAAAATCACTTTTAGAGGCTAAAATTGCCCCAAATAAATGAAAATGATGCATACTGATTGTTTTGGTGCAGGATGAAAACAAAGTGCCGTTTGCCGAAGGGAGAAGGAAATTAACAAAAATGTAGTGTCAACGCTCCAATGAAGACCTATTTAATTTATCCTATAGTCGCCGGGTGTGTGGTCTAAACAGGCACACAGTTGCCAAAGTCGCTAATTAGCTCCAGTCAACAAACAGTGGCATTAACAGCTGCAGGCCTTTTATTAACTCCACAAGCTAGCTGCATTTGAATCATCATTCGGCATTTATCTACCTCTATATGCGCTTTAAGATGTTGCAATGTTGCGTTACATTTACTGTACTGTTCTTTACAATGTGTTTACAATCTATTCTATCAGTGCTGGCTGAGCACTTCCAATTTCTCATGCACTCCAAATCATTACTAAAGTCTTCAAACTGAAGTTAGTATACATACTGTATGGTAATCCCTCATTCATCACGGCTAATTGGCTCCAAACCCGACCGTGATAAGTGAATTTTCAAGCCAAATAGGATTCTTTATTTCTAAATGGAATATATTCATACCTAGAACATAGAACACTTGTTTACTACATTCTAAATAGGGATTTTAACATTAATAGAGCCTCTAGACAGAAAATAACACCCCTATAGTCTCCTTTACACCTCATATTTATTCATTCATTTTCTACCGTGTAGTCTCACGAGGGCCGCGGGGGTGCTGGAGCCTATCCCAGCTGTCTTTGGGCGAAAGGCGGGATACACCCTGGACTGGTGGCCAGCCAATCACAGGGCACATATAGACAAACAACCATTCACACTCACATTCATACCTATGGACAATTTGGAGTCTCCAATTAACCTAGCATGTTTTTGGAATGTGGGAGGAAACCGGAGTACCCGGAGAAAACCCACGCATGCACAGGGAGAACATGCAAACTCCACAGAGTGATGGCCTACGCGCTAACCGCTAGGTCGCCATGCAGCCTATACCCCATATAGTAGACATAAGTAATACTTAGAGGGGAAAAGGGGAAGACAGGTAGTGATTTTTAGTTACACTTCAGATGTGTGTGTGATTCCCAAGTATTTTTATTTTTACTGACAACATCTAGTGACCATTGTAGAATCCTACATTTCATCAACTCAATACGTCTTTTATATGATGTGCCTTATATTTGTATATTTAGTTCATTTTGAGTACATTTTTATGCTTTTTGTGGGCTGCACGACGAGTGATTAGCGCGCAGATCTCACAGCTGGGAGACTTGAGTTCAATTCCACCCTCGGCCATCTCTGTGTGGAGTTTGCATGTTCTCCCCGTGCATGCGTGAGTTTTCTCCGGGTACTCCGGTTTCCTCCCACATTCCAAAAACATGCTAGGTTGCGAAACAGCTGGGATAGGCTCCAGCACCCCCGCGACCCTCGTGAGGATAAGTGGTAGAAAATGAATGAAAATTTATGAAAAAATGCTTTATTTGTGCAAAACAAAGCATAACATTTGCTTAAATATGGATATGTTTTGACTATTATGAGACTGTATTCAATGAATTCATTTATTAATACAGTCTGCCCTCGTTTATAGCTGTTAATTGGTTCCAGACCAGATCACAATAACTGAATTTTCATTTTTATGCAAGTACAACTATAATTACTCTGAATGAGATTGACTTGACTTCATACGGGGAAAATATCTTGATTTTTTTGTTTTTTCCCGTTTATTCCTTTTGGAATGAATTACCAAAGTACATAAACAAACGCTCCAGCATTTTTGAGGAATATGTTGAATATGTACACGATGTGCTTGTCTTACCGCTTATGGCATCATACAGATCGTTCTACTTGTCTATGCTCATTTTTCCGAGCACATACTCCATCTGCTGCCGCGGCTACACTACCGCAATGAGTACTGAAAAATTCTACTTTGAAAAACGCCTCTTTTTCCGCTTTTTTGTCACGACGTTGAATGATGTAGCTAAATCAAACGTACCGTCTTCCTGTGAAACAGGCATTGTTTCTGGTAATTGGGGGTTTATTTTGCTCTCGGTTCTTGGTTAAGGACCACCTAATCAGCAGCTCATTTGCATGTATTTCCTTTTCCTTGAGGACTTTGTTTACATGTTTGTCTCATTCATTTCTAGCCCAACTCTGCAGCAATTTTCCTGAGTGAAAAACATATATTAAACGTGAATATTTCATCCATAGTGAGATGTGAACTTATCCTACAGTGAAGTCTTTTTAAAGTGTCTTTGTGTTTACATGCATGCAGGCTCACAAAGGAAGCAAGTTAACACATCACCATGCAAGAAACGTCGCCCCTTCAGGGATAAATTGCTGATTAATCCTGTACGTTCACTCGTGCATCATTTACGCCGGCAAATGTGCAAACCGTTATAGTGCTGTCATAAATACATAAACAGATCATACCCTTTGTGGTGCCGCGTCAGAGCAATCACACATTTCCACATGCAACCACTTTCAATAATTTAGGCTGCTTGTCTCAACCTTATCTTAAAAGCAATGCAGCGTGTGTGTGTGTGTGCATGTGCGTGTGTGTATTTACAGTACTTCTGCCAAGGGCGTCGTATCCTCTATTTGTTTTAACCAGTGCGGATTTGTTTACTGGATCTTTCCGCTTTTGTTATAGACTCCAAGAGTGGGGATTGTCAACTTTCAACAACAACATTGTGGGTTGCTCGCGGCTTGGGATGAGTATCAATACGCAGTCAACTGTCGTGACGGTTTGGCGCTAGTTTTTCGCCTGCACAGCTGTGATAATTATGACCATTTGTTGGGAATTTCAGATTGGAGAATTTATTAATTTATTACTTTGTTTGACTTTTTTCTTATATAAAAAAATGTAAAAATTAAAAAATTAAAATTAAAATTAAAATTAAAATTAAAATTAAAATTAAAATTAAAATTAAAATTAAAATTAAAATTAAAATTAAAATTAAAATTAAAATTAAAATTAAAATTAAAATAAACCTTAAACTGTATTATGGAAAGCAGGAAGTGAACAAATGTAACAGTTACTGATTGTAAAAGTACCAGATGAAGGGGTAGGATTTAATAAGCTTTGCTTCTTCCTACTCCTTTTGGACATGTGGAACTGTGAACTGATTATGTGATGCACTCAATTGTAATCCGATGCATGTTCAAATGAAATTAAACCATTACCATTACCATTACCATATATTAATGAAGTAGTTCAATTACTACTTTTATTATTAAAATTTTGTAAAACTGTTTCTCGGTTCGGGCACCATTTAAGCACCATTACTGATTTGGATCCAGTATCATACATACATGTACAGCTCTGATATAAATTTTAAGAACGGTTGAAAAATTCAGGTATAAGGGAAAACTACATTTGTTTACGATTCCTAAAGACGCCACCATCAGACACAAGTGGTTGGACGATAGTTTAATCTGTCAACGGCATTTTCACACTGGACTGTTTTGTGAACATGAACAAGTATGCAGCTTGTGTGGAAGAGTCTGAAGAGCAAGTAGTTAGTAACAAATTTTGAGTGTCCTAACTGTTCATTTAGTTGACTGTGTAGCATTATATAGTGTGCATGCACGCAGCAGGATTTCTGACCACAATCAATCTATTAACACTGGTCTAATGACCACGTTAGATGTTACCGATGCTGTAGAAAACCTAATGCTAAAATGTGAAAGCTATTTACCATTGAGAGACATCGTGAAGTAACCTCTTCTTGAGAAACATTGGACTGTCCAGTCTCTACTTCCAGATCAGATCGGCATCCAACACATATGGCTGTATGTTAAAAGCCGACATTAATAGAAAAATCTGCGTTTATTATCTTGGGAGTGTGACCAACCACAGCGATACAGCTGGAGTAGGTGCAGATTCTGGAAGCTCTAGAAAGCTTTTGTGCTGGTTATTGTGTGTAGCTGCTCTATAGGAGTCCGGGATTCAATACAAAGGGCTGAAAAATTAGCATAATAGGTCCCTTTTAAAAAGATCTAACTTTTCAGCATATCTACATGTGTTGCTTAACAAAATATCAAAAAGTAATATCAAAAGTAAAAGTTTTTTTTTTATATTATTTATCTTAAACTGTGGTTAGTGCGCAGGCCTCACAGCTAGGAGACCTGAGTTCAATTCCACCCTCGGCCATCTCTGTGTGAGTTTGCACGTTCCCCGTGCATGCGTGGGTTTTCTCCGGGTACTCCGGCTTCCCAAAACATGGCGACGAAATTATCCGTAGGTATGAATGTGAGTGTGAATAGTTGTTTGTCTATATATGCCCTGTGATTGGCTGGCCACCAGTCCAGGGTGTACCCCGCCTCTCACCCGAAGACAGCTGGGATAGGCTCCAGCACCCCCGCTACCCTCGTGAGGATAAGCGGTAGAAAATGAATGAATGAATCTTAAACTCTTAGCCCTTTTTCTTCCTTTGGATCTGATAAACAAAGAAAAAAAAACTTGTGTTCATTGATTTGGCATGTCTTGGAGATCTTGCCTTTTAAATACTCTTTTTTTGGCAGTCATGTATCCCTCAGCATTTGCATTCCATCTGATTTTCAAAATCCAGCCACATGAGGCACTGGCATTAGCTGGAGCGCTACCTGCCAATCACGCTGCTCACTGCTTCTATTTTGATCATGAATATTTAATAATGTAAAGTGAGTGGCGTCCAACATCGTTGGTTACTTTGTCATCAAACCTTAGCGTCTTCGTTGTATGGTGTCTGTGAATAATGTTTACTTATTTGCACCACTCTCTTCTATTCCCACCATGCTCTCCATAAATGCACAATGCAGGTTAACCATCAGGACATGTCACCTCCGAACCCGAGTCTCCGATACACACAGGTAGACGTCTTTGAATGGACTGACAAGCGTTCTCTTGCTTTATACGAAGATTCGTGTGGGCTAAGGACAGCCTTAGTGTTGATGTCATGTAACAGACGGCAGATCCCATTTTGGGGCCGGATGAAAACAGCCCCCCCGACGTGCCTCGAGGGAGAAAGGATGTGAAATTAAACACCACGGGGTGACAGTCTTGACGCTGTATCTCTGCATGAGTTTTGAAGGGTTACACACCATGCATTATATGCATGATTTATCATCATCATGCCCTTCCATCATGGATGGATTTCTATTATTTGGACCAAAAAACACCCCATAGTACTCTCTACTGTTCACTGCTCTTATAGCATATCTGAATTATATACAGTATACAGAGATATATAACAAAAGGGTGCTTCACTCGCTGAAGGCATCCTGATGCTACACCAGGGGCATCCAGAGTGCAGCCCGCGGCTGTTTTATTGGCCCGCAGCAATAATTTACCAACCAAAAAAATCGGGAAATATTGAAACATCAGCAGTCATTTTACAAAACTAGTGTCAAGTCAAAATGTTAAGCACAGTTCTACTGATGTCAATACGATCGGATTTCCTTATATGTGCTGCAGATTGCCTGCCCTCAATAAACGCGTATCCCGCGTAAACCCACGTAAACCCACATATCCGGAAGTCCTCGGAAGCGCTGAAGGTGGGCCATGGGTGGAATAAATTAAATACATCTTTTGGGTGGGAAGCAGGAAAGTCATGGAAGTGCTGCAGAAAGAGGTTCAGAAGCTGGAAGATCTAGAAAGCATTCTGTGTGGGTTATTGTGTGTAGCTGCTCTATAGGAGTCCACAACGCAATACAAATTATTGTATATAATAGTAGTGGTGGGCAACCGTTAATTTCAGTGAACCGGATCATTCCAGTTCATTCAGTAAAAAAAATCCGTTCATTTAGTTAATTTCGGTCATTTCGGTCAATTGATCGTTAGCCTGTGATCTCCCCCAGTCAGTCCGTTCACTCATGTTCATGTTTGTTCCGACTCAACAGCGCAACAACACGTGATGACTACTTGTGTGTCGGTCATGAACGAACGGATCAAAAGAACTAGTTCTTTTTTGTGAACAAAATGAACGAGGTCACCGACAGTGTTGGTCAATCTCTCAGTCTCGGTCTTTCAGTCAGCTAACCCCACCCACCCACAGAGCGAGGCGCGACGATAGGATAAGACAGGCAAGCACGCAGATAGCCCCGCCCTGCAATAGGAACGGTAAACTGACTCTCCAGCCAATCAATAAAAAGACCTTGTTCATTTCACTCTCAAAAAAGAACTAGTTCTTTTGACCCGTTCGTTCATGACACACCACTACATAATAGGTCCTTTTTAGTGAGAAAACATCAAGGAAAAGAGTGTGATATTGATTTATATGTGTCGGAGAAACAAGATAAATATTAATTTGGTGGTTTTGTAGTTTTCTTGTTGTTTCGCTACGATCTTATGTCAAGATATGAAAGGATGTGAAATATGAGACAATTTATCCAAGTTCAATTGTGCCACTCGAGAATCTTCTAGTGTATTACAGCAAAGGTTAGGGTCATTTGTGGGACATGAGATGTGTGCTTAACAGCAGCAGCAGCACGGAATGCATGAAGGGCCCCCCTAGTGGGCGGCCGCAACCTCTTCCTTATCCCGGCTTCCTTACATAACGCCTCGCCCGCGCCGTCGTACACAAGCGTGGCTCGCAGCAACAGCAGGACTCCTTCCCACGTTTGCACTTTTACTTCCGTGGGTCGCGTGTTTGACCTTCACTCCAAGTTGACGCCAGCAGGCGGGCAAGAACTCCCCCCACCACCCCCCGTGGTGGCTGATACAGCATCCAGGTGATCCCACCCACCTCCAAAACACTGAGTAATAGATTTCTCAAGAGGTTAGAGCGCAAAATATGTGTGCTAACCCACGAGAAATAGTAGCAGTCACACTGCCTTGTTGTTCTCCAAGCATTCCGAAACATATTTCCTATTTATTTTGTAATTACTTGGAGTAATTTTACGGATTGTGTGTGTCTGGTGTACTGTAGTGCCAGGTTTACACAGCAACCATCTTAATGAGATTGACTGCCAATGTGACGCTTGCTTTCAGTGTGCATATTAATTCCACACAAGGTCACGTCGGAGCGCTGTGCCTCCCTGACACCGGCTAATTAGCGTAGCGCCATCCTTTTTATTGAATCCGACACTTTGAAAGGTTTTCTGTCAGACCATCCTTCATTTTTAATAGTATTGATTCTTTTTTTTTGTTCCCTTTCCCTATGCCGATCATATTATTACTAAAAGATGCCGCCAGTGATTTTTTTTTTTCCCCCACCTCACCGTTTACTTTGAGCCCTGTCCAAAGTGTCTCCGTGCTGGCAGAAGTGTAACCACACATCTTTCTGCTCTGCAATTATCAAAAGAGGAATCAAGAAGAGAGAGTGAGAGTAATTGATCTGCGGCTTTTGCGGGATGGTAAACAAAACCTGCCTGTCCCGTGTGTGCTCAGCAATTACAAAGTGCAAGGAGTTGCCGCTTTTGCATCTACTGCAAACACTAAAAAAAACAGGAACATTTTAATGCAAATTTCTGTACTTTTTAATTGGTGGGTTTCTGCTACTGTGTTTATACTGAATGTTATAAAGTTTGATCGCATGATGGCACATCAGTCATTTATTAAAATACATGTGGGCATGATATTAGACCAGAGGTGGGCAAAGTACGGCCTGGGGGCCACATGTGGCCCACCAAGCGTTTGAATCCGGCCCGCCAGTTGCTTTATAAGTATTTCAACTTTTAACATACAAGTGCTCCTGAAAAAAGGGACATGAGAACATATACACAACCGCTCAAAAGGGATCGCTTGCAAATTTCTTTGTTTTCCAAAGAAAAACTAATTTTCATGCATTTCATAAACTATTTTTTCCATTTCACAAACATTTTTATTCATTTCACAAACAAATAAAATGAATCAGATGATTTTCAAAGAAAGATCTACATTTTTGCATAGAGGCCTACTAACAACAACTGTCAGTCCTCTGCATCAATCTCCTGGTATGGCTGCTAATCCAAGTTAATTATTTTATAAGGCTAATAGATTATTAGAAAACCCATCTAAAAATCGAAAAACTAAAACTAAAATCTCTTACCATGCTGTTAACTAGTCCCTTCAGAGAGCAGCACAAACCGGGTCTAACAAGGACAGAAAAACGATGCACAATTTTGTTAACCCAACGGGGTCCACAAGTCAAAAAGTTTGCCCATCCCTGTATTAGACAGTATGTATGCAAGATATGCGTATTAAACACGGAAAATGATTGGAGTATCCAATATTTCCAACATTTCCTACATATGTAAAAGTAAAAACAGCATCAGGAGCAACTGGGGCGTCGGTATCTTGCCCAAGGATACAACCAAGGATACAACCTTCAGGTGGTGAGATGACCACTCTACCACCTGAGCCATGCCGCCCTCATCGCTACAACTGGGAATTTTACCATTTTTTTACTGAATACAGACTATTCATGAGTAAAGGATGTGGGATTTCCAATATGAACTATAAACTATAAAGATTTAATATCACAATACTGAATATGGCTGCACGGTGGTAAGCGCACAGGCCACACAGCTAGGAGACCTGAGTTCGATTCCACCATCAGCCATCTTGATGTGGAGTTTGCATGTTCTCCCCGTGCATGCGTGGGTTTTCTCCAGGTACTCCGGTTTCCTCCCACATTCCAAAAACATGCTAGGTTAATTGGCGACTCCAAATTGTCCATAGGTATGAATGTGAGTGTGAATGGTTGTTTGTCTATATGTGCCCTGTGATTGGCTGGCCAGCGGAAGAAAATGAGGATAGGCGGTAGAAAATTAATGAATGAATGAATATGACCTCCTTGACGTCTGCAATCAAGCAAAAAATTACCGGTGACAAAAAACAAACATGAATTTAAAAACAGCATTGCAAATCCTACAGCTTCCATGCTTAAACCAATAATTTGGAAATATCCAGGGGCCAAGATTAAGAAGCATACTTATTTTGCTTTAAAATGATAATTCATTTGAATAATAAAAAGCTAAGCTCCGCCTCGGATAATAGTCTCCAGAGCAAAGCTAAATATTGTATCCATTTCTCCCTCACGTCATTCAGCTATTCAATTTATTTGATATTGTGTTGTTTCTGTCACCTCTCTCATGTCACCGTGTTGTCTTCCCCCCCGCCAACATTAGATTCCCGCTCTGATATGCAGCGTCCCCGGGCGCCCATGGATGCAGAGATGGATGTATGAATAGCATTTAGGAAAATAAATTGATCTTTGATGGGTGTCCTTCAGGGGGAGATTAGGTGACATTGGTTACTGGCAACACAGTCTGGCCTATTTCTTTTTCCCATGCCCCCACCCCTGCAATTTTATATGGGAATCAGTGCAAAATGTGCTCTTGGTTATTTTGTTAGATTTGGGAAGCAAGAGAGATAATGTCAAATTGTGAGGAATAATTCATTCATTCATTCATTCATTTTCTGCCGCTTTTTCCTCACGAGGGTGGCTGGAGCCTATCCCAGCTGTTTTCGCGCGAGAGGCAGGGTACACCCTGGACTGGTTGCCAGCCAATCACAGGGCACATATAGACAAACAACCATTCACACTCACATTTATACCTATGGACAATTTGCAGTCGCCAATTAACCTAGCATGTTTTTGGAATGTGGGAGTACCCGAGTACCCATGCATGCACGGACAGAACAAGGGTAGAATTGAACCCTGGTCTCCTAGCTGTGAGGTCTGCGCGCTAACCACTAGACTGCCGTGCCGCCGGGAATAATTCAATGCCATGCAAATGATTTTAGTTATCACTGGACCTTGCATAGAAGCAGATCCTTTAACATGTTCAAGGATGCCATCGTTTTCTTCAATGATGGTCACAGTGTTTAATTCATGGAAGTGTGTACCCTAACCAGAAGTCAGTGCTGCACCCAAATTTGGTATTTTAGCCAGCGTCTGCCAGGTAAAGCGCCCCCCAGGGTGGATGGCACAGCCTACTCGTGAGCATATGTTGTTTTGGAGCTGAAAAAGAATCCTTCTTTCCTCTGAGTCTTGCGACTTTTGACACCTCCAGTCCTCAGGGATGTCCGCCAGCTAATGTATGCCCATTTGACTTTTTGCTCCTACGCCAAGGACAGGATGCCACCTGCCGAGAGATCTCATTTTATGTGCATCATTACGGACTTCCGGACGGGGGGGGATATTTCCATGCACATCCATCACTGTCATCCATCACCAAGAGAGGATTTAAAAATACGTGTCGTCTGGACTTGATTTGTGACCTGTTGCATGTTACTTGTCCTCTCCACTTCATCACCAGCAGTGATTATATTACTGAGGTGTGCCGAATGGGTGAACCATTTATACGCGCTCAATGGCTTACCTTTTCCTCAACAGTCAACAAGATCATTTGAAATTCAATTATGCTAACCACGGCCGAGGTCGCTACTTTGCCTCCCTTGTACATCATTTATTTGTAGCTGTGAGCCTCTGAGGATAATTGTTCTTAAAAGCGTGTCATTTAGAGTCCTTTACAAAAAGTCATGTGTGCACTTAGGTTGCATCCTGGTGCACTTAACAATGTCGGCATGGTCACAAGCTGGGTGACTAAGAGGTGACAAGTGGTGGAAATGTACTTTAGATCTTTCCGTGAGCCTGCCTTCTTTTTTTTGTGCTGTGTGCTTTTACTTTTCTGCGTCATGAATGGGGAAATTACAAAGCCCCCAGGGGGACGGGATGAAAAAAAAAAAACTTTTGCGAGATCCTGAGGAAGTTTTTAAACTTTTTGTTTACTTCCGGTTTTTCTGGGTCGGCCAATTGTTTTTTACAATGAAACCAATGGGAGATTGTCTTCAAATATAAAGACATAAAACGTATTATTTATTGTGAATGTGGCTTTTATGCAAATGAAAGACAATTTAAAGAGGATTTACGACGCTGAAATTAGCTTCCGATTCATCAGCCTCTGCTTCCATTTAACATGGAATCAACTTCTCAAATGTGGACTTGATTAACGTACAGAGGCTAGATATTCATTATAACACAGTTTCACATTTGTGAAGCCTTTATTCTATTTGGGGAAAATGCAATAAAGCCACACTTGTATGGTTTTTCAGCCTCTAGATTTTGAAAACACAGACAGATGTGCCATTATTGCATTTCCACAGTCAAATAAATGATTCACAAATACAATAGTGGGTGTCAGGCAAAGGTCCTTTTCTCAATAAGACACGTCACAAAATAGACACAATCAAGACATGTGTCTGTGAACCATAAAGGCTAAAATGCGGCATATTTTAAGCCTAATTTGCTGTTTTCAGCAGCTAGTGTTTGTTTAAAGGCCCACTCATATGCAAAATAGACTTTTTAATGATCATCCAACACAGTGGTTCTCCACTGGTTTGGCTGCATGGCCCACTATAACCACTTAATGACAAGCGGCGACCCAATTTGTGGAAATATTTCAAGTCAAACCTCTCATATATCTTACATTTAATAAATAGACAGTGCAGTTTGAGCTGACGACCAGTCCAGGGGTACCCTGCCTCTTGCCCGAAGTCAGCTGGGATAGGCTCCAGTAACCCTTATGAGGATAAGTGGTATAGAAAACGTATGGATGGAGGGACAGTGCAGTTTAAATTTGAAGTAGGACATAGTATACAAACAAAATGCAGATAAACAAATGTGCAATCTTGATGATAATTCACCCTGGACTGGTGGCCAGCCAATCACAGGGCACATATAGACAAACAACCATTCACACTCACATTCATACCTATGCACAATTTGGAGTCGCCAATTAACCTAGCATGTTTTTGGAATGTGGGAGGAAACCGGAGTACCCCGAGAAAACCCACGCATGCACGGGGAGAACATGCAAACTCCACACAGAGATGGCCGAGGGTGGAATTGAACCCTGGTCTCCTAGCTGTGAGGTCTGCGCGCCAACCACTAGTCCGCCGTGCAGCCCATCTTGATGATAATCTACATTGAAAATCCCATATATGCGCTAGAAATTAGCATCAGCGACTTTACATGCCGATTTCTGTAAATATGACATTTAAATAGATCACTAAGATGCTCATTCCATGTAAACAGCTGATATACTGTATAAGAAGCACAAAATATGTGGTTTCAAACATGACTACAGTGTTGTCACCACATATTAATAGACGACACCCCTGCTGCATGAAAAAAAAATCCACTTCAGAGAGCTAGATTAGCCCTGTGACCCACTGAAAACGGAAGTGGGTCGCCCCCACCACTAGTTGTGATTCACTGTTCCAACGGTACACGTGTTCCGAACCTGCAGACATCTTGACAAGGATCTGCTATTCTATATTTTTAAATTGTTAGTCGTAGGTCAAATGGAAATTCCATTTGCTACAATATTGAGCAATATTGTGTTTCTTGATTGATGATTTAATCATTGATATTGGATCATAGTTTTATTGACATGGACTGGAATTGCTTCCTGTAAAATGATTGCAGGGGAAGTTATTACTGATGTGCTGTTTGCAAAGTACGCACACAATTTCAGCTGCACTGATAATATTGATGAAGGACAAGAACTTTAGGAACATCAATTGCCGTTGGAAGCGCTTGAACACCTTGCGTTTTGTTTCCAACACACACCAGCTGCAAAGCAAGAAGCAAGGCTATACTTATGGGGCCAAATCACGTGAATAAAACCTTAAGTTAACTATGTAACAATATTTATAAATCATGTGGTGTCCAATCATCATGATTGTTATTACTGACATAGCTGTATATTTTGGTGAGAGCGTGGTTTTATATGCCACAATTTATTAGACAGTTATCTTTGGAGATGTTTTTTTATGATGTATATATTGATATCTAAAAATCATGTGGTGTCCAATCATCATGATTGTTATTACTGAGATAGCTGTATATTTTGGTGAGAGCAAGTTTTTTGCCACTATTTATTAGACAGTTATCTTTATATTTGTTTTTTATGGTGTATGTATTGATATCTAAAAATCATGTGGTGTCCAATCATCATGATTGTTATTACTGACATAGCTGTATATTTTGGTGAGAGCAAGGTTTTATTTATCACTCTTTATTACACAGTTATCTTTTTGTATATGTTTTTATGGTGTATGTATTGATATGTAAAAATCATGTGGTGTCCAATCATCATGATTGTTATTACTGACATAGCTGTATATTTAGGTGAGAGCGAGATTTTATTTGCCACTATTTATTAGACAGTTATCTTTGTATATGTTTTTATGGTGTATGTATTGATATGTAAAAATCATGTGGTGTCCAATCATCATGATTGTTGTTACTGACATAGCTGCATATTTTGGTGAGAGCAAGGTTTTATTTATCACTCTTTATTACACAGTTATCTTTTTGTATATGTTTACTTATGGTGTATGTATTGATATCTAAAAATCATGTGGTGTCCAATCATCATAATTGTTATTACTGACATAACTGTATATTTTGGTGAGAGTGAGGTTTTATTTTCCACTATTTATGAGACAGTTATCTTTGTATATGTTTAATTATGGTGTATGTATTGATATCTAAAAATCATGTGGTGTCCAATCATCATGATTGTTATTACTGACATAGCTGCATATTTTGGTGAAAGTGTGGTTTTATTTTCCACTATTTATGAGACAGTTTTGTTTGTATATGTTTATTTATGTTGTATGTATTGATATCTAAAAATAATGTGGTGTCCAATCATCGCTATCGTTATCACTGTTTTGTGAGTGCAAGGTTTTATTTGTCACTGTTCTTCATAAAATGATCTTTTCACATGCTTATGGTGAACAGGTTAGGAGAATGTGTAATATTTGTCTGGATTTATCTCGGACCTGCCCCAAGCTCGATGCGCCCACCCTGAATATGTTCCCACCATTTCACGGAGGACAACTTTGTGAAAAGCTCCCTTAGGTGATTTAGTAAGTGCCATATTTCCCCTCTTATGTAGCCGCAGCCAAAATATTAGCTCACGGTTGCTGTGCAATGTCCGTTTCTATAGTAATGCTTCCAGTAATCATCTCTTGGTATCTTTCCCATATTAGTTGTTATATGAGTGTGCGCAGCTGCCACATTTCTCAGTTTGCCGTCAACCAGACGACATAACCATTTGCTCGCATTGTTCGCTGTCATGCTGCTGCTTCCCACGTGGTGGTTAAAAAGTAAAAAGAAACGGAGATAAGAGTAAAGGTCAGCATACCAGCATGGTCCAATCTTGTGAACCGTGAAGAGAACATTGTTTCCCTTCAGGGAATACAGCTTTAACAACAACATTTATTATTTTTAATTCAGTTTTGCAAGAGTATGAGGAGTGTTTTTGCTCCAGTTGGCCGCTGTGACTGATCTTATTTTGGGATAGCGGGTCGTAGAGCTAAATTGGTTAATGCACTGTGGAGAGCAAATGTAAATGTCTTATTTGGTTTGATGAGGATGCCTTGGGCACTTTTGTACCTCGGCGCACTAACTTGATTATCAAGGGTTGTTAAAAAGAAGAAGTATAAAGCACAAGCACAGTGGAGGATATTCACAGTAGGATTTAACAGTATTGTGGCTGCAGCCAGGCAGCAAAGATGACTTCAATGCAGTCGCCAGGGCAACAAGCGGCTTCTGAGGCACTGTCCTTGGCCGTGCTGCATTCAACAGCATGGTTTCACAACAGGAGGACATGTTCTGCTCTTCATTGCACTACGGTTCGGCTGAAGGCGACTGTGCAGCAGGCAAACTCCAACAAAATAACAGTGCAGATGATGTGGCACATTGAGTGTGAAGATCTTTTCTGTGTTCCCAAAACGTGAAGGAGAACTTGTACTTCAACAGGCCGCAGGAATAGGTTGAGGAAGGAATAAAATAAAAGGCAGGCTCACACAAGTGAAATATACCCCCCAGGAGAGTTTGTAAAAGCCTTTTCTTGGACTTGATTGATTTGATGTCCTTGAACAAGAGAAAATACAGAGGATGCCCAAAGGATGACAAGAAACACATTTATCAGTGACGTTTGTCCTTGTTAAGAAAACTGCTATGTCTTTGCTTCCGTCTGCTATTTAGACCAGAAACAGTAGAGGTCCACTTAATTTACTTCAATGGAGTCACAGACACGAGTTCCGAGAGCAATATTGCAGCAGAGAGTACAACCATCCCTCGTTTATCACTGTTATTGGTTGCAGACCCGACCGCGATAAATGAATTTCAGCGATATAGGATTCAATGTTAGTAAATAGAATGTTTTCGAAATTACAGCATGGAAAACCTGTTTTTGACTTTCTAAATATGTTTTTTAAAGCCTTGTTGACATCATTTTTTTACAACATATTGCGCAACTGCTAGCAAGCTAACAAGCAAGTGAGCTAATCATTCATTGATTCATTTTCTACCGCTTATCCTCACAAGGGTGTGCTGGAGCCTATCCCAGCTGTCTTCGAGTGAGACTGGTGGCCAGCCAATCACAGGGCACATATAGACAAACAACCATTCACACTCACATTCATACCTATGGACAATTTGGAGTCGCCAATTAACCTAGCATGTTTTTGGAATGTGGGAGGAAACCGGAGTACCCGGAGAAAACCCACGCATGCACGAGGAGAACATGCAAACTCCACATACAAATGGAATTGAACTCGGGTGTCCTAGCTGTGAGGCCTGTGCGCTAACCACTTGGTCGCCGTGAAGCCACAGCTCATTGTTCTCATTCATTCATTCATTTTCTACCGCGTATCCTCACGAGGGTCGCTGGGGGTGCTGGAGCCTATCCCAGCTGTCTTCGGGCGAGATTTCCAACATTTCCTACATATGTAAAAGTAAAAATGTATAGTTGTTTAGGCACGGTCCAGTTACCGGTTGTGTCGGTACTGCGCTGTCTTTCACGCGTAGAGTGGCCGAGGGTGGAATTGAACTCAGGTCTTCTAGCTATGATTCCTGCGCGCTAACCACTCAAACACCATGCAGTCAAATTTATTTCCTTCTGAACTTCAGAAGCCAGAAACTTCCATCATGTCGGACGTACCATGACTGATTTCATAAGTACACATAGAACACTACACATAGAACACTACATATAGAACACTACATATAGAACACTATGTATCACAGTCAAAACTTCATGATGTTTTGACTAATAATAGACTATAGCAGTGATTTTCAACAACTGTGCAGGGGCACACAAGTGTGCCATGAGAAATCGTCAGGTGTGCCGTGAGGAATTATTCAATATCACTTTTTTAATTAACATGTATTAATAATTTTCTGCAAATATTATGTCATTGTCGCGTGTCATTGGTGTAAAGACTGGCAGAGCAATGTAATATTCGTCCGTGTGGCAACACGTAGCTGATTGCCTCGTTCCTCTAATAGACTTAGTGATGCACGTGAGAGGTAGTGGTGACATTTTGTAACATTGTTGGTTAAATTATTATACGGATAGGATCTGCTGTGGCGAGTCCGTAATCAGGAAAAAGCTGAAAGAAGCAAATAATATTGGTTATTGGTGTGCCGCAAAATTTTTCCAACATAAAACACGTGCCGTGGCTCAATCAAGGTTGAAAAACACTGGACTATAGTATACCACAAGACATCGATCATAATTCCCAAAGCAATGTTTTTTCTTCTAGTCAGTATATTCTCTCTCCCACACTGTCAGTGCCTCCTTTTTTGGGGGGTTTATGCCTCCTTCCTGCTTTTTCCTCATATTCTTTGTGCAGCTGTGACAACAGACAGACTTATCTTTTATTTTGCGTGAGCTTCTTTGGAGTTCAATATTTTGTAGGTACCTTGAAGAGGGAAGCTCTCCCATTAGTGAAGCTAGGGGTGATGCCTGCTGTTGCTTGGCATAAATGCACGTATTATAATCATGCATTAAATGTAAACAGTAGAAGGTGTAAATAAGCCGTTCTTTAACCGCCGAGCCTCCTCTTGTTGCCGGGTGCATGTGATATATGGTACAATAGCAAATAACCCATAGGGTTAGACTGTTTACAGTGTGTGGTGAGTTTGTGATGTTGTGATTTGTCGTTTTGTCAAGTATCGCACCGCTAGTAAAGACATTTCTTCCCCTTTTTTGCCACCATCTACCAAAGCAATATTCACAGTGACGCAAAGGTGTCAGTGATTCTTGTCCGAAGTGCTGCATCTCCCATGGGCTTCTCTTGCTTCACTCCTGTGATGAGACATCGGTTTGAATGATTGTGACCCCCTCGGCCCCTCCTCCTTCTCCTTGAGAGAGGAGTCAAAGTGGAGAAATTGTCCTTGAAACGAGTAACAATGGCTCAGAGTGCAATGTGACACATCTCTCCGGGGTCTAACAATATTAATCTATCTGTCAATCACCACAAGCAGCACGATTCACTCCGGCACCCTCCCAGCCTAGAGTGTTTATTAATTAGGATACTGTCATACTAAGGCAAGGATTTGGAGCATAAGAACACGCTAGCTGTGCAGGTTTTATCATCCTGAATGCAACATGTTGGATTCTTTGAAGATGTCATTCGAGTGCGGGGACAGTGGACCATCCACATGTTCTCCTGATTTAAATCCAATAGAGAACATTTGCAGATGGATGGCAAGGGATGTTAATAAAAATGGCCATCAGTTCCAGACAGTTGATGCCCTTCGTGAAGCCATCTTCACTACTTCCAATAGCCTCCTGGAAACACTCGCATCAAGCAAAAAGGGCTTTTTGTGTGATGCTTTTGCAAATTGTAGCTCTACGTAAAACCTCATTAACATCCAAATATGCAAAGGATACATTCTAGCTAATTTTCAACTGGTCTAAAGATTTTGATTGAGTAGGATGGCTACAATTTAGGGAGATGCTTGATATTGGCTTTCATTCCGATATGCGATATATGCAATATGTCAATTATTGAAAAAGTGTCATATTTATTTAAAATCTTAACCTTCTATCCTAAAAAGGACTGGTCGCCAGCAAATTACATTTTTCGTAATTTATATTTATAATTTGTAATAATTAAATATAAATAAGAATGTAAATAATCAATACAACAGACATTGGTGATAAACTATTGTAGACTGTAGTAATCCTTTGTTTATCACTGTTAATTGATATAGACCCAATCGTGATAAATTAATTTTCCAAAAAGTAGGAATTCCGATTTTAAATGGAATATTATCATAGTTAGAAAAAAATTTTTAGCGAGCTAACCAGTTAGACCCTGTAATTTATTTATTCTAAACTTTAAACAGAGTGGGGCAAAAGGACAAAGAGGCCATAGACGTACCACTTCCACACGGAATAGGAGAAGAACCTTTTTTTCACTCGATGATGTTGGCACAGCAGTTTCCAGGCTAGGTGTGAAAGGCAAGAGGTGGGGTACACCCTGGACTGGTGGCCAGCCAATCACAGGGCACATATAGACAAACAACCATTCACACTCACATTCATACCTATGGACAATTTGGAATGTGTTTTTGAATGTGGGAGGAAACCGGAGTACCCGTAGAAAACCCGCGCAAGCACGGGGAGAACATGCAAACTCCACACAGAGATGGCAGAGGGTGGAATTCAACTCTATGTAAAACCTCATTAAGAACCAAATGTGCAAAAGGTACATTGTAGCTATTTTTCAATTGGTCTAAATATTTAGATTGAGCAGGATGGCTACAATTCAGGGAGATGCTTAATATTGGCTTTCTTTCCAATATGCAATATATGCAATATGTCAGTTATTGAAAAAGTGCCATATTTATTTTAAATTTTAACCTTCTATTCCCAAAAGCCGCAAAATTTTCACCGCCATATGGTGATGAGTGTAAGCTTGTTTTTTCCATTAGCCAATGTAGCTCCCATATTGATCCCAAAGGGAGCAAAATTATGATTTCAACACCAACCCGAATCCAGTTGAATATCAACTTTATTGCATGCATTTATGTTCTAAAGTTAAATAGTGTGTGTTGCTTCCAAAGTAAGCGTTGCTTCACAGTGGGATGGAGAAGCACCATCTGGTGTGTCTGCCATTTAAAAAATGTGCTAATTTAACTCTAATGTGACAAAAATGAGCCGCCCCTCCTCAAGGCTCTAGGCCTTAATTGGAAATAATGTAAAAATAGTCCCGCAAAGTGGACAGGGGCCCACTCTGTGAGGTCAAGCCTCGGCTTTTGACTTTTATTTCCAGCTGATGAATTGTTGGTCGGGGGAAGCATGTTGTCAGACGTGATGCGGGGATGTTCTACACCAGGGGTCTCAAACACGTGGCCCGCGGGCCAGATGTGGCCCGCAGGACACTAGTTTGAGGCCCCCGCCTTGATATGAAAATTTAATGTTAGTGCGGCCCGCGCAAGTTTGATATGGATGCTGTATGGTATCATGTACCCAGAAAAAATTATTACGTTTGATTAATGTTCATGTTAAAGGTTAAATAACTGTTAATAGTTATCCTCCCTATCCGTGTGGAAGTGGTAAGTTTTTGGCTATTTAAGTTTAAAGGCAATAACTTGAAGGCTACCGTTTAGGTCGCTAGCTCTCTAGTTTGCTAGTTAGCATGTGTCTCAAGACCCTGCAGAAGCATGTTGTCAGATGTGATACGGGGATGTTCTACACCAGGGGTCTCAAACACGCAGCCCGCTGGCCAAATGTGGCCCCCGCCTTGATATGATAGTTTAATGTTAGTGCGGCCCGTGCAAGTTTGATATGGATGCTGTATGGTATCATGTACCCAGAAAAAATTATTACGTTTGATTAATGTTCATGTTAAAGGTTAAATAACTATGTTCTATGTGAAGTATTTCCATAATGCCTCATATTAACTCTCTAACAAGATCTCAGTGTATAGACAGGTCATATATCTCATCTCGTTTCATATTATCTACATACTGTATTGTATATACCTACTGTATTGTATATATATATATATATATATACTGTATTGTTTATAAAAGTGTTGATTTTGTTAATACTTGGGTTGTTTATATTGTTTATTTTTCTATATTGTGTATTTTTGTACTGCTTAACTGACTCTGTACTCTTGCTGCTGTGCAATACAAATTTCCCCACTAAAGGCATATCTCAATCTTAATCTTAATATCTGTTAATAGTTATCCTCGCTATCCGTGTGGAAGTGGTAAGTTTTTGGCTATTTAAGTTTAAAGGAAATAACTTGAAGGCTACCGTTTAGGTCACTAGCGCTCTAGTTTGCGAGTTAGCATGTGTCTCAAGACCCTGCAGTTGCGCAATATGTTGTAGATAAAAAGAGTATAAATGTGACTATAGTCGTGTTTTGTCATGTCTACAGGGCTCTAATAATGCTTTGTTAATTTTAATCTGAAAAAAATAATTTGTCTACCCACCAACTATATGTGGTTTCTTAAGTTTTTATTATTATTATTATTATTATTATTATTATTATTATTATTATTATTATTATTATTATTATTATTATTATTATTATTATTATTATATTTATTTATTACCGATTGATTTATTTTCTTTATTCTTGATTTGTTTATTTATTTTTCATCTTATTTTGTGTAGAAATTCAGATATTCAGATATTTGAGAACAGTGGAATGTTTTATCAGAGCTTTTGTTATAGAAAATTGGAACCAAAGCGAAGTTTTTTAAATTTTTTTGTTTTTAATAAATGCATTTTTTTTTGTTGGAAAAGTCTCCAGTCTCACCCTGACCCGAGCTCCACTGGCCCCCAAGTAAATTGAGTTTGAGACCAAACAACATGGCCGGTCTCACTACAGGTGGGGTGCTTCTGGATTTTACATTATTATCACGTCTTGATTTATTTTCTTTATTCTTGATTTTTTTATTTATTTTTCATCTTATTTTGTGTAGAAAAATAAAAATTAAGATATTTGAGAACAGTGGAATGTTTTATCAGAGCTTTTCTTGTAGAAAATCAGAACCAAAGCAAAGTTTATTAATTTTTCAGTTTTTAATAAATGCGTTTTTTTGTTGGGGGTTTTTGGAAAACTTGATGCAGCCCAGCCTCACCCAGACCCTAGCTCCAGTGGTCCCCAGGTAAATTGAGTTTGAGACCCCTGATCTACACTTTGTACTCTAATTTGATCAAAGCACATACTAGTCGAAGACATGTAAGGGTTGGGCTGAATGAGACATGTTGTATGTGTGAGCTATAAGTGGAAACACACACTCAGTGATGTCTTGTTTTGCGTTGTGATGTCAGAGTCCTCCACCGTCAGCCTTTAAAACACACACTCCATCTGATCATCTCGTCGTTGATTGTCCTCTGCTGAAGAAGAACACGTCCTCAGACTGTGAAATCAAAAATGTTCCCACCAATCAACTATCACATTTCAAGTCACACGCCGAGGTTCGTTGTCATGGACACGGAAGCGCGACGAGTGACATCAATCAAATCTCCGGGCAGGGTAGACTCTCTGATCCCATCGCTGCAATGACACTTGACTCTCAATCTGTTTATCTCTCTCGCAAAAATCATTTTCATCTCTGTCAACAATCAATCGGGACATAAATGATATTCTTAGATTATAATGAGTGTTTCAGACGTTAATCTCCTAGGAAATCCGAGATACCACCCCGGTAATCCCACTTTGATATCTGGCTGATCACAAGAATATGATTCTGATCTGAAGGTTCAATAGGATTATTTCAATAATGAGCGTGATTATACAACAACACCAGGGTGAATTCATTCACTACGTGTAAAAGCCAACACATTTAGCCTTGCTAGCGAGTAATTTATTCCTAATGCAGTATTCATAGATGAGGCATTTGCAGATGTATAATGAAGTAGGAGGCATTAAAATTGCAAATGCCAATAAAAGGTCACCAGAAATATAGTGTGATTTTATATTTTTTTACAAAAATAGAATACCTTTGGGTTTATTTTAAAAGCGGTTACAGAACTATAGAAATAAACTATCAAGGGAAAGCTACATTAACCAAAATGTTTGAGTGCAGTGACAGCTCTTGCATCATTAGAACAGCGCCAGTGCACATTTTTTGTGGCGTTGCTCACAACTCCTGCAGCAGCCTTCTGCCTGAACCGCAACTGTCAGATTACGTTTTAGCTTTTTTTGTTTAATCGCAACCTATGAAGATTCCAGCGCGTGAGTTGACAGCCTGCTCCAAACTTCTGGTTGTAGTTTTAACTTGTTTTGTATTTGATCCGAACGTAAAATGTCATGTTTCGAACTTAAGGGGGTCACATGGGGACAGTCATTTAAGGTATAAGTGTTGAAAGTCATTTGCATGTAAAGAGTTGATGAAGGTTAAATGACAGATGTCTTAGGCCAGACCCTTGTGGAACACCTCATATGTTGAAATGAATGAAATGTCAGTTTCAGATGTCAAATTGTCAAATTGTCTTTATTCTCATAACTTCTTCCCCTACCTAATACTAATTCTAATTAAAAAATCACTTTATTTTGTTGAGTATAGTTTCTCCTAATTATGCAACTTAAATCATATATTTTTCTTAATTTTTATTGTAAAATTGCAACATTTTTTTCTTTAGAATGTGACTTTTCTTTTAATATTTTGATTTTATTCTCTTAGAATTACAACAGTCTTATTTGGACTTTACTTTTTTCAGTTTTTTGTTGTAAATTGACTTGTTGTTATTCAAACTTTATTCACATATTTTGACTTTATGCTCAGAATATTAACAAAGCACCCCTATTTTGTTAAGAACTACAAATGTATTTGTTGTTTTGTTTGTAAGTCATAATATTATGACAAAAAGTCATTTTTTCAATATTTCAACTTTATGCTACTAAAATGCATTGCGTTTTTCTCATAATATTCCTATGTTATTCACATAAAATTATGACTTGTTCTTGTTTGCACCTTGTTGGAATTTGACCACCTGTTCTTAGGTCAGTGATTCCTGTGGGTGTCGTGTTGGAGGCAAGAGATGACAACGAACTTGTCAGTTATATGGTTTACTCTCAGACCAGTCAGATTACACGGAGCTCCGGGCCCATAAGTCTTCCTCTAACACCTGCAGAGACGTAGGCTTTACTTACAGGTCGGAACAAATGAGTACAGCTAACTGTCCCTGCCCGGCTTTTATTATGCTAAGAAATGTCGGTAGATCTCTGGCGCATCACAGGTGGCCCCCCTCCTTTCCTCGGCCGACGTCTTCTCACCAACGCAGGGCGGGCGGGGTGGAGCGGTGGAGCCAGCTGTTATCGACAGGCCATGGCTGCCGACGTCATGCTCCCCCGTTATCTGTTGTTAGTCAAAATTGTGGATGTGTAGGAGAGCTCCGGAACTGTATGTGCCTGAAAGCGATTATGTGTCCTTTGATTTGCCCAAGGCTGCTTTGTTCTACTTGATTAAATGTAGTGCATAGTTATATGAGTGAGACACAAGAAATAGGAGACAAACATACATGAGACACAAAAAATAGGAGACACACATATATGAAATCCTTCAACCTCACTTAAGAGTTTTTCTCCTAATATTTCAACTTTATTTTACAAAATTATTGCTGATTTCCACATTTTTGCTGCTGCTGTTGTTGTTTTTTTTTTTTTAGAATGCGCTGCGAGCCGCACTTTGGGCACCCCTGGCGTAGACATATGGTCTTATGAGAGAGACCGCCATGTGAAGACTGATACATGCTGCGTTGTCTGTTCCTAATCAATAATCTGACACAAGGTTGTCTTGAGGGTTGTTGTTTTTTAACCAGGAGGTGTTATAGCGACAAAATGAGATTAAGAGTAAAGATGCCACAAATTATCACCTTTTAAACAAGAGTTACCTTCATGGCTATTAAAATATAATTATTTTTTGAAAACATGATACAAATGTTTCCTGTCAGGGACAAACGTGATCACAATGGACTGACATTATGAGTGGCATGGAAGTACTTCATAGCATTTACTGGGGAGCACTTCAAAAGCTTCCACAACACACTGAGTGGATGCATAATTAATGTTATTTAGCACAAATACTCATGTGTGCACGCTAATGGGCTGTAATTTTAATCTCTATTTAGCTCTAAAAGGCTTCGGCTTTGTTGTATTATTTTGGGAAGGACGTGTGCTTTCAATTACATTTTCCGCTATACAGCAATAAATTACGTTTTGTAAAGTAAGACTTTCCTTAAAGTGCTGGCACAGAGAAACTAGCAGCTACTAACCGTCAGTCATGATCACTAACACAAATTCACTGGAGCGTGTCCTGTTCAAGTTCACTTATTAAATATTGAGGTTACTGTATGTAGAATTCCGATTCCTAAAGAAAATAAAATCAATAAATAAAACTCAAATTGTGCTCCCTATTTAAAAAAAAAAAAAAAAAAAGTATTGCATTTATAATTTGTAATAATTAAATATAATTAGGGGCGGCACGGCGGACTAGTGGTTAGCGCGCAGACCTCACAGCTAGGAGACCAGGGCTCAATTCCCACCCTCGGCCATCTCTGTGTGGAGTTTGCATGTTCTCCCCGTGCATGCGTGGGTTTTCTCCGGGTACTCCGGTTTCCTCCCACATTCCAAAAACATGCTAGGTTAATTGGCGACTCCAAATTGTCCACAGGTATGAATGTGAGTGTGAATGGTTGTTTGTCTATATGTGCCCTGTGATTGGCTGGTGACCAGTCCAGGGTGTACCCCGCCTCTCGCCCAAAGACAGCTGGGATAGGCTCCAGCACCCCCCGCGACCCTCGTGAGGAAAAAGCGGTAGAAAATGAATGAATGAATGAATAAATATAATTAAGGGCGGCACGGCGGTCTAGTGGTTAGCGCGCAGACCTCACAGCTAGGGTTCAATTCCACCCTCAGGCATCTCTGTGTGGAGTTTGCATGTTCTCCCCGTGCATGCGTGGGTTTTCTCCAGGTACTCCGGTTTCCTCCCACATTCCAAAAACATGCTAGGTTAATTGGCGACTCCAAATTGTCCATAGGTATGAATGTGAGTGTGAATGGTTGTTTGTCTATATGTGCCCTGTGATTGGCTGGCCACCAGTCCAGGGTGTACCCCGCCTCTCGCCTGAAGACAGCTGGGATAGGCTCCAGCACCCCCGCGCACCCGGTGAGGATAAGTAGTAGAAAATGAATGAATGAATGAATGAACTTTAAACAGAGTGGGGCAGAAGGACAAAGAGGCCAAAGACGCACCACTTCCACACGGAATAGGAGAAGAACCTTTTTTTTTCACTCAATCATGTCGGCTCAACAGCTAGTCTCCATGCTAGGTGTGAAAGGCGAGAGGCGAGGTACACCCTGGACTGGTCGCCAGCCAATCACAGGGCACATATAGACAAACAACCATTCACACTCACATTCATACCTATGGACAATTTGGAGTCGCCAATTAACCTAGCATGTTTTTGGAATGTGGGAGGAAACCGGAGTACCCGGAAAAAACCCACGCGTGCACGGGGAGAACATGCAAATTTCACACAGAGATGGCCGAGGGTGGAATTGAACTCGGGTCTCCTAGCTGTGTGGCCTGCGCGCTAACCACTTGTCCCCTGTGCAGCTGTGTTTCAGTTTAATTAGCCATTTTAATGCTTGAAAGTGCTTAATTTAGGCAACAGATATATAAAATAATTTCTGTGCTTATAATAGGCAATATTAAACCACAAAATAGCATGAATGACATCGGAAAATTTGAAGTGCAAAGTCCCGAGGGATTCCTGTTCTCTGGTTTAAAGTCCTAACAACATTTTACATACAAGTCGAAAGAGCCGCAATACTGCTTTTTCTGCTTCTCATTGCAGCCATGCATTTTTATCATTGCAGTATATCACCACTTAATCACACACGGCCTGTTCTCGCACTCGTTTTTACGACCTTATGTGGCTTCATGGCGTTCACTTTGTGCAGCCGAGTGCTCCTTGTAAAGCCATCATGTCAAATTATGTAGCGACAACACACGTGGCGTTCGGCTTGGCTCCCTCGTGTGCCCCGTAATGAATGCCGTGCACCGTCAGATTAATGGACAATCATGGGGTTTATTGCAAATCACCCCGGATGGTCAAGTGAACTGCAGGGGTGGCGCCGGGAGGAAAAAGATGACATCCATATGTGTTATTCTTAGAGCGCCGATGTCAGTTTCATGTGTGATGATGATGATGATGACGACGATGATGATGATGAACCACAATAAGCTCTTCATTAGCGTATGAAGTGGAAACGTGATCCTGACTTGGGATACAGCTCGTCCCTGATCCATTTTAGTCATCCCGAGAGGAGGCTGGATCCTTGTCCTTGTTTTGATGTCTTGACAACAAACCTCACCGGCCGCTCTGAAGTTTGTGCGCGTAGATGTGCGAGCGAAAACACACTTTTGCGAGCCTTTAGGGGTTAGGAATGCGCTGGCATCTGTTTGAGTGTTTCTAACGAGGGCTGGGAGTGTGTGGAATGACAAATTTGAAGCTGCCTCAGATCTCCCCTCGGCGCCGGCTCCCAATAGAAGCTCTGTGTTGTGTTGGTAGATTACAGTGACTAAGGTAAGTGATTGAGCCATTATTACTTCCTGTGTCCGCACGTGCACGCAGCTAAAGGCACTTTGACGTATGACTGCAGAACAGCTATATTTATCTTCTTAGTACCTTAATACAAATACCTGCGAGTCCCACTTCAGGAAAAAATTTGGTCAGCATTCGGCCATCACTCCTCCCTACAGCTGTTCGTAGGGCCGCGTGATCCATGGTGGTGGGGGCATTTTTGCCACATTGCTGCCATGAGGCCTCGATCAGCAGTGATTTACAGCATAGCTGACAAGAAGAATAAAATAACACATCTCACCCACTCACCTGTCAGTGTAATGGTGTAATGGTACAGCTGCTGCCTTCTTAGGCAAAGGACATGGGTTGAATTTTTTTTGTTCTGTATGTTTTGCCCTGGGCGGCACGGCGGTCAAGTGGTTAGCGCGCAGACCTCACAGCGCGAGACCAGGGTTCAATTCCACCTTCGGCCATCTCTGTGTGGCGTTTGCATGTTCTCCCCGTGGGTTTTCTCCGGGTACTCCGGTTTCCTCCCACATTCCAAAAACATGCTAGGTTAATTGGCGACTCCAAATTGTCCATAGGTATGAATGTGAGTGTGAATGGTTGTTTGTCTATATGTGCCCTGTGATTGGCTGGCCACCAGTCCAGGGTGTACTCCGCCTCTCGCCCGAAGACAGCTGGGATAGGCTCCAGCACCCCCGCGACCCTCGTGAGGAAAAGCGGTAGAAAATGAATGAATGTTTTGCCCTAAAATTAACTTTATTACTCCAAAAATGCATCAAGTCAAATTCAAATAGTATAAAAATGTGCGGCAGATGTAGCCCAGGCATTTTGTAATGGGGATCGGGGCTCCCAATAAAATTCTGTTCAAGACCCTAATTTGGCCAGAGGGAGGCCTGGTTGGCAGCCTAAAAGGATTAGTTTTGCAGCACAAAATTCTAACTTTTATCTATAATAGTTGGCAGTTGATATGACTATGAAGAATCTCAATGCATATTTCCAACAAATACCATTTTCACCCCACCCATTTTTCATCAGTCATGCATTGAAATATAGGCATGAAAAGACTTTTGACTGATACCAGAATATGACCTTTGAGTGATTGGTAAGCCAATTAAAAAGTCACACTGGTAATTGGATCTCACGGTGAGAATCATCACTGGTGTTGGGATGTTCTTGCTCATCTTCAATCCCTGGGATGGACAAATATAATAAGTTTAGAATATTCATTCATTCATTTTCTGCCGCTTATCCTCACAAGGGTCGCGGGGGTGCTGGAGCCTATCCCAGCTGTCTTTGGGCAAGAGGCGGGGTACACCCTGGACTGGTGGCGAGCCAATCACAGGGCACATATAGACAAACAACCATTCACACTCACATTCATACCTATGGACAATTTGGAGTCGCCAATTAACCTAGCATGTTTTTGGAATGTGGGAGGAAACCGGAGTACCCGGAAAAAACCCACGCATTACTAGAGAACATGCAAACTCCACACAGAGATGGCCGAGGGTGGAATTGAACACTGGTCTCCTAGGTGTGAGGTCTGCGTGCTAACCACTCGACCGCCGTGCAGCCAAGTTTAGAATGTGATCTATTTAAAAATTATATGGCTGCACAGTGGGGAGTGGTTAGCGCGCAGGCCACACAAGTAGGATACCTGGGTTCGAGTCCCTGCTTGGGCATCTCTTTGTGGCGTTTGCATGTTCTCCTTGTGCATGCATGGTTTTTCTCCCGGTATTCCAGTTTCCCCCACATTCCAAAAACATGCTAGGTTAATTGGCGATTCCAAATTGTCCATAGGTATGAATGTGAGTGTGAATGGTTGTTTGTCTATATGTGCCCTGTGATTGGCTGGCCACCAGTCCGGGGTTACCCTACCTCTTGCCCATAAGACAGCTGGGATAGGCTCCAGCATTCCCCCGTGACCCTCGTGAGGATAAGCGGCAGACAATGAATGAATAAGTTTAGAATATATAAAACTTTTTTGTATGTACAAATTATATGGATGAGTGGTTAGTGCGCAGGCCACACAACAAGGAGACCTGGGTCCGATTCCCTGCTCGGGCATCTCTGTGTGGAGTTTGCATGTTCTCCCCGTGCATGCATGTTTTTTCTCCTGTTATTCCAGTTTCCTCCCACATTCCAAAAACATGCTAGGTTAATTGGCAACTCCAAATTGTCCATAGGTATGAATGTGAGTGTGAATGGTTGTTTGTCTGTATGTGCCCTGTGATTGGCTGGCGACCAGTCCCTTGTGAGGATAAGCGGTACAATATGAATGAATGACTTTACAAATTATTATGGACGTAGAGTGGATGTGGTAAAAAATAAAAAATAAAAAAAACAGCTTATATTTCTTTAAAGAAATACAATAAAATTAAAGTAGGACTGTCTAATGATTAACAATTTTAATCAAATTAATCACACTTGAAAATGCGGGGCTCCTCAGTACAGAGTGCTACCTCAGCACCAGAATACATCCTGGGTTTAAACAGGTAATGAAAGTGAAAGTGCAACATCCACATTCAGAAAGCAGCAGATTGTCTTAAGACTCGTGTGGATTTTAGCACCTTCTGCCCCATCGTGCATCAGTGTATCCACATCTTAACGTGGCTTACAGCATCTGTCATACAGTAGCGAGAAAGCTCTCAAACATTTATGACACGGGGAGTGGAGGAGAGGGGGCGGGGGGGGGGGGGTCGCACCTTGGCTTGAATCCCTTTATGTACAAAGCTTACCTATACCAGTAAAAGTGGAAAAGGGATTCACTCGCCGCCTCCAGCCTGACAGCTGATAGTACAGACATCCAAGGCTCTGGTTACCACGGTAACGCTGCCCCAATTTTACTCAACTATCAATACTGTGCTCCCATTGGTCGCTGAGCCCACCCACTTTTTTTGACGCTGCCAGGGGTTATATGGCCTGCTTCTTGTCGCTGCCTTTTATTGACAAGCCGTTGTCTCCTGTCACCTGTGACCAAGACTAATTAGACTTGTGTAGACATCGCTCTTTTCTTGTCGGCTACAATTTACACAAAGCCGCTCGTCATAAAAAAAATGAAATATTAGTCATGTACCCAAGGAGTCGTGACATTTCAATCGGCGGCGGCGATTATTTTTATTCCGGTATTCATCATTGCCAGTTCCTCGAAAAAGACTTGATTTGCAAATCATGCTAATATTGATGATGAGCGGGACATGCATCACGGTCATGACCACAAAACTTGTGTTCATTAGAAATATTTGTCTCAGAACAAGTCGAGCAAAGTAGATCTTTGATCGAGACTTTCACAGCAGATGACATCATCCGTGGAATGGCGATATCTGCTTTTAAAGGCTAAAACAGATTCCTGCACAGATGGCTGCTCTGTCCTACTGCTCGGCAGATGGGAGGTTCTTTGGGTCACCTCACATTCGCTGTTGTAACCCTAATTTAGAGGATTGCTTCTGTCATCATATACATTATCCCCTCACTACCTGTAGCCACAGTTCATTCATGCATTATTGCATCACTAGTGCTCATTAGGGGCAGCACGGCGGTCGAGTGGTTAGCGTGCAGACCTCACAGCTAGGAGGACCAGGGTTTGACTCCACCCTCGGGTATCTCTGGAGTTTCCATGTTCTGCCCGTGCATGCGTGGGTTTTCTCCGGGTACTCCGATTTCCAGTTTTCCACATTCCAAAAACATGCTAGGTTAATTGGCGACTCCAAATTGTCCATAGGTATGAATGTGAGTGTGAATGGTTGTTTGTCTATATGTGCCCTGTGATTGGCTGGCCACCAGTCCAGGGTGTACGCCGCCTCTCGCCCGAAGACAGCTGGACGTTGATGGCACACAAAAGCGGGCTGAAAAGTTCACAGACAACAATGAAACTTGGTACGCAATAAATTCAAACATGGTTTTATTTCAGAAAACCAATATTACAGGACTTTGAAAAGTTTCGTGAAAATCTATCTCTAATCTCGAAAGAGCCAAAAATAACTGAAATGTACGAAACCTGAGGCAACTGACACAGATACCCAAAAACGGTAAAAAAAAAAAAGTATTAAAATATTTAGAATTTGATATATCTTAATTGCAGATTTAGGCTGCACGAGTGGTTTGAGGACAGGCCCCACAGCTAGGAGACCCGAGTTCAATTCCACCCTCGGCCACCTCTGTGTGGAGTTTGCATGTTCTCCCCGTGCATGCGTGGGTTTTCTTCGGGTACTCCGGTTTCCTCCCACATTCCAAAAACATGCTAGGTTAATTGGCGACTCCAAATTGTCCATAGGTATGAATGTGAGTGTGAATGGTTGTTTGTCTATATGTGCCCTGTGATTGGCTGGCCACCAGTCGGGACGAATAAAGGCAATATATGTATATGTATATATGTATATATATTTTTTTTTCTTTTATGAACCAAATTCAATTGGAATATTTGGGTCCATGTATACATGGCTAATGTGAGTGTGAATGGTTGTTTGTCTATATGTGCCCTGCGATTGGCTGGCCACCAGTCCAGGGTGTACCCCATCTCTCAGCCAAAGACAGCTGGGATAGGCTCCAGCATAACCCCTGCGACCCTCGTGAGGATAAGCGTCATAGAAAATGAATGGATGGTGTTTGTTTGGCGATCACGCCAATCCCCTAAAAAAAGAATCTTTCACTTGGCTGCCAGGCTTTGCTAGTTTGACCCTCGAAATGTTTGACTTTTTGATGGGATTATCTGTTCCATTATTGAGAAACAAGAGACGGCCTCAACGTGCTGATTACTCGCTCTCATGTATTGTTCCAATCTATAATTGCTTCTTTTCATGCAATATGTGGGGGAAGGTCAGGTTGCGGCCAACGTTAGCGTGCAGGCGAGGAATAAGTGACGGATTGACTGAACGTTGGCCTTCGCAGGTTGCAAGTCCAACGTGTGTTTATTCATAATAAACTATGATTTGACTCTGGAATGACACTTTTTCATGCAAATTGCACTTAATGATATGTTCCCATAGGCCAAGATTATTCCATTTCACACATTTTCGAATGAACTCAATAAGTCAAGAGGCTTCAGTTGGGTGAAGGTGATGAGGTAACATAAATTTGCAGCAACATTTCACGGCACGTTCCCACATATTCAGTACTGGCAGATGTTCGTTAAAAAAGGATTTGCAGGACATTAAAAGCTCCTCTCTGTTTTTATTAACATGTAGTAAATATTTAAAGCCTTGACATGCTGAGTTTGACAAGGAGCCGCCATACCTTTGCATTTTTACCGCAACCGATGGCATAGTAAATTAAATCCAAGTTGTTATATTGCAATATGTTCTCCACTGTTTTTAAGGATGCCATGCAAAAACACTAGTTAGGGATCTTCTATATTGGGAGTCTTCAATTATATTTGTCTAAGGGCCACATGTTTTTTCGTCAAACACTGTAAGGGCCAGATGGCACCACAGATTTTTATGAGTGATTCATATTATTTGTACGTCAGCAAGACATTAAAAGTCTAGAGTCTTTCATAGATTGAAATATTAATATAAACGTGATAATAGCTAAAATAATGCATAAGGCTAAAAATAACCAATTACCTAAAAATGTCATCCAATACTTCTCTACAAGAGAGGAGAAATATGATCTCAGGGAAGAACGACATTTGAAACACTTCTATGCTAGGACTATGTTGAGCCAATTCAAGAAACAATACAAGCAATTGATATTTGCTAAATACAAGGATAAAGAGTCTTGAACCAGTCATGATGTGCTATATTTATCACTATATTGACACTTACTATGGTACCCATTATGTCATTGTATGGTCATATCACCTTGTACTTCGGTACGGGACTAAAAAAAAAAAAACTGTATTATGGAAAGCAGGAAGTGAACAAATGTAACAGTTACTGATTGTAAAAGTACCAGATGGAGGGGTAGGATTTAATAAGCTTTGCTTCTTCCTACTCCTTTCGGACATGTGGAACTGTGAACTGATTATGTGATGCATTCAATTGTAATCTGATGCATGTTCAAATGAAATTAAATCATTACCATTACCATTACGGGGCGGCACGGCAATCGAGTGGTTAGCACGCAGACCTCACAGCTAGGAGACCAGGGTTCAATTCCACCCTCATCTCTGTGTGGAGTTTGCATGTTCTGCCCATACATGCGTGGGTTTTCTCCGGGTACTCCGGTTTCCTCCCACATTCCAAAAACATGCTAGGTTAATTGGTGACTCCAAATTGTCCATAGGTATGAATGTGAGTGTGAATGGTTGTTTGTCTATAGTGATTGGCTGGCAACCAGTCCGCCTTTCGCTCGAAGACAGCTGGGATAGGCTACGGCACCCCCCGCGGCCCTCGTGAGGATAAGCAGTAGAAAATGAATGAATGAATATGGGGTGTAAAGGTGACTATAGGGGTGTTATATCCTGTCTAGAGGCTCTATTAATGTTAAAATCCCTATTTAGAATGTGAAAACAGAAAACAGGTGTTCTATGTTCTAAGTATGAATATATTCCATTTAGACCAGGCGACCAGTCCAGGGTGTATCCTGCCTCTCACCCCAAGACAGCTGGGGTAGGCTCCAGCACCCCGCGACCCTGGTGAGGAAAAAGCGGTAGAAAATGGATGGATGGACCATTACCATTACCATTATTTTGGATGATGTTTCATGGCCCAGAAGAAAGGCTTTGTAGGCCCAGTGCTTGCCGATTCAGCACCATTGCTATACACAGTATGATGGAAGTGCTATCTGCTCCTCCCACAGTCTGCTCTAATGTCATTCACAGTCCCCATTGCAGGAGAACCACCCTCCTTTTCTCACCCTCACAGCATCCTACAGTAAAAACAAATAAATGCATCTCGCCGGCTCAGAGGCCAAGTTTAATATCATCTGACAAGTTCACTCATCCTTGACTCCATTGGTTCGATTTTCAGAGTTTCTTCCTTGATGAGGAAAGTGTCAAACTGGAAACTAAATCACAACAAGCGTCTGACTTGATTAGGTATGAACTTGTACAGAATGCAGTTGAAGCCAAAACTTCAAAAATAGTGCTGGATGGCCTCCCCGCAGTGGATCTGAGATCATCTCCTTGCTTGATCCCACAGCTGGAGGCTATGCAAGGATTCAGTAGGATGTAGCGTAGGCTGTAAGATATCGTCGATATGATTGTCAACAGCGCGAGTCCGTCATGTTGTTCTCTCATCATGCAGATCAAGGTGTCCTCTGGAATTCTCCAAACTTCTGGATTTAAGCCCAGCCTTGCTTGAAGCGATGAGGTTCATCATTGATTTATCACCTCAAAAAGACGAATGTGGCTTTTATGTTTCTGGCAGCTTCATGTGCTTTCATCATTGTCTAACGCTCTCGTCGTCTAACCAGGCTTTGTTAGACAAAAGACCAAGAAAAAAAAAGTGCTTGACGAGATTGTTTCAGCTGAATAATGCAGAAGGCTTAAAACGTGTGTGAATTATCATCCATCTTTATAGAAACTGTATGCCTAACACTCGATAAGCATCATGCTAATAAAATAGGAACACAGTTTTGGAGATAATGTCACCGTCTACTCCGCGTTTAGTCGTATGCTCATGGGTGCTATCTGAAGAACATTTCACTGTCACATTTCGGAATTCATTTTGCTGCCCAGCGAGCGTTTTGACGTGAGATATGTCACCTTTCTTTTGTCTATTTTTGTACTTCCACCAACTTTTAGTATATTAATATTCATTCATTTTCTACCGCTTGTCCTCACAAGGGTTGCGGTTGGTGCTGGAGCCTATCCCAGCTGTCTTCGAGCGAGAGGCGGGGTACACCCTGGACTGGTGGCCAGCCAATCACATGGCACATATAGACAAAACAACCATTCACACTCAGTACATGCAAACTCCACAGAGAGATGGCCGAGGGTGGAATTGAACTCGGGTTTCCGAGCTGTGAAGCCTGCATGCTAACCACTCCTCCACAGTGTAGCCACATATGTGGAGTAAAATGATAGAACATATTGAGCAGAGAACTGCTTCTAGGATTAAATAAGCTCTGCTTCTTCCTACTACTTTTCAGGCACTGTGCAAGTACATTCATTCGTTCATTTTCTACCGCTTTTTCCTCACGAGGGTCGCAGGGGGTGCTGGAGCCTATCCTAGCTGTCTTCGGATGAGAGGCGGGGTACACCCTGGACTGGTGGCCAGCCAATCACAGGGCATATATAGACAAACAACCATTCACACTCACATTCATACCTATGGACAATTTGGAGTCGTTAATTAACCTAGCATGTTTTTGGAATGTGGGAGGAAACCGGAGTACATGCAAGAACATGCAAACTCCACACAGAGATGGCCGAGGGTGGAATCGAACTCGGGTTTCCTAGCTGTGAGGCCTGCGTGTTAACCACTTGCCCACCGTGCGTGAGTAAAAGGATGGAGCAGGGAGCTGCTTCTATGATTAAATAAGCTCTGCTTCTTCCTACTACTTGTCAGGCACTGTGCAAGTATAATTATGTGATATTCCTCAATGTACCTTGTTAAGCTTTTAGCATTCAATTTAAATGGCATGATATTACCATTACCATTCACTTCTCGCTCTTTATTGTGAGATAATGTCACTTCTATTTCCAACCAGATGCTTGATAGTCAACACTGCATTCATTGGAAGTACAGATATACGTATTGATGTGCTCAGAAAATCCAAATATCCTGCAGGAGATATTATGTCACCGCTGTGTAATGCTGCTGCTGATGTAAATAAAATATACATTAGTAGCACTAGACTGACAATAGTTGAAGGAAAAATCCAAAGAAACATTCAGGCATTCGGGTTCAGGAGAAAGCGGTCCAGACGAGGAGATTGAGGATCTAAGATGTTCTATTTCTAAATCTAAAATGGCAGCGCCCCGCTGCCCCACCTATCCGAGAAAATGCTATAATAGCCTTCCATTTGTCAAATGAGATGAGAGCCTGATATGGAGGCTCTCCTGCGGGAGTCCATCAGGCAAAGCCAGGATCTCTCCAACAGGTATTAATACTGTACATTCTGCAGTCTTATTCGCTTGATGGGAAGCTACAGTGGGCGCTGTGCTGGAACCAGCAGCCTGTGTTTTCCTTGTACTTTCTTTTTTTTCTGCCGCCTGCCAAACTGTCAGCTTTTTCGGTGTCCACGTGCTGTCCGTCAAGAACCAATTCACCTCAACAATGTCATCTGTCCTTTTACGGAAGATTTAGTCACATGTAATCTCATTTTGGCTGTTATTGTGGGCATAAATCCCAACTAGAAACATGGCCATTCCATCACAGCGAAGTAGCCATTTTTTGTTTTCCTCGTCTCCAAACGCGACGTGGCGAGGGACTGTATTGTAAATTGCATATTTCCAATCCAAAGTTTTTTTTGATCAGGTCTCACTCACGCGCTGATATCAATATAGGCAATATAGGCAGATACCGATATCATCCCATCTCTTTCTTATACAGGGTGATAGAAAAGTACTAACTCCCTATATTTTTGAATACTTAATGTGTCATTTATTCATTCATTCATTCATTTTCTACCGCTTATCCTCACGAGGGTCGCGGTTGGTGCTGGAGCCTATCCCAGCTGTCTTCGGGCGAGAGGCGGGGTACACCCTGGACTGGTGGCCAGCCAATCACAGGGCACATATAGACAAACAACCATTCACACTCACATTCATTGTGTAATTTATATGTTGTAATATTTTTTATTTTTAAATAAATTAGGGGAGAGTGGTGTCGTCACTTCTTTTTACCTCTTTGGGCATTCGGACCGATAAAAACAGATAAAGATGTCTTTGGTATTGAATGAGTTCATATCGGACATCCCTACTTAGCATGTTTCATTTCATTTCATCATGAATTTTTAAATACAGTGAAGAAAATAAGTATTTGAACACCCTGCTATTTTGCTATTTCTCCCACTTAGAAATCATGGAGGGGTCTGAAATTTTCATCGTAGGTGCATGTCCACTGTGAGAGAGATAAACTAAAAAGAAAAATCCAGAAATCACAATGCATGATTTTTTAACAATTTATTTGTGTGATACAGCTGCAAATAAGTATTTGAACACCTGTGTATCATCTAGAATTCTGACCCTGAAAGACCTGTTAGTCTGCCAATTAGAAGTCCACCTGCACTCCATGTATCATCCTGAATCAGATGCACCTGTTTGAGGTCGTTAGCTGCATAAAGACACCTGTCCACCCCATACAATCAGTAAGACTTTAACTTGTAACATGGCGAAGACCAAAGAGCTGTCCAAAGACACCAGAGACAAAATTGTACACCTCCACAAGGCTGGAAAGGGCTACGGAGCAATTACCAAGCAGCTTGGTGAAAAAAGGTCCACTGTTGGAGCTATCATTAGAAAATGGAAGAAGCTAAACATGACGGTCAATCTCAATCGGAGTGGAGCCCCATGCAAGATATCACCTCGTGGGGTCTCAATGATTCTAAGAAAGGTGAGGAATCAGCCCAGAACTACACGACAGGACTTGGTCAATGACCTGAAAAGAGCTGGGACCACCGTTTCCAAGGTTACTGTAGGTAATACACTAAGACGTCATGATGTGAAATCATGCATGGCACGAAAGGTTCCCCTGCTTAAACCAGCACATGTCAAGGCCCGTCTTAAGTTTGCATATGACCATTTGGATGATACAGAGGAGTCATGGGAGAAAGTTTTATGGTCAGATGAGACCAAAATAGAACTTTTTGGTCATAATTCCAATAAGCGTGTTTGGAGGAAGAAGAATGAAGAGTACAATCCGAAGAACACCATCCCTACTGTGAAGCATGGGGGTGGTAGCATCATGCTTTGGGGGTGTTTTTCTGCACATGGGACAGGACGAGTGCACTGCATTAAAGAGAGGATGACTGGGGCCGTGTATTGTGAGATTTTGGGGAACAACCTCCTTCCCTCTGTCAGAGCATTGAAGATTGGTCGTGGCTGGGTCTTCCAACACGACAACGACCCGAAGCACACAGCCAGGAAAACCAAGGAGTGGCTCCGTAAGAAGCATATCAAGGTTCTAGCATGGCCCAGCCAGTCTCCAGACCTGAACCCAATCGAAAATCTTTGGAGGGAGCTCAAACTCCGTGTTTCTCAGCGACAGCCCAGAAACCTGACTGATCTAGAGAAGATCTGTGTGGAGGAGTGGGCCAAGATCCCTCCTACAGTGTGTGCAAACCTGGTGAAAAACTACAGGAAACGTTTGACCTCTGTAATAGCAAACAAAGGCTACTGTACCAAATATTAACATTCATTTTCTCAGGTGTTCAAATACTTATTTGCAGCTGTATCACACAAATAAATTGTTAAAAAATCATGCATTGTGATTTCTGGATTTTTCTTTTTAGTTTATCTCTCTCACAGTGGACATGCACCTACGATGAAAATTTCAGACCCCTCCATGATTTCTAAGTGGGAGAAATAGCAAAATAGCAGGGTGTTCAAATACTTATTTTCTTCACTGTATATTGAACATTTTGCCTTGCCTGCTCTCAAATGTAAGCAAATATTTTTGCATATAGATGACTTACACTTTTACACATTTCCTGTGAAACCCTCAAGAGACTACGTAGCCCCCCCCCCCCCCCCATTTCCCCTTCTAATACCGTGCTTTGAGCGTTCACACAGGCTGCCAGGCAACGGCGGTGGTGTCATGTCGTATTACGGCGAATGACCTTTGTCTTTGCTGCGTCGCAGGCCCTCAGAGTGTGTACTTTATCAAAGATGATTAGTTCAATTTGCCCAGTCTGCTCGGTAATGGGCGCACAGGCGACTGGTCCCAACGGGGTGGGGGGGGGGGGGGGGGGGGTCAAACTGAGTGCAATTGTGTCTGTCTGTCACATGACTGATATCGGCGGGTGGGCTCAGTAGGCTGTCTGTAACATTCTGGGGAGGGGGGGGTGCATTGTATTTTTAGCATATTTTGTTCCGTATTTCCGTTGTGTCATGCTTGAATGCACCCTATTATCTGGGGAAAAATAGGCGTAAATATTGCATAAATTCAGCATTTTCAAGCATAAAAGTAGCTAAATGGGCTAAGATGCAAATATAAGGCATTCAGATGACGCATTAAAGACGTGATAATATGATATGTATGTCGTATTCAATGCTGGTGTCACATTGTTGACACAATACCCAACACAGGAAGTATTGTACAGAACAGGAAGTGAAAAAATGAACAACAATGCTAACACATGTGAGTCTATACTGTGTTTAATTTATGCCTTATATGTCTATTGTCTCTTATTATGTCAACTATATTAGATATTTGAGTGCAAAGTTGACTGTAGGGCTGTTATATCATGTCTAGAGGGCTCTAGTCATATTAAAATTTGGATTTTTAATGTTTTTTGGGTTCTCAACTAAAATTTTGGGCAACATTTTGCCTCAATTTGGATTTTTAAGGTTTTTTTGGGTTCTCAACTAAAATTTTGGGCAACATTTTGCCTCAGTTTGAGTACATTGTCTTGTCTTTGGTGGGATGAACTTTGTAGTATGAATAAAGATAGTAGTTGCGAGAGGGCTCTAATCATATTAAAATTTGGATTTTTAAGGTTTTTTTGGTTCTCAACTAAAATTTTGGGCAACATTTTGCCTCAATTTGGATTTTTAAGTTTTTTTTGGGTTCTCAACTAAAATTTGGGGCAACATTTTGCCTCAGTTTGAGTACATTGTGTTGTCTTTGGTGGGATGAACTTTGTAGTATGAATAAAGATAGTAGTTGGGAGAGGGCTCTAATCATATTAAAATTTGGATTTTTAAGGTTTTTTGGGTTCTCAACTAAAATTTTGGGCAACATTTTGCCTCAATTTGGATTTTTACGTTTTTTTTGGGTCCTCAACTAAAATTTTGGGCAATATTTTGCCTCAGTTTGAGTACATTGTCTTGTCTTTGGTGGGATGAACTTTGTAGTATGAATAAAGATAGTAGTTGCGACAGGCCTAGCAGCGCTTTTATATTCAGTACGGGTGTCACGAAATACTCGATTCAGGACACGAGACAAGACCCAAGATTGGGTCTATGGGATGAGGCAAGATTTTAACATTATTTTTCAGAAAAGTACAATAAAAAATATGACAATATATTGCAATTGTCTGTACAGCAGCACACATCATTTAAGTTCACATAAGAGCCACACCATCGTGAGTTGTGCACGTCTCAGTTATGGCAAGGCTGAGTGTGTGTGTGTGTGCTTGTGCGCATAGTGCCTATTTTACAGGCAGAAGCTGAGACACTCCGTGCCCCACCAAACCATGTAGGTCTTGCATTTGCCTTTTAAGAGGCCCTTATCGCTGTCACACTGTCCTAGTGACTGCATGCAGATAGACTGTAGCGCGAGTCACATGTGACAGTTGCTGATAAACACACACACACACACACACACACACACATACAAAGCGACACATCTCCATGAAGACTGTCAGAGCGAAAACCTTCTAAAGCGCTCGCTCCAGCACCTCTTGGCACATTTCTGTCTTCAAATAAGAGCATCACCTCTCATCTCGATATCAGATTGAGTTTAACTGGCGCTGGTGCTGCTGTCGTATGACCCAAAAAAGGCTTTCGTCACTCCCAAAAAAAAAAAGAGCAATATGTTACCCCAAATTTAAGAGCAGAAAGGGTCAATTATTATTTTAATGATAACAAAATACAGTCTTTTAAAAAGCATTAAAAATAATGAAACCAAGTTTGTTTTTTCTAATAAAAATATTCACAGAACTCTGAATTCATTCATTATTAAAGTCAGGACAAAAATCCATACTTTGAAAAAAAAAATCATTACAGTCATTATCTATATTAAAGGTGGACATTTTAAAAAGCTAAATTGCAGATAAAGTTAGCGGCCCAAACCGGACGTGTTTCTATGGATGTGGGAGTGGGATGCCTGGAGTCGGACGTAGGTGGAGTACATTAAAACAGACCTCTTTGGTGGGAACCACGAAATGCAAAGAAAAGCATTAAAAATAATGAAACCAAGTTTGTTTGACTTTTTTTCCTACTAAAAATATTCACAGAAGTCTGAATTCATTCATTATTAAAGTCGGGACAAAAATCCATACTTTGAAAAAAAAATAATTACAGTCATTATCTATGTTAAAGGTGGACATTTTAAAAAGCTAAATTGCCGATAAAGTTAACGGCCCAAACCGGAAGTGTTTCTATGGATGTGGGAGTGGGCATGCCTGGAGTCGGATCGTGGGTGGAATACATTAAAACAGACCTTTTTGGCGGGAACCATGAAATACGAAGAAATACAGCTGAATAGGTGCAGATTCTGGAAGAACTAGAAAGCTTTAGCCTGAAAAATTTGCATAAAAGTCCCCTTCAAATAGGATAGAATAAATGGAAATAAACAAGTTAGAATAAGTCAGTGCTTCTCGAATAATGGAGCGGGAATGGGGAGGCAGGGAGTATTTTCAGTGTTAGTGCAGACCTGCCAACATGTACAAATTGATGGTACTCAACATGTAATTTGACTCTTGAATATGCTTGTATGCTTCACAGATCTCCATTTTGTTAAAAAAAAATACTGTAAATGAATTAATTAATCACACAATTAATGAAAACTTGACAGGTCATGTGCATGTGTTTCTGTTTTCCTTGTCTCGGTGGGTGGAGGCGGGGCCGCTAGCATATACGCACAGAGTTCAGAAGAGTGTAACAAAGTAGAAATGAAATAAGTAGATTGCAATATATTGTCATCTTGAGTGTCACTCCTAGTTTTGAACGCTACGCATGATGCGTTGCATTGTAATTCATACGTAAACCTTGCAATGGACAACAGAGTGTGTGGGTTTGTTTTTAAAGGCACTGAAAGACATCTCATTAAAAAGATTCCCCTGCCCTGATGTGATATTTGCTTATTTATGGGGATGCGTTACCCTCTAAGTGCTTGTGACTCCGGTAAGACACCGGCATCCAGCTGTCGGAGCGAATATCTGCACTCGCGTATCGGAGGGCGCCGTCTTACTCGGGATCGACAGTGTTTGCAACCGGGTGTCATCCTTTGCATATTCGAGTGAATCTTTGCCTTGACGATTGCCTTGAACAAGAAGCTAACGCTGCCAAGCCGCTGAAAGCTGAAGTAGAGCACAAGTTGTCTGCTAAAAGATCTAAAAAGATCCGAGAGAGACAAGTTCTTGGTTGAATGTTTGGAATTTGCTGTGCTCGTGAAAGAAATTGAGTTCCGCTCTCTTTCTGGTGTAATATCAGATTTCATAAACAATGACGGCGTTTGTTGTCGAATGGGTTTATAATCCATTTACGTCTTTGTGCGTTCATTTCATTGCAAACAAGAAGAAGCTTCAATTTGCACTCAAATGTTTGCAAAGCTACTTAGCGGCCCTCCTCTGCTGGGGGGAATGGAGAGCTTGCCTGATTTATGTGAGAGGGAGAGAAATATCATTTGTATAAGCTTTTAATCTGTGGAGAGATGATTCAAACTAGGACGAGGCTACTTGTCGCTGTGTTTCTTGACAGACATTTTCTGGCAGTGAAGGGACATACAGTACCAATCCCAAAATTTAAAAACGTGCCGTTTCCATCGAAAAAAGTGTGAAAAGATGTGTTATCTTATTTTGATGTTCGGCTCAACACGGTCGATCAAATTATGATTGCAGTAGTAATGTAATTCACAATTAATATATAATAGTAATGGTTACATTTCATTTGAACATGCATCAGATTACAATTGAATGCATCACATAATCAGTTCACAGTTCCACATGTCCAAAAGGAGTAGGAAGAAGCAATGCTTATTAAATACTACACCTCCATCTGGTACTTTTACAATCAGTAACTGTTACATTTGTTCACTTCACTTCTCCTGCTTCTCCTGCTTTCCATAATACAGTTTAAGGGTTTTTTGGGAGTTTTTTTGTTATTTGTTTTTTTGTTTTTTTTAAATAATGTACCTCGTACCGAAGTACAAGGTGATATGACCATACAATGACATAATGGGTACCATAGTAACTGTCTAGTAACTGATATATATATATATATAGCACATCATGACTGGTCGAAGACTCTTCATCCTTGTATTTAGCAAACATCAACTGCTTGTATTGTTTCTTGAATTGGCTCATCGTTGTGCATTGTTTGAGGTCCTTACTCAATCCATTCCATAGTTTGATTCCACATACTGAAATGCTATGGCTTTTTAACGTAGTCCTAGCATAGAAGTGTTTCAAACGTAGTTCTTCCCTGAGATCATATTTCTCCTCTCTTGTAGAGAAGTATTGGATGACATTTTTAGCTAATTGGTTATTTTTAGCCTTATGCATTATTTTAGCTGTTTGAAGATGAACTATATCAGCAAGTTGAAGTATTTGTGATTTTAGAAATAAGGAGTTAGTATGTTGTCTGTAGGTGGCATCATGAATTATCCTTACTGACCTTTTTTGCAGTACATTTAGCGAGTGAAGATTGCTTTTATAGTTAGTACCCCATATTCCCACACAATAAGTAAGATATAGTAGAACCAAAGAGCAATAAAGAGTGTGGAGTGATTTCTGATTGAGAACAAATTTTTCTTTGTTCAATATTGAAATATTTCTGGCCACCTTATGTTGTATATTTGTAATATGAGGTTTCCAGCTCATATTTTCATGTATTGTGATCCCCAGAAATGTATTTTCCTTCACCCTTTCAATGTCTACACCGTCTATTTGTATTTGCTGGTGCGTGTCCTGTCTGCTGTTACCAAAACAGCATTATTTTAGTTTTACTTAGGTTCAAGGACAATTTATTATTATCAAACCATCTTTTTAGTGTGACCATTTCTTCTCTGACCTCTGTAATCATTTAGTCTGTACTCCCTCTGGAACAAAAAACAGTGGTACCATCCGCAAATAATACTAGCTTTAAGTCTTTCATGACTTTTGGAGATATAATTGATGTACAAGTTGAACAGTTTCGGTCAGTAGAAAAAAAAATATATATATATATAAAATAATAAAATCATAGCAGGAACAGGTTTGGAGGGGGAGGAGCCAGTCTTGGCCATGCTGCTAGTACATAATTATGTTATAAATGTCGGTGCGTAATTTGCTACTTTAAAAACATTATTATTATTATTATTATTATTATTGTTATTGTTATTGTTATTGTTATTGTTATTGTTATTGTTATTGTTATTGTTATTGTTATTGTTATTGTTATTGTTATTGTTATTGTTATTGTTATTGTTATTGTTATTGTTATTGTTATTGTTAAACATTATTATGTCATCAAAAGGCTCCAAACTTGCCATTTTATGTATTCTGAAGTCTCCGAAGTCCTCTCCGTATTACGTTTGTTTACCTGCACGGTCAAATCCATGTAAAATTACTCCTGGGTGAAATCAACGCAAGGCATAATTCGGGTAGAGATGTCCAGACATTGTTGTAAGCAGACGAAAGATGATGTCATATATTGGCGCATAAACATAGAAGCATGTTGTTGTGACTTTGGGTCACCAGCAGCACATTTAAGGTTGCCATTTTCTTTATTAGCCTTCCTCCTTGTTGTGACGGAAGATTAATTGGGTAAAAAAAAAATAGCTGAGTCACCTGCGTACGGCCTTTGTGGAGACAATGCACTTAGCTAATTAGCGCTCCAAAACAAAATAACTCTCACCGCTTGACAAATTCTGACAATAGTCCATTAGGAACACCCAAAAAAACAAAAAACAAAAAAAAAATGTAAATTTAGTGCACGATTCCCCCGTGCATGGGATGTACCAATGCGTAGCGGTTTAAAAGATACGGCCCTCAAGGCTGCGCAAATATATGAAACTAAAACCAACAGCATGTGTGATTGTCTTCCTTCCCAAGCTATTTGAGGGCGTATCAGGGCTCGCTATGATAAAGGCACGTTTAATAGGCTGCTCTATCAGAGCGTAGCTGAGGGATGAAACAGGCTCCTGACTCCAGCTAAGCCCTTGAGAGGGGGCATGAATCAGGGCGGCAGAGCTTGAGCGCGGTCCTGATGATTATCCCGTGGCATGAGCCGCGTGGAACCTCTCAATTAACAATCCTACACAGACACGGTTAGCCAATATGTGTGTGCATGCAATTAAAAATCAATGGGTCACCCCCCAAGTCCGGGGCTTGGATTGATCAGGCCGAGGTCCGGGCGTGGATGCGGTACTTCCTCCTTGTCGGTTAAATCTAAACAAAAGCAAGATTTTAATCTGGAGCAGACGAAAGCAATTTGTTCAGGGTTATAAGTTAATTAGCTTGCGTCTTATATGGAACTTTGTAGTGACTCTTTTTCCTCAAGGGAGGAAAAATTATGAGACATTAGCCGTAATGATATCTTCTCTGTAGCAATGGATTTGGGGGGGGGGGGGGGGGGGGCACGTGGAAGCTAGGCGTCAGGTGAAAATGACAAATTAAAGCAGGCATTCTGAGAAGCGTGATTGAGGTGAAAATGTGTTGACAGGAAGACTTGAAGGGTGGCGTGTGAACAAGAGCGTTGCCCCGGCAACCCTAGCGGGCCATTTGCAACTGCAGAACACAGAGAGGAGGTTTAATGAATTTCTGGTAGATTCCTAAAAACAGCTCCTATATCATATTGACCAATCGTGTCCAAAGGCCATAATCGGTCCTTCGCATATTCGCATATTATCATCGTATATCATACCATTATTAAAGAGATGTAATATTAGCACCTGCATGGTGGTGAGTGAGTGTGAGAGTGTGAATGAATGTTTGTCTGTATGTGCCCTGTGATTGGCTGGCGACCAGTCCAGGCACCCCCGTATAGTCAGAATGGTACAATGTGGGCACCCCTATATAGTCAGAATGGTACAATGTGGGCACCCCATATAGTCAGAATGGTACAATGTGGGCACCCCCACATAGTCAGAATGATACAATGTGGAGCACCCCATATAGTCTGAATGGTACAATGTGGGCACACCCATATAGTCAGAATGATACAATGTGGGCACCCCATATAGTCAGAATGGTACAATGTGGGCACCCCCATATAGTCAGAATGGTACAATGTGGACACCCCTATATAGTCAGAATGGTACAATGTGGGCACCCCCATATAGTCAGAATGGTACAATGTGGGCACCCCTATATAGTCAGAATGGTACAATGTGGACACCCCTATATAGTCAGAATGGTACAATGTGGGCACCCCCATATAGTCAGAATTTTACAATGTGGGCACCTCTATATAATCAGAATGGTACGATGTGGACACCCTCATGTCATCAGAATGATACAATGTGAACACCCCCATATAGCCAGAATGGTACAATGTGGGCACCCCCATATAGTCAGAATTTTACAATGTGGGCACCTCTATATAATCAGAATGGTACAATGTGGGCACCTCCATATAGTCAGAATGGTACAATGTGGGCACCCTCATATAGTCAGAATGGTACAATGTGGGCACCCCCATATATTCAGAATGGTACAATGTGGGGCACCCCTATATAGTAAGAATGGGACAATGTGGTCACCCCTATATAGTCAGAATGGTACAATGTGGGCACCCCCATATAGTCAGAATGGTACAATGTGGGCACCCCTATATAGTCAGAATGGTACAATGTGGACACCCCTATATAGTCAGAATGGTACAATGTGGGCACCCCCATATAGTCAGAATTTTACAATGTGGGCACCTCTATATAATCAGAATGGTACGATGTGGACACCCTCATGTCATCAGAATGGTACAATGTGAACACCCCCATATAGCCAGAATGGTACAATGTGGGCACCCCCATATAGTCAGAATTTTACAATGTGGGCACCTCTATATAATCAGAATGGTACAATGTGGGCACCTCCATATAGTCAGAATGGTACAATGTGGGCACCCTCATATAGTCAGAATGGTACAATGTGGGCACCCCCATATATTCAGAATGGTACAATGTGGGGCACCCCTATATAGTAAGAATGGGACAATGTGGTCACCCCATATAGTCATAATGGTACAATGTGGGCACCCCCATTGAGTCAGAATTTTACAATGTGGGCACCCCTATATAGTAAGAATGGGACAATGTGGTCACCCCATTAGTCAGAATGGTACAATGTGGGCACCCCCATTGAGTCAGAATTTTACAATGTGGGAAGCCCATTGAGTCAGAATGGTACAATGTGGGCACCCCCATATAGTCAGAATGGCCCTACTTTGCTTAATATTTTATAGTTAGATATTATTTCTGGGGGATGCAGACCCTTACTTAATTCCTCTAACATTGTGGAAGTCTCTTTCCTTCATATTTGCTTGCCTCCTCGTTTGCATTCCTCTTCAGCCAATCCCCATCCTTCTGTGTCCATGAGAGCTCCTTCTTCCTTATCGCGTCTTATGAAATGATCTTCCGGCACAGCCAATCCTTGCTTCTCTCTCCCACTCCCTATCTTCACTGCATATCTATCCATCAAGCATTCCTCCCTGCAGTGCAATGTATGCCCTGCTAGCTAACCCCTGTCCAATTCATCCCCATACTTCTTACCCATCTTTCATATGGCTTAACCCTCAGCCTCCTTGCGCTATCTCGTCTCGGCTGGCCCCAGGGCAGTCTGTATGTAAGTTTTACAGTGTGTGTGTGTGTGTGTGCAGCTCAGTCACATGCACAGGAATGGGGTTCTGCAGGGGTCAGCCTTGCTATGGACACAAAGACAGTGACCTTCACTTCCAGCAGAGTAAATGCATACGAGGGCAGCCTATTTTTTTTTAAGTGTTCCTCAGCACTCAGTGACGCATGCACGGTGGCTGACTAGAGTGTGTCACCTGCAGGAGCCCTACACCTTTGTGACACTGTCACCCACGCTTGCTGTGCTTGATTAGATGTGTCATTGCTGCTCCATGTTGCAAAATGTACGCAAGTGTACACACACTAGTGGAGTAGCTTTGCACAACAATCCAATTAGGAACACAATAATTGCCAAGCAGGAACAACCGAGGCTATTACGCTGTCAAGGGCTTGAAGGATAGAGGACAGCCAAATTGAAAGGAGGCTACTTGAAGGTGGAAGCTGAAAATGTTTGCTGCTTTTTGTCCCCTTAATGCATTATTTTATTGTCATGATCAGCTTGACACTTTGTTTACGCTTTTATCTCTAACGGTGTGTGTGTGTGTGTGTGCTTCATTGGTCTTCCTCTCACTCTCTGCAGCGGACCTCTACCCCCTAGTGGCCAGGCGGTGTAGTGCAAATGTGCTCACTGTACCTGCTCCTAATAGTTTTCTTTGTTTCATATTTACATTTTAATCACATGCTTACACTTGCACAATTCAACACGTCTGAAAAGGAGTCGAAAGAAGCAGAGCTTATTCGTTCTTATCCCTTCCGCAAGTCTGTTCACTTCCTGTGTTTAAATATAAATGTGGTGTTTGCATGCTGACTAATCACATTCCGAAATAGCAAAAAAAAAGCATCTTAATGACAGGAAGGATGTGAAATTGGGTTTTGAGGGCTTAAGTCACCGCTGCGAAGTGAATCCGTGCATGTGTTGGCAAGATTAGTAATTGTGCAGACCCGTCATACATATGCAAATACACTCTCATGATCCCACAGCATTTGAACAGAATTACAGCGAGCATCCGTCACACTGAAAGACTCCACACTGGCCCATATAATCACTCAGCTGAATTGGGGGCAAGAGTGAAAAGAAAGGAGGTATTTTTCTTCCCTCTGCACACGCTCCAAATGTGCTGCAGATGCTTCTGGATCGTTTTCAGTAGCATACAGTGCACGCTGATGGGGTTCAGGGTTGTTTTTTTTTTTTTTGTAAATATTTGATAGTGCAGCGATGTGTCGAGAGACATGAAGAACATCCGCCAGGAGTCGTTTTTAGGTCAGCTACAGGACCACGCTTCTGCTTCTCCCTCTTCTGCTTGTTCGCCGTGTAAACAGCATATAGGAACAATAGTTTTGGCTGTTAGTTAAAAAAACAGCAAGAATGTGTGTCAAAGTGTCAAGAAAAGTAAGTAAAATAGGATTTTTCATGTCAGCTCTATTCAACTGGCGGCCTACTTTGGCTGCTGTTCAGCACTAGAGGTTAACGTTTTTACAGCAGATTCCTAAAAAGAGCAGCTCACACTTCTCGAATATAGGATCTTTGGCTAAAAACAGCAGGGTGCTTCCATGAAATGAAGAATATTTGAATTGTTCTTACAATATATGCTTAAATGGGACCTATTCTGCTTTTTCCACTTTTCTGACCTATAAATGTCGTTCTAATGTTGTACTCTCGTGTTAAATGATGCCAAAGTTTCAGATAATGAGGTTTGCATATTTGGAAATGAGCCCTGAAAGAGGTTTGGGATGGCTCTGAATGTTTCAAAAGTTGTGGTAAAACTGCCCTTTTGTGATGACACAGAGGGGCGGTCGTCCTTATATGGTTCATAGTTAGGAAGCACTTTGGCCGTGTGACCAATCACAGCGGAGTGGGCATGCTCGAAGGTGGGCCGTGGGTGGAATAAATTAAAACAGACTGCTTCGGCTGGAAGCACAAATAGGTGCTGGAATAGGTGCAGATTCTGCAAAATGTAAAAAAAATTCTATGTGGGTTATTGTGTGTAGCTGCTTTATAGGAGACCACAACTCAATACAAAGGGTTGAAAAATTAGCAAATAGGTCCCCTTTAAAAAACATGAGCGCCCCTGTCGCACAGAGGATCTTTGCGCAATAGATCCTTAAAAACTGAATTTGCAGTAAATTATCAAAAACTGCAAAGCACTACAGTGATATAGAGGATCTTGGACCGCTGTTGTTGCAGTAGAGTGCTCCTCTCACATAAAGGATCTTTTCTTTGATATTTTGGATATTTCAAAATATACCTAAAAACAGCAAAGTGCTGCTTCTAGATTTTGCACCAAATTTGCAGTAAGTCGTCAAAAACAGAAAAGCATCACTGGAGGGTCTTAGACTAGTGTTTTTGTAGTCAATCCTTAAAAACAGCGTTGTGCTCCTGAAACATAGCAGATGTGTGACTTTTTTTCAGTAGATCCTTGAAATTAGCAGCATGCTACTGTCACGTAGAGGATCTGCGATTTGTGTTTTTGTAGTAGATCCTTAAAAAACAGCACAGCAATGTTGGAATATCTTTAAAAACAGCAAAGCGCCACACCCCATAAAGGATCATTGGCTTGTGTTTGTGCAATAGATCCTTAAAAACAGCAAAGTGCTACTGTCACATATGGGGAGCTTTGGCAAATTTGCAGTAAGTCGGCAAAAACAACAACTACTTGGACGGGTGTTTATGTAGTAGATCCTTAAAAACAGCATTGTGCTCCTGCCACATAGCAGATCTAACTGTTTTTTTCAGTAGATCCTTAAAAATAGCAGCATGCTACTGTGACAAAGATAATCCTCAATGACAGTTTTTGCAGTAGATCAATAAAAACAGCAAAGTTCTCCTTTCACATAGAGGATCTTTGAGTAGGGTTTTTTGCAAGCACAATTGATATGTTTAGCTATGTTTTTATTCAAACAACATAAAAACATGTGAACTCATGACAGCTAGTTTCCTCAAAAGGTGTTTGCATGTAGCATGAGTTTCTTCCATGCCAAATTGATCCAATTCGACTACTTCGTCACATCTGTCAGACACGTTCACCGTGTTAGGCTTCAAAGTTAGTGCAAGAGGGAGGGGAAGTTTGGAAAACCAGTTGGCACCATCAAGCAAAGGGGGTCACGGGGGAACCAGTTAATGGGAAATCGTTATGTAAATCCAATCTAATTAAAATGAGAGCTGTATTCGCAGAGTGTAAGGTATATATTGGGGAGATGGGGGGTATTAATACACATTATTACCTCGTGCCTAATTTGCATAACCTAATGCACGCTCATATTGGCTTGTATCTTGGAATAATCATAACAAATACTGTGCTGTGTTAGTGGATTCATATATATATATTTATTATTATATGTGTAAGCGCCAAATAGCAAGGTGCATGATTAAGTTAGGGTCACATTAAACAGATCGCTGCACAATCAACGTATGGCCTGTAAATATAACGTGTGCACCATGCATGAAGTGTGAGGCTGCTCAGACCCACGACTGCCGCTTCATTCATACAGCCCTCCATTTTGGCTTTGTATGAAGGTTGCAAGAACTACGCCTGAGCTGTACATTGTGCGTACCAATGACGTAAGATCCATACCGGAAACGTGATTGGTTCAGTTTGTAACCAGTCTTTTAGCACGTAGACCGACCGAGTGTTTACGCTGACATGGCATTGTATGGAGAAATACTTGATGTCACCTATTAAATTGTGATCCTTCATGTCTGCATTAGATTGCATATACTTTGCATTGTGTCATTTTAAATGTATATTTAATTAGATTTTTAGTGGGTAATTGAGTCGTATGAAATGACACCTTTGAAGCAAATGTTAGAATATTCAAGTGTGAGGGGTCAAAAAGAACCTCGTACTAAACACACTTTTTTTCCTGACGTCTCTCCAGTCCCTGAAGGCAACACTCAGCCATAGCCGTTTCTTGTCATACACCACTTTGTAGTTTTTTAAGTTCCTCTGAAGAAAGCCATTCTTGTCTCTCTGGGCTACCCAGGCATGGGACACAATGTACAGCATTTCTGCTTAAAATCACAGCCTTCAAAGTACATTTCTCTTTTTCGCCTGTCGCCTTTTGCAATCATCAGAGGCGTCAAAAGTTGTAGTTTTAAATAGGCTTTGAAGTGAAGTGATGAAAGTGCACTTTTTTTTTTATAATAATGCGCTTTTCAATCAGTTCCTCCAGGGCTCCTTGAAAGGTGTTGACAGTGAACATGTCAAATTCATTCACCTTTAAGGGGACCTATTGTGCTTTTTTCATTTTTCTGACCTATAAATGTAGTTAGAAGGTTGTATTTTTGTGTTAAATGATGCCAACGTGGCACATAATGAGCACTCAAGAGTGTGACCAACCACAGCAGAAAACATTTTCACGGTAAACACAAAATCCAAAGAAATAAAGCTGAATAGGTGCAGATTCTGGAAGATCTAGAAAATTTTCTGTGCTGGTTATTGTGTGTAGCTGCTCTATAGGAGTCCTACTCAATACAACAGGATGAAAAATGAGCATAATGTCCTGCTATATATTTTTTATGTAACTTGTTGAAAAAAAATTGTATCCTCCACTGTAGAATAACAAATGTGAAGTAAACTTGAAGGTGGGCAGGGCTTATAGGGATTTTTGTGATTCCCACGCATTTATGTGATCACAGGCAACTTTTCTTTCAAAGTCAAAAACATCAAGCCATCGCTGGCTGCCTTCCTCTCCTTCAGGCTCTTGATGTTGGAAATGTCCTCAACAGTGGCATCAATAAACTTTTCTTCCACCTGGCCAAGAAAGCAGTGTTCTTCATCTTTTCCCACATTCTCCATCAACTGGGCTTTGCTGTTCCCAATTTGGGAGCCTGACCATAAGAGACAGGCAGACGGAGCTGTCTGTGGTGCTTTTGATTTGCAAGCATTGTTTTGACATAGCTGCTTGGAACAGTGGTGTATTGTGGGAATTATTTATTCCTGGATAATTTTTTGTCTGCTAACTCCTCCCACATTTCTTATTTCTCAAACTCCACATAGAGATGCCCAAGCGGAGAAACGAACGCATGTCTTTCCGATCTCTGATCTCCTCAATCAGAAATCACTCCACACTCTTTATTGATCTCTGGTTCTACCATATCTTACTTATTGTGTGGAAATATGGGCTAATAACTATAAAAGCAGGGCTAATAACTATAAAAGCAATCTTCACTCGCTAAAGGCACTGCAAAAAAGGTCAGTAAGGATAATTCATGATGCCACCTACAAAGAACATACTAACTCCTTATTTCTAAAATCACAAATACTTAAACTTGCTGATATAGTTCATCTTCAAACAGCTAAAATAATGCATAAGGCTAAAAATAACCAATTAGCTAAAAATGTCATCCAATACTTCTCTACAAGAGAGGAGAAATATGATCTCAGGGAAGAACTACATTTGAAACACTTCTATGCTAGGACTACGTTAAAAAGCCATAGCATTTCAGTATGTGGAATCAAACTATGGAATGGATTGAGTAAGGACCTCAAACAATGCACAACGATGAGCCAATTCAAGAAACAATACAAGCAGTTGATGTTTGCTAAATACAAGGATGAAGAGTCTTGAACCAGTCATGATGTGCAATACATATCACTATATTGACACTTACTATGGTACCCATTATGTCATTGTATGGTCATATCACCTCGTACTTCGGTACGGGACAAAAAATAAAAAAAAACATTTTTTTTAATTAAACTATATTAGGAAAGCAGGAAGTGAACAAATGTAACAGTTACTGATTGTAAAAGTACCAAATGGAGGCGTAGGATTTAATAAGCTTTGCTTCTTCCTACTTCTTTTGGACATGTGGAACTGTGAACCGATTATGTGATGCACTAATTGTAATCGGATGCATGTTCAAATTAAATTAAACCATTACCATTACCATTCCAGACCAATCGGCAACCGTGCGGGCTTATTCCAAAATGTGTAGTAGAAAAAAAGTCAATAAACAGCAGAGCACTGTGGATGGACTACAGTATGATTAGCTCCATCCTTTGGGTACCACTGTGCTGCCACTCCACTGAAAGGAGTCCTTTTGGTCCACGTATTTAGGCCTCCTTCCAATGTTCTCCTGTTGGTTAATGTGCTTTCCAGCAACATCATTTTTTTTCATGGATTTTTGCTGTCCTGTTGTTTGCTCTCCACAGGCTGCAGGAGGCACGCTGAAGGAGGGCGTCGTTCAACTTGTTCTTCCTTTTTCCTGGCTTGTCTCGGAATTATTCATGGACTCTCACGCTCACTGTATGTGCTGTCGTCCCAACCAAAGAGCAAATAGTAGCCATGCGTGGATCTGCACTTTTTTTGCAAATGTGTCCATCGTCCAATCCCTATGATATATTTAAATATATCATCATGCCATATGCGTCTTGAGCCCTCACAGTCTTTTGTCTTTTGCATGCAAGGTGGTTGCTCCGTCTCTCACACTGTGCACCACCAGCGTCTCAGTGAGGGAACAGCATGCTCCTGTCGCTTCACTCAGCAGGGTCAGCCTGACTCGCATATAGACACCAAAAAAAAAAAAAAAGGAAATGCAACCCTCCTCCCCAGGCTGCACACAACTCAAGCTTGGAGCAGTCCACAAAGATCCAATATCCACAATGATTAACCTTACATTACCCAAGCCGGCGTCTGGAATCCAGTGCCAGCGCTGACTCACAGTGTGGGCCTCATAAAATGCTCCATTAAACAATTATGAGACCTGAAAACGCCACCGCCTGACCATAAGTGACAGGCAGAGTTATCTTTGGAGGTGGCCAGAGCATCCTTTCAGTGTTACTGATGCTTGCCTTGGGTTTGTAGGCATGTTATGACATAGATGAATCTGTGATGTGTTTTGTATTTAATACAGAACAGTAGCAAATATCACAAATGCCTTCATTAATCAGGCTGAATTTGAAAAGTCATTACCATATTTTCTGGACTATAAGTCACTCCAAGTATAAGTCGCACAAGGCCAAAAATGCATAATTAGGCAGAAAAAAACATACATAAGTCGCACTGGAGTATAAGTCGCACAAGGCCAAAAATGCATAATTAGGTAGAAAAAAACATACATAAGTCGCTCTGGAGTATAAGTCACAGGAACAGCCAACCTGTGAAAAAAAGTGTGACTTATAGTCCGGAAAATACAGTATACCATATTTTCTAGACTGTAAGTCTCTCCGGAGTATAAGTCGCACAAGGCCAAAAATGCATAATTAGGTAGAAAAAAACATACATAAGTCGCACTGGAGTATAAGTCACATTTTTTGCGGGTAATTTATTTTCCAAACTACTTGACCAAAACAGACATTACGTCCTCTTGGAAGGCAAGTTCTAACAATAAAAGAATAGAGAACAGGCTGAATAGGTGTAAGATATGCTAACACAATGGTTATTCAGCTACACAAAAAATAAACATGAACAGAAAAGGTGTCCAGTGTTTATGTAACATGAACAGTTTTTTCATATATAAGTCGCTCTGGAGTATAAGTGGCAGGAACAGCCAACCTATGAAAAAAAGTGCGACTTATAATCCGGAAAATACGGTATATAAAATAGTGTCATGTTCGTTTCAACAGTATGTTGCAATGTGAAATCAATGCGCTCAAGAAAAAAGTTCCGGTAATGCTTAAAATGACAAAAATACGACCATAAGTATTACATGTTATCATGAATGTACTTGTTACTACATAGTCACATGTACATAAAACCTTGTTGGAGTTTTTTTTTAGGCATTTTAATTACAACCTTCATAGGCAGCACAGGTGTATCCCATTACGTGCAGTCATGAGCTCTCTTTTTATCTGTTTTTATACCTTTATAATGCACAGAAATCATGGGAAAGCATAGCTCTTTTTGGCCACATGGTTAGCAAATATTTACAAGTACAGTAATCTCTTCTTTACTGTGGTTAGTTGGTTCCAGAACTGACCGTGATAAGTGATTTTCCAGTAAGTAGGATTTCTTATGTATAAATGGAATATTTGTGTAGTTAGAGCATCAAAAACCTGTTAAGACTGCATTTTGAGCCCTGTATGAACTCTGCCTAGCAATAAGTGCTGGCAATTCTGTTGATGTATTTTACTACCAGATAGCAAAAAATTGCATGTCATCCTCCCCACAAATGACTTACTCTTTATAATGACTAATATAATAAATAACTTCATTCTTTAAAAAAATATAATCACATCTGTGCAGCACCCTCATCAGAAGAACTTGAATGGGTAATGAGGCATTCTTCATTTCAGCATAATTATTCTAGGGGAGTCATATTTTTGTATTTTTTTTTTGTTCAAGTGGTTTTGTCATCACCAACAGCTGAACATAATTTGGTTGATGTTGCTCGATGTTAATTGTCTGTCAATAATGAACACAAATAGGTCAAGTCTTCTCATTTGACTCATTTGTTGTGCATCACAGCTTAGAATATTTTATGGATTTCCATTGCTGTTGGATCATTTACTTGGAAAAAAAAATCATGTGCAAAAGGCGGGTGTGTTCCCGTCATGAGGGTCGATGTATTGTGTTGTGACCTTCTATAAAAAGATCCTCCCACTTGAAGTGCACACATGTTGGGTTTGCGTCTCGCTGTGTCTGAGCTAATAAGGCCACAGGGAGGGGAAGGAGTACATGTCACCAACTGCAATCCCTGTCTTAATGTCACCATACTGCAACGTTATTGTCTCCCAAGCCTCAACTACAAGTGCTCCTCTTCAAGACTTCTGAAAGCCTCAAGGAAGATATCAAATTCATTTTTTTCCACCTCTATAGATTTGGTCATATGTGACTTGTCAAGGGCCATTTTCAGCAGGAAGTCACCACAATGACAATAATTGCTGTGACATGGTGACGGAGGATGGCTATATAAACTCATTTTCAGACATGTTGAATAGTGCATGGATAAATATGTGATGTTGATTAATGTCATTTCTTATGGTGGAACCTTGGTTTGTGTACATACCTGTTAGCGTCTTTTTTTCGTCAAATATTTACGCCAAAATTTTGCAGCGGTTTACAGTTAGCGTATAATACGACACGTGTCTTTTGCCTTATTAGTACACTGTGTGAGGTCAACCAAGCTTGCTAATACAGCAGAACCTTGGTTAGCATCATTCATTTGTTCCAGGAGGTCCGACTGTAACCAAAACAGTCATTAACCAAATACCTTTTTCGCATAAGAAATAATATAAAAGCGTACAATACAACACGTCTTTTGCTTTATTAGTACACTGTGTGAGGGCAGCTGTGCTCTTAACGTATTTTTATCGTATTTTTTTGTTAGCAACCAGTTAGCTTGCAATCAATTTTTTGCGTAAGAAATAATGTAAAAGCGTACAATACAACACATTTTGTTAGGCCAGCTGTGCTCTTAACGTATTTTTATCCTTGTTAGCAGCCATTTAGCTTGCTAATAGCACAGAACCTTGGTTAGCATCATTCATTTGTTCCAGGAGGTCCGACTAACCGAAACAGTCATTAACCAAATACATTTTTCGTATAAGAAGTAATGTAAAAGCGTACAATACGACCCATGTATTTTGCCTTATTAGTACACTGTGTGAGGCCAACAGGGCTCTTAAAGTATTTTTAATCTTGTTAGCAGCCAGTTAGCTTGCTAATAGAGCGGAACCTTGGTTAGCATCAGTCATTTGTTCCAGGAGATTCGACTGTAACTGAAACAGTCATAAACCAAATCAATTTTTTGCATAAAAAATAATGTAAAAGTGTACAATACAACACATGTCTTTTGCCGTATTAGTACACTATGTGAGGTATGTTTTAAAGTATTTTTATCCTTGTTAGCAGTCAGTTAACTTGCTCATAGAGCGGAACCTTGGTTGGCATCATTAATTATATGTTCATCATTTCTTCTGGCAAAAACTACTTGGGTTAGAGTATGCTTCGGTTTGAGTCAGACCTTCTGGAATGGATTGAAGACTGTAACCAAGGTTCCACTGTCACTCCATCTTGATGAGGGTCAGCTAAAATATCTCCCAGAGGACTCCTAGGCAGCAGAAGATTCAGGCTAGGGTTTGGGTCAGCATACTGGAGACAAGCATCGCCTCGGGACTCCAGTACAATTACATCCTGATAATCAGTGCCGCCTTGGCCCGACGTCTCCTTCAATCAATGCATGTTAAATTAGAGCCGCTCAGACCCGTTTTATGGGTCGAACGGGTATTGAAAGTGGAGCACGTGTACGATCAATGCTCTCAGGCACTCATAATAACACATTAAGGAGGAACACAGGCATTGTAGTGCTGTGATTCTATACTTTCACCCGTTTTGGGAGCAGTCCATCTTGATTTCGCATACTGTCAACAAGAAGGACCTGTCAGAGACGACGAGATTGTCCGTCAGGCTTATGCATTTCATCTTTTTATAATGTTGCTGTTATTGATTGCACTTGGGGAACGATTCCCTTGCTCTGCGTGTTTGTCCCCCAGCTTGACAGCAGCCAAGAAAAATGGATCTTGATTTTGTTCTGAGTGCGATCTGCGTTGTTTCTTTTGTCTCTCGCTTCGGCTTATGAGGATCTACTCATCTGTGTGATGATTATACGTTTTTAAGGCTCAGCGTAACCTGTGACATGCTAACACTATACTATAAAATATATTGTTTATTATTATTGAACCTATTTAATCACGATTAATCACATTTTCCTATAGTTAACTCGTAATTAATCACATTTAATCAGAAATAGAGATACATTTTTATTAATAATAAGTGTACCTTTGAAAGATCATTTTCAAGTTTTTAATACACCTATAATTCATTCATTCATTCATTTTCTACCGCTTATCCTCATGAGGGTTGCGGGGGTGCTGGAGCCTATCCCAGCTGTCTTCGGGCGACAGGCGAGGTACACCCTAGTCTGGTCGCCAGCCAATCTACACCTATAATATGTTTGCTTTATGCAAATATGATGTAAATATATTAAACATTAAACATGTGCCCTGTGATTGGCTGGCAACCAGTCCAGGGTGTACCCCGCCTCTCGCCCGAAGACAGCTGGGATAGGCTCCAGCACCCCCAGGACCCTCGTGAGGAAAAGCGGTAGAAAATGAATGAATGAATGAATAAACAGCTCAATAAAAAAACAACACAATGTCCATTAAGTAGACATTGGTAAGGTAAACTGTCCATCACTCAAATATCATTTGAGTCAAAATGTAATTGTGCCTAACATTACAAATAAAGGTTAGCAAAAACACCCAACAAATAAGTTGAATAAAGCTAAACAGGGTGTTATAAATATAAATGATCATTAAAAATACCTTTACTCCAGTACCTTCTCTCCTCTCCCTGGTATTTGAAAGTCGACGTAGTCCGTGACAACTCAACTCACAAAAGTCCGAAGAACTTTGGTCTTCTAGAGAGAGAATCTTCCAAGACTTAGAAGCTAAACTTACCATTCAAAATTATTTTTTCCTTCTTCCATTTCTGCTCAACATTTGTTCCGGCTTGTTGGATCAAGGGTCAAACAGAATATGTGCATGTTAATTGTGCGTAAAAAAAAAAAAATTAAATACCTCATAGCAACACCAGTGTTGTCTGTGTTGATCTCGCTGTCACATTGTACTCGGCAAAAATATGACGTGAACTTTCATTGTTCACCAAAAAAACATGCTAACCAAGGCGGCGGATGCTAATCGAGGTTCTACCGTACATGCATTCACAATGGTCTTATTGATGATGAGTTGTTTAATTATGTTGCTGTAGCAGTTTTGACAGCGCTAATAACCAACGCACTGCTACTTGACCCTCTTGCAGCGTTTATTTGGCACATGAGAGCTCAGCCAGTTTAAAGAGCTGATAACAAAACGTCAGCAACTTGTGCAGCTGTGTGTGTGTGTGTGTGTGTGTGTGTCACTACTTCCCCAGCCAGCAGGTCTGGCAATAGGCGCTGACACACTGCCTTCTGCTTGGGATAAATAGTCCCTTACAGCAGCTTTAATCCAAAGGGATTCTTGCTAGAAATTAGCTGCTGTGTTGTGACAGTTCCATGCTGTGAGGAAGAAAAAAAAAAATATATATATATATATATATATATTTCACTACCCGGGCTGAGATGCTTGCTTCGGGGGCATTATTTGTTCTTATCCAAATAAGTTAACTGTGCTGGTTGCATCCCTGCTGGCTGTCACTGTGGGGTAATCTAGTATGCATCCACTGGTACTGAGAGTCTAATGGATGGTTTTTTTGTGCTTTGAAACCCAAGTGCGGAAGCTTGTGTGTTGAATAAAGACGTCTCAACCAGAAAGTTAACACACTGAATTGACATAGAAAGCTGTACACACAAGGAGTTGCAAAAGATACAATTCATATTCATACATAAATTCTTTTCCACAAAATGTACTGTGATTTTTTTTCTTGCTCAACTTTTTGCTCCAAAAACTGGACTTCTAGGATGGTAGTATTGTATGAGAAAATACTTTGTCTTTGTAATGGAAATGAATACTTTATAGCAAGCAAACCCGCACCTTTACCTGGGAGCTCTGCTCGTCTTTGAACATCAAACCCTCGTCTTAATCCTCCTTGGCGAAAAGATAAGATTTATTTGCGATTCTAAGCGCACCCGAAAGTGAAATGATTATCTCCAATCTCGAAAGGGAATTGCTGAGATTTCTATTAAAATCCACGGGTGGTGTCAGGTTGTGTTCACACACGCTGATCCGCTCTAATCCAAAAAGCGATGAAAAATATTTGTCTGTTCACACGCAGCAGCATGGATATTTGCAAAGGAACATGACAACAATCGGAGAACTAAAGGATGGCATACCTATTGTCTGATGCAGAATTAGAAGTCCAGACTGGCCCAACAAGTAAATTGCATCAATGAAATGTGTCATTGTACCTCCTCTCCACTGGGGGACGCTCTAATGTGGGAGATCTGAGTATAATAATCATGCACGCAAGTGACGCCAATTCACTCCTGTCACTCACAGGCCATTTGATATCTGTGTCATAACAGTATATGTATGTGTTTTATGCTTTTCTCTGCTTTGGAAAATGCATTGCAATTGCCTAATATTACAAAGTATTACAAAAAAAACAATGAGAATGTAAGCTGAGTGGCAGTATTTGTGTATAGGATGTGCATTTGCCAACTCGGCCTTCAGTGAGGACTTAACAGACGACGCCATCACATCACAATTTAAGGCTCAGCGTAACCTGTGACATGCTAACAGCACTGCCCTGCGTTTTTAAGCAAAATATACTTCGCTCTTGTTTACTACTAGAGAACTAATATGAGTTGTGCTGATTAAAAAAATATTAGGTTCTATAAAATATACTGTTTATTGTGGTATTATTAGGGCTGTCAATCTATGAACATATATAATCACAATTAATCACATTTTAGAAATACGTTTTTATTAATAATAAGTGTACCTTTGAAAGAAGTTTTTAATAATTGATTATTATTGAGCGCAGGCCTCACAGCTAGGAGACCCGAGTTCAATTCCACCCTCGGCCATCTCTGTGTGGAGTTTGCATGTTCTCCCCGTGCATGCATGGGTTTTCTCCGGCTACTCCGGATTCCTCCCACATTCCAAAAACATGCTAGGTTAATTGGCAACTCAAAATTGTCCGTAGGTATGAATATGAGTGTGAATGGTTGTTTGTCTATATGTGCCCTGTGATTGGCTGGCCACCAGTCCAGGTTGTACCTCGCCTCTTGCCCGAAGACAGCTGGGATAGGCTCCAGCACCCCTGCAGCCCTAGTGAGGATAAGCGGTAGAAAATGAATGAATGAACATACTAGAATCTAAGTGGTCAAAATCAAAGTCAGTATTTCTAATAGAATTTAGGCCAGCAGAGAAGGCTTTGCTGGCCCTGACGGTACACCACTTCTATGTACTTCTGCCAAATGGACAAAGAAGGCATATAACTCATGTTCACGTTGCTCTCCACCAGGGGATGTCCAAGCATCACCCTTCATCAATCCATTTATTGTCCTTGTAGAGGAACTGAGCATCATAATACAGGAAGTACTTCTGGGGGCATATTGTATCAGTCAAAACAATTTTGCATCATCTTGTGGTGTTGCAGGACTTCTCCCTCTTCATGTTGAACAAATGACCTTGCTCTGATTGGACACAGATGCATTGTCTGATATCAAACATTGCACAATATTTTATTTGCCGCAGATCATCTTCTCAAGTAGAAATCATTTCAAAGGTGGACAGCGGGGTCATATTTGTGTGTGTGTTGCTGAAACAAGCGACAATTGAACCATAAGCTACTAATATTGTCAACCAAATGGCTCCAATGGCCTCTCGTATATCAAAAAGCTGTAGAGATGGAGGTAATATGGCGCTGCCGTGATTAAGAGGAGGCTGAGGTGTCACTATTCCGTTTAACATCTCTGATGGGAAGTGCTCACATGATAACCTCCGGGATGGGACGGCACTTTCTAAGATTACAAGGCATTCCGCATATGCACAACATGTAAACATCTGTTTTGAATCATAATTTTTGTCATCAGAATCTGAGCATTTCCAAAAGGCAGGATAGGGATACAAACTGAGGATGTGGGAAAAAATTCCATATTGTGTGCAGACCGACATCAGGCAAAGCAGCCAAGAGCCATCACGTTCCTCCTTGGTGTGTATCCAGACACATATCCATGGAGTTTAGGCTTACTTTGTTGGCACAAATCATGACGGCCATTTGTTTTCCATCACTAAGTCATTTCAATGTAATGAGGCAAGGCTTGCATGTACACACCTGAGCTTATGATTAGAGTAGGAAAAAAAAGGTTTATATTAACTTGTTTAAGCTTTAGAATCATTCCTGGCAGTCACATTGGGCAATTTGGCATCGGTTGGGGATGGCAGCTTTATCTTGAAAGTCATCATTTTACAAAGGAATGTCTTTGTTTCTCTTCCTTGTCGTGCACGCTGGCTTATAGCACACACACACACACACACGATCAACATGCTGCATTCATTTTTTTGCCCCTCTTTATCTCGGGAAGACACATGCAGCATATGGTGCTCATTTGTGCACCAGTGGCTTAATGCGCTTAAATTCGAGGCTTTGTTCAGTGCTGCATTGTTTTGTTTTGTTTTTTTTTTAATGGAAAGACAAAGCTTTTAATTCACGGAGGGAGGAAATTAAGAAAGTACAGTGCTTCCAGTGTGGCACTTTTTAATCTAAATATTCTCTTCCGCAGAAAGTTTTGCAACAGTTTGAATGAAACAATGTGTTGTTGTTTTTTTTGCAGGAGAGCGATGCGAGAATGGACCAATCAGGTTCGAGTGGGCGGGGCTTGCATTGGATCGGTCCTACTTGGAGCAGAGGAGCGTCATCAGACTGGCTGTTTCTTCTTCTTCTTCTTCTTCTCCTCACACATCGAGCAAGCAGACTATGTCCCGTTACGATCCACAGGTAAGAAACTGTGCAGTCTTATAACTTATTGTAGCGTTTAAATGCTGCATTTAACACTTTCTTTTTTAACAAAGAATGCGGATTTTTCTAGGAGTTGCCCGATCGCCGCTCCCTCCTTTGTGAGATCTCCTAACTTTTCACAGACAAAACGTCACAGAGGTTTTAAACACAGTATACAAAAAAATATATATATCTACATAATCCGCCGAAATAAAGTTATAAAGAGACTAAAAGAGCCATAAAAAACTTTTTACAAATAAAATCTCCATGTTTAAAGGATGTCCAGCACATTTCAAAGTAAAAGCAATCTTTATGATGTCAAACATCCACCCTTTCCCTACTCATTTATGTGAACTTGCGTTGGCCTGCAAGTCTTTTGATGGCTAGTAATATGTGTGAAATGTATGCATGCATGCATGCATGGAAGGAGGGAGGGATCAGTACTTTGTGTGTCTGTGCTTTTGAGGCCACAGGCGGAACCAAGAAAAATAATTCAAAATGAAACTGATGAGGAGGAGTTGGGAATGCAATTTTTATTTCATGATGTAACCCCCAAATTCTCGAGTCCACAATGTTTAGTACCCAAGCGATGACAAATGCAGGGGTCTCCAACAGGTAGCTCGTGTGCTACAGAGAGCTCCAACTGATTTGGAGTAGCCCACATGTGCATAAACTGAAAGTTAACAAAAAATGACCACCAAGTGACTGCACCCTTTTGAGTGGAATGTTTTGTCATTAAAGCACAATGATACGACGTTGTGAGATAAAACACTAGTGGCTTTAATAATAATGCTTTGATGGAGGGGTGTGTGTCTTTTATAGCGAAGATTAGAGTGAAATTACAGCACATCAAACAGTATTGATGGTCATTCTTACGGATATTTTGACACATATGGGGAGGTGTGTATTCAAGAAGCAGCAATAGCAGTCCGTAAAATATAAACAATCTAAACAAAGCATAAGTTAGTATACAAGTATGAAGTCAGTAAGCATTATAGGTCAAATATTCATTCATTCATTTTGTACCGCTTATCCTCATGAGGGTTGCGATGGGTGCTGGAGCCTATCCCAGCTGTCCTTGGGCGAGAGGCGGGGTACACCCTGAACTGGTCGCCAGCCAATCACAGGGCACATATAGACAAACAACCATTCACACTCACATTCATACCTATGGACAATTTGCAGTCGCCAATTAACCTAGCATGTTTTTGGAATGTGGGAGGAAACCGGAATACCCGGAGAAAACCCACGCATGCACGGGAAGAACATACAAACTCCACACAGAGATGGCCAAGTGTGGAATTGAACTCCGGTCTCCTAGCTGTGAGGCCTGTGTGCTAACCACTAGCAGCCTCGGTCAAATATACCTACATAAATAAGTACAGTCATGTGTCATTTCATTTTGTGTACCTGCATTACTGACATAGAAAAGTCTGTTTTTGCATGATTAAAAGGTTAATAAGGTGTTTGTTTTGCTAATCTGATGCAGAGATTGTCCCCAAAGCAGTTGCTTTCCACGGGTGGTATGGATAATACACGTGGTATTGTGTTCACGGTTCCAACATTAAGCATTTCAAGCATAAAAATGTCAAACTAAAATACAAATACAAGGCAGAAGAAGCCTGCTAATTGTGAATGTAGTATTCTACATTGGCCACTAGGTGTCAGTAATTGTTTGGCGAGACATGCACCAGAGATAATCACCAGAACAGGCATTTATTGCAGGTTTTAATTAGTATGTCACCACAGTCCTAATAATAACATAATCATAATAACAACACGGCCTACTGTGGGTCCACAACATGTCCGTCGTCCTGCCACTTAGGGCCCCTAAGAAACATGTTAACTTTTTTATTTAAGAGTTTTATTTTTATCTTAAATGGTTTATTTACTCTTTTATTAAGTCAAACTGCACTGCATCACAACAAGTGTCTACCCCATTCTAGCAGGGACTTGAGCGCACCTTCCTACATTCCAACACTTTCCATCACCAACCAGGTGCTCAAGTAAGAATGCTAGTAAAAGTTTGGGCAACCCTGTAAGTGAGAAAGTGGAACATGTAGCAGTTGGGTTGTATAATTGGCGCAGTGTGATGTGGGCGCAGGCAAAATGTGGAGGTAATTGCACAGGGTGATAACAGGGCTTTGGCTGCGTGTGCACGGCGAGCCAGGGCCGGGCAGGCAGGATGTAGGGAACATTGCCATGCATTTCCGGAGTCTGGATTGTGTGGTTGAAGGCCTCTCCTTACTGTACTGTACGTTCCCTCCCTTTTTCCCTTCTCTGTGTGATTAAAGCTACAAAATGGCCGGATCAGGTGACCCCTTCTTCATCATCATCAACATGCATCCACACGTGCGCTCTTAAAAGTTTGATACTAGAGCCCCTTTAATCCACGAGCGTATCGAGTTCCATGAAGGAATCCACCATTTCTTACCACCGCTGAGCAATGACTGCCAACTGCAACTAAATAGAAGGAACATTTTTTTTATTGTACAATATGTTTTTCCAAGCATGCATTGTGTCCTCACAGCAGGTACCAGGCCGATTACCCTGCTTTCTTCCTATAATGCTGCACCGAAACTATGTTAGCTATGTTTCCTTTGTATCTGACTTCTGACCTGTTTGGTGTGCACATTGTTTGCCTTAGACACACATGCAAAAATGGGCGACTAAAGTGAGTCTGATTGTGATTTGACAAGAAGCTTATGCCTCTGTGGTCCCCCCCACACCCGTTCTGTTCTTGCGAATTGGATAGCGTGTAATTTGAATGCTCTGCATCCACAACCACACGAGAGGAGCGAGAGAGTTGCACAGTCGGAAAAAGAAATCTTAACTCTTCGCTGGGTAACGAGTGGCGAAGGCTGAAGTGATCGTGCTGCTTAATTGCTGGGGAAGTCGTACCAGGGTATGAAACTTTAGATGTGTTGCTTTAAATCTATGGAAAACACACCATAAGAGCTTTGCGATCTTACAGTAATATGTTAATGAAAGTGAATACAATCAGGGCTCTACATTAAAAACTAAAATTACTTGCTCATGGGGAATCCTTAAGGTGACAACTACATGCCCCATGTAAAATGAAAAGACTGTCATAATGATATCATATATTAATATATGTATGCTGATAATAATTCATTCAATAATTCATCAGATAATACAGTAAACCTCGGATATATCGGACTTGGATATATCGGAAATTTGCTCACAACGGAGAGATAAAAAAGAACCAATTTTTCTGTAATGCATTTCCAATAAAAATTCATTGCATATATCAGATTTTTTATAACGGATTTCGCCTATTTCGAACAAAATCTCCAGTCCCGTTCCAATTTCCCTCGCATATATCGGATGGCCGCATCGTGGCCTTTGATCCATCTTTGATCCATGTTCACAGCCAAAGCTGAAGATTATAACATCTTTGTATGAATTACAGACATGTACATGAGCATGTACAACGAAATAAAAAAAAATTCTCAAATCTGTAGAAATGCCTTCTTGTTGCTATTAGCGAGGTTTAGAAACCAAACGATAAACGTAAGTGCAAACGATAATGACGTCACATGCTATTGAAATGTATGGGAACTTGCCATAATAACTTCCCTAATAGCAACAAGAAGGCATTTCTACAGATTTGAGATTTTTTTTTTTCGTTGTACATGCTTATGTACATGTCTGAAATTCACACAAAGATGTTATAATCTTCAGTTTTGGCTGTGAACATGGATCAAAGAAAGTTCCCCCATGGCATTGCACGTCCGTGTAATGAATGTGGCGGACATTTTCCGGTATACGCATATAACGGATTTCGCTTATATCGGACAAAACCAGTGGGAACAATTGAATCCGATATATCCGAGGTTTACTGTAGTACTGACGCATTGTATTTGGAGGAATGTCTGAAAAATTGTGTAGATGTATGTTAACACGGCATGCCATACTACCTTACACATCGTAGTCGTAGTAAGCAGTGATATTTATAAGTTGTGCATTACAATGAAACATTATTGAATAGACACATTTGTGTACTAGTAAAGTGTTTTTAATCCAGAAAAAAATGCTCAATGGTCAAACAATAATTTGTGAAGCAAAGGTGAGAAAAATACACAAGAGAAATGGAACCATTAGATTTTGTAGCTTGTGCAAAATCAGCACTTGGTATTGGTTCTAATCGGTGGTGTTTCATTGTGACCACTTCAAATTGTCACAGCAATGTGATTCACTCACCTGTGCCATTGTTTGATTTGCTAATAAAATACTTGTTTAGGAGGCACTGTTTCATCACTTTTTGGTGTTTTCCTTCAGAAGTTGTTGAAGAATTAGATTAATGTTGGCAGGGACGCCATGATAGATGTTTTTGTAGTCAAACCATTGCTGATTGGTTGATCGCGAACAAGAACGGGTGTGGGTAAAACACGGACTGTGGACTATGTACTGCGGACTAAATGAACAATTCTGATTGGTCGATTTCAAGATTTGCAAGGATTGGTTTGCAAATTACCACCGGAATTACGCAGTCCGTGCACTTGCCCGACGGGAATATCACTGATTGGATTTACTTGCCCAAATTTAGTTTTAACTTGCCCCAGGCCATCGGTACATCGTTATTGTCGAGCCCTGACAATTGTGTTCCTAAGTGTATATTTAGTATAAGCGCCATTGTTATCTAGGACTGCCTTAATCCTCTTGGGCATGGAATGCACCAGACAATTACCTCAATCGGGTTTGGGTCTGGAGGAGAGCTGCAAGGCCACCCCATCACCTTTTTAGCAAGACACTTGATCATCTTGGAGGTGTGCTGTGCCTGTACAAACTTCTGCAACTTTGCGTCACACCAATCATCACACAGACCGTCCTGCGCTTCAATTTCCCAGGACTTTTAGTCACACGCTTGCGAGATCAACCTTTCATTCATGTCGTTTTTCTGCCTTTAAAGTGCAGTCACTTCGAGCCAGATTGCCTAATGAGCGGCATGACACGTCGGCATTGGTAATTGGCACGTCGGCTCGCCATCTGCTTGCCGCCAGATGCCAAGCTCCGCCAGAAGTTTCAAAGCCATGAAAACAAGACATTTGTAATCCTGTTTTTTTAGTAGGTGATGATTTTAATCTCAGCAAGGCTTTTTTTTCATAAAAGGTAAAACACTCACATTTCAGGGTTGAATGATTGATCGAGCGAGAGTGAGGTCAGCGCTCCAATGCGGCGCTTCTGATGTCATCTCGCAATGATGCATGTTGGGAGAAGTGTACACTCTTCATACTGTTTTTCAGCCTTTTGGGCATCTTTTCATCTGATAAAACCAGCACAGGAAATGTCTCTGTTAGCTGATTGGCTTTGTGCTTTTCCTTTTGAGTCCTCCCAGCGGGACCTTAGACGTGCACGAGCATCCACTTTCTCTCCTCTATCACCCTCATATTTCTTATTTTCATGCTCCTTTGTTCATTTCTGTTCTCTAGCATCCCAAAACCAATCAAGCGCCTGTCAAATCAGTGCCTTAAGTGCCGTAGTTTGGAGCGATGTGGGGAATTAAGGGAGGAAAATCCACGGTGTGTGTGTGTGTGTGTGTGTGTGTGAAAAATAACTCTGAGTGTAAACACATGACCACTGAGGTCATGTGTTTACACAGTTAGCAAGGTTAACCACTCTGAGTCGCACAAGTTGGGGGGGGGGTTAGGGACAGACAGGCCAGTGTGTGGGTCACTAATAGGCTTGCTGGCTTTATGCTTGTGGCTTATGGAGCTTCTACATGAGCGTGAGCGACATGTTGGACGCTCGCCATAACGTGGGGGAGATTTGTCGGGCTTGTACGCAGCAAGGAGTGACATCATACACGTAAAAACAACCACCTTGTCCTTACTTGGGTATGCACTCTTCCTTGGAACTGAGTCATTTTGGCTTTGTTTAATCAACTTAAATGAATGAGACTTTATCGTCATGGATTACTACATGTAATCATATTTTTTTAAACATTGCTCGAGACTATGACTGCAATTAGGATGGTAAAGGGTCCTAAAGTAACTTTTGGTGTTGCTTTTTTTGGTCCGTTGCCCAGCCACATACATTCTTATGTCCTCAAAGACCAAAATATTCATGCCCTGCAAAAGTCTACTACAAAGACATCACGCCTTTAAACTGTGACCATATTGTTGCAAAGTTGTGATTCAAAAGAACACAGTCAGCCAGGGGGTATATTGATGGCATTCCTATTTATAGACGCAACACAAATCCGGAATGTGAGTCTTTGAAGATGGAAATGTCAGATTGGATAACTTTTTGACTTTTTATCCGTAAAGACTGACACAAGAAGGATCTTGACTAACATGAACAAGCTATCATGGCATCAAAAGTGACAGTATAGCTTCTCAAAAGAACATAGCATAGGAAGTGAATATGCTTGTACAGCAGTGTAGACTATCCATTGAACATGATAAAGGAAAAAAACACAAATTCCAACATATACTCTGGCTTTCAGAAACAAAAAATGAGTCGTTTGCCAGCCCAAACATACTTCCAAAGGTGTCTTGCTGAAGGTAAATCTCATCGAGCAACAAATTATGTTCAACTATTTAGACAATAATGGCTCATGTTCAGTTGCTAGTTACATGCCTAGATTATGCGATTGGAAATTCTGCAGTAGAGATGGGATTTTTGGCTCTTTGAGGGGAGCTGGATCTTGGTGAGCCGTTCCTTTCAAAGAGTCGTTCAAAAAAATGGCTCATTTGACTCATTTTTATATTAAGTTTTAAGAAGCCAGCCTGGCCTTAACTTGTTTTATCATGGAAATAATCACTGGGAGGAATTAATTTAGATATTCCACCAATATGAGTTTCAATTATTCTGAAATACTGATGGGGCGGCACGGCGATCGTGTGGTTAGCGCGCAGACTTCACAGCTAGGAGACCTGGGTTCAGTTCCACCCTCGGCCATCTCTGTGTGGAGTTTGCATGTTCTCCCCGTGCATGCGTGGGTTTTCTCCGGGTACTCTGGTTTCCTCCCACATTCCAAAAACATGCTAGGTTAATTGGCGACTCCAAATTGTCCATAGGTATGAATGTGAGTGTGAATGGTTGTTTGTCTATATGTGCCCTGTGATTGGCTGGCCACCAGTCCAGGGTGTGCCCTGCCTCTGGCCCGAAGACAGCTGGGATAGGCTCCAGCACCCCCGCAACCCTTGTGAGGATAAGCGGTTGAAAATGAATGAATGAATGAAATACTGATACTGAAAGTCTGATCTGGATTCATTGTAAATATTCCACAGGGTGGTGCTATAACACGTTGCGTTGACAGTGACTGTTACTCATTGTACAATTCCCGGCGGTACGGTTCCCAGCTGCGACTCGATTCCCATCGTTCATGGTAATGAGTCATTCAAACGAACAGATTCGTTCAAGAGCATCACAACACTATTCTGCAGATGTGCCAGGATATAATCTCATTTGTTGCGATTGATTTGCGACTGGTTGCCAAGATGCTTTGTTTTGATGTGAAGTCGTAAGTGAACCAGAAAAGCTAAAAAACGGCATTTGGCCATTCGAGATGCACTCTGAATGATGTATTTGTTGAATGACTGACTAATATTAAGTGATACTGATAAAATATGAACGGTATACACACTATATTGTGTGTTTCAGCCATGCAAGACATCAGCACAGTCTGGGTTCGGTGCCGAGCTGCCGTCAGGAGGTAATTGTTTTAAGAGAGCATTTATAGAGTGTAGTCTTTGGTGCCTCCTAATCAGAAGCATACTCAGCCCGGGATTTTACATACGAACCTCCGAGGATCGCTGAGGAATGTTTCAGGAGAGAACATGAGGCTGGCGGCGGAGACACTCCACTGTTGCCATTACTTTCCACTTCACGTGTCACTGCCCTGTTGAGACCAGGAGGGGGGTTGGTGAAAGTGATTAAGAGTGGAGATCAAAAGCAGAGTCATTCTTCCATCAACACCCCAAACAAATGGAGAGTCGGGAGAGCCTCAGGCCCTGTCCACATGGGAAAACTCAATTTTGGATTATTTTAAATGTTTTCTATTATGAAATGTGTCTGTAGTCATTAATAACAAGGAGCGATTCCTTGTGCGGAATGGATCTGAGCACTCAGAGTAGCCAAACTTTAGACATGGATGCCCTTAAATGGGTTTTGTATTTTTTGCAAAAGTTGCAAATCGTACCACTGTACCACTTTTTGGATGCAAGACTCAACAGTTTTTTAAGAAATTAGCCATCCTGGTACCCATCATCTCTCACCTATCATGGACCTTTACAGATTAGATCATGTTGCTTTCGTGGATTCATTTCAAGCATCTATTGGGTCATTTGTCATTTTGTCTCCCTGTGTTCTAACTTGGCAAGGGCGCAAGGAGCACAGAAATATGGCTTTAGAAAACCATTTTAATCAGACGGTGCAGCGTGCAAGGGGCTGAGGTTGGCATGGGAGATCTCTTTACCTCATCAGAGGCCTGCCAGTGGTGATTGGAAGAAACACTCAGTCAGGTTTTATTGAATAACCCTCGCCCTCCACCGGAGGGGCTTTACTGTAATAGAGCGGCTCTATAGCCTAGTGAGGTGACAGCCAAATGGTACTTATTAAACTAAGGGCTGATTCATACCAGGGCCAGCGCTGTAGTTTAACCTTGTTGGAGGCTGGCTTTAATGCGTCTGTTCAAGAGACAATACACAACATGAATAAATGAATCCAGTGATTATACTTAAAATCCTAAATATCCCAGTAATTATATTTTGAGCTGAATAATCGACATTACAATACAAAGATTATCTACATAGACCTTTAGATGCAATAAAGAAAGAATTATGGCCTTTAGAGGTTTTCACAAATGCAACACCCGACTATATACGTTCTCTGTGTCCTCATAGCTTATTTATACCCAGTGCTCACCTCTTGTACACAAACTAAGCATGACATCTTAATGGGGCGGCGGCAAGGATTAATTAGCCACCGCATTTAGACTAATGGCTCCTTCTCTTCGGATTAAATGTGGCACATGTCACGCAGGCTAACTTTTCATATCAGCTTCAAAAAAATATATAAAAATCCCAGTATCTGACCATCTTTGCCATAGGCGCATATCAGCTTGAAAAATATCCATTAGCATATTGTTGTTTTTGGACACAGCTTGTGTGAGGAGATTATTGAAGGTTCACTGGATGAGAAAAGCGTGCAGTGGTGGATGCGCATTACGGCTGTCCTCATTAAAAGTACCCTAAATAACTAATAACAATGGCTGTATTTGTTTCAAACTTGCTTTTTACATCACATATAAGAATTTATTTAATCCTAACCCTTCTCCGTGTCTCAACAGTTATTGTTTTTACATGTATTAGGAGAAGCTGTGTGATAATTACAAAAAAATTATGACAAAAAATACGGTATCAAAAGGTGGCCAGTATCCAAGCATCCCCCCCGCCCCGTGCCACTCTGTAGCAGCCCTGTGACAGCCACCTGGGAGACCACCTTGGAAAATAGGGCCCTATTTGTGTAGGTTAGACGTAATGACCAGCCATGCTGGCTGAAATGAAATAGCTGTCCGTCAAACTCTCAATATAAACACAAGCTGGGTGGCGGTTGGTGTAGTATGTGTTCAGGACATGTTGTAGAAGTAAATTGACGCAGGTGGAGGCCACGGTTTTGGACTTACGGTGCGTTCACACCTGTGGTTCGGGACTAAAATATAAAAATATTGCATCTGTAAAGAACATATAATGCATACATTATATGTATAGTCTGCTATAGTTATCAAGAGTGTTATCCCGATAAGTTTTTCACTTCCGATAAGAGTGGCTGTATTAAACTTATCCCTGTTTTGTGCTACCATTGTGCATGAGTTTTGCACTTCAGTTCCATAGCTGCTGGATGATCATGTTTGTACACGAACTGTACAAGCAGAGCATTATAACCGAAGAAAACATAATTTATAGAAGATGGCTGAAACCCCTGCTGGACAGATTCAAGCCTGTTAAGTTTATTCCTATTTTTGCTTTGTGAACCCAATCTCATTTCCAATTATGCAGCTAAAAAAAAAAAAAAACAGGCAGCGACAACCTCCGAAGCGCTCCTCTACTCAATTATTTACAATTTCATGGCTGTCGGAGATATGTGTTATTCCAATAAATTTAGGAATTAGCCGGCTTAAATATCGCACATATATTAACCTCTAAAGATGGATTTTTTTTTATCCTCAATTTAATGGTAAATACCATATCACGCTAATGGAATTTCAAATGGTGATGATTGGGGCAATCCATGGTGGTAATGTCTAAAATTAGCACTTACATTAGCAAACTGAGGAATGAAACGGTGGGACGTGACGGACTGAATTACAGTCGGTGACCTCTAGTCGTCCGACTGACAGGTTTGAATAGGAACCTGTCTCACTAGAAGGGATGTTGGTACCAAACCACAAGTGACAGTTAACCTGTACCTTTGCTCGCTATGAAAGATGCTATGGCGCTAATATAGTTTGTAAGATCTAACACAACCTGAATTCTTTTGTGTAAAAAAAAAAAGTGATCTGATTTGTCTGAGTTGCTGTCAACAAGGTGCAGGTAATTTTTTTTTTTTTTTGCTGACTGTTGCAGTTTTCAGCTTTTCTATTACATTCCTCCCTCCTCTAGTGTGTCGCTGCCATTTTTACTGGCCGGCTGGCGAGGAGCACACAAGTCCAATCGTACAGTTCAGTGTCATTCAAAGAATTCATCATTTCATTCAACATGTTTTTGGGCTGTTTGTATGAGATAGTGTCCAATGTTTTTACTAGATAAGTGTCTATTGTGCCAAATGAATGGGAATGGCATGCATCACGGGTCAAACCAAGGATGCAACTGTTGGCATTTATTTAATGACGTTATGCTGCTAGATTCCATTTTCATTGGAAAGGCCAAGTATAACAATGCTACTGCAAGCCACACAAAAATAAGGTTTTCTCCCCTATACTAATTATGGCAAATTCATTGGGAATTATTCATTGGGAAATATGGAAATTTCATTTTCCACATGTAGACAGACACAAAAAACATCTGAATTTAAATGTTAAATATGTGTGCTTTAATTGTGTATAGATGTATCATGTGTTTTCGTTGTATATATTAACAAATTATACCATATTTAATACAAATAACAATACTGATTTTTTTTAAATATAATATTAAATGCATAAAAAAATCCTGGTATTTGGTGACTTTTTTGTTTTAGTTTTTTTGATTGGTCATCTGAATTTAAATGTTAAATATGTGTGCTTTAACAGTGTATAGCTTAATAGTGTGTTTTTGTTGTATATATTATATATTATACCATATTTAATACAAATAACAATACTGAAAAATAATTTAAACATAATATGATATTAAATGCATAAAAAATCCTGGTATTTGGTCACTTTTTTGTTTTCAGTCTTTTGATTGGTCATTTGAATTTAATTAGTCATCTGAATTTAAATGTTAAATATGTGTGCTTTAACAGTGTATAGCTGTATAGTGTGTTTTTGTTGTATATATTACATATTATACCATTTATTCATTCATTCATTTTCTACCTGCTGGAGCCTATCCTGCTGGAGTCTTCGGGCGAGAGGCGGGGTACACCCTGGACTGGTCGTCAGCCAATCACAGGGCACATATAGACAAACAACCATTCACACTCACATTCATACCTATGGACAATTTGGAGTCGCCAATTAACCTAGCATGTTTTTGGAATGTGGGAGGAAACCGGAGTACCCGGAGAAAACCGGAGAGAACATGCAAATTCCACACAGAGATGGCCGAGGGTGGGATTGAACTCGGGTCTCCTAGCTGTGAGGTCTGCACGTTAACCAGTCGGCTGCCGTGCAGCTATATTATACCATGATATATTTATTACAAATAACAGTACTGATGTAAATAATTTAAACATAATATGATATTAAGCGCCTGTAGACCTCACAGCTAGGAGACCAGGGTTCAATTCACCCTCGGCCATTTCTGTGTGGAGTTTGCATGTTCTCCCCGTGCAAGTATGGGTTTTCTCTGGGTACTCCGGTTTCCTCCCACATTGCAAAAACATGCTAGGTTAATTGGCGACTCCAAATTGTCCATAGGTATGAATGTGAGTGTGAATGGTTGTTTGTCTATATGTGCCCTGTGATTGGCTGGCGACCAGTCCAGGGTGTACCCCGCCTCTCGCCCGAAGACAGCTGGGATAAGCTCCAGCACCCCCTGCGACCTTCGTGAGGAAAAAGCGGTAGAAAATGAATGAATAATATGATATTAATTGCATTAAAAAATCCTGGTATTTGGTCACTTTTTTGTTTTCAGTCTTTTGATTGACTGAAACAGCTTTGCAGTTATTATAGCACCAACTGTTGGCATTATGATTTCAACGTTAACGGAATTGGCCGGTGAAAATGTTATCTACTGTGGACGGTGGATCACTCAATCGTGTCGGAACTTCAACACTAATCTAAGCCCTCCTGAACTATAAACTTTTTAACTAGTGTGCTAGTATTTAGCTCAGCTGGGGCTTCTGCTAGCTGGTACATTGTTATTGCCTGTACTGGATGCCCCCCATTTTGCATCTTCATTGTTTTTGCTTTGCTTTTCCTGGGACTTATGTTACTTGTGTGTTGGATGCATTCCATCCCATCTTTGTTAGCTGTTTTCTTGTTCTCTGGTATTATTGTCCTGCCCGGGCGCATTCCTGTTTCCACCTCCCATGGTGAGTTTATGTCGCCCTAGCTGTGCCTCCTAGCCTCTTTGTTATTTTGGTACTTTGCCCGTTTTGTGTGCCGTTTCACTCTGCATGAGCTGATCTGTGAATAAAAGGCTTTATCGATTATACCAGCCACCATGTCTCTGCATCCCGGGGTTCTACGCATAACTGAATGTGACAATTCTCTTGGGAAACCCTCAGATCAAGTCCAAACATCGTTATGGGATCACTCACTATACATCCTCTGAGAGTAATAGACCCCTCTCGGTCTACCGCCACCCCGCCCTGGGTCCAAACCTGCCCCCTTAATCCCCTCCTATCTCTCTCCAGGAATGTAGCCCCTTATTTTGAAAAATACCTTGTCATGTAATACCCTTGAAAAGCCTTAAAAGAAAGGAGAGGGGGGGGGCATTCCATTATGTGCACCATGTGATTTAGAGGCGTGTGTTAAAACGAGATTGATGACATTTTGGAGACATTTAAACAAATATGTCTTCCGTGCAAATGACTTTTTTTTTCCCCCAGTTTTGTGGGTTTGCACTCAGCTGACATGTGTGCAATTGGTTCCCAGTGTGTGTGGCTCATTGCGTCATGCTTTGCAGCCTCATGTATGTTTCCATGTAAGGTATGATGGAACCATGTTCTCTCTCTGTGTGGTTTCACTGGGATACATAAATCATCCAGCTGTTTGCATCCTTTTTTTTTTTTACCCCCTTTTTATTGGATTTCACAAGAACTACGTCACATTCTTGGTCGGTTATGACAAAACCGCTTTTTCAGCCTGCCTTCACAATTGTGGTTTCGGTACCAAACATGTTAAAAAAGATACTTGTTGTGTATTTTGGTGCGGTGCTCTTTTTTTATTTTTGTCATGGGACCAAAGGCTGTGCAGTAAAGAACGCATGCATAAGCTTTTGTGATTAAGTACCTGACATACCTCATATACATTTCCTTTGTTGCTAGTTGCTTTTCAACTAACTGCTTGTGTTACAGTAGCCACATTTACATGGACCCAAATATTCCAATTCTATTCGCGTTATTTGCTCAAACGGAAAGAATGTAACCTTTGTATGCACCTCATTCCGAAAGAAAAGTGCCAATCAGAATGAATATATAATCGGATTCCCAGGGGTGGAATATTCCTTTCCCCAATCCGATTGAGGTATCTTGTACCCGCTCAATCGGAAAGTTGTCAGACTGCGTTCTTCTTCGTAGTGTTTTTCTTCTTCTGCTTTCGTGTGCATTAGCGCCATCTGTGGAACAGAATCTAAACCCTTCTATACGCCATTCACAAGTCCAGTTTTATTAAAGAAAATACATATCTATATAAAACATGTGCCGAGCTTAATTATAAAATATTAGCAAGATTGAACTTTATCTTTTCCTGTTCCCGGGTGCGTTCTTTCAGCAAATGCTGAGATATGACGTAACACGCAGCTCGAGACGTTCTTCGATTAAAAAAAATGGAGGCGAGCAATCGGCACTGGACTGCTGCGGAAAGTTTGTTTTTGATTCAAACTAAATTTCAAGACTGGACAAAGGAAAAACTGGCAATACGGAGTTATTGGGTAATATGAGTGTATATTCAAGTAAATGTTACATATTCTTTCTCTCTCTATTGGGTAATATGAGTGTATATATGACTATAGGGGTGCTATTTCATGTCTAGAGGGCTCTAATAATGGTAAAAATCATATTTAGAAAGTAATGAATTGAATGAATTCCAACAAGTGAAAGAAAAACTTGAAGTCGGTATCACGTGATGTTGATGTTTACGTTTTACTGCGCATGCCCCATTGACTATTCTGGTTGATTATAGCGGCGCATGTAGACAAGAGATTGGAATATTACTTTCCATGTATACCATTGCTTTCGGAAAGGTCATTCGGAAAGATTCCATTCGGAAAAACGAAAAAAACTCATGTAAACGTGGCTAGTGTTAATGTTCAGAATTAACACTAAAAAAAAAAAACTTAAGAATTACGGTATTTGTGAATGCACCACCTTGATATTGGATATTGGATATTGACAAAGTGTTGTGTTGCTGGTGTGGCGAGCGACGAAATACAGTCTTGCAACTGAGCACTGCATGTTCAGGTTGTCGTGTGTTGGGATGCTGCAATAATGTGTTTATGAGCGAGGGCAAAGGTAGCGCTTAATGTATTCATGGCGATCCAAATTTATTTGTGGCAAATGCAAATGCCGTGGATGAATGAGACAGCAGAAAGCGTGCAAAAATGACAAATATGTCAGTAAAAATGTGTTGGAAGTGGAATATTAGAGTTACATGACGCAGTATGTCCAGTACCAGCAATACCTGTGTGAACGCTAAGCGAACCAAAGTGCCCACCGAGTATCCGAGTCCCATTTGTCATGCTTTGTGTTGGTCATCAGCTGGATAAACTCCATCCCCCATTGGCGGTAGCAGTGCTTGGTTTAAAACCTGTCGTACATCAGCGCCTGCTTCTACAAGCATCCTACTAAAAGCAGATTAATGTCCCATTGAGGAGACACAGACAGCTGGCAGGGGTTCTCATTTGTTCTGACACAAGGCAGGTGTCTAAAGAAAGCCAGCAAAAAGCAGCAGTAGGTTTGGACTTGAAGGAATTTCCGCACTTGTGTTTTGCAGTCATATTTAATGCAGTTTTAATGCACTGAGATGAGTCTCCTTTGTGTGTCGTTACTTATTTATGATGTCGTTTAATAGACTTTAAGATATCACTGCGCGCCCAAAGGAACTTTATGTCATCGGGTGTTTGTCATCGCTTGTTTGTATTTATGTATTCATTAGACCTCATTTAATGCAATTAAAGCCATGATTACTCTGTTACAGTAAATACATCATCACCACTGCAAGGGTTAAACGCTAACCAGGTGTGGAAAGAAAAATACACAATAGTAAAATTAGTATTCTATATATTGTTTATATTTCCCCTAGTGAGTCATTGTTAAAAAAAAAAAAAAGAAGCGACTGGAACATTGCTACCAGGTGGGTTAGCATTCGTATGTTGACAATAACACACTTGAATGAATTGTATAATTTTTATTTATATATATATTTAATTTTTATTATGTTTATTGTTGTTGTGAGGTAATTTAGAATTGAGCTAAGTGATGTTTAAAGAGCATTTAAGACATTTTAGCTTACCTTACCGTAGCTTAGCTTAGCATAATGCCTGAAAACGTCCTAGCTAATGGATGGGCAAGCTTTATACTGTTTTTAAAAGTAGCGTGTACAGATAAAGTAGCATGTAAAGGTGACAAACTATATTCAGTTTAAGATACACTGGCCTTTTTTTTAATATATTTTAACCCAAGCTAACTGCAACCTATCCGGCTAATACTAGCTACAGTCGTGCCTTACTCTGTCGCAGTTCAAGCATTCCAAAGTAATTAAAAAAGTCATTGTTTTGTGGTTGAATACAGCCCATTATTCATACAAAGTAAGCATATTCAAGTAAATGTTACATATTCTTTCTCTCTCTATTGGGTAATATGAGTGTATATATGACTGATGAGTGTATATTTCATGTCTAGAGGGCTCTAATAATGGTAAAAATTATATTTAGAAAGTAATTAACATGCTGTAACTATGAAAATATTATGGTTATTTGATAATGTGAGAGTTAAGGTGACTATAGGGGTGTTATTTTATGGCAAGAGGGCTCAAATAATTATATTATATATTATATCGGGTAATTTGTGTAAAGGAGACTATAGATGTGCTATTTCATGTCTAGAGGGCTTTAATAATGGGAAAAATCATATTTAGAAAGTCATAAACATGCTGTAACCATGAAAATATTCTGGTTATTGGGTAATATGTGTTTAAAGGAGACTGTATATGTGTTATTTCATGTCTAGAGGGCTCTAATGATGGGAAAAATCATATTTAGAAAGTCATAAACATGCCGTAACTATGCAAATATTCTGGTTATTGGGTAATATGAGTGTAAAGGAGACTATACAGGTGTGTTATTTTATATCTAGAGGGCTAATAATGGGAAAAACATATTTAGAAAGTCATAAACATGCTGTAACTATGAAAATATAGAATTTATTAATGTTGAATGCTACTTCCGGAAATTCACTTATCATGGTTGGTTCTTCACCCAATAACCGTGATAAACGAGGGATTACCGTAGTGTTGTCACCAAGCAAGCCAGTGGAGCAAAGGGTTTCAAAAGAACTTGTTAAACTTTCCACAGCAATAGAAACTCTTTTCGGTACTATTGCTGACTTGTGTGCTGTGTTTGATGCATATTTGTGAAAATGTGTCCATATGGTGAGGACATGGCGGACATAAACAGTTTGTAACTTCAGCAAAGGGCTCTATGAAAGGGCTGAGTGGAATGTCGCCTTCCAGGGGGCTGTGATCCAAAGAAGCCGGCTGAAGCTACACTGTCCAAAGTGTGTGAGAGCAAGTTTTTTTTGTGTGCATTAGTACGTAGTACTGTATGGGTGCGTGCGTGTGTGTGTGACAGCAGGTCCATCAGTCATGCTGTTTTGAGCGGGAGCCAACTCGGGCCACTGTGTGGTTTAGTGTGAGAGCTCTCCTATCTCACTGTGCACACAGCATGCAAGAAACCTTTTCCTTTTTTTCTTTTCTTTTTCCCAGTTTGGTTACGGGAAAAGGCAGCATTTTTTCCTTCCATATTTGGTCATATGGAGCAAGCAGCAGCAAGTCTTTTGATGCAGCACAAACAGGGATTTTTTTTAACAGGATGTAGCATCCCTTTAAAACAGTGCTAAAAGTCCAAAGTGGACTATTTATGATATTGAACTTGTAATGCAAATGACTCAAAAGTTTAAAGCCATTTCCCTTTTGGTTTGTTCGTCAATTGGATGAGCAGTTGACCTTTTGGGATTTATCATCCTGGCTGGTTAACTTTAGAGACACGCTGCAGCTGGAATTAATTTGATTTCTTTGCAGAAAATAGTGGAAATATTTGCACGTTAAATGGAGCTTGTGCACCAATGCCTATTACAAGATGATGGATATGGCGTGTGTTGGCTCACTGTTTTCACTGCAATTTAAGTGTGACTTGGCTTGAAGCGTGCCGTCGTAGAGCGTATATAAACATGGGGAGCAGGTGTTTTTAGCTGCATTCACATCTTTAACAAGGGCAGCCCGTCTTGCACGCCCACGCAAATGTTCGGGATCAATGATTGCAACTTTGAGACGTTTAAGGGAATTACAGTCGTCAGTTCAATTTCTGTGAAGTAGGATTCAATATTAATCAATATTTTCAAAGAGCATAGGAAATCTGTTTATGACCTTTATAAATGTTCATATAAATGCGGTTTCATGTAGACACGGAATAACTTTACATTGTCTTACCCAATTCAGATGATAAGCCATTTTAAATATAAATATTAACGCGTTAGCATAGACACAGCACTTCCTGGTGGCTATTTTCTCATCAATGTAACTTTATTGACACCTAGAGACCAGTGTGAAATAGTACTTGCCGCTGTTTAAGGAGAGATTTATGATGCGCTTCAATCGCTTTATAGATAAACAGAGAACCCATGCACTGAGCATAACACAGGAGCTGCTGTCGGCCACTCTCTACACGGTAGAGTAAAGGTCAACTCTTGCTAGCTGATGTCCCACACGTCAGGGAGCACGCAACAAGTCACGGATACTGTATTACACACTTCATATCACATTTTTGAATACCTTATTTTTGCATTTTCAGCCATTTTTATTGTTGAAAATGTCTTTTTTGTACTAATAATAAACAATATTCAACCACAAAACAGCAACAAGGACGAAGTGCAGATTTATTATTGTAGGCCTCCACAAATAACTGTGTGGTAAACACTAGTTTCATTATTGTTTTGTAATATCGCTGAAGTAAAAAGCCTGATAAGTCAAGTAAGGGGTTATAGAACTGGTTGCAAGCAAACTGCTTTCCCGTCTAATTAACAGCATCTTTTTATTTGCTTGCATTACAGGGTTTCCGACTTATATTGTCGCGTTAAATTAACACACTTAATTTGGTACCGGCCTGTTGTTTTTATGTTTTTGTCTGTGAAATAATGTTGCTTTAAAGCACTTTTGTGCAACTGAACAGTTTAGTTAACTAAACAACCAACGAGGCAGTATCTTGTCGCCATTAAAATGGGAGGAAAGTCTTAATAAGTACAAGTTGTGCAAATAGGACCACAAGAAAAACATTATTACAACATAAACTTCAATTCGGGGATACACCCTGGACTGGTTTTGTGTTTTGGGGACTGACAGCATAAAAATGAAATGAAAAACATGGCCACCATCAAGCACAACTACTTCCCCATAAGTCACAGTTGTATGTTAGCATGTCTTGCGAAGCATTTTGACCACAACCCATAGAGGGCACCACATATGTCTATGTATTTATTAGAACTTTTTATGACTTTTTATGTTAAATTATGAGGGTGTTGGCCTTCTCGTACTTTGTATGCTGCTTCTTCATTGGACATTAAATTACCAACAAAGCATTGAAGCATTCAGTGTACAGAGTTGCTGTTTAGATGCCATTTAATTGCCAGTGTGATTATTAAATTCAATCTATCGCCTGACTGATTCAGCCATGAAGTGTGCTCTCTGTTAATGCCTGCAAGTACAATGCATCCTTCAATGCTTTTCTTCTCATCGTGTGTGTGTGTGTGTGTGTGTGCGTGTGTGTGATTCACGTAGCATATTATAGAATGTGAAACATAGTCTGGGAATGCAGGAGCCTCGGCAAGTAGGAACTTTACATCTTTCCACATTAATGTTAGCTAGTTTTGGGGTGATTCGGGAGTGTGGGACAACACAAGGGAGGTATTCAATGCATTTCTTCCCCTTCCTGTCATAAATTGGAATCTCCTTCATTTCACCTGATGAGTTGAAACCATTGTCTGCTCATGCTCCAGTAAACGTGTCCTTATCCAAGTTGAAGCCTCACTTTTTTCGTTTTTCGAAGCTGGGGGAGACTTGCGAGCAAGCAGGAAGCAGATGGTATTGACATCGAGCCCAGCCTCCATTGGCCGTATAGATGCACCGTTAACAACCACAGTTAACCACTGTGGTTGATTTTCACGGCATGCTCGCTCAGATGAAGAAGAAAAAAAAATGCATAATCCTCTTTACGTGGAATATTATCCCGGCTATCATAAAAATCCAAGTGTCTCTTCATATTTTTTCTGAATAATACTATGCAGTTACTGGATAAGCTTCCGCAGTCTGTGCCAAGACACACTGAGGGAAAAATGTGCTTGGACTGTATAGTCTGGGCTTTTATGAGCCTGTTATTTGTGCAAACTATATTCTTATAGTCATATTTTGATTGCATTTTTATCTTTAAACAGCAACCTGTAGGAATGTTAAGCTGGCAGTGAGACAGAAATCTCATCAGAGCGTTCTTTAATTATACTGTGGAACCTCCAAATAAAGTATAATCCATTCTATGATGCATGTAAAACATTTAACTGTACAGGCTGTGTGTTAAGTCACATTTTAACATCCATAACTGTCATACAAGTGTAAAACAAAAAGCCAACGCTATATAATACAATTAAAATAAAGTAAAAGCCCTCATACTTGGATGGACACGTAATGCAAAGTGATCAGGAAGGTGTTTGCATCAAGATACTGCCACCTAGTGCCCGTTTTTAAGTATTATTGGAATTAGCAATACTATATGCCAACCAACAGTCGACGCACAACACCTTCTTCAGAGCTTTTCTACCTCCCACTCACATGTGACTTGACAAGAACCATTAGTAATGGTGATATTGATTGTACTGCTTAGCCAGACCCTTTCCGATGTATGTAGCTAAAGTTATTTTTGGTATTATGGTTGTCACGCATGTTGAAAGGTTGTTTTATTTTTGAGCCGTAAAATTCCGTTTCAACTGTTAATTGTACCAATTTCCCGTAGCTGCAATCATAGACACAGATAACTGATAACACTGATAGGGTCTTTGTGTTTTTAGTGACGGGCTATCATACAAGTACACAAAAAAGTTGAACACTATTAAATAAAACTAAAGCCACTCACTCACTCGGGAAGGTGTTTGTGCAGGAATATTAAGCTGCAATAAGTTCTGTCAGAGGTTATCAGCACACATATAAAGTTTGAACTCTAAATCGTACCACCTCCGGGGCGCTCGAGCATCCACACAGAGTGCAGAAGAGTGTAACATAACAAAATAAAAGACGTCTATAGATGTCAAATGTTTGAGGTGTCACTAAAGCAAAAAATATAGACGTCAATCACCGTTACATTTGAATTTACTTCTCTTCAGAAAAAACGTATTTTCTGTTTTTAGGTCAAAATAAGCTACTTCCGCTGAAACCACCCTATGTTTACTGATGATTTATTCAGAATAGAAACAAACTAGTGTCTAAAGTTTCTTTACATAGTTTCAATGCTTATGCAGTCGTAAAACTCAATAATTCAGCAAAAATGACCAAAAGCTCTGGCAGTAAGGAGCTAAAATCTAATTTCCTTCTCGTAAACCCAATTACGTGTATCGTCTTGTGTCGTTACTTGCATGTGTCAAAATAACTCAAGCATACACATGGTTAAATAAAACTAAAGCTACTCACAGAGAAAGGCGTTTGTGCAGAAATACTGCCACCTTTTGGTCTTTTACAGGTTTTACTGCAAGTAGTTCTGGTTCAGTGGTTATCATCACAAATGTACCACTTTTTTGTGGGGGGGGGGGCGGTTCAACTGTATGTGTACATAATGTGCAGCATGATGTCGCTAAATAACTCATAAATATACATGGTTTTGTGTATTCTTAATGACACAAGCACAGATAACAACATATGTGAAAAAGCACAATCGGCATATACATCATCCTGCCAATGCATAGGTTGGCCTTTAAGTGGAAAGCGGAGAGTGCTTGATGACAAATGAAGTCCTGAGAGGTACAGGCAGATATGGAAAGAACGCAATAACTTGGCCTTTCCCTTCCAAATAAAACCCCAGATGAATTCATGAATGCGCATCTCCAAATCCCAAATCCCGTCACCATAAATGTGTTTATGCCACATGCAAGAATGGAAGACGCATAGCAGAGACAACCACAATCCCTCCGAAAGGCATTCCAAGCAGACCACTGTGGGCACTGATGGGAATCACACGTGCGTCTGTAATATTCCAGAAAAGCACCTCTGCATCAATGGTTTGGTTCAAACGAAGTCTGGTTACGCTGATGAAGTTTGAGACCCAAACCGGAAACTCTGATGCAGTTCACTTCACTTCTTCCATGAAGCGAAGACAGTCACCGTTAAAATGACAGTAAAAAACATGGAGAAATGATAAGTATGTAAGAGAAGATGCATTGTTGTCTTTCTGCTCTCTTTTTCCTTTGTATGTGTGTGACTGCAGTGCTCTTGAAAAGTTTATTTTGTAAGCTTTTGGTGGAATGGAATGTTTGTGTTAGGTCATGTACTATGTTATGAAAACTGTCCAATACTGTCTTGACAAAAATACTTGCATACACCTCTACTCCGTTTCCGTGAACAGTCTATCAACCTGGCAGCACATCAACGGTGCACAATCGATCTTTCTGCCTGTCTCATTTTACACCCATGACACTCATTTCTGGAGCCAACAAAAAATAAACAAGCATTCTAACCTTACCGTAGCGTGTTTACAACATCCCGAGTCAAACATGGCACGAGACCTTATAAGGCATTCTCACTGCCACACTTGTACAACAATATTTAGTTGCATATATTATTGTTACATAGGGGCCTAGGGTTTATCAGGAGGCCTTTTCTGACCATTTAGGGCAAGGGTCTCAAACTTAATTTACCTGGGGGCCACTGGAGCTAGAGTCTGGGTGAGGCTGGGCCTCATCAGGTTTGAAAAAAAAAAAGCATTTATTAAAAACGGAAAAAATATGTATAATAAAAAAATGCTTTTGTTTCTTCTATACCCTACACTTTTCAGTGCTTTGGTTCCGGTTTTCCACAAGAAAAGCTCTAATTAAACATTACACTGTTCTCAAATATCTTAATTTCTATTTATTACACAAAATAAGATGAAAACATTTTATAAAAAAATGAAATTAAATCAAAATAAAATCAATAAATCAATAAAATAATAAACAGCAAATAAGAAAAACTTAAACCACATATAATTGGTGAGTATAATTTTTTTTCAGATTCAAATTAACAGTATTAACAGTTATTTACCTAATTAGCAAGTTAGCATTGTTACATCTGGGAGCAGCGTCATAACTTGCAAAATAGCATCAATTGTGTCCGGTGTGCACACACACAGCTTTAAGCTGTCATTTCTGGGTACATGATACCATACAGCATCCATATCAAACATTCAACTTTCATATCAAGGTGAGGGGCCTCAAACTAGCATCCTGCGGGCTGCATTTGGCCCGTGGGCCGCAAGTTTGAGACCCCTGATTTAGGGTGAGAGCAGGGTGGAGAGTTGGTGAGTATAGGTTGGAACTGCATTTCATGATACTACAAGAAGGCAGTGTTGAGCTTGTGGATGAAGTAATTTTTAATTTATGCACTTTTTTTACATTTTTGTACACGTTTTCACTGCTGTGCAATATCTGGAAAGTAGAACCAGTAGAACCCCACCACATCCATTTTGTAGGCTGGACCAGAGTACTGAACCACAAGTGTGAATGCAGCCAAATATTTGTAGTTTAAGTACAGTTTTCTTATCCTGCTTTGCCCCAAGTCGACGACTCTCAAGGGACTGTAATATGCCTGCAGAAAACGTTTACACAACTAAAATGGTCTCAGGAGCCTCTGCCAAAACAGCTGTTCATCTTCACCGCCTACAGCCACGCAGTCGGCCCTATCACTCTCCCTGTTCCCCTCCTCTTCCTCCCCTGTCTGACTGCACAGGCAATATGTGCTGTAAGATGGCCTTATAACCATCAAATGACAAAATGGTGTGCATTAACAGTGCATCTGAGCCTATAAACCTCCACTGTAGCGGTCAGGAGTGCTGTCATTACCTGTCACTGCAAAATACCTCGACGCACACAGAAGTCGGGCTTTGTTCCAGTGCTCACATTTCAGCATGACTGGAATACCTTTCCTCACCTGGACACCTGCTCTATCCATGAAGGCCTCCTCTATTCTACTACTGCCTCATTTTTACTGCATATAGGCTAGCTTCTATTATTAGTTATGCGAACACCTGGCAAGTTAAAAAAAAAAATAAAAAAAACAGCGCTCAGCAAGATTTTCATGCCCCCTTTATGCAACATACCACTGGCGAAAGAGACGTTTTAACTAGTAATTTGAAGGCTCTTTCAAGTCCAAAAACACTGCTTCAATGAGAGCATTCCTCACATAGCTCTGCAGACATAATGTCAAGATGAGATGTGCGGGGGGGTACTCTTGCAAGAATTTAGTAGAATGCGCACAACAAAATGGCACAAAATGCTGTGTTTTTCTGATAAATACACCACATGGTGGCGCTGTCATTCAACCCCCATAGATCGGATTGACTTGAAACTTTGCACACAGCTGGGTGCAGTCTACCGACACCCACTGTAACGATGTGTTTTGGCATGGGTGGATTAACTGATACTAGTATTAAATTGAGAGGCTAAAGACATGATCAGTGTGTTATGATAATAGCTTTTGCAATAATTATTTCCTAGTTATTATGTACTAGGGTAGTCATACTTTGGTCAAATGACACTGTAGGGGAAGTGGTGTGAAAAAGAGGAGTGGAGAAGCTTTCTCTCACTTTGCCTTTGTTAGCTTGTGCTAAAAGTGTGGGTGGTCCCTCTAGTGATACACCATTTTACACGCATGCACATCTTTTTTTTGTTAATACAAGCTAGAGGCTTCCTCCTGGCTCCTTTGCTTGTGGGTTCTTTTCATCCTGCATTTATTCAGTACATGCATTGTGAGTTAATTGTAGTACATAAGAGTAATTAAGTACATACTCTTGTAATGTGTGCATATCGGATGTGTTGATCAGCTTCATTTGTTACTGTTAACTTCATAACATTCTACGCTGAGTGTCTCTCTGCAATGTAGTGACTTGTCACTTGCGGTTAGTGCTCTCATTGCCATTTAATTATGCTCGCATGAGTAGCAAGTGCTAATTGGCCCTCGCTAAGAGCATTTACGGTTGTAATTGTGAAGAAATATCAGCATGTCAATGTGTTTAAGGATGAGACATGAACATATAGACTATTACTGAAGTTGGATGGTCGCAGAGGTGTTGCTGAGTGAATTTTCTTTACTTTGGGTTACAATGGCAATAGCAGAAAACTCAATTGCACGCCTATGTAACTGGTTGTTGGGGTTATGAAGTGTCTGCATAAGCAACATTGAGCTTGTTGGTGCATCTTTTTAGATTATAAAAGACAAACAGCTAAACAAACAGCTAAAATAATGCATAAGGCTAAAAATAACCAATTACCTAAAAACGTTATCCAATACTTCTCTACAAGAGAGGAGAAATATGATCTCAGGGAAGAGCTAAATTTGAAAGACTTCTATGCTAGGACTACGTTAAAAAGCCACAGCATTTCAGTATGTGGAATCAAACTATGGAATGAATTGAGTAAGGAAATCAAACAATGCACAACGATGAGCCAATTCAAGAAACAATACAAGCAGTTGTTTGCTAAATACAAGGATGTGCAATACATATCACTATATTGACAGTTACTATGGTTCCCATTATGTTATTGTATGGTCATATCACCTCATACTTCGGTATGTGACAAAAATAAAATAAAAAAATATCAAAAAATAAATTAGGAAAGCTGGAAGTGAACAAATGTAACAGTTACTGATTGTAAAAGTACCAGATGGAGGGGTAGGATTTAATAAGCTTTGCTTCTTCCTACTCCTTTTGGACATGTGGAAGTGTGAAATAAATTAAATAATACCATTACCATTACAAAAGACAACACAGGAAGTGAGGCTCAAAAGTGTAGTTTTTCTGAGTAAACAACACAGGAAGCTGTAGCGGTGGAGATAGGGAGGGTAGGAGGAGTGGGGAGAAGAAGGGAGGTCATTGCAGGATAGAAGGAGGGACAAGAAGTGAGGAGAGGATAGGGGCCAGGCATTTTTTAGGCTGCACTCTGGGAGAGGACTTAGAAGACGTTATATGAATGTTTTGAGGAGAAAGACGCTTATTTGAGGTAAAACACTTCCTTTTTTCCGAGTGTGTTCTTCCAAAGCATGCATCACCTTAATGAGACTTTGTTTTATTCTGGATGGTGGTTGAGCAGGGATCATAGTTGGGACAAGCTGGGTGGTCTAGAATGCTCTTAACATCCTGTCTGTCCGTTTTTCTTCTCAACACTTATTGTCCAGATGATCATGTTTGATGATGTCATCTCCCAGGGTGCAACTATGGAGGAAATGGACTTTGAGCAGCGCCGAGAGATGAGGCGGCAGAAACGTGAGGAGATGCGCCTGGAGGCTGAACGGTAAGACCCTCTTAGGTTGACCTTTTTCTCAAAATGTAGTAGATCACACAGCGTTGCTGGATTGGAGCTGTCATTTAGGATCTTAGTAGAGAATTCCTTGCTCTATGTTGTGGAATGAAGCTCTACTCTTCAGATGTCGATGCCAATTTGGAAGAGCCAGTGTTGCTCTAAAAGCTCAAGGCCTCCTTGAGGACTTTTTAAAAGCTTACTTTGGCAAACATTGTACCCCCCACCACCCCAGCCTGCCCCAGCCTGGGCTTATAGAAGACAAGAAGAAAGCAAGGTTGATAAGCAATCAGATAAGCAACATGATGACCTTTAAGTGGGAACGCTCAATCATGCCCTCCCCGCTCTCCTTCCAATTTTCTCCCCCAGATATGGAGGCCCGCTGAACTCCTTTTGATTCAATGGAAGAAATTGATTAAACTAAAGCCCCATTCCAACAAGTGATGGAGTGGTAACGTGCCAAGCGTAGGCATAAAAGATTATAAGGTTTTTTTTATCCTGAGAACAATGTGCCAAGGCCTTTTATAGCACTTTTATATAAAAGTTTCCTCATCAGTGCTGCAACCTTTCCACTTAGGAAGAGTTGGATAGGGATGCAGATACCAGTCAAGGTCACTCGCCTCAATAAGATGGGGGAGGGGCCAAAGAAGAAAGACCGCAAAGTCCGTTGTCTTCTGACATAAACAAAGTAGAATTATTTGTGCGAGTCATTATGGAGTAGAAGACAACAAAATTAGTCATGTCGGTCAAAATATATAGATATTGGTTTGCTACCAAAGCTCCCTTCTGGTCATGTGACGGTGGCGGTCACTTAATGCTTTGTATTTCTGTTTTTTAAATCATAGTTGTTTTGTGGTTGAATAGTAAGTATCATGGTAGTTTTTTTTTAAGAAAATGTAATGTCATTTTTTTATGCATGTTTAAGAAAATAATATTTTTGTATAAATTAAACATGTTACATTGATGAGAAAATAACCACCATAGAACTCCCGTACACAACAGAAAAGGAGCTCAACCCAATGCTAACATGTGTCCATTTCATTTATTATGTATTTCACATGTCTCATTTTGTCTTTATTGATACTGTATTGAGTAATAGTAATGTGAAGGTGACTATAGGGGTGTTATTTAATGTCTAGAGGGCTCTAAAAATGTAAAAAAATATGTATGTAGAAGGTCTAAAACATGTTTTTTATGCTCTAGGTATGACTATATTTAATATAGTAAGAAGGGAATCGTGCTTTGCGGAAAATCACAGATCAGGTCAGGAACTAATTAACCAGAATAAACAAGGGATTACTGTATAGGAAGGTTTTTGCAGAAAGTACTCTTACTTTGTACCCATTTATTTGCAATGACTTAGCTAGACTAAGTTCTATAACTGTTTTGTTTTGTTTTTGAAGCAGAAAATAAAATGTTGCATTCATTCATCTTACTACAAGAGATGGACACATCTGCACATAATAAACAATGTGTCAGTCAAGCAGATTATTATGCATTTTCAGGACATCTCCTATTACATCACATTTCTCAGGGCCAAAAAAACATCTTTTCATTTTGCATAATAAAGAATGTAATACATTATCGTCCTTTATTAGAGCCGTTGTCAAGCCAGAATATGGAAAAAGCCCACGAAAACGACCAAAGGACGGTTTGGATTGTAGTAAACTTGAAATTCAGTTTCAGCGGAACAAGCTCCAGTAATAACTGCTGGCAGGTGATGTGTCACTCCTGTTATTGATTTTAAAAAATGTAAAAAAAAAAATTACATCTCTGCATTGCTTCCATTTCTGTCAATATATCAAAACACTCAATATTTACATGACCTCCCTGGGTTGGACTAGTCAAACCCACATGTTGTAGGGTTGTGTGCACCCTTGTGACTTGCTTCAATTCCAGTGTGTTTTGGATCGGCATCCGATGATGGAGCGTTGACAAAGACCATTCACTCTTCTGGAGCCAAGCTTTTTGCTGTCTTCTGTCAAGTTGTAAGAACACTGTGGCCACTCACTAATGCTACAAAGTCCTTAGCACCATGAGTCACCACGTCTCAGTCTGTCCCTAGATGATCTTGATCTCCTGATCTTAGACATTTCTGTGTACATTTTACCAATGATGTCATTCTTTGGGTCACCACTAAAGCCACAAAAATCCATGGCCTGGTATTGAGGATAACATGTTGGAATTCATGTTTCCCTTACTGAACCACAGCTCCCTAGCGCTGGCAGTACTCATGCAGCCCTGACCAAGATGCTATACAGTTGCCAGGCTTGACTCAATTATCTTGGTGCTCATTGTGTTGCCAGTTAAGTCGACAATAATGACCGAGTCGAGTCATTTTCAGTGGATGGTAAATCTGTACAGTCGTCACTTGCTATATCGCAGTTCCAATGTTGCTCCCTTATCTCCTTTTTTGAACCTGGTTGTATGGCCTATAGTTAGTCAAAAAGTTTCTCCTCTTAATCCGTGTGGAAGTGGTAAGTGTTTGGCTTTGTCCTTCTTCCCTACTCAATTTGAAACACTTTTTAAGCTTACAAAAATTGGACTAGTTAACTCGGTAGCTACAAAAAGTTTCTCCTCTTAATCCGTGTGGAAGTGGTAAGTGTTTGGCTTTGTCCTTCTTCCCTACTCAATTTGAAACACCTTTTAAGCTTACAAAAATTGGACTCGTTAACTCGGTAGCTAGAAAATGTTTCTCCTCTTAATTTGTGTGGAAGTGGTAAGTGTTTGACTTTGTCCTTCTTCCCTAATTGATTTGAAACACTTTTTAAGCTAAATTTGGACTAGTTAACTCAGTAGCTAGCTATGTCCCAACAGTGATCTCATAGCCTGTGCAATGTGATAAAAAAATAACAGGAGCGTAAAAGTACTGACTATTCTAATGTATATTCCTTTCTGTGGGCCCTTCAGAAGATTAACTGTAATGAAATGCTGAAAAGTGAGTATGCACTCACTTTTTGAGATATTGAAATGTGAGTTATTTATATAATTTTGTGAGTTATTAGATAGTCAGTATCCAGAAGAGTCAGCGTCTAAAGGCAGATGCATTAGTTTCCTATGCACTTCAGAGGAAAGATGCTGCTTATCCAGTAGACGGATACACAGAGAGTTAAATATTTCACATTGAGGCTAACATATCAAAGCGCCATTAAGTATAAAGTGCCATGCCAGATGTTAATTTTAGAAGAAAAGCCCTTTTTCCTCACTCTCCTTTTTTGGACATTTTTTGTTTTCCTTCATTTATCACCATCCCATGGTGCTGTCTCAACTCTTTTTTACTGGACATTCCACCTATTGTCCTCATCCTCTTCATCTCCTTTTCCCACCCTCTGTAATCCCCACCTTTAGCTTGTGATCTCATGCTTCCATTTTAATCTGGAGCCTTTCTCTCTCTGCAAACACGCCCTGGTCACACCACTCCTTTCCTCTTCCTCTACCCGTTCCCTTCGTCCTCTTCCTCCTTTTGCACAACTGCCCTTCCACCTGTTGGGCACAGGAAACACCCATCATCTGTGTATGACCCCGAGCAGATGGGGAGCACTTCCATATATGGTATGCTTTCATTCTGACAGAGAAAGTATTACACCTTAAGATCTGATTTAAATTGCCTGAGTCTGAAATTTTGTGTAAAGCTGTTATGTGGTGTTTGCGTAATCCTGTTAGCAACACAAACGCTGATGAAATGAAAGCTCCTTGGTGGAGGTAATACATTAAAAAAAAGGGAGAGGAGGGCGGGTGAGAGAATCCGATGCTTGCGGTTCTTTGGGTCGGAAATAGTCCAGGGAGTCCAGCGTGGGAATGGGTCAGCATTTCTGACAGCACAAGCCCCACCCGCTCCTTTTTTTTTCCCAAGTAGGGGTGAAAGAGTCCCAAATGGTTTTTGCTCACATATCTGAGATACTTTGCCGTAAGGAAAATATTTAGACATACTAGTCCCAGAAGAGACGCTCTCATGGCAACGCTTGTGTGCGACTTTTACTTGCTTTACTACGCTAACGCTACAGCACCAAATTCCTGTTTGGTGCAAATCATTTGCAGATTTCTTTCAGTGTGACCGCTAAAGAAAAGTGTAAGCTTAAGCAGTGCAGGAAAAAGGCGTCGCCCACGATGAAATCAGCCGATAAGTCCCTTTTTCCATTATCATGCACACCTCTAACCTTTCTCATTTTTCATTTCTCTCCCCTCCTCCTTCCAAGAGTCTGTGATGCTGATGGAGTTGGGGGCCTAAGCAAGGAAAAGAGGATATTAAACCGGAGCTTGTGTGTGTGTGTACTAGTATGATTGACAGGAATGCTAATTCAGCTTTTAGAAGTTTGTTCTCCTCTCCTACCGAGAAATCTTTAACCCTGGGTTTGTCACCGCTCGCCGCCAAGGACTCTTTTCTTCCATTTTTAGCTGTTTTCCCTCTTCTTTGTGACACTTGGTTGCCGTTTTCTAGGACAGCGCATTCCTCTAGGGAGTTTAGGCAGGCATGTTGCCACCGGGAGACAACTTAACCAAGTGGCATTTGAGGGAGCATTCACACTTGGCATGTTTGGTTCGGTTATAAGGAACTCGGTTGCAGTTCCTTTGGTGAAGTACCAACGCAAATCGTTCAAATCTGCTATTCCCGAAATGGATGTCTGACTGATGTGGTTTAATTCACTTGAGCTCAATTGTGACCGCTAAGCATATTGAAGTGACGACAAATATGCAAAACTGACAAATATGTAAGAGAAAATGTGCTGTCTTTTTGCTCTTACTTCCTGTGTGACGACATTCCGGTTTTGACTCCGGTTCCTAATGATCCTCCATTCTGATGCTTTTAAGAGGCAGGGTGATAAGTTTGCATGGTTTAAATCAGGGGTCTCAAACTCAATTTACCTGGGGGCCACTGGAGCTAGGGTCTGGGCGAGGCTGGGCCGCATCAGGTTTTTATTCATTAATTAAAAACAGAAAAATTAATAAACTTTGCTTTGGTTCCAATTTTCTACAAGAAAAGCTCTGATAAAACATTCCACTGTTCTCAAATATCTTTTTATTTTTCTACACAAAATAAGATGAAAAGTAAATAAATGAATCAAGAATAAAGAAAATCAATCAATCAGTAATAAATAAATAAATATAGTAATAATAATAAAACGACAAATAATAAAAACTTAAGAAACCACATATAGTTGGTGGGTAGACAAATTATTTTTTTCAGATTAAAATGAAGAAAGCATTATTAGAGCCCTGTAGACATGACAAAACACGACTATAGTCACATTTATACTCTTTTTATTTACAACATATTACGCAACTGCAGAGTCTTGAGACATGCTAACTTGCAAACTAGAGAGCTAGCGACCTAAACGGTAGCCTCCAAGTTATTTCCTTTAAACTTAAAAAGCCAAAACTTACCACTTCCACACGGATAGGGAGGATAACTATTTATTTAACCTTTAACATGAACATTAATCAAACGTAATAATTTTTTCTGGGTACATGATACCATACAGCATTCCATATCAAACATTAAACTTTCATATCAAGGCGGGGGCCTCAAACTAGTGTCCTGCGGGCCACATATGGCCCGCGGGCCGTGTGTTTGAGACCCCTGGTTTAAATGAAGACACAGATTTGTTTTGCATTTTTGCTATTAATTATTTAACTTTTTTCTATCAACTTTACTATGAATTTATCTCAGATCTACTTGATTTTTGCAGGACTACACTTTCACAAAAGATGTTTACTTTTGAAAAACTGTGGGGAATATATTAGTACAATTTTTTTTTATAACAAATACAAGATGATAGTTTAGGCCAGCGGAATAAGCCGTATTCAACCCAGAAGACAGTATTATGGTTTGGAATATTTGAAGTACATTTGGAGTGCATATGAGTTACATACTGTATGTCCCAAAAACACAACTATGGATGCCTTAATTAGCTGCTTTGTAGTTTGAGGGCGGTTCGGTGTGGAAGAACTGAGATGTCGTGAACTATCATATATTCTACTCCCAATGGACAAAAAGTCCCATAGACACATTCCAAAAAATGGATAGAAGACATGGAACGATTACTTCCTGTAGGAGTCCCAATACTGTGCTCCAATGGAAGAATGATTGTTAGTGATGTCATCATCCCGCGGGTCATGCTTGGGTGTTAACAGATTCATCTATCTCTGTTTGGACAACGTAACTCATAAGAAGTGTAAGAAAAGGGGGGAGACGGGAGTAGAGGGGGAAGCCTGTTGTTGACGACGAGCCACAAAAGCCTCACGTAAACCCAAAGCGGCTTTAACTCGGCTCACCACTCATATGTTGCAATTAACATGTAACGACACGCCTGGTTGCCCCGGCTCAAAGGCAAAGGTAGCCCGGCCGTGTGCTCAGCGGAAAGGTCAGTCGGGTCGACGCAGATCAGGATGGTATGGATGTCAGGTGGCCGGAAAAAACAGATCTTTGAATGTATCGTCTGTGTAGGAAAACCCTTTAGTCAACTGCTTTATTGACTCCTCTTCCTCCAGGATGTCAAAGAACGACGACGACGAGGAGGAGGCGGCCCGTGAGAGGAGGCGCCGGGCCCGCCAGGAGAGAATGAGGAGCAGGGAAGCCGAGGAGACGAGTAGCCAGCCTGACAGCCTGGTCATGATCAACAGCCACAGGTGACCAATATTATTCATTACCTTCCAGTTGGACAATACTATATAGCAATACATAGTATTTACTATCCATTGACAATGGCGTTATTATCTAAATAGTGGTTAGCGTGCAGACCTCACAGCTAGGAGACCAGAGTTCAATTCCACCCTCGGCCATCTCTATGTGGAGTTTGCATGTTCTCCCTGTGCATGCGTGGGTTTTCTCCGGGTATTCCGGTTTCTTCACACATTACAAAAAAAAACATGCTAGGTTAATTGGCGACTCCAAATTGTCCATAGGTATGAATGTGAGTGTGAATGGTTGTTTGTCTATATGTGCCCTGTGATTGGCTGGCGACCAGTCCAGGATGTACTCCACCTCTCGCCTGAACACAGCTGGGATAGGCTCGAGCACCCCCACGATCCTCGTGAGGAAAAGCAGTAGAAAATGAATGAATTAATGAAATTGTCCATAGGTATGAATGTGAGTGTGAATGGTTGTTTGTCTATATGTGCCCTGTGATTGGCTGGCCACTAGTCCAGGGTGTACCCTGCCTCTCACCCAAAGACAGCTGGGATAGGCTCCAGCACCCCCGCGACCCTCGTGATGATAAGCAGTAGAAAATGAATGAATGAATAAACAACAACCCAAGTGTATTTACCTCACTGAGACCGCATCTCCCCCAGTGCCAGCAGCACTCTTGCCACCATACTTAATATCCTGTCCACTATTCATATAAAAATTCAGGGGATAGAATATACAGGCTGTACACTGACTACTTTTAAGTATATTCTTTTATTGAGTATGCAATAAAGTATGCTGAGATGTGGTAGCTATCTCATAGTTTGTTGGAGTCTGTTGTGTGAGGAAGGAATATCAGACTAAGAATTCACCAGTTTTGGAAATAAAAATCTGTAGTTGCAGTAGCTCATTAAAATTCTGGGGGAGAAAAGATGCTTATTGTGCTACAACCATGCTTGACGCTAGGCTAGGATAGCTGTCTCAACAGCAGCCGTACTTGTTTATCGTCATAGCAACATAGCTGCAAACATATTGATGTGGAACCTGGCAATGGAAGCAACACGGGGCTCTTCAGTGGTTCCCTTTTGTGTGCGTCCTGCAGCAACAATAGCATCAGAAGAGCAGAATGCAGACACATAACCTCGCCCTGAACAGCTGCTCGTCTTTTTTTTCTCTTTGTTCATCTTTTGCTGCTGTCTTTAAAAAAAAATCATCCTTTCCATGCTGGAATCCAATATTCCTTTTTTTTCTGATTTATTTTCAGTGCAGTTTATTTTCAAACATTTCTGTGGCGACGACCTGACTGCAGAGCCAAAGGCTGACAGTTTGGCTGCATGGACAGGTCCTCACCACAGACATGTCCTCCTGGCTTCCTCAACTTTGATTTCTTTAGCAGCATTTTTGTATTGTTTTAGAGGTGTTTGTGTATTTAAAAGGTTATTATTTGGGGAGTCGGTTCTCACACAATGCAGTGTCACACACTCACCATCAAATCTTCAGCTATAAAGACATGAGGCATTCTTAGTTTTTATTAGAGTCTGCCGTGAGCAGAAAACGTCATAAAATATGCTCGGGAACATGGGTTTACCAAAGATGGATGGAGATCCTGTGATCTATGACTGTCTAACTTTGAAAACAAAGCTTAACGAGACTAGATCTTGTCCTCACGTGTGTGTCTTGCCTCGTCAGTGTTACAGAAGGCGACTCTGTAAGCAGTTCCTACCGAGGCGGCAACGACGACAGCGAAGACCAAGCCCTGCTGGACCGCATGGCTAAGAGAGAGGAGCGGCGCCAGCGTCGTATGAAGGAGGCGCTGGAGAGGCAGAGGCAGCTGGACGCTGAGATGGAAGGTCAGCCGGATCACGACAACGACGGCAGCTCTGCGGAGAAGAGCAAAAAGTACAAGGAGGAGGAGGAGGAGAGGCCATCATCCTGGCGCCGGGCTCGTTACCGTGATGGCGAGGAAGAGGAGAAGGAGGTAGTGGTGACAAGAGAGGAAGAAGAGGCTGCTCTTGAAGAGGAGAGGATGACGGAGAAAAGAAGTTACCTAAGAGAAGAGGTGAGTCTTTTTTTCACCAGCCAATAGGAACACCTGGAAGGCACCATTTTATCCAATCCATTAGATTAGAATGTAAGCATTGTACTGTACATGTACTGAAAAAATAGGGAAATTGTACGTTATTTACTGAAAAATTAGGCTGAAAAATTAGGCTATCGTAAGGTAAACTTGCTAAAAAATACTGCAAAATTAGGAATAATGTCCATAATTTATGGATTAAAATGTGATTATTTACTGAAAAATTGCAAATTATTTTTCATGTGCAGTATTTACTGAGGGATTATGGGAATGTACATTATTTCTTAATAAATTTGGGTAAATATTGGGAAAAATTATTTGCTAAATATTTGAGAGCATTTGAAAAACATTATTTATGGATTAAAATGTGATTATTGACTGAAAAATTGTGAATTATTTTTTATGTGCAGTATTTACTGAGGAATTATGGGAATGTGCATTATTTCTTTATAAATTTGGGTAAATATTGGGAAGAATTATTTGCTAAATATTTGAGTGCATTTGAAAAACATATATGGATTAAAATCTGCATTTTTTTTTTAGAAAAATGTGCATTATTTCCTGGCAAATGTTTTTTTAATGTTTATTAATATTTCTAAAAATATCAGAAAATGAAATAAGATGTCTTTTATTCTCTGGATTACTATGTGTTCATACAAAAATTTATAAATGTACATTTAAAATGTGAAAATTAAGTGAAAATGAAAAAAAAATGTGAAAACCATGAATATTATTAATGGATCAAAATATGCTTTTCTTTGGGGGGGGCATTTGAGAATTTTTTTTTTTTTTACTAAAAATATCAGACGTATTTAGAAAAATAAATGCCGGGTATTCATGAATAAAATGTGCTAGTTACCCCAAAAATTGCAGTTTTAAAATTGGAAATAAATCTCCATTATTTATGGATTAATATGTAGTTTATTTACTTGTCAAATTTGGACAATATTAAGAAAACATTTATATAAATGTGCACTACCTCGGGGAAAAACAACATGTCAATTTATGGATTAAAAATAGTTTTTTGGGGGAAATATAATATAATAATATAATATAATAATATAATTATTTCCTGAAAAACTGGAGGTGTATTTGGTGTTGCTAGGAACCAAGCCAGGAACCTAAAATACAAAAGACGGTGTGTTCATGGTGCTTTCATAATAAAGTTCCACATTGATCCTCGTTTCATAGGAGCTCACAGAAGAAAGAAGTCATTCGCTAGTCAGTTCAAATCAGGCCGAGTCAGCAGATGTAGTGGCTGAAGAGGCACTCGAGGGCGATTATGTAGACAGCGCCTCGGGGAGCAAGCGTATGGTGCAGAGAAATGACAGTGAAGCGGACAAAGAGGTGTGTGAGATACTGCACTCGCACGAGGACAATGAGGTATCTACACTCTTCACTAGATGTGTCCACCACAAGCACTCCACAAAGTCACTCTCGGGCAACCTCGGCAGCATCTCTGGCGATTCAAACGTGTTAGAGAATGGATGCTGAGATTACCCACGTGCCCTTCATTGTCACTGTGTGATCTGCAGCTTCATAATCCAAATCAATAAGATTCATGCTATGCTTCACTGAGTGGTCACTGATTGTGTTTTTTTGCACATCTTGCACCTGCGATCTCATGATAGCGTACCTAATGTTGCCTACTCCAAGTCCTCCACTTGTCTAGGGAGTCTGACAAGTAGTCCTCAGGCTTGCAGTGTGTAATATGATGTGTGTCACTTCATTCCAAGACTCCCTTGGTCTAGTTTGTTCCACACTAACTGTACCGGTGTGTATATGTGTGTGCAGCTGACTGAGCCAAGCAGGAGTGTGGAGGTTTGCGAGGAGCAGAGGAAGCAGAACGGAGGTCTGCACGAGGACGAGGAGGAGGCCACTCCAAAACAGTACAGGAAACCCGAGAGGACACTCAGGTACCAAATTTGGCTCCTCATTAAAGATGCATAACATGAGCACTGAAAAACAATAGTGGTATTTAATAGTGTTTATATTCTGATGGTGAAAGCAGATAATGCAGGATTAACTTGGCTCATATCAGTTGTGCTGTAACGTTCTACACCAAGGTCACTAAAACACTCTTACCTTTCAAAATAAGCAACACTTTAATGTTCAACTGCAGGCCATACGCTATTAAGGCAAGCAAGTGGTGCCACAGGCGTCAACAAAAGAATTGAAAGGCATATCTGAATCAGATTAGAAGTTCTTTTTGTGTACTCGGGTCACCAAGCCTTAAGATGAAGCCTTAAACCTGAGATAAAAATGTACGTAAGTCTTTTAAGGTATTTGCAGCTCTTGTTGAGAAAAATGTACTTAAAAAAAGGAAAGTATTTAATTAAAATGTGTATTAAGAATGACAAAAACATCAATAAGTGCATTACTTACAGATAAATTAACATGAAAATTGTACTTATAATGAAAAAGTAGGGAAATTATGATTTAAAAACTGCATTATTTACTGAAAAAATTGCATTAGCATTATTTGCATAAAAAATTATTTTGTGAAGAAAAACATTTAATATTTGCATTTTTACTGAAATATTACTGAAACATTGAACAAAAATGTGTGTTAAAAAAAGTGTGTTAGTTACTGAAAAATGGGGAAAGGGAAAGTGTGAAAAATGTCCATTATTTATGCATTATTTGGTGGGGAAATGGAGACAATTGTAGAAAAATATGATAATATAATATTTCTGAAAAAAAATACTGAAAGCTTTGGGAAACAAATATTTTTTAGAAAGATTTGCAAAATTTACCCCAAAATAGGGAAATATTTATGAAAAAATTAGCATTATTTGCATTAAAAATGAGGGAACGTATGACAAAAATTATTTTGTGAAGAAATATGAGAAAAAACTGCAAATTTACTTTGAATATTGGAACATTTGAGTGAGAAAATTTGTCATAATTATGTGAAAAAAATGATTTTTTTATTATTCAGTTATAAATATATATTGAGAAAAAATGTGTTGAAAACACTGAAAAATTGGGAAAACATTTAATATTTGCATTTTTACTGAAATATTACTGAAACATTGAACAAAAATGTGTGTTTGTTACTGAAAAATGAGGGTAAGGTATTTTGCAGCTCTTGCTGAGAAAAATTTACTTAAAAAAAGAAAGTATTTAATTAAAATGTGTATTAAGAATGAGAAAAACATCAATAAGTGCATTACTTACGGATAAATTAACATGAAAAGTTTAGTTAAGTGTGGTTTTAGTTATTTACTGAAAATGTAGGGAAATTATGATAAAAACTACATTATTTACTGAAAAATTAGGGAAACAAAGAAAAATTTTTTAGAAAAATTTGCTAAATTTACCCCAAAATAAGGAAATATTCATGAAAAATTTAGCATTATTTGAATTAAAAATGAGGGTACGTATGACAGAAATTATTTTGTGAAGAAATATGAGAAAAAACTGCAAATTTACTTTGCATATTGGAACACTTGAGTGAACAAAATTGTTATATTTAGGTGAAAAAATGATTTATTTTTATTATTCAGTTTTAAATATTGAGAAAAATGTGTTGAAAACACTGAAAAATTGGGAAAACATTTAATATTTGCATTTTTACTGAAATATTACTGAAACATTGAACAAAAATGTGTGTTAGTTACTGAAAAATGAGTGAAAGTGTGAAAAATGTCCATTATTTGGTGGGGGAAATGGAGACAATTATATAATAATATAATATTTCTAAAAAAAAATAATAATAATGAAAGTTTTGGGAAACAAAGAAATATTTTTTAGAAAGATTTGCAAAATTTACCCCAAAACAGGGAAATATTTATGAAAAAATTAGCATTATTTGCATTAAAAATGAGGGAACGTATGACAAAAATTATTTTGTGAAGAAATATGAGAAAACTGCAAATTTACTTTGAATATTGGAACATTTGAGTGAGAAGATTTGTCATAATTGGGTGAAAAAATGACATTTTTTGATTATTCAGTTATAAATATTGGGAAAAATGTGTTAAACACTGAAAAATTGGGAAAACATTTAATATTTGCATTTTTACTGAAATATTACTGAAACATGAACAAAAATGTGTGTTTGTTACTGAAAAATGAGGGTAAGGTATTTGCAGCTCTTGCTGAGAAAAATTTACCCAAAAATAAGGAAATATTTATGAAAAAATTAGCATTATTTGCATAAAAAATGAGGGAACGTGTGACAAAAATTATTTTGTGAAGAAATATAAAAAAAACTGCAAATTTACTGCAAACATTGGAACATTTGAGTGAGAAAATTTGTCATAATTAGATGAAAAAATCTAAAAATGTATTATTCACAGTTATGAATATTGAGAAAAATGTGTTGAAAACCCTGAAAAATTGGGAAGACATTTAATATTTGCAATTTTACTGAAACATTACTGAAACATTGAACAAAAGTTAGTTAGTGAATGAAAAATGAGGGAAAGTGTGAAAAATGTCCATTATTTATGCATTATTTGGTGGAAAAATGGGGACAATTGTAGAAAAATATAATATAATATTTCTCAAAAAAAAAATTACTGAAAGTTTTGGGAAACTAAAGCCTTTTGTGGACTCGGGTCACCAAGGGTGAAACTTGAGGTGAGGGGTAACTGTATCTTTAAAGGTGTTTGCTGCTCTTGTGTGTTGTTCAAGTTGAAATATTCAGACAGTATCCAGTATCAAACGTGTCTGTCCGTCCTTCCACAGTCGAGGCAGCATGCGTTCAGCTGAGGGGTCGGTGGCCGACGACGATGACGACGATGCGGCCGCCCGTCTGGAAGCCGAGCGCAAGCTGGAGGAGCTGAAACGGCGCCGCGACGATGCCGAGAGCGAGGAGTTCGAGCGCATGCGGCAGAAGCAGCAGGAGGCCGAAGCCGAGCTGGAGGAGCTGAAGAGGAAGCGGGAGGAGAGGAGGAAGGTGCTGGAGGAGGAAGAGAGACAGAAGAAGCAGGAGGAGGCTGACAGGAAGGCCAGAGAGGAGGTGCAAACATCTTCTCTCCTGGAAATGAACTCACTTTTTCTTGACTTTTTCTACTTTTCTTTCAAGCACTTATTACGTCTATGGCAGTTACCATGGCGACCACAGAGAACAGGTCTTTTGAGGAGACCTGGTCTTAATATTAGTCTTACAAGGGCCACTTCAATAATCCTTACATCATCTCTCTACATTATGTCATGTGGACACATTTCGATATTGGCTTTTTTGCCCAAAACAGCTCTCGATTTCCGATACCGATTTGTGTAACACGACATCGCCTGTGTTGGAATGAACCAATATTGTATGTGTTGTATCAGCATTTTTTTAATATTTATTTTCATGATCTAAAAATACGATACCGATAATCGACCATATTCGGCCAATACGTACCAGCGTTAGCTTCTTGTTTAGCCGTCATCAAATTATAAAGAATGTTGTTGTCACACGCTTTGCTCCGCATCCTCCTCCTTGTTACCCCGACTGGCTGGTCTTTGTTGGTCTTGGCGGCGGCGCACCCGCTTCTTGCTGCTTTTTTGTGTGATGTTAATGAGGCCTTTTGGTTTGTAATTAAAAGATGGCCGAGGGATAGAGAGATACTAATTAAGCGAGACGAGGCGGCTCAGAGACGCCTTGCGCCGTCCTCTTTTTATGAATACATGTACAAATGGTCCGTATGCTAATTGCTTGAATGTCTGAAGATTTTCCTGTGTGAACACACACACACACACACTCACACACAAATAAGACTTGTGTGCTGCTGCAGGAGGAGAAGAGGAAGATGAAGGAGGAGATTGAGCGGAGGAGGGCGGAGGCAGCAGAGAAGAGACAGAAAGTGGAAGACACGGTGGACGGCGAGGACAAACCCTTCAAGTGTGTCAGCCCTCGAGGCTCCTCCCTCAAGGTTGGTCATTTGTACCATGGAGTGTTTACCGTGTTTACACAAACACGGACTAGTTTCTCAATGGCAACTTCCATCTTCTTCCCACACATGTCCAGCTTTATTTTGTTATCATGTTCACTGTAGGTACAACTGTGTGTGTGTGTGTGTGTGTGTGTTTCTAATTGACACCTTTAAACATGCCACAGCTCATATTCTACTGTTAAACTAGTGTCAAACTAGTTCCTGGTATTTCTTTAATATTGCATTGTGATGCAGTTTGACGTTAGGGAGGTTTTTCCTACACATTATCTGTTATCTCTATTTATTTCACAATTATGTAGTAACTCATACCTATTTTCTTCCTTTTTTCTGTAAATAATACTACATTTTTCATGAGGTAAAGCATATTAGATCTGATTTTCAGTAAGTAATGATTTTTAAGTACATAATACATAATGCCTGTTTAAGATGTTGATACTTTTTTTTTTTTAAGAATTTTTTTCCACAATTTTTCACCAGAGAATGCCTATTCTTTTCTGGTATTTCCCTATTCTTATTTTTCACCCCCAATAATGTTTTGTGAAATAGTGCCTATACATTCCGGAAATTTTAATATCTATTTTTTCAGGAAATAATACCCATTTTAAGTAACTAATACACATTTTTTCATATTTAAAAAAAAATTCATAATGCCTAATTTTTCAGAAAATTATTCTTATTTTTGCTCCCAATTTTTTGGAAAAAAAAAAAAAGAATTAGGTAATTCTAAATTTGTTTCCAATTTTACAGGAAAGAACGCCTATTTTTATCCCATACTTTTCCCACATTTTTTTTAATTTTTTCACCATAATATTTTGCCTATTCTAGATTTTTTTGGGTAGCTAATATCTATTTTTTCAGGAAATAATACCCATTTTAAGTAACTAATACATTTTTTTCATATTTAAAAAAAAATACATTATGCCTACTTTTTCAGAAAATTTGTCTTATTTTTGCCCGCAATTTTTTGGTTAAAAAACAAAAGAATTTGGTAATTCTAAATTTGTTTCCAATTTTACAGGAAAGAACGCCTATTTTTATACCATACTTTTCCCACTATTTTTTTTATTTTTTCACCATAATATTTTGCCTATTTATTCTAGAATTTTTGGGTAGCTAATAATCTATTTTTTTCAGGACATAATACCCATTTTAAGTAACTAATAGACATTTTTTTCATATTTAAAAAAAATTACATAATGCCTACTTTTTCAGAAAATGTGTCTTATTTTTGCCTGCAATTGTTTGGTGAAAAAAAGAATTTGGTAATTCTAAATTTGTTTCCAATTTTACAGGAAAGAACGCCTATTTTTATCCCATACTTTTCACACTTTTTTTATTTATTCACCATAATAGTTTGCCTATTCTAGAATTTTTGGGTAGCTAATATCTATTTTTTCCCTATTTTTTTTAACAAACAATACCCATTTTAAAACATTTTTTGCATAGGATAATGCATATTAGATCTGTTTTTTTAGCAAGTAACTAATAAACATGATTTTTTTAGCTAATATCTATTTTTTCCCTATTTTTTTTAACAAACAATACCCACTTTAAAACATTTTTTGCATAGGATAATGCATATTAGATCTGTTTTTTAGCAAGTAACTAATAAACATGATTTTTAAAAAGACATAATGGCAATTTTTTATGATGTTGGTATTAATTTTTCAGAAAAATTATCATTTTTATCCCTATTTTTTGGTTAATGATGTAAATTTGTTAACACTTTTACCAACAAAGAATGCCTCGACCTTTAAGTAAGGTGCCGCAGCCGTGCATTGTGGGACACAAGCAGCGAGGATGCAGGAAAGCCACCGGGGTTAAGAGGATTACTGTAACTGCCTTCGCATGGCGCAAGCTGTTAAAAATGCATCGGAGAATGGGGAATTTCCTGTCCAGGGGTATTTTGGGAACTCCCACATTGGTTGGATGGCAAAGCAAAGGAGGGAGAAAAGAGAGAGAGGGGTGCACACATTTTTTTTGTCCCTTAAGTTGTTGTGTGTGTGTGTGTGTGTGTGTGTGTGTGTGTGTGTGTGTCCTTTGAGCCTCTTGTTGTATATGATAAACACTCTTTTGAGATTCCCACAGTCCACTGATGTTTCTTTTCTGTGTGGGAACAATCAACCTTCAGCTTATTGCATGTTGATATCATCTGAGACCAAACTCTTCTCTCATTACTGCAACACGACCGCATCTTGTATTGCTCACGGCTCTTGGAACGTTTGTTTAACAGATTGGAGAGCGAGCAGAGTTTCTCAACAAGTCGGCACAGAAAAGGTAAAAAATGTGGAGGGGAAAAAAATCAATAAATAAGCTTGTATTTGTGCTTGTAAAGCACCACAGTCCACATGGCCTGGCTTGGATGCGCAGTAAATGCCCTGGGAAAATAATGACTTCTGTTTGTATTGTTGTTTTCCTGTCCTCCAACAGCACTGTGAAGACATCTCTCTCTCCCGTGGTGTCCAAGATCGACAACAGGTTGGAGCAGTACACCTCGGCCGTTCAGGTTAGCGTTGGCTAGAAACATTCGGAATGGAACCTCTTGAATTGCAACCTTTTGTCTCCTTATTTCCACATTTATTTTGTTAATGATGCATGTTTACACCATAATGTTTGACATAAATAATGACTTTTTGTTAGTTGAAGCCAAATTTTCAGTAAATAATGCTCAGTTTTTCCCAATTTTCACAAAATTCAGAAAATATTTTCTCAATTTTTCAATAAAGAATGCCGTTTTATTCTTATTTTTGTGTATTTTACCCTACATTTCCCCCAAATTCTCCCAGTTTTTGAAGGTAAGGCTTATTCCTGCTGCCCCATTTTTTCAGTAGATATTTTTTTTATATATCATTTTTTCAAATGTTTTAAATTGAAAATATTTTAAATAATACACATTTTATCATATTTTCCCATTAAAAATGTGTCTTTGTACAGAATGGTCATTTTTTTTCTTTTTTTTCACTCAAAGCCTATATTTTCAGTGATTCTTTTTAATTGCAGTTAATATAGCACATTTTTTTATAGTTATAATAAATAAATAATAAATAATGCATATTTTTTCTCATTTTGATCCCATATATTTTATCTTTAATTAAATGTACTTTAACAATAAAAACTGTTTTTTACGTAATGGCAATTTTTCCTATAATTTTCCAGAAATATTTTCGATAAATCGCCCCTCATTTCCAGTAACTTTATTTTTTATTATTAAATATTTTGAAAATAGTAGTAAATATTGAACATTTTTCTGCAGCTGTTAGAAAAATATTTCTCATCATTTTCCCGTATATAATGCCTCTTTTTTCCTTATTGTTTTTTCCATAATATTTTCATAATTACATTTTTATTGAATACTTTTCCAATAAAAAATACCTGTTTTTTCCACTCCATAAAATATTTTTCTCATATTTGAGTAGATAATATTTTTAAATATTGTTATCCCTTTTATTTATTAAATGCGTATTTTTCTATAATTTTTATTGACTAAATAAGGCCTATTTTTGATGCAGGTGATGTTTATAGTTCCTGTACTTTTTTTCTGCCAAATTCCCTCAATTTATTAGTAGATAAATTCCCCCCCACTATGAATAATGTACATTTTGCCCATTCTATTTCAGTCAGGTGCCACACAAGACAGACTATCACTTCCTGAAGATGTTGATACTGTAGAGTAAGAATTACGAGGTATAAGACTAATGTTGTTGAAGAGTGAAATGTCAGAAAGTGAGTGATGAAGGTGTTTGTAAAGCATCCAGAATGGCATCGTGTCGCAGCCTGGTGTTGACATCCCAGCTGACCTGTGATTCACTGGCTCCCTCATTCCTTTTTGGCCCCCCTCAGCAAATTTTTCTCAGTTGATTTGCAAAGCGGTGCACTTTGTGGCGGCGGCTGCGGGGAATTTGTCACCGCTGTCAGCGACCCAAATTAAAGCCGCCAACTTTTGTTGCCGCAGAGAGAGAACAAGGAGTCCCGATCTCCTCGCTCGGGCACCGTGGACCTCCCCGTGGTCACCGACAGCATACGGAACATCAAGAGCATGTGGGAGAAAGGCAACGTGTGCAGCACACCGGGAAGTGGCGGCAGCAGCGCCCTCAAGGTGAGAGAGGGTTGCCTTCCGGCAGGGCGAGGAGGTGCTTTTCAGCGCCGCTTCCTCAACTTTGACCTCTGTCCAAACAGGAAGCAGCTGTCATAAAGACGGGTGTGGCGGGCCGCATCAACGACTGGCTGAATAAAACCCCGGAGAGCGGCAAAGCATCGGGAGGAAGGCCATTGGTAGGTCGTCACCATGGCAACGCCTGTCATAACTCACAATTGACATTCAGGCAGCATTTCACTCCCGTGTGTCCACTGGATCACATCTTTACTTTCACTTTACATCATTGCCTTTCAAAAAGCGTGCCGTCATTTTATACACACTCTTGTGTAGACTGTACTTTAAGTATTGTGTGTTTGGCGTCATCTAGTGGCCACGGTGAAAATAGCAACAACTAATGTAATTTAATGCTTTTTTTTCTCCTGCATTTTCAGATATTCTTCCACAAATGTTACAGTAAATAAGACATTGGTAATTTTTCAATACGATGCCAATATTTCCCAGATATTTTACCATTTAATTACATATTGTTGTAATGTTTTATCCGTATTTCTCATTTTTTTCATGATTTCTCATTGATCCCAGTTCAGTAATGCCAACTTTTATTTTTGTTTCTCTTAATTTTTCAGGAAATATTACCTATATTACCAGTAATGTCATTTTTTTCCCAGTAGAATGCATTTTTTGAATATTTTTAAAAACGTATTTCCAAAAATGAAGACCGTTTTTTTTTTCATTTAAAAAAAGGGCCATTTTCCCCCATCACTTCAATAATAATGCAATTTTTTCCCAATCTGTTTTCTCTCAACCTTTTCAAAAATAATGTACATTTGTCTCCAGTCATCCGAAATTTGGAATTAAGTTCCTGAAATGTTCAGAATTTGTCAGTATCTTGTGCAATTTTTCCATTGTAATCTCTTTAATTTTACATGAATAATATCCATTTTCCCCACTGAGTGTTCCATTGATTCCCTTGATTTTTCAGTACCAATTTTTTCCCTCAAAATTTCCAACAAGAGACATTTTTTCAATAGTTCAGTAGAAGTAGTAGATCATGCCACTTTATTCCCAATTTTTCAGTAATGTCCATGTCCATATTTTATATAATATAAAATATATATTAAAAAATAATAAAAAAATATATAAAATTTTATATAATAGCCACTTTCAGAAAATGTATTTTCCATAATTTTGCAGTAGATAATGCAATTTTTTCCCCATTTTTTCATGCTAATGTTCCCCCCTTTTTAGTAAATAACGGCCATTTTGTTGAGTAGGTCATGCCACTTTATTCCCAATTTTTCAGTAATGTCCATATTTTATATAATATAAAATATATAATATATTTAAAAATAATAAAAAATGTATATAATATTTTATATAATAGCCACTTTCAGAAAATGTATTTTCCATAATTTTTCAGTAGATAATGATTTTTTTTTCTCACTTTTTCATGCTAATTTTCCCCCCTTTTTAGTAAATAACGGCCATTTTGTTGAGTTGGTCATGCCACTTTATTCCCAATTTTTCAGTAATGTCCATTTCCATATTTTATATAATATAAAATATATATTAAAAATAATAAAAATATATATAATATTTTATATAATAGCCACTTTCAGAAAATGTATTTTCCATAATTTTGCAGTAGATAATGCAATTTTTTCCCCATTTTTTCATGCTAATGTTCCCCCCTTTTTAGTAAATAACGGCCATTTTGTTGAGTGTCTTTTGCATTGACTGTGTGAGTCCCAAGCCAAGTGAAATATTCCTGAGACAGCAGGAGACGCAGCTGCGTCTCGGTGATGAAGTGTCGTGTTGAGTCTTTTTGTCTTCTCCGTGATATCTGTCTGCTGTCAAACGGTTATTTTCCCTCTTTCTTGCTTGCCAGGACCTGAAGCCTGTGGACGTGACCAATAAGAGGAGTTTATGGGAAAACAAAGGCTCCTCTGTACCCAAGGTAAGCATCTCACAGACGCAACATTTAGGTACACGTCTGATAATTGCTGTTGTGGCGTTCGTGTGTCTCATATCTGTGGGACATTTTGGAACACTGTTTGTGACAACCTGTTGTGTTTGTGTTTCCCTCAAAGAACTCATAGCTAATTGATATCGTCATTAAAATGTGGGGAAAGCCTGAAGAGGTAATAGACGACAAACTTTGCTGCCACACTGTTTTGCTATCTTGTCATCAGCAGTTGGACGCAGGAAGTCGTAATGGTTCATACTCTAGTATGCCCTCTAGTGGCTCTTCTTCTTAGCTGCCATTGGCTGTTGGCACACATCTTCTCCTGGTGTGACAAAGGAAACGTTGTCGCCAGGATGGACGTTCATTGTCTTTGTTTTTGTGCAACAGGTGGCGGGCAGAAGCGACACCAAATCAGTCACTAATGGTGAGTATCTGGCACATTCACTTTATGACTTATCATCTTACAATTTCAGCATTGGTCTCGGAATTAGGACTTTTTTTAATATCATGTTTTCATAATTTTTTACTTTTTATCATAATAATTATTTTTTTTACCTCAATGTTCTCGTAAGACTTGTTATGTCATTTCAACTTTCTACCTCATAATTATGACTGCTTATCTTTTAGGACTTTTCTCATAATTTTGACTTCTTATTTTATCATTTCAACATTTGTCCCAATTGACTTTTTATATCACTCTCAAAATTTTGACTTTTTATCTCATAATTTTGATTTTTTTTTCTCATGATGTTCTCATAAGACTTTTTATCATGTCATTTCAACTTTCTGAAGTCTCAGAATTACGACTTTTCTATATCACGTTCTCATCATTTTTATTTTTATCAGAATTATGACTTTTTGTCTTAGAATTTCAACATTTGTCTCGGAAGTACGACTTTTCTATATCACAACGTTTCACATAAAGTTCTCCTAAGACTTTTTATCATGTCATTGCAACTTTCTACCTCATATTTATGTTTATCTTTTTTTATAGATCTTTTTTTTATAGATTTTATCTTTTTTTATCTTTTTATCTTATAATTTCAACATTTGTCTCAGGATTAGGACTTTTCTGTATCACAACGTTCTCATAATTGTAACTTTTTATGTCATAATTAAGACTTTTTTCTCACAATGTTCTCATAAGACTTTTTATCATGCCATTTCAACTTTCTACCTCATAATTTTGACTTCTTATCTTATCATTTCAACATTTGTCTCAGAATTACGACTTTTCTATATCACAATGTTCTCATAATTTTAACTTTTATCATAAATCTGACTTTTCCTCTTATAATTTCAACATTTGTTTCAGAATTTACTTTTGTTATCACAACGTTCTCATAATTTGGACTTTTTATCTCATAATTCGGACTTTTTTCTCATAAGACTGTAATGTAATTAGCAACTTCTACTTTCTATCTTATAAGTATGACTTTTTATCTCATGATTTCAACATTTGCTTCTGAAGTAACTTTTTATATCACAACGTTCTCATAATTTTAGACTTTTTATCTCATAATTCTGATTTTTTTCCCACCACCACTTTTTATCATGTCATTTCAACTTTCTACCTCATAATTTTGACTTCTTATCTTATAATTTCAACATTTGTCTCAATTTACTTTTTATATCACAATGCTCACAAAATGTTGACTTTTTAATCTCATAATTTAGATTTTTTTTCCTCATAATGTTCTCCGAACTTTTTATCATGTCATTTCAACTTTCTCCAGGGTTCAATTCCACCCTCGGCCATCTCTGTGTGGAGTTTGCATGTTCTCCCCGTGCATGCGTGGGTTTTCTCCGGGTACTCCGGTTTCCTCCCACATTCCAAAAACATGCTAGGTTAATTGGCGACTCCAAATTGTCCATAGGTATGAATGTGAGTGTGAATGGTTGTTTGTCTATATGTGCCCTGTGATTGGCTGGCGATCAGTCCAGGGTGTACCCCGCCTCTCGCCCAAAGACAGCTGGGATAGGCTCCAGCACCCCCGCGACCCTCGTGAGGAAAAAGCGGTAGAAAATGAATGAATGAATGAATTTCAACTTTCTACCTCATAATTTTGACTTTTATCTCAGAATTCAGATTTTTTTCTTCATAATGTTCTCCTAAGACTTTTTATCTTGTAATTTCAACATTTGTCTCAGAATTATAACTTTTCATTATCAACATTCTCATAATTTTGACTTTATTTTGTAATTCACATAAGATCACAATTATGAATTATGAATGAATGAATGAATGAACGCTTATTTTGTAATTGACTTTTATCTGGTGATTTTTATCTCAAGATTGACTTTCCCGACTTTATCTCATATTTCTGACTTTTTATCTCATTGCTTTGATGTTTTATATGATAAATTTGATTTATCATTGGAATCTTTCTTTCTTGCTCCTCCTAGCTTATAGGATAGCATAGCATAGCTAATATTAAAGCATGTATCAGTTAAAAAGGTTATTGTTGTTGCAAATTGGTATATTGTGACTAATTCTTGTCTCCCCCCTCCTCCCCAGGTATGGGCCACTAAAGTCGGCAAGGAGCCTTTCAAATCCAGGACCGCGACAATCTCAAGACTTTGGCTTGACCACCAAATAATGACCACGATCCCAAAGAGGGAGAGGAGGGACGCCTTCTCAGCGTCTCACATTTTGTTTGTCGGCCCCTTTAGGTGCCTTTGCACATTTCTATTTCCTTTCTAAAAAAAAGAAACCAAATGCTGTGAAGATTGGACTATTTCTCCATCCATCCTGCCAGGGCGCAAAATGAATTCAGCAGTTTGTTAGAAAACTCCTTCAATTCCATCGGCCATCTTTTTTTTTTGTTTTAATTTATATTTCAAGCAAAAGCTTCACACAGTTTGGTATTATTTGACAAGCAACCACTTGAGGATAGAACTATAAGCACTTGTAGAGCTTAGTCACATTGTACAATGGTCTGATCCTATCATATCTTTATTATATAACATCCTTTATACTCACAATTTTTTTCTTTTGTACTCATCCACAAGCAGTGTTGGCTACACAGCGAGAATTATTTATGTTGAAATCTTCACACATTCCTCTTGAAAGCACGTGATGCCTTCGCTGCTTCAGACGTTGACGTATAGATCACGTAGGAAGCAAACTTGAACGCCGAGTCAGGGTGCCTACACTTACGTACTTTATCTGGCCTTAGGATTGCAACGATGACCAGCTGAGGTACTCAAACGCCTCACTTTTGAAGGAAGTGTTTACGATTTGTTCTTCTTACATCTCTGCTCCCGAGTCAGACAATCACATTCCATACGCTTCCTGATAAGAAGAGCAGGGGGGTGGGGGGGGGGGTCTGGACCAAAATTCTATAGTTTTTATTTTATTACATTTTTTACAAGCTTTTTTTTTGTTTTGTTTTTGTTTGATCGTATTTAACCAGACACTTTGTGTAGGCTCCGCAACGCTACAACACACACTTTGCTAATTAGTGTGTGTGTGTGTACATGCACACGTCACGCAAATGGACACCTTCCAACTGGATGAATGTCAACATTGTACTCTTTGACAGCAACAACAGTAATAAACACAATGATCTTTCAAAGCGCTTCCAGTCTTTCATTTCTTTACATGAACTTGTGGTGTCTTGTTTTCATTGGCCAATGACACAAGGTGCAAATACAATTACAACAATAAATCAAAAAGCAAAAATTAAATATGTAAAAGTGGGGCCCTCACCTTTGATTATTTAATGTGTCTGAAATGTAGGGTAAACCTCCAGCATTAGAAACAAGTTGAAAAAAATGAAAGAAAAAAAAAAGACATACTAACCCCTTATGTTTTTTGTCAAAAATCACCGCCCTCAAACTCTGGCATTTTATGCCATTTTTGGATGCTTCTGGGGGCCCTGAGGTTTTCCTTGTTTTTTGACCAGGAGAGTGCATTAGAAGGAAGTTGAAAAAAATGAAAAAAAAACATACTAACTCCTTGTGAAAAGTCAACAATCACGGCCCTTAAAGTCTGGAATTTTATGCCATTTTTGGATGCTTCTGGGGCCCCTTTTGAGTGTGTGTGAGGTTTACCCTGTTTTTTTGACCAGGAAAGTGCATTAGGAGCAAGATGGAAAAAAAGGAAAAAAAAAAGACATACTAATCCCTTACGTTTTTTGTCAAAAATCATCGCCCTCAAACTCTGGCATTTTATGCCATTTTGGATTATTCTGGGGCCCCTTTTGAGTGTGTGTGAGGTTTTCTCTGTTTTTTTTTGACCAGGAAAGTGCATAAGAAGAAAGATGAAAAAAAAATTTTTTTAAATGACATACCAACCCCTTATGTTTTTTTGTCAAAAATCATCACCCTCAAACTCTGGCATTTTATGCGTGTGAGGTTTTCCTTGTTTTCTTGACCAGAAAAGTGCATAAGAAGGAAGATGAAAAAAATGAAAAAAAAAACGACATACTAACCACTTGTGTTTTTTGTCAAAAATCACCGCCCTCAAACTCTGGCATTTTATGCGTGTGAGGTTTTCCTTGTTTTCTTGACCAGAAAAGTGCATAAAAAGGAAGATGAAAAAAATGAAAAAAAAAACGACATACTAACCCCTTATGTTTTTTTTGTCAAAAATCACCGCCCTCAAACTCTGGCATTTTATGCCATTTTTGGATGCTTCTGGATTCTCTGGAGCGTGTGTGAGGTTCCCCCCTTTTTTGTGACCAGAAAAGTGCATTAGGGTCAAGATGGAAAAAAAAAAAAAAAAAAGACATACTAACCCTTTACGTTTTTTGTCAAAAATCACCGCCCTCAAAGTCTGGCATTTTATGCCATATTTGGATGCTTCTGGGGCCCCTGTTGAGTATGTGTGAGGTTTCCCTTTTTTTTTTTTTTTTTTACCAGAAAAGTGCATAAGAAGGAAGTTGAAAAAAATAAAAAAAACGACATACTAACGCCTTAAGTTTTTTGTCAAAAATCACCGCCCTCAAACTCTGGCATTTTATGCCATTTTTGAATGCTTCTGGGGGCCCCTGTTGAGTGTGTGTGAGGTTTCCCTTGTTTTTTGACCAGGAAATTGCATTAGGAGCAAGATGAAAAAAATGAAAAAAAAACAACATACTAACCCCTTGCATTTTTGGTAAAAAATCACCGCCCTCAAACTCTGGTATTTTATGCCATTTTTGGATGCTTCTGGCGCCCCTGTTGAGCATGTATGAGGTTTACCCTGTTTTTTGGGTTTTTTTTTTACCAGAAAAGTGCATTCAAAGCAAGTTTAAAAAAAAAAAACAAAACACGACATACTAACCACTTGTGTTTTTTGTCAAAAATCACGGCCCTCAAACTCCATTTTATGCCATTTTTGGATGCTTCTGGCGCCCCCATTGACTGTGTGTGAAGTTTCCCCTGTTTTGTTTTTTTTACCAGAAAAGTGCATTAGGAGCAAGTTGAAAAAAGGAAAAAAACGACATACTAACCCCTTACGTTTTTTGTAAAAAATCACGGCCCTCAAACTCTGGCATTTTATGCCATTTTTGGATGCTTCTGGGGCCCCTGTTGAGTGTGTGTGCGGTTTATTTTTGGGTTTTTTCAGCTTGCTTATTCTGCACTTACCTGCTCTGGAATGGAGTGGTAACATCCCACATCCTCATCAGGAGTCCCAGCAGGAACCAAAAAATGTATGGTTTTATATCCTATGTTTGTATGTATGGTTTTATGTAATACGTATGCATGTTCATATGTACTGCTAAAACTAGTGGAATGATTCTGCCCCCTTGTGGTAAGAGATGGTTAAATAGTAAAAAAAACCACTTCCAGAAAAATGAAAGGCTTTGACGTTGCATGAGAATGTATTGTATAGCTTAACTTAACATGATTGGTTTTTAAATATATGCTAAAACAAACATGTACAGTACAACTGGTTCGTATGGGCGGTCAACATCAGCTCTCAGTCTGTCAAACGTCTTGATGTCTCAGCTCAGCACCAATCAGGTGACGGAGGCGGGGCCAATACTTGTGTGTGGGCGTGGTCACATTGGTGGCGTACCAAATGTTAAGTGCAGCAGTTAACAAGACCTGTCCCCGTGAGCACAAGACAAAGCATCCTAAATTTCGCACTCGCCGCTTGTAAACAAACAGTCACTCAAACCGCTAGCATGCACGCAAAGTACATAAACATTTACAGTGTGGACAATGGAGCAACACACAAGAAGCGGCCATGTTCGTCCATATGACTGCTACCCCTAAATGGAGGAGAGTATTTGTTCCTTATCGCATGTTAAATATGTACTTTCGTGTGAGGAGTTCACCACAGGTGCGTCTCCCTGATCTCAGCGATCACCTGGCTCGCTCTCTGTAGCGCCTGCAGACAAAAAAAACCCACTAAGGCTCAGCTGGGTTGTTGATGCATCAGGGAGGCGGTCATACTTGGGTGACTTTACCTGGAGCATGTCGGCCGCCTCCTTGCGGCGCTGGGCCATGTCCTCCGACTCGGTCAGCAGGTCGTTAAGGAGGCCCGATTTATAGAGCTGCCCCACCAGCTCGCTCTGGAGACTGTCCTTCACGTGGTTGACCAGGAAGTGCATCACCGCCTTGGGCACACTGCGGGTGAACAGATGGAGCAGATGGTTGACGTGGGGCTGGGTGGGGGGGGCTCGCATTTGACCCAGTCAGCAGACGTTTTAAATGCCGTGGCTATGCAAGTGTGCGGTGTCAATTAAAAAGGGGTGCTTTAATGAGCTCTCCGGGGAACTAGATGACATTTGGAAAGATGTTTGGAGCATGAGCGGCGATGGGGGCCATTTATCTTCTTACCTGTCCTGGATGTTCTTGCGCACAATGAGGAAGTAAGACTTGATGAGGCGTTCGATGACCTCACAGTCCCGCTGCTCACGTGACGACAGCTTCCTGGCAACTGGCACCGGCTACAAGTTAAGGAAATGTAGTTAATATGCAGTCACAATAGAATACAAATACGAATAGGAATAGGAATAGGAATAGGAATGGGAATGGAAATGGAAATGGAAATGGGAATGGGAATGGAAATGGAAATGGAAATGGAAATGGAAATGGAAATGGAAATGGAAATGGAAATGGGAATGGGAATGGGAATGGGAATGGGAATGGGAATGGGAATGGGAATGGGAATGGGAATGGGAATGGGAATGGGAATGGGAATGGGAATGGGAATAGGAATAGGAATAGGAATAGGAATAGGAATAGAAATAGGAATAGAATAAAATAGGATTAGGAATAAGAATAGGATTCGAAATAGGAATAGGATTAGAAATAGGATTAGGAATAGAAATAGAAATAGGATTAGAAATAGGATTAGGAATAGAAATAGGATTAGGAATAGAAATAGGATTAGAAATAGGATTAGAAATAGGATTAGAAATAGAAATAGGATTAGGAATACAAATAGAAATTGGATTAGGAATACAAATAGAAATAGGATTAGGAATAGAATAAAATAGGATTAGGATTAGGAATAGGAATAGGAATAGGAATAGGAATAGGAATAGGAATAAGAATAGAAATAGAATATAGCCCTTCATTCCCACACACACACACAAGAATGCAGTTACCACATCCAGCAGGTTGACGGCTCCTTTAAGGGGGCTTCCGGGCCCCGAGCCTGGGCCTTCCTCTCCTTTTTTGAGCATCCCCCTCCAGGTGCCCGTGCCTTCCTGATCGCCTTGAGGCCCTGCTGCTGGCGCCTGGAGAAAAAAGGAGGCTGGATCATGTTGCAGTTCAAGGAATCCACTGTGGGATCCTTTGGATAAGGGGAAAAAATGGAACAATGCACAAAAAAAATACAGATGCAGAGGTTGGGGGAAAAAATGCAGGAAGGTCAGACTGGAGGAAAAGCAACATTTGTTAGTGCAGGTTCACATAGCGTCGCATAGCATCACATAGCATTGCAAAGCAAGGCCAGCTGCCAGCAAACTGTGCCCACCTTGGCACCGTCTGTGTCTGCTCCAGATGCAGGGGGCTCGCCAGCCGGGCCTTTGCCAAGAGACTGAGAAGAGGAATGATGTTAGGGAAGAGAAAGAGAAAATGTGCTGTTCGGTTCGGTTCCTTTAAGGTAGGGCTGTCCAAACCCTTCTCACTGACCAGACCGTGATGAATGAATTTCCGATTCAATATTAATATATGGAATATATTCGTAGTAATGGCATAGAAAACCTGTTTACAATCCTCTAAATAGGGTTTTTAACATTATTAGAGCTCTCCAGACATGAAATAGCACCCCTATAGTCACTTTTACATTTGTATTACCTCATATAATAGATTTAGTCACAGGAATCAATACATAAATGAGAGGCTAACACGTTAGCAGTTCCTTCTTGTTGTTTATCTGGACAGCATGCGGTGGCTATTGTCTCAGTAAACTTTAAATGGCTTTACACTGGAAGTACACAATACAGTACACATAATCAGTGTAAACAAGGCATTTAAGATGTCAAAATTAAAATTCCTGCTTGTGTGTGTCGCAGTAAATGTGTGGCGGGTAGACAGATGTGTGGAAGACAGGAAGTGACGTAGGGTCAGAGTTGCGGTTTAGCGTGCAGTAGGTTTTACATTTTCTAAACCAACCCAAACATCACTCCTTTACTATCACAGTTATTCTAAGATTACTTCCTTAATAAATGGCAGCTGTTTTGTGGTTGACTATGGACTATTATTGCTCAAAATATATTGAAAGTTAGGTCATGTAGTATTGTGACCACTAGGTGTCAGTAATGTTACATTGATGAGACATGACATTAGATTAGAGATGGAGTCAGCCATGGCATGTCCAACATGAAGTTCTTGGCTTCATACATAATCCTCCTTCCCTACTCTGTTTGAAACCCTTTCTTTAGAATAAAGTTTAGAATAAAGTTGAGGATAACGAGTTAGATCGGTGGCATGCTTTGCTTAAAGTGGCGGCCATCTCTTGTCCCCAATGATCCCGTCGCCCACGCATTACAGTCGAGCAATGTCTTGTAAACTATGGATAATGAGAGTGTAAAGATGACTATAGGGGTGTTATTTCATGTCTATAGAGCTTTAATAATTATTTTTAAAATTATTTACAAAGTCATACACACACACGTTTTCTCTGAAAATATTTTGTTTATCAATATTGAATCCTTCGTCGCAGAAATTCACTTATTACGGTCAGGGCTGGAAGCATCTCTTTTGCCCTTGCTTTTTTACTTTTACAATGTACCATAAACAGTTCCTGGGCTGCAGTTTGAATAGCCCTGCTCTATACCCTAAATCTTTAAGGTCTGCTCCATCTGCACCCCTTCTGGACACCAAATTTTGACTTTTTTGTTGATAAACTACCAGCACCAAACATACCTTCTCTCTGGGCACCGCAGTGGGCAACTCTCTCATCCTGTTTCTTCTTTGCTCCTACAAACACACATTCCACACAAAGCATTGACACCTCCAGTGTTACTTGTAGAAAACAAACATGCAGTAGCAACACGTTTTACTGCATTGATGCACTTGGTTAACAAAATGTGTATTTGCTTGCAAAGCACACACCTACCTCAATGTTGTTGTTCATGACCCCGCAGGCGTCTGCAAAGTCTGGGTGTTTTGTGTTGATGTAGGCCAGCTCTATTGCAACCAAGTTGTGGACCTAACGGAGGGGAAAGTGTTGACAGCTGAGCATTCAAACAAATAATGATTGCTTGAATGTTATTAATAGTGAAAACAAAATGTGTGATTTATTCCAATAAGTCCAACTGAATCTTATTTTAGCAAAGCTGCAGTGATGCAGGGCTGTTAATGTATAAGTGTCTCAAATCGATCGAACATTTCCAGACCACCCTCAATTATCACCATCTTGGCTATGTAACAGAAAGGGCGGGGCTAACCCAAATGGTAGCAACTCGGAGAGAAGAAGAAGAGCTATCGCTATAGTAATGGACTTGGGACAGTACTACACCGCAGGAAGTGTACAGTGTATGTATTGAAGTGTACTTGGATTTGGGACACAGCCTTCATTTAGCAGATGAGGCAGTTTTACTTCCTGTCTCAATTACATCTGCAACGCCTTTTTGGTGGCAAACTGGTCATGTCAGACTGACTATAGCTGGTACCATCTCATTGGTGATGGGCAGTCTCTTTCTCAGGAGGGAGGTGACCACTTCCACGATGGCCTCGTGGAGTTTCGGGAACCTCTGCAGCTCCTGCAGGGATGAGTCGGTATCAATAGAAGTGTCAGAATAGGAGATGCGGACTGAATGATGATTACCTGCGTGCTGTAGTTGCTGCAGTGCTGGATGATCCGCTGCATCTCCTCGTGCACCAGCTCCACGCAGCGCAGACTGGGCTCCTCCAGGCGCTTCACCTGCTTCTTCACGAGGAGTTCGAAGGAAACCTCGGGCACAAAGAGAGACGGGCGAGGGCCCTGATGCAGCATAGTGAGGGGAGAGATTAGTCATTCACGAGTTAAGTAAATAATAGAAAATCATGGATTGTCAAACGGCACTCACGGTTGCATTCCTTATGGCTGTTAGGATGTCTATGGTGCTGAGGCCTCCCAGAGGGTCCACACACTCCAACGTTCTACCAAAGGTCTCATGGAATATGTAACATATTCGGGCTCCCCCACACCTGACAAGCAGCAGCGAGGGGTTATTAGCGGACTCACCTGTCAAGCGTTAACTTCACACAAGCAAGAACGTGCCAAAACTGACAAGCTGGTCTAAATTATTAAATGATAAAAGCGCTTCTGAACGTCTCAACAGCGCCACCGTGTGGACACTCACAGCTCTGCCGTCTCGATGTATTTGGCCGTGCCCTCGATGGTGTTGCAGTACTCTGTGGCAAACTTGGTGATGAGCTGGAGCAAGGTGGCGCTTTGATCCTCCACGGGTTCGCCGTAGCTGCTGAGCAGGGACTGGTACTGAGCAGCCAGGACATTGATCCGTGTCTTGAGCTCCGGCAGACAGTCACGGATGTGATGCATCAGTAGCCTGACATTAGGAGAAGGGAAAGGGCACAGCTTCTGTTGTACTCCAGATATGCCAAACCATTCTCAGGGTTTAGTCAAGCTCCTTTGTGTGCATTATCTGTGACTATGCTACAAAGCATGTTAATATTTATATACGCAGTTCATAGTTATGAACCATTTAAAAATTGTGATCATGGGTAAGAATTTCTGGGATTATACTATAGTCATAAATTATTATTTTACATTTACCAACATACTGTGACTCTGAAATATTGAGTAAAGACCTTCTGAGATTTCCGATGGTTTGACAAGCAAATTCCTTTATAGCTCATGAATGGTTCCTGCTAAAGAAGATACCGTTTCCTCACCGAATCATGAGCGGCACAGTATTTAATCGTTTAGTAGTAGTTCAGAAGTATAGGAGATGTCACGAGATTGGAACATGTTCATAAATTAGCCACATCGCTGTGTCAGCCACAGGATTCAAAGTTGAAGAAAAAAGTAGCGGAAATTATGGCATTTACTTGTTATTCATATTGGTATTGGTAATAGTTTTATTTCATTTGAACATGCATCAGATTACAATTGAATGCATCACATAATCAGTTCACAATTCCACATGTCCAAAAGGAGTAGGAAGAAGCAAAGCTTATTAAATCCTACCCCTCCATTTGGAACTTTTACAATCAGTAACTGTTACATTTGTTCACCTCCTGCTTTCCATAATACAGTTTAAGTGTTTTTTTTTTGTTTTTGTACCGAAGTATGAGGTGATATGACCATACAATGACATAATGGGTACCATAGTAACTGTCAATATAGTGATATATATATATATAGCACATCATGACTGGTTGAAGACTCTTCATCCTTGTATTTAGCAAACATCAACTGCTTGTATTGTTTCTTGAATTGGCTCATCATTGTGCATTGTTTGAGGTCCTTACTCAATCCATTCCATAGTTTGATTCCACATACTGAAATGCTATGGCTTTTTAACGTAGTCCTAGCATATAAGAGTTTCAAATGTAGTTCTCCTAAATATTTCTCCTCTCTTGTAGAGAAGTATTGGATGACATTTTAGGGAATTGGTTGTTTTTAGCCTTATGCATTATTTTAGCTGTTTTATAATTAATTATATCAGCAAGTTTAAGTATTTGTGATTTTAGAAATAAGGAGTTAGTATATTAACTCATATAATATACTATATCAACTTTAAATACCACCATTATGAATTGTTATTGCATTACCTGTTGAGGGTCCTGGCCAGGTATTTGGTCCCGTTCCTGTTAGCCAGAGAGGGATATTTCTTCTGCAGGAAAGCATGTTCATCCCGGATTGCGTCTGCGACTGACTTCTTATTGTTGATGTCTAACTGGCTCCTACAAACACATACCATTCACAGACAGTATTGCATTTTTCATACACTGTACAGTCATTCATATTTAATGCTACATGAATAATAGATCTATACTTTGATTACATTACAGAATAAATAAACAATACATATTGATCTAGAGTATCTAGAGTGAAGTCTTAACACGTGCATGGAGGCTACGAACCTGTTGACCACTCCTATGAGTCCCAGTTTGACAGGAATGACTCGGCCCATCAGCACATCCATCGCATCAGTGCCAGCGTCCATCAGGTCGAGTTTGGTCACCACTGCTAGCGTCCTCCTTCCTGGAAGGGACAAGTATGTCTCAGCATTCATGCATAATTCGTAAAGGGAAGTGCAGTTTGGGTCTTTACCATCAGGGTCGACTTCCCGGGCTACCTTGAGGGCCTCTGACGTGGCCATGTCGGTGTTGGCGGCGGTGACAGCTAAAATAATGCAGTTTGGGTTGGAGATGTGCTTCAGGATGAGATCTCTGATCTGGATCTCAATGTCTTTAGGCTGATCGCCCACAGGCACCTGCAAAACAGATCTTCTTACAAAAAAAAAAGTGCAGCACAAGACCAATTTGCAGCTAGAACCATTTTTTTTATTTGTAATGTTAGTTGTAATGTTAAGAAGAAAAAGTGGAAATGGTGACTCTTGAATGATACTGATGCGGGCTGTTTGTTTTTATTTAACTGCTATGCAAATGTTGAACTACATTGAATAGGGTTTTGGACACCCTTGTCTTACATTCATTCATTATAAAAAAAACCTAATGGGGATTTACCACGCTACCTTGGTGATACCTGGTAGGTCCACTAGGGTGAGGTTGACAACGTGAGGAGAGAATATCTTCAGATGAATGGGCTCGTCACTGATGCCCTGCAGAGAATATAAAATACCTTTTACATTTTTATCCAAAACGAGGAAACAACAAGCCAATACTTGAAACCCATTGCCAGCTCAGCTACAAGGATTGCCTTCAGTAGGTTTATGAAAACAACTTAAATGGTGTGGAAAATACAAAACAGGTGACAAAGCTTCCAAAATGACTATTAAAACCAAACAAAGTCTCACCTTATTATTCCCTGATACTCGCTCTGTTTCTGCTTCTATTTCTTGCCTAATTTCATCAAAATCTGTGTAAATCTGCAACAAAAGCAAAAAACAAATAATGAGTTGTTATGTTAGCATGAGTGTAATATTTTTCAGTCATTTATTACCTTATTTTTGGTGTGCAGAAACTTCCCCCACTCTTCGCCTTCTCTGCCTGCATGACACAAGAAAATATTTAAGAAAGAATATACAAGAATATATTTAATATTTAAGAAAGGTATTCGAAAGGGCGACTATTCTGTGCGGGATGCTGAACCACATCCACTAAAAAGCAGCGAGAATGAAAATGCAATGGAAAAAAGGAGCAGAACTACAAAGCTAATCCTGGTTCATGCACCTTCATGGAGCGTTTTCATACTCTGCAATCTGCAAGTGATTAGACAGCAACAGAAAAAGAAGTGTGTGACATGGTCTAAATGTCCATCTGGTGATGACAAAGCATGCATAGGAAAGATGGCAATTTTAGTGCCTACCGCTGTCCTCATTTTTACGGGCATCTCCAGGTTCGACGTGGACCAGCTGGAGGATGAGAGGTCGCCTGGTGACAATGCCAGTCCCACGGGGGAGCAGGTCTCTGCCCACCAGGCTCTCTAGGACAGAACTCTTTCCACTGCTCTTTAGGTGAGAAAACGGTTACATGAAAAATCTATTTTACATTGAAAGAAATCTCACAGCACACCAGAAAACAAAAAAGGTCACACACACTTTTGTAGCAATGGCACATGCAGGTTAGTTATTATAGATTTGTAGGGATACTACCAAAACCAGTGCCGGCATTTTATGTTAGTAACTGGACAGTTAGCAAAGTCACATGTCCAATGACTAAATACAAATAACAAATACATTACATAATAAAAAAAGGACTAAATTATGGTAAATCATATCAGAAACTGTGGTTTCTCAGCATTCCGTCCATAATTTTAGTCCACATATTGCGATGCTAAAGGTTTTACGTCTTGTGCAGGCATATGATGAGGTCACATTTCTCCTCTCTCTCTAAAAAACGTTGTACATTAGAGAGCGTATAGTTATTTTCTTCATGATTGTATCTGTTTCAGAATGTACCAGAAAGGTGAATTTTAATATTTTGGATTTTAGGAGATTTATGAAAGAGGGTTTGTGTGTTCTCTATTATGCTTCATGTAGTTACACACGGTAACAAATAAATGTCAAATCAAGACAAAGACCAGGGCTAAATTCACCTGTCTTTGATGATAGCAGTGACCTATTTTGGCTAACAGGGTGTTGGTAGCATCCTTAAAATAGCACTGATTGAAGGTTATGATTCAAGGGTTGACACTTAAGTAGTTACGATGTCATAAAAGATTCTTTTGTTTCAAATAAATCAAAACGAGTGAGGTTCATTGACTTAATTGTTAATTATTAGGACTAAGTAGCAGTCAATGCTGCAATCTATGGTTAGTTAGCATGACAGCCGTTTACTGTACCTGCGTCCCCACCACAGCTATCTGCGGGAGTTGGATAATATCCGCCCCCACTGTGTTGAACACATCCTGGAGCTTGTTTATAACAGGAATAAGCGCCTCCATGCCTTCAGTTTTATCAGCAAAAAAAAACAATCACCGGCTATTTTCAGGATGGAGCCAAAGTCATTCAATGTCTCAGCGTCGCCACCATTGCGACACTCGCTATAATGACAGACGTTTCAGCGTGATGGGAGCTGTAGTTCTCAAGCAAAACTCCACAGAGGCAATGCAGCGAAAAGGACTACAAAACGTCGACTCTGAAAACAATGCGATGATACGTTTCTTCGTTTCAACTCTCGCGCATGCGTGAACATTTTGTTGATAACAGCCTAGCTTTGACAGACGTACTGTAGCTAGTTTGTGCGGTTAGCCTCAAAGCTTTAAGTTAAAATTAATTCTCTTAAGAAGACTGTCATCGCCAAACCTTTAATATTGCACTATGCTACAGTTCTTGGTGAGTAAAACGAACTTTCGTCGACGTTTTAGTTGAAAGGTGTCTGTTTCCGCTAGCATAGTTTGTCAACTAAAAGCTCAACAGTGCTACATGGTCAGCATACACTCTAAAGCTTTTGTTACGGAGACGGACCGGTTTTGAAATGTTACATAATTAATAACATTAATAGAAGACCAACCGCCATGAAATCGTGTGATAAATGTTTGTGTTTTAGGCTGGATTCACCTTGGGCAACGTTGTGGGGATGTACCTCGCTCAGAACTATGATGTAAGTAATTCACGTTGTTTTTTAAACCAAACATGCATTCACATAGAATACTATACTATTATTTGTACACCGAAGTCAGTTATTTTTTGAAATAACTGTCAAATTAAATGTTAATTTTCTTTTATATAAATTAATCATTTTCATTTAGAAAATAGTGATTGAACTGTCAATTTACTTAATCACCGCCGAGTCAAATTTCCCCCATGCGTATATGAAAAGACTATGTTAGCAGATTTTCTGCCCAGGCCAATGATGATAGAAAAGACAGCAAAAATCCAACCAACACCCATAAGAAGTTTTTATTTGCAGGCATTCAAATGCACCAAATCAGCTGTGTGTAGTGTGTGCAGAAAAGTTTGTCATTTTGGATTAAAGTTTAGTTTTAAACTCTCCATGCTGCCATTCCCATCCAATTACTCCTACAAGGACTTCTGGCACAGGGTGCTGCATTAGTCACCCACATATGAAATGATCTTTGTTTTACACATTGGTAGATGACAATAGTATTAGATGACTATGAGGTATAAGTGTGGAACACACACCCGCCCACTCTCAAAAAAAAACTATCCAGGTTGGGGACCATTTCTCTATTGTAACAGAACAATGGGGAGCTCAATGTCTTTTTGTCTGCTTTGCACTTTTTATTGTCCTTTAGGTTCCAAACATTGCCAAAAAATTTGAGGCTTTCAAGAAAGACGTGGAGGCCAAGAAGAAGCCACCCGAGTGAGCACCGCGGATGATATTTCAGCAACATGATGCACTCTGCAGAGGATTTATTTATTTTACAGGGTTGTGGAACAAGTGTACATTTGTATGGGAATTACTGACAGTGCCTGAAACAGTGTTTCATTTTTACCTATATTTCTATGCCTGCTGGGTTCAAATTCCTTTTTCCAATTCCAGTGTGTTAGCATTTGCTAGCATTGTCTGACAATTGTGATTGCAAAACAATTAGAACATATTCAGCTTTCAATTAGGTTTCTGTTCTTTACTTTAAAGTGACTCATGAGGAATACAAATTAATGCTACACAATGCTGTGTAGGACATTCTGCACTTGTAGGACTGGTTGAATCAGAATAAATCCCTTTACTACTCTAGTGGAAAAACTTACTTTTGCTTTTTCTGTTTTTTACCCTTTTTTCTCTTGTCTTTCGACCAGCCATACCCTCTGAACTCCAAGCAGGCGGCTGCATTGTGAGCTATGTAGTACACGTTCTGCATGGCCGCTGGCCTGAGGATGTTCACATCTTTTTTGGTGACTTTGTCACCAGAAGACCTCTTTGTGGCTGTTTTTGAATTCGCAGTCTTCTTAGCGGGTTTGGAGCTGTGGGATCTTGATTTTGTGGATTTAGAGGTCTTTAAAGAAGACACATTGTCAGCTCATTTGTGATCAGTTGTGTTACATACACAAACCCTTACCATAGTGAGAGGTGACGTGCACTTCCTTGAATCAGTCCATCTGTTAAATGATACATTCTTTAGTATGTTTTAATAATCTCAAGATTAAATAGTGTAGTTTCTAAATCTTTACAAAAGCACATTAAGATGATGAATTGTATCCAAATATAAAAGAGCTTACCAAGTTGTTTGTGCAGGATGAAATGGCGACAGGAAAAGATTCAACTGGCTCCTGGTTTGTTGACACCCGTTGTCATAGGAACAGAACAGCCAGGCTGGCTTGAATAAGAAAAGGTCTGACTCTCCCACACGCCTATCAAAGACATAACTCGGACGTGGAAATGCAAAACTGCAGTCTTTTAATTGAAAGTCTTTGGCAACTCCCTGATTCAAAGAGCCCTTGGAGTCCCGTTGTGTTGGTTGACATCATCGTAACATTTAAATACATTCAATTCATGTTAAATATGTGGAAACCATGCAGACTCAATTGGATCACTAGAAAATATATTCTTTGTAACACATGCATAGTTGTTTTTATCTATAAACATTTGTACAGCATCTCTGTAGCAGTGAGACCCGTGACAGAGGACCTGACTTCGTATGAATTTGAACATGCAAGTCTATTATAATAATAATAATAATAATAAGCTGAACTTCTAGCAGTGTGCCAGGCTATTGCCTGAAACAATGTGCCTCAGGTAATTTCATTTAAGGACCACCATAGTTATAAGTGCACAGAGCATAAGAAGCAGAAAATGAAAAGAAGCACAGTTTGAAGCAACGGAATTACTGCGTAGACACAAGGTTGACGATCATGCGGATGATGCGGGAGCCGCGTGGGCAGCTGCACAAGTCCATGCTAGGGTTTTTGATCTTGTCCTCCAGTAGGCAGTCCAGTTCCCACCGAAGCTCTTTCACCAATTCAGCCACCTATGCATCAGACACACAGGGACATCATCAAACACAGGCGAGCAAATAAACAAGCAAATAAACCTCCAGACCTGGTGAGAATCGGCAGCAAATCGTATCCATCCATCGTCAAGGGAGATGACAAACTGGCCCTTGTGCAGCTCCACGTTGACCTGCCCGCCTCCAAAGAGCACCAGAGCGTAGACAGACACCATGCTGCAGTCCCGGATGAAGACCCGGCTGGTTTTCACCTTCTCCAGGTAAACCAGGTACGGGCTGGCATACTGCCGCACCTGCAGCACATATGCTTTGTCATATACAAGACTACATTTATGTGTATTTCTTCATCTCACCCACCGTGTAGTTGATGGATGAGGGGTGAACATGGACGCAGCCATCACTCTTGGTCATGAAGCGTAGCTCGTTGGTCTTGGGGGGCATCTTCACCGCTCCCTTGACGCTCAACTTATAGATCCCCTGAGGAGATTGGACCTGGTGCAGCAAATTAAAAATAACATTATTGATGGAGGATGTATTTTAATACTGAAAAGAGGAAATAAGCATGCACCTGCACAACATTAGGATAGAGGGCAGCACAGAGAAGAGCAGATATCAGATGGATGTTGTCAGCGTTCAGATTTGCCTGTAAAAGAGCAGAAGTATATGATGTGTTTATGCTTTGAAAAAGTGCCATACTATACTATTTATTACTATCTTAAATACATCTGAGCAGTTGTATTGGCCAAAATCTCACCTTGATGCTGGAATTCAGACATTTTAAAAGTGTGTATCACAGCCCCTACTGGTAGCACCCTGATTTGTGTGCCTTTAACGCTAAAGAGTTGTATTTGTCCACACCTCTCTCTGACTAAAGTGCTATTGTGCACTTTATCCACTATTTACATAGAATGTAATAGATGCCATATATCATAGACAAAAATATGACATTAATTAGTGGGACAGGATGACATGTAAGCTACAGTGCTAACATTACAGTCACATTTTAACAGCAACATCATGGTCTGTTTTTTATCTTCTTCCCGTTTTCTGAATATTTTAGGCCTATGTTGTCAAAGCTGTAGTCCGTACAGTGGTGGGTGTATACATACGGCCAGCTTATCGAGCTACAGACTGTATCAAGTCCATAAAGGAGGTTATTCCTTCATGTCCTGAAAACCCAGAGCAAACTAGTGAGGGATGAGATATATCTTCCTCATATTTGGTGCTCATAAACATACATATATTAGACCCCTAATATAAACAAAAGCAGTGGCAGTATGAGTGTATAAAAGTGGTACCTCAGGGCCAGTGGCCTCCTGAATCCCATCAGAACCACTGGAGCACAGCCGTTCAATCACTCTGGACCTCAGCTTGTCTTTGATGAAGCCGATGTCAGACAGCAGCTCGGCAAACTGCCTCTTCAGACAAGCTATTTCCTGCAAGACGCGTGAAGACAGGAAGTTTTCCCGACAGTAGCGGAAGCCGGCACTATTGCCTGCTTTTTTAGCATCGCACCAGCCCTAAAAGATGACAACATATTCATTATAAGCAGAGTGAAAAATCATCTGGCATTTCTCTTTAGATCTGTACCTTATATGCTTGCAGCAGGGCCAGATGGTCACTACTGGCCACCGCAAAGGCCAGTTTCCTCTCGTTGGCCTCCTCACGTTTGTCCCATGGCGACACCTTGGCAATACAGATGAAAGCATCACATGCAAGGCTCCATAGTAATACAAACATGGCTTCTAAACCGGTCTTACAAAAGGTGACTTGAAGGCCAGACTGGCGGCGATGGTGAGTGCTGGGTCGAGGCAGCGGAAGATGGCGCCAAATAACATAAGCTTGCCCACGCGCACGTCCACAGGCAGGCGGGCCAGGTGGTAGCCCAGCGGGGTGAGCTTCTCCTCAGCGGTTAGAGCACCCAGGTCCTGCAGGCGCTGCTTGGCCACATCTAAGCTTCCGGTGGCTGGCGGCTCGATAAGGCGAGCGAAGACTGACTCCAGCGTTTGCTCTCCAAACATATCCAGGATCTTGATGCTGTTAAGAGGAGAAGAACAGCTCAGAATCTCATTACGCAAATGTACACAAAAGCATGGTTTCCAAGCTATTTTTGGTGCACAAAGAGAAAACAGATGGATCTACCGGAGGCAGAGCTGCTCCAGAGGAACTCTTTGGATCTCAGGCAGCTGTTGAGGTACCAGATGGTGATGGAAGCAGTGGCTGGTGAAGAGGTGAAAGCAGAGTCCAGGCCGCACGCGACCTGCCCTGCCCTTCCTCTGAAGCGCATTGGCCCGAGACACCCAAGATTCCTCTAAGCTCTCCATGCTTTTTGATGCATCGTACCTGAAAAGGGCACGGGTAAACTTCAACGTACGCTCACAGCTTTGCCAACAGGTTACAAGTTTGCACGTGCCAAAGCCTACCTTTTTTCTTTCATCTTGCCAGAGTCGATGACGCACACTACATCGTCAATGGTTACAGAGGTCTCAGCAATGTTAGTGGAGATGATGATCTTTGTGACGCCCTCAGGCGGGTGGCTGAAAACAGCCTGCTGCTCCTCATTGGACAGACTGGAGTGAAGTGGGTACACCACACAGCTGATGTCGGGGACAAAGACACACACACAAACACCGAAAGTCATTATGGATAAAGTTATTTTTTAACCTGGGAATGCATGGGAATGTGTAAAGAAAATGTTGCTGTCATTGCCCACATGGTTTATTTATTAAGAAGTACTGCATAGTGCACAACACGTCAATCAGAACCAATGTTGTAATAGCGTTAAACCAGCAATACCGTTTAATGAGAGACAAGAGTGGCTGTGTAGCAACATTTTAAAGCGCATGCAGAGGTAGACAATGCTGCTGAATGTTCAACACTCATGATGCTGTGATTGTCATCTTGTGGCATTAATTAAAAACAGTTGAACCAGTGCTAATTAGAGACTATAGACTGTATAAGACTATATAAGTGTATTTTGAGACGACAGGAGACTCAAGCAGTTAACTGAATGGAAGCATTAAGTGGAGCAATTGCTGTACAAAAAATAAATAAATAAAATACCACATGACGTGTTGTAACATTCAAGATATACACACATTTTTCTTATAGAAAATATATTTGCACAAATTTAGTCAGACCATATGCTAGAAAAAAGTGGATCCCTACCTGCTTGTGTACCTGTTGTTGAACTTCCTGTTTGACTGGAGCTGCTCATAGAGCATCTTGATTTCAGCGAGGCCGGGAAGAAACACAAGCACTGCACCTGGAGTAAACACAAGAACCATGAAATGAAACATGCAATAGTCCACATTAAATATGTATAAATAGTATTGCTGTGATTCTCACTGTCAGGGGAGTCATCTTTGCTATCTAAAATCCACTCCAGCAGACTCTCAATCAGATCCATGTTGATCTTGTCCAGGTCCATTGCAGCAATCGTTTTTAGCACAGATGTTTTACAATCTACATCAACAACAAAAAACTATGAAGCAAATTGTAGCTTTTTTCACAATCATTTATGGTATTTTACCTCTGTATCTGATGGACAGTTCCTGAAGACTAAGCCTCTGGTCCGGGACAGAGTCTTTGACAACGTCTTTATTAGAAAAAGACATAAAGTTCCACATATCGTCCCCCAAGGTGTCCACTATGTTCTTTGGCTCTCCTTTTCGTCCTTGCCCACTAGTGGAGTTCTGCTTCCCTGAGCGCATGTAAGGACTCCCATCCTCGATTGTGTATCTTAAGATATGGATTGGAGACATTTGCAACACTTCTATTCTGATGCTTTTTACTAGGAGGCACTTACCGGGTAAAAGAGATGGCGTCCTCAAGAAAAAACTGAGTGACAGGGTATGTGTGACCTGCACAGAGGTAGAAATGGTCACTGAGTGATCAGAACATACTCCAAGTGGATTCTGCATTAAATGTATTACCTGGTATGTGTACAGTTGGACAGTTGTAGAAATATTCAGAGAAGAGGCCGGCATTTAACGTTGCACTCATGAGAATAACCTTCAAGTCCGGTCTATGAAGAATTAAGTCTTTGAGCACCAACAGGAGGAAGTCACTAGAACATTCAAAAACAGGAACCAGTGAGGCACATGTAAACACAAATAAGGCAAATTCTTGCTTGGCTGACCTTTCTTCTGTGCGCTCGTGTACCTCATCTACAATGACGTGGGTGACACCTTGAAGGTCCATGTCGCCTTCCAGCCTTCTCAGCAACACACCCGTGGTGCAGTAAAGCAGCCTGGTGCCAGACGTCTGACAGGAGGGAGAAATTAGCATGGAACAGGAAATTCATTTACTAAAAATATTGTGTGTGGGCATACCCTGACACTCTCCAGGCGGATCTGGTAGCCAACAGAGTTACCCAGACTCTCCGCACGCTCCTGCGACACCCGCTGGGCCACAGAGATGGCGCAAATGCGGCGTGGCTGAGTGCAGATGATGTTTGCCACCTTGTTCGCCGGACCACTCAGAGAAGCATCCAGGATGAACTGGGGGATCTGAGTAGTCTTGCCGCAACTGGAGACAAATGAGAAAACATGAATTAGATCCATAATACCATTTACATATACAGTAAAGTCTCGTTATATCGATATTCTCGGGAGTCGGAAAAAATACCGATATAACCGGACTATCCATATATCCGATCCTGCGCCGAGCTGCATTAAAAGTGGGAAATAATGCACTCGACATTGTTCTATAGTATAGAACAAAGTCGAGCAGCTTAAATCAATCTTTGCTCAAGGATTTCAATACCAAAAAAGAACATGGCGAACGGCTGCTTCCAGTCAACTTTACTTTTCACACTTCCACCACCAGAGCACAGCACACACACCGATTCCCACACTTCCTGGTTCACAGGTCATGCTCAACCCACCCCACATAGCTGGCCAAACACATGCCACGAACGCCAGCATGTACATATGAAAAACAGTGATTATTGCAAGCGATAAAAAGATATCTGAATACAACACAATTAAATACATGTATTTGTACGCTTGTGTCTTCGTTGGAATAGGTGTGTATGCTATGTCAGTTGGTTCTTCCGTTGCAGGCATGTGTTTGGCCAGCTATGTGGGGCGGGCTGAGCATGAGTGTGGGAATCAGTGTGTGTGCTGTGCTCTGGTGATGGAAGTGTGAAAAATAAAGTTGACTGGAAGCAGCCGTTCACCGTGTTCTTTTTTGGTATTGAAATCCTTAAGCAAAGATTGATTTAAGCTGCTTTTGTATCGATATAAGCAGACCAAATTGGCTGGCGGGAGATGAAAAGGGCATCGTAGTAACCGGATTATCATAATAACCGGGTATCGTACTAATGGAACTAATTATATCATAAAAGACTAGAAATTTGCCGGGAAATGAAAATAGTATCGCAATAAGTAGTAATTCGTTATAACCGATATCGATATAACGAGACTTTACTGTATATTAAATATATTACATAAAATTAAAAAATGTTAATTATTATTTCGAATTACATAAAAAATATTATATTAAAAATACATTTTTAAAAAGCATCATATTGTGGCTATATTGACTGACCCACCCTGTCATCCCGCTGACGACCAACACTTGACACTCATGCAACAGATCGAGGATGTTGTCTTTTTCATTCCAAGCAGGCAGCTTCATCCTCTCTTCCAGCATGGACTTGAACCGCTTGGATGACTGTAGAGTAAATGCACAAAAAAAATGACACAGTGCATTAAAACTGACAACCATTCTCTGTACCTGTTTCCTCTGGAAGTCCCTGCAAAGTTTGCCATTTTCTTCAAGTAGGTTGGGATTAGTGGCCACCTTCTTCCTAAGTTGTCTCTCCTCCTCGATGGGAAGAGAGTTATTATCCTCTTCGTGCTCTTCCGCTTCTCCAGTCCCTGTTACACAAAATAATAAAGGAAGTTGGACACATGCAAATGTATCTCCCATGTGAACCCATTCAGTGCATAGCAAAGCAAAGCAAAGATGCCTGCTCTAATCCCTAACATTCATTCATTTTCTACCACTTGCTGGAGCCTATCCCAGCTCTTGGAGCGAGAGGCGGGGTACACCCTGAACTGGTGGTCAGCCAATCACAGGGCACATATAGACAAACAACCATTCACACTCACATTCATACATATGGACGATTTGGAGTCGCCAATTAACCTAGCATGTTTTTGGAATGAGGAAGGAAACCGGAATACCCGGAGAAAACCCACGCATGAATGGGGAGAACATGCAAACTCCACACAGAGATGGCCGAGGGTGGGATTAACCCCTAACAATTACCAATAAAAAAATGTGCAAACATAGTGGAGCACATTGTGACTTCATGCAAAGGGTAAAAAACACTAAACACTAAAGGTGTATCTAAAACGACTCACGGTCGACTACTGGAGTGGACCTTCTCATAGGACAGATGCTTTCCTCCAAAGCATTGCTCCTCACATTCCTTACTGGAAGAGATGGGGAGGGAGCCACCACAACAGGCGGCGGCGTACTGTATTTGTGATGAGGGGTGTCCAGCAGTCCCCGCATGGTGTCCTCGTCCTCGCACAAGCTGACGAGAGTGTAAACGACGGGTTCGCCCTTCTGGGCGGCGGACAGCACCTGTGTGAACAACACCTCCGTCACGGTGAGCCTCCCCGCGGCTCCGATGTTCTCGTCGTTGGTGCTGAAGGCAACGACCGGTGCTTGAGCTGGGTAACGGTTTCCTTTGGGGAAGCGGACCTCCAGTTCATACTCCGGTGGGGAGAAGCTGCTGATTCCAGGCTGAGCTGGTCCCTGCAAGTGCTGTGAAGCTTGGACTGGAGCTTGGTGTTTGAACTTGCATTTACTGCCGTACCTGCAGCCTTTGCCTTTTAAATAGAACTGGCAGACTTTTTCAGAAGATCGTCTTTTAGGCTGATTCTCGCTGTAATTTGCGCTAATGCTTTCAGACAGAAATAATGGATCGAGGGTTATTACCCACACTGAGTTGGCAATGCGCTCATTGAAACGGTCACCGAAAATAGCCGCCAGTGCCAAAGCTTCCTCCTGCCTCTGGTTCAAACACTCCTCCATGGACATTCCTTCCAGGACTTGACTGAAAGCTTCCTGCTTGTGGCACTCGGCGTAAACTTGATAGAGGAGCTTCTCCAATGTTGCTCCAAATTCCCCTCCTCCTGACTCCAGCGCCTGCTTGCTGCGCTCCCTATCAAAGCCATACCTAGGAAGGTGAGAGGAGGTTAAAGGTCAAATATATCAAATACCCAAATATCAATGTGTTATCAACTGTTATTCTGTATTTTCATATTTTGTATTTTTCATTCATTTTTAATAGATGTGTCTGCACCTACTATACCAAAACAAATTCCTAGTATGTGTTTGATCATACATGGCAATAAACCTTTTCTGATTTCTGATGTGCATCATCACCTGCAGAGTTTGCCAATAGCGAATAAGGACACGACAGGCTCAAGAGGAGGACGTTCATTGTCAGATTCATAGTCTGGGCTCTCTGCTCTCTCCACAGGCTCAGCATTGGTGGCCCAAAACTGGCCATCCGCACGGTGGTCCAGCTCATCGTGTTCTTCCTCTTCTTCCTCCACTTTTAAATCACCTGAACCAGTCTCACTGAGAGATATATGCTAGGGTTGGTTAGGAGGATTTGAGAAACATAAAAAAAGAAAATTTGAGAAAAATACTCACTCATACTGCTCGTCAAAGTCACGGGTCCGCAGATCCCACAGCAGCTCCTTGAGAAGTTCCTGGTTCTTGTTAGTCATTAAGATCTTCTGCATTGGCATGCTGCTCGTCTCTGCTCTGCTGCTGTCACCCGCCTTTGGGTACGTTGGGTTCTTTGCCAGCGATTTCGGAAGAAAAGCTCTGCTGTTGCTGTCTCGATCTCTGCCTCCCCGCCCGCGATTCCCATTCCAGCCACTTGCACCGGCAGTGCCACCTCGTCCTTTGGCAGGTCTGCAGCAAAACCCCGGTTAATACATCTTTTTTAAATTAATTTCCAACATTAATAGACCAAGCCACATATTTTACACAGGTGGCTACACAGTGGTTTGGGAATCATTGGTCTTTACCTGCTTGACGGAGGAGGTCCAAAATCAAGACTGAAATCATAGTCATCATCCAAGCAGCAACCTGCTCCTTTTCTGCCGCCACCGCCTCCTCCTCCTCGACCTCCACCACCTCTCGGCTTGTTATATTTCCCTCCTCCTCTGTTGGGCTTGCCCCCTTTTTTTCTGGCACTCATTTCTCTGTGAATAAATGCATAAACAGGAAAAAGGGTCAAATTAGGTAACATTAATTTTTCCATTTATATGTTATATTTTTGTATTCTAGTACAGACGTTAATGACTATTTTGTACTAATTAATTGTATTTAATGAAAAATGTGTTTTTTGATAAGCCATCTTTTTCCCTTCAGGAGAAAATAGATAGATAGACTTCCTTTATTGTCATTGCACAATATCCCAGCAGTGAAATTACCAATGAAATGTCGTTGCCTGGCTCCTGCATAATAATAAATAGCAATAATAATAATGTGGTGAATAAATAGATGACATCAAATATGAACAACAATGTACAGCGTAAACAGTAAATAAAATGGGAACACGGGAATGACCAAACTATTTTGGTATACCTTTGCAGACATGTTCCTCAATGTAAGTTTGATGAGCATTATTTGAAATAAATAAACCATAACCAACTAGCACCACAGCAGACCCTAATGGCCTCCGGACATAGATAAAATATGATTCTCCCTGAAAAATCAAGATTTAAATGTTTTGATGTGTAGAATATTCTCGACATTAAGCAAACCACCTTAGACGCAAGATCATCGTGACTTTTGACACATCTCATTGCTCTAAGCTCACTCACCTCCAATCAAAGTCCCGTAATCAGATAGTAGACATCCAGCAATCTCAATGGAGATAAAGGCTACTCTTGTACAGGCGGCAGCATCCAGTGTAGAGTGGCTCATAGCTGAGGGCCTCCTTGTTGTGAGGTACTTTTTAAAGCTTGGACCGTGCGAGCAACGCGATGGTGGCTGCTGACACACAGCCCTAAAGGCTACAATTATGCAACTGAGCGTGTGTGTGTGGCACAACTACCCAACCAGGGCGACGTGTCCACTTAGGTACATGCCCGCCTGACTGTCAGTGTGATGTTGTGCAAAGAAAATAAACTCGTTTGGAATAAAGTGTACAAAAAAAAAGTGTGCCTTCAAGTTGTCTCTACAAAGATCAGATCAGGCTAACGTTAGCTAGCTGAAGAGCCGCCAAGCTATTGCTACAAGTAAACAAGTGGAGGCGTTCTCACTGTCCAAGTCGAAACAACTGGTTTCTAAATAACACCCGAGGATAATAACAAAGTGTAAATATAAAGTTTAAATATCGTCATAAAGTAAACTTTACAAACGAAAGGCAGCAGCGGGGAGCCAGGTGCATGCTCCTCGTTCATTGGTCAAAACTCGGAGTTCAACGTTTCACTTCCGGTTCTTAAAAAATAAATAAAATACGAAGTACTGTATTTTACTTTTTAATTCAGTATTTTTTATTTATATTTTTATTTATAATTATTTATATAATAGCACCTAATGATTGTGATGATACATTTTAAATAGTTGAGACATTTAAACACTTTCCATTTCACACAGAGCACTTCCGCCCCTGAAGCGCAATCAATATTTTTTTTATGAAAATGTTTTCTTCTCATCAAAAGTTATTCCGTTGTACGCTGCAGAGAATATTGCATCAAAAATATGTACATTTTCTGACAAAAAACGGTTGCGTAATATTTTCATATAAGACCATTATTGCAAAACAGGTTATTTGTGTGTGAGGAGGATACCCTCTTGTTTTTATGTTTGCAGAATATGAGGCAACCAACCATCATTTTTTTACATTGTTTAATAAGGACCTGTCATGTTATGTATATGTCTTTATATTGAATAAAGCCTCACTGCTCTGTAATTCCACATTACCCTGTACAAATTGTTTCTTATACATACTGGAAATACTAGAGACAACCAATGCCTGTTTTCATAAATCTTTTTCAAGTATAAAATAAATAACATTTGCATTAAAACATATGACTATGGAAACCATAGAAAGAAAGTAATAAAAATGGCAGTCATATTTGGCACAGAAATAACAACAGGGCTGAGTATGAGACATCATGAGCCAAGTAATAAAGCCTTTGCAATAAATTACCCGCATAAACCTGAGACTCTATATATTCTTATTCTGACACATTTCCTCCTCATGATGATAAAATAAAGGATAAAAAAAAAAGAGTGGCCATGCTAAATTTGCACATACAGAAACGAATGAGTCCTTGCGGCAAACAATGAGTTGGTTTGTCCACCGTTCTTGTTTGTGTGCTTCAGTGGAGACCATTCCTTGTAAGAGCTCCGGAGCGCTTGTTTTTTTGGCAAATCAGGTAGAAAAAAATACACTTTAGTGGTGACAATACACTCATTGCACTCATGAAGGTGGTTCTACTGTGTTGTTGCCAGGGAGATTTAGTATTGGATGTAAATGACATCACTTCTGGTTTTCAAATCTTTAAAAAGAGGTGTACAAAGTCCAGCTGAGGGCCATTTTTCACTCTCTATTGCAATAGAGAGTGAAAAATGGCGTTTAGCAACCAAGATTTGGTAAGTTTGCAAGAATGCTGGCGACCTAAAAAAAAAGGCAATTAGGTGCCTAAATAGCAACAATTGTATTAATTATAGCATGTTTGATTCATTCAAATGTGCAGCATATAAAAGTGGCCCCCACACCTTTCAATTTTTCAAAAAATTTGGAAAATTAATTTGATTTACAGCTGATGTCTTGCTCCGGCAACACATTCAATTAAACAGTGCATGCTTCTATCACATTTGGACAATCAAAAAGCTTTTTCCAACCTTCAAAACATTAAAAACTTCCACAATCAACCAACAAACAGGCTTTGTGCGCTACAATGTAGGGAAAAATGATGTATAAAGACAAAGTGTATGAGAAAGGTAAACACATACTTTTGTAGAAATAAGTCAAAGCAGCACCAACAGCGTAAAAAGAGACTGCATAAGAAGAGTGCAGGGGCAGTTCAAGTGGTTGCCAGATGTTTCTAATCAACCGCTACCTCAGTTCTTGGTGGTTTCGTCTGTGTGCGCTCAGAGCAGCCATCTTTCCTGTTCATCCCCCCGCATCACTGCTCTTGCAGCAGCCCCTCCCACTCAATGGGCTGCGAGAAAACCTCCCTCTCTAGCCACATCTCGTAGCTGTAATGGAAGTCCTCGGGCAGGTCCACGCGCTGGCCCATCACGCTCTGCAGGCAGTTGTCCACAGGCGCAAAGTCGCCGTTCTTGTTCTTGTCATACCGCCGGCTGTTGAATTTCTCGATGCTCTCACGCAGGGCACACTCCTCCGCTTGGAAGTCCCAAGGTCGTGCGTCGATATCTTAAAAAAAACATGAAAAATTTGTTGCCCCTTTCCTGCTTTTATTGGGTTTTTTTTTTTTTTTTTACACTATGACTGCAACAGATCACTTGCTCTCCCATGAGGGATGGTGACCCTGAAATGTCCCCTTCCCCTGTTCCTATGGCAACAGCATCCTGACTGTTCAGCAAAGGAGCGGAGGCTATAGGGAACATTCACACACAAACAGGAATACAAGCAAGCAGGCATGCAGACATCATTTATACAGTTAGTCTTTATTAACCCAAAAGGTCATGTTAACACATCCAGGGCGGGCGACAGGCACTGTTTTTTATAGGGCTCTCTTCTCCATGGCTGCTTTATTTATGAAGTGGTGTGTGTGTGTGTGTGTGAGAGAGAGAGAGAGAGAGCTCCCTGCAGTTTAGACCCGAAGCCGACTCTTGATGACAAAGATACAAGACAAGATCTTTCATTACAGGCTCATGACTCACTGTTTGCATCTCATTCATATGAACTGCTGCTGTGCTGTCACTACTAAGAAAACCCAGAAGAGACCCTCAGGACATTTTATGCGGTTCATGTTTTTATTTTCATTCTGTGTTGAATGAATATTAGCTCCAATTTGCCAGATGATAGTCATTTTTAAAACATCCCAGAACTGTCCTGTCTGCTCCTTAAGAGTGTTTTCATGTTGGGTAATAGTATACAGCGTGTGTTATCATTTTTTCAGATTTAAAACAGCAGAGTTATGTAAGCATATTGGCCTTTAAAATGTTAAAATTCACAAAGTAAAATTAGTTCTTGATGCAACAAGAAAAACTAAATCGTTTTTAAGGCGTGATCATATAAACGTTCCATCCATGCATCCATTTTCTATGCCGCTTATACTCATTAGGGTCACGTGCGTGGGTGCGCTGGAGCTGACCTGTGGTGGGAGGCGGGGTACACAATACATTGGTCGCCAGCCAATCGCATTTAAATATTAATGTAATATTTTCACAGCAGTTTTTGGGAAGGAGACATTTGAGTGAGTATATTTAAGGGAACTCTCAAAGGTTAATGTGTGCCAAAGTTGGCTTATTTAAAGAGATAAAAAATGAACATACAGTACATGATTTTTACAGTTTTTGGGAAATTGACTATATGGTATTTTTTTTGTCACGGGACCCTGAGTGTGAGTTCTTTCTATATGTGACACTGTAGGAAAAAAAACTCACAATATACAAATATCAGTATTGCTGCCAGTTATTGACACCTCTCAGGACCGAGTACTGTGTGTACTTTTTTTTTTTTTTTTTACCAAGAAAACATGGCCCACAGTAATAATACTGATATTTAAATGTAATATTTACATTTACATTTAAATATAATTCAAATGTGATTTGCATATATCAGGTTTTAACTAACTAAACTAAACTAAAGATTAACTAAAACAATTAATTCATTCATTTTCAAGCAAAGACGCCTCCTCTAACCCCTAACATTCATTCATTCATTCATTTTCTACCACTTTTCCTCACGAGGGTTGCAGGGGGTGCTGGAGCCTATCCCAGCTGTATTTGGGCGAGAGGCGGGGTACACACTGGACTGGTGGCCAGCCAATCACAGGGCACATATAGACAAACAACCATTCATACTCACATTCATACCATGTTTATGGAATGTGGAAGGAAACCGGAGTACCCGGAGAAAACCCACGCATGCACTGGGAGAACATGCAAACTCCACACAGAGATGGCCGAGGGTGGAATTGAACCCTAGTCTCCTAGCTGTGAGGTTTGTGCGCTAACCACTCAACCACTGTGCCGCCTAACTAAAACAATATGATTTTATAATATTTTCCCAGCAGTTTCTGGGAGGGGGACAATTGAGTGAAGATATTTAAAAATCCTACGTACTAAGTACAGTACATTACCGTTCCCATAGGCCCAGTCATCATTGAGGCGGTGGCGGACCTTCTGGTAGATGGCCGACATCGTCTTCATATTGCTCTTCCTCCACTGCCGTCCCAGGTACTTTGTTTGGATCTTCAGCAGCTTTAGCACATAGAGTTGCATCATGGCCTGCTTGACCTTGAGCGCTCTCTTCAGGATGGGGGCTGACTTGAAAACCACCAACATCTGACAAAAGAAAAACAATAAGAAAACGGCGCGGGTGGTGTGAAACCTCGGAATTGCTAACTAGCTAACCATCGTCCGTGAATGCTTCCACTTGGTCAGCTTGTTGAGGGTTCGAAGCAGGTTAATGCAGGAGAACAGATTTCTCCAACAGAACTGGTTGCTGTCTCCCGCCTCCTGATCACAGACACAAAAACAGCACAACATTGACGTTGCTGTGCTGGGTTTCATTTGCTGTATGGACTCACCAGGCTTTCAGCAGTGAGCTCAGGCATCTCATGGACAGCACAGTGGGGGAAGTCCAACACACATATGCTGCATAAACACACATTAACGACACATCCTTGTTGTTTTGCACCATTATTTGATATGATATAAGGAGCACGCTTTAGTTACAAATGTGCGGACAGGGGTGGATAAAATTTAGCCTACCTGTTTTTGGCACTGATATAAGACATGATGTTCTGGTTGAAGAACTTGAGAATGAGTGGGATACAGTTGGCAAACACCAGGTGCTGGGAGACTATTTCAAACTGCAAAGAAGGAGGAGGAGGTAGTGTGATGCTTTATTTGTTTTATTGGCTAAAACATCTCCCTGTTTTATAATAACTCCTGTTTTGGCCCTTGTTGCATATTAGTAACAGAAAAGGTTTAGCTGCAGTGCATGTGGGCAGTGTCGCTTTCCTGCAGCAGAGGGCGCTACCACATTAAGGACATGTGATGTTCACTCCTAGCAACAGAAATGCTGCATGTTCCTTTACTTGTCCAATAAAATGCGAGAATATCTTATTGGACACTGGCCAATATTCAGAAGGGTGTTTTAGAAGGGGATGCTGCAGTTTTTTCTGCTGGTGTCAGGCTGATGGACGGGATTTGAGAGTTGGTATGGAAATGAGGATGAAAGTAATGAGATTTTTGACCACGAAATCAGGTGGTGCATAGCATAAGAAGGGGGGGGGTGCACACACACACAGGTTAATGCAGAGAAGCGGTCTTGAGTAGGAGGGGAGTATTGTGTGCGTAACCTGATAAATGTGGTTGAGCTTGAAGTGTTTGAGGAGCAGCAGCAACAGCGCCGATATGGCCTTGACGATGATTTCTTTGTGACGGTTGACGTCAATCCCCAGCTTCATGCTCTGGAGGACGGTGATTCTGAAGGAAAATATCAATATGTCATGCTGTCTTTGGAGCCTAATAATGATTTGGAGTGCATGAAAAAGTGAAACGGAAAACTCTCTCTGACAGCTGTATATCAATACATTTGAATATATCTGCATGGATTCACTACAAACAGAAGAATGTATTTCTTTACCACTTGGTGCTCCCAAATTTGTTCCAGACCCGCCCCAAATATAATTCATAATAAACTGGATATTTTCATAGTTAGAGGACAGAAAATCTGTTTATGACTTTCTGAATATAATTTTCAACACTATTAGAGCCCTCTAGATATGAAGTAACACCCCTATAGTCACCCTTACACCCATATTACGCAATATATTAGATATAATAAGAGAAAACAAGTCATTTAAGACATAAATAAGATTCGTGCCCATGTGTGTTTCAATAAATGTCTTCCAGGTGTGTGCACAGGAAGTGAAATCAGCACAGCACAGCCATAACAGTACCCCATGTGTTATTATTATGTTATGACCACGTTTGTGTTACTAGTGACACCTTGTGGCCTGTGTAGACTACAGTTTCTACTGTAAATGCCTCGTATTGCTATAAACTGTATTTATATTTTAGTTCATTTACAACAGGGGTAGGCAAACTACAGTGTTTGAATCCGGCCTGCCAGTGGCTTCCAAAGTATTTAAGTACAAAGTATTTATCAAAATTTTCAATATATATACAGCGAAAAGACTGACAGGACATATTTGGACAAAATTAGAACAGGTCGTCACACTTACGGCATCTCCTCAGGCAGCACATCAGCAAGAATGTTAATGGAGTCTGTTTTGGCTTTAGAGGTCGGTGCTGCAGCCAACAGTAGCTTGAGGAGGGCAATCTAACACAGAATGTGATTTTTTTTAAAAATCAAGATAGCCATACTGAATACAGCTTCATGCAGCTACTCACCACATATTGGGAGAGATTTGGAAGCATCCCCAGGTACAGCATCTCTGCAGGCGTTTCCTCCACATCCTCCTCGCCCTGTTGAGGAGAACACACATCACGGAGCAGCACATTTTTACTTTTATGGTATTTGGGTATTGGAAGGTGGTGAAAGACGGACCAGGCTGAAGGGACACTGTTGTCGCTCCTCCTCACGCTTCATCTGCACTTCAGCGATGGAGATGTATTTGTGCTGAAGGAGATAGAATTGTTAACAAGGATGCTCGTGAAGATGACGTGTTTGGAGTACGCAGCTTCTCACCTGTTTGAGAGTCTTCACACTCTCATGAATGGGCCTGGGTAGGCCAACAAGGGTCTCAGTGTCACTATAGGACAATGTAATGATAGCATATTGCAATACAGCAGTATTAAAGGCAATGCAATCATTGATTGGTGGTGGAATACTCACTTTCCCAGAGTAAAGCCGATGAATTTGTTGCGACTTGTCTCCAGGAAGTGCTCAATATCTTTTTCCCTGCAGGTAGACAGACACTTTTATTTTTTACTATTATTTTTTATTTTTTAATACATAGTAGTATCAAGAGGAAGATGGAAAGCATATTGCTGCAGATGAAGCAGAATATGTTAACTTCACACATACAGGATCATGGTGTGAAAGCTGCGTGGGATGTCATCTTTTTTTTTTGCGTCCTTAATAAGAGTTGATTGGGATTTAAAATGTCAGTGGTGTAACTAACCTGACTTTCGGAGCCCAAGGGAGACCCTTTGGGAAATTCACTCTCTCTGTCGGGGGTCGGAGAGGTGGCGGCGGAGGTGGGGGCTGGATGATGACATCACGATCCAAGGGGTCCACTTCGCCTTCGATGCCACTGTCTACGTCCTCAGGGTCCTCCTCCTCATCGCGAGCATCGTCGTTCTTGAAGGGGTCCCGCTCGTTGTACGTGTCCAAGCTGTCCTGTTTGACAAGCGGCTGGGGAAAGGGGGGGATAACGCATATCATTTTAGTGCCCTAAATGAAAAAAGTAATAAAGCACTGTGGTTTATTGTCTTTATGCTGAAATACAGTACGACATTTTGCATTAAACCACATAATTCATATTTTCAGTCATTTTGCTACACTAGCAAGGTTGTATGAGAATACTTCTTGTCTTTTCCCTTTTAAGAATTCAACAATTTAAAAAAATGTTTTCACAATATTCAACAATTTCCCTTGTGCATCAATAAAGTCTGCTTCAGTCTAAGCCTTAATGCTATGGGAAGTTGAGTGTTTTAGAGTACTGCACTATGACTTCCTGTTTTAATGCTATGCTACGTTAAGGTAAGCTAAGCTAACAAGTGTCAAAGGTGTACTGGGAGTAGAAACACTTCCTGTCTTAATGCTATGCTAAGCTAACAAGTGTGAGAGCAGAACCCCTTCTTATTTTAATGCTATGGTAAGCTAACAAGTATCAAGGGTGTATTGGGAGTAGAAACACTTCCCGTCTTAATGTTATGCTAAGCTAACAAGTGTCAAGAGTGTATTGAAGTAGAAACACTTTGTGTCTTAATGCTATGCTAAGCTAAGAAGTATCAAGGGTGCATTGGGAGTAGAAACACTTTCTGTCTTAATGCTATGCTACGCTAACAAGTGTGAGAGCAGAAACCCTTCTTGTATTAATGCTATGGTAAGTTAACAAGTATGAAGGGTGTATTGGGAGTAAAAACACTTTCTGTCTTAATGCTATGCTACGCTAACAAGTGTGAGAGCAGAAACCCTTCTTGTATTAATGCTATGGTAAGTTAACAAGTATGAAGGGTGTATTCTGAGTAAAAACACTTCCTGTCTTAATGCTATGCTAAGCTAACAAGTGTCAAGGGTGTATTGGGAGTAGAAACACTTCCTGTCTTAATGCTATGCTAAGCTAACAAGTGTGAGAGTAGAAATATTTCTTGGTTTAATGCTACACTAAGCTAGCAAGTGTAGAAGGTGACAGTGGAGACTTTCTGTCTTAATGTCACGCTAAACTACCTCTGTCACTGGTCTTAATGCTAGACTGAGCTAAGATAACGGTATCCAGACCTCAAAGCGATCAGATGCTAAGCTAAACTAAAATAACAAAAGTTATTCTTTTTTTAAATGGCGAGACCGTTTTTACTGATGAATTAGCACATTCTCTAAAACGGTTGAACAAATTATGACTCAAAATTGTAGTTAAAAAAGACAACTTTCCACAGCAAATGCAAGCAATATCTATGGTTTAACTTACCATACACATCTGCCATAAAACTGCAAACAAATCTCAATGCACTTAAAAACCGAGCTCTCATCTACAAGGAAATGTGTAGCATTTCAAGCGTGACACACATAGGCACACACATCTCGGTTGTTGCTATAATGAATGACAATACAGTAAGTGCAAGCATCAGGCATGAGTCAGCGCTGTGGACATTAGTGGGTGCAGATGGTGTGCCACTGGTGGGACTCATTGAGGAGGACACATTCTCTATGAAGAAGCCATTCTCCATTCTCTGCTGTTGTGGGGACGTCGAGAGAGAGTGTTTTTCTATGAGGGTTAGGGGGCAACTGCATCGCATGGCATGCATTAAAAGAGGTGACCTGTCAATCAAATACCAGACACTTGAAGTGACTTCTTCGATAAATGAATTTTAATGACGTTGACCCCTACTCCGGTGTCTACAGTGCACTGAGGTAGCGATGTGATGGACACTACGTGGTGGTGGGTGTGGTGGTGGTGGTGCTACTACTGTGACTGGCAGCCAGCAAAGTCAGCCCTGCATCTCAAAGCCTGCCTCTGGACTGAGGTGGAGGAAGAGGAGGAAGTAAAAAGGGCAAGAAAGGTAGGTGCACACAGATTTGAATGAAATGAAAACAGACAATAGACAGGACAGGGGATGAACAGAGGGCGGTGATGGTATATTAGTATAATAACGGTATAATAATCCCTTGTCCACTTTGCAAAAGTTAATAAATCATTCCTATGTTGTGGTTGAATGCGGCCTATTATTGGTCAAGAAATACCACCATACATAAGTTACTGAAATTAAGCATTTAACTAATTAACTAAAATACAAATATTGACATTGTTCACTAGGTGTCATTAATAATACACTGATGAGACACTAGCCAACACAGAAGATAAAAAAAAGGTAACAACAGCTCTAACTCTAATGCTGATATCTGTCTATATCAGGGGTGTCCAAACTGCTGCCTAGGAGCCTTCTGCTTTTTTTTTTTAATTGGCCCAGGACATATTCTAAAAATATAATTTAACAAGAAAAATAAAAACAACATAAAAAATGGAAAAATTAAAGTAAAATATAAAGAGTAACTTGGTAATATTAAGGGAAGTAGCATAAAGTTGAAATATTAGAGAAAAAATACAAACAAAACAACAGCTAAAGTTAGGTTGTGGAAAAGGTTATAATGTTAAGACAAAATATTATAGGAATAAAGTCAGGAATACAAGAAAAACAAAATATGCTGTATTTTCACAAAAATAAAGTCAAAATATAAAGAGAAAAAAAGTCATATTCTAATGAAAAAAATATTTCATGAAAAAAATGCAAAAGTCCTAATATTATGAGAAACAAACACATTTCTGCAAAATTAGGTTGGAGAAAAACTTCAAGTTATAAGAATATAATAGATTTAGGAATAAAGTTTTAATATTACCCCCAAAATTTCAATGATTATTAAAGAAAAAAGATTAAATATTTGGAAAAATAAAAACAATTACAATCCCTTTATCCCTGTGGTAATTCCTGAGTATACAATAGAAGACACACATGTTAATGGACGAGTGTGTTGGTGCATCCCAGCATGAACGGATGAAGTTAGAAAAGAAGGGCCAGAGAGAAAGAGAGGTGGTGAGGGAGTGCAAAAATATAATAAAAGCTTGATGCAGAAAAAGGAGAGGGAATTTGCGGGTCAAGACCTGCTTCTTGGGAAAGGGACTGTCTCCTTCCAAGCTATCAACAAAGGCACTCTGTGGGGACACAAGGAAGAGGGGCAATGAGAAACCAGTTGGAGGGCGAACCTAAGCGTCCCATCATTTTTGGCCTAGGCATCGTTGGAGTTGAGAAGGATCGCTTTCATGGAATGAAAAGTAAGTGTTAGTCTTGTGTGTATGAACTGTTAGCACTAATAATGCTGTTAGTATCTCATGAAGAAGCCAGCAGGTGGAGGTGCTAGTTTATTTTTGTGTTTAGAACTGTATTGGAAAATATGATTCTTATGCTAAGTGTGTGTGTGTGTGTCCAATGTTGGCTTTGTGGGTGGGTGTGGGAGTTCTATACCCTTCGACTGCGTCGCCCTCTCTTCTGCTGCTGCTGCTGCTCAATGAGCTCCATGGCGGAGGCCGGCGGTGAGGCCGCCCTCATGGCCCTCACCACCTTGATGCTGTCCTCAGGGAGCGGGGGAAGGTTGAGACGCTCACGGCCCCGCACCTTCATCTCCTGGAGTTCCTCGAAACCCCCCAGGGTAAACTGGAAGAGGAGGATATTGTGCTTTTATTTACTTACGTCATGTTTTGGAATGAAGCACGCAGGCCTCACAGCTAGGAGACCCGAGTTCGATTGCACGTTTGGCCATCTTTGTGTGGAGTTTGCATGTTCTCCCCGTGCATGCATGGGTTTTCTACGGGTACTCCGGTTTCCTCCCACATTCCAAAAACCTGCTAGGTTGATTGGCGACCCCGACGAATGGTTGTTTGTTTATATGTGACCTGTGATTGGCTGGCGACCAGTCCAGGGTGCACCCCGCGTCTCGCCTGAAGACAGCTGGGATAGGCTCCAGCACCCCCCGCAATACTCGTGAGGATAAGCGGTAGAAAATCAATGAACGAATGTTTTGGTATGAATTGGCGACTCCAAATTGTCCATAGGTATGAATGTGAGTGTGAATGGTTGTCTATATGTGCCCTGTGATTGGCTGTCGATCAGTACAGGGTGTACCCCGCCTCTCGCTCCACCATACATGTTACATGTTACATGTTTGAGGATAAGCGGCATTGAAAACGGGTGGATGTGTTGTGTTGCATTGTATCATATTAAAAGTATTTATTCATTTAGTTTAGACGGGAAAGACAATAGAAACACATTTTTGTTTAAAATACAGTATATGAAATAGATGAATTATATTTCTGGAGGTAAAAGTATCTCATTAACCATAGCTGTAGCCGTGATATAGATTAGCCTACTAACCAGTATGGTCTTCCATAAGAGCAGCAGTACTTTCTTCATGGGGAAATGTGGTGCATTCATGCTGCAGAACTTGGTCACCATGGTGAAGAGGAGCAGGGCAAAAGGCTCGCCGTTGTACAGAGGCGCACCTGGATGGGATGAATGGTCAATATCTTAAAAAAGGGTACGTCACACTAAACCATTTAGTAGTATGTTTCACACACCCAGCTCATTCTTGAAAGCCTCCCTGGCTGCTCTCCACTCGGGTCTGTCATCCTCCGTGTGAACCCGAATGGTCTCCACCATCAGGTACATGATACTCAGCAGCACCCTACCACACGATAAACAGGAAATTCTCTGCAAAAGTGCAACAGTGGAGTGCAGGTGTTTGTTCTTCTCATTGTGCTTTAATAATGTGGTATTTATTTTTTTAAGCCTAATTAAGCGGAAATATGCAGCTGTAGCCTGTAAGCGGGTGGACAAAATATACAATTAGTTTGCAAATTAGGTGTACAAACAACAACACGGGCTATTATTATGCGAATGTGTGAGCGTGCTGTCAAATAAGATTTACCTGAGCTCTGTGCTGTCTGCAAGAGAGATGGCAGGCTTCCTCACGGCGCTGCTGCATGCCTGATTGTTACTACAAACACATATTTACATATTATTTGACTCATTTGGAGGTAAAGTCCTCACATTTCAGCAGTCAAGTTATAGAGCAGTAGAGAATTACTATCCGCAGACGTTATTGTCTAAATAACTGGTAACACAAGTGAGTAGCAAGATTACTGTCTTTTCCACGGTCAAATATGGTGGTGGTAGTGTCGCAGTCTGGGGCTGCACGAGTGCTGCCGGCACAGGGGGAGCTGCAGTTCTTTGAGGACAGACATTGTGACATTCTGAAGCCGGATCTAATCTATTCTCAACTGAGCAAGTATGCATGTGGTGAAGCTAATCGCTAGGCGGCTAGCTGGTGTGGTGTGGTGTGGTGAGGGGTCACTATGCAAGCAACATAGTTCTTCGACATAATGTTAACGATAATAATAATGTTGCTGTAGCTTGGTCCATATGCAGATCAAATCTCACATCAAATTTCCAAAAGAAGTGCAGTCTGGCTTTAAAAGCTAGTTTTACACCAATTCATGCAATAATTTGTGTTTTTAGTGCATGTAAACATATTT